>NC_134397.1:228482444-229191959 GCF_050003625.1 Haematobia irritans
ATAGTGGTGAGTAGAAATAGAATTCCCTCTGTAAAGCTTGGAGCCACAAATAAAAAAAGCAGTCGCAAAAGAATATCATCAGCCGAATGAGTAAAATTCAAAAGTTGTTTTATGCGTTCGCTGATAGTTTGATGGCATAATTTATAGTTGTTAATAGGAATTGACGTCTTAACTGGCAGCTATATAACATCCCAGGACCATACGGCCTGTATAGATCTGTTTACACCCCTTAAAATCCAAGGTGGATAGGAGAAACGTGCATAGTTTTGAAGTGATGGGGAGCCAAAGCAAAAGATGAAAGAAAGCGTTTTTAGTTTCTTTCATTTCTTCTAAAATATGAATAAAGAACAGGCTAAAGACGGCAACGACAACCTCGGCGATTCATCTGTTAAAGCAGATGTTTTATGTGATTTCTGCTTTTTTTTCTTCTTTCTTCTTTAGTTTTACAAGAAGCTTAATTCGCAGAAAGAGGAACTTACGAAAGTTTACAATTTTCTTTTATGATTTGCGAGATTTTTTGGGAGAAAATCATGAGTTTCCTAGGAGTTTGTTAAAATATTTATGGTATTTGATTTGCTGCTAAGTAATAACAAGGCACGATAGGTTGTTATGGCCATAAGATACCATGTCTTACAATTATTTCGTCTTGGGGGATTTATTTATTAGCCTGGTGAAAAAATGTTATTAATTTTCCATCGCTTATATTGTTTTAGTAGTTGTGTATGTTTATAGCACTCTGCCATTTGATGGGGAGGTTGTTAACTTTGTCACGGCGTTAGTAATACAATGAATTAGTCATCTGTTACCGAAGAAATTCGTTGTGAAATTTTAAAGCCATCGTAGATGAAATTTTTGTTAGTAATAAATACCGACTGTTAGGTATGAATGGAAAACTTGTAGGTTTAGTTTTGTTAAAAGAGCAAAGAATTAGCAATTTTAGAATAGCATACCCTACGGGAAATGGATCAACCAGAGGACCGGTACAGGACTAGTCCCTGGTAGGTTAGGTTATGTGGCAGCCCGATGTATCAGGCTCACTTAGACTATACAGTCCATTGTGATACCACATTGGTGAACTTCTCTCTTATCATTGAGTGCTGCCCGATTCCATGTTAAGCTCAATGACAAGGGACCTCCTTCTTATAGCCGAGTCCGAATGGCGTTCCACATTGCAGTGAAACCACTTAGAGAAGCTTTGAAACCCTCAGAAATGTCACCAGCATTACTGAGGTGGGATAATCCACCGCTGAAAAACTTTTTGGTGTTCGGTCGAAGCAGGAATCGAACCCTCGACCTTGTGTATGCAAGGCGGGCATGCTAACCAATGCACCTCGGTGGCTTCCAGTGCTATGATAGGTCCGTCAGTGGCACTTTGCACCAATTTCTCGTAAGGTATTTACTGCTTTCCATGACAAAATATGCTTATGCCAAATAGTTCCTTTGCAGTATGGCCCTTTGCTCCTTCTTCGTTTTTATACACTCCACCATAGGATGGGGGGTATATTAACTTTGTCATTCCGTTTGTAACACATCGAAATATTGCTCTAAGACCCCATAAAGTATATATATTCTGGGTCGTGGTGAAATTCTGAGTCGATCTAAGTATGTCCGTCCGTCTGTTGAAATCACGCTAACTTCCGAACGAAACAAGCTATCGACTTGAAACTTGGCACAAGTAGTTGTTATTGATGTAGGTCGAATGGTATTGCAAATGGGCCATATCGGTCCACTTTTACGTAGAGCCCCCATATAAACGGACCCCCAAATTTGGCTTGTAGAACCTCTAAGAGAAGCAAAATTCATCCGATCCGGCTGAAATTTGGTACATGGTGTTAGTATATGGTCTCTAACAACCATGCAAAAATTGGTCCACATCGGTATATGGTCTCTAATAACCATGCAAACATTGGTCCACATCGGTCCATAATTATATATAGCCCCCATATAAACCGATCGCCCGATTTGGCTTTCGGAGCCTTTAAGAGAAGCAAATTTCATCCGATCCGGCTGAAATTTATTACATTGTGTTAGTATATGGTCTTTAACAACCATGCGAAAATTGGTCCACATCGGTGCATAATTATATATAGCTCCATATAAACCGATCGCCAGATTTGACCTCCGGAGCCTCTTGGAAGACCAAAATTCATCTGATTCAGTTGATATTTTGTACATGGTGTTAATATATGGCCTCAAATACCCATGCAAAAATTGGTCGAAATCGGTCCGTAATTATATATCCCTTTCCGACCTATAGCCGATCCACGTGGTAGATTTTCCTAAATTTTTCAATTCTGTTATTTATGTGTACATAGAACATTTTAAATTATTAAGTTTGTTCAGTTTGATCCTGTATGCTGTTTTTTCAGGATACGTACAATTGTTGCAGTCCGGTAAATTCCGGTAAAAGTCCGGACGTAAAAATATCAAAAAACACAAAATAATCACGAAGTTACTGTTTGCATACAATATTTAAAATGTTTTCTTATTGAAAACACTTGTTTGATGAAATATTCCACAATTTAAATAATTTTAATATATTTGCAAACTTACATCTTCCACTCATTTTTACAAATGCGCAAAGTACACTGCTGAAACTACAAAATTAATATGAAAAGCAAATATTTATAACGGTTCTTCACATTCTTAGACAAAGAGAGAGCATACACCATTATTTTTTTGCCGCTCTTATCGCAGTACGTCATATATTAAAGAAACTATAGAGACTTAAACTTACCCGCACAATTATGCGTACACGGTCGGAAAGGGGTATAGCCCCCATATAAACCGATCCCCAGATTTGACCTCCGGAGCCCCTTGGAAGAGCAAAATTAATCGGATTCGGTTGAAATTTGGTACGTGATGTTAGTATATGGTATCCAACAACCATGCATGAATTGGTTCATATCAGTCCATAATTATATATAGCCTCCATATAAACCGATCCCCAGATTTGACCTCCGGTGCCTTGTGGAGAAGCAAAATTCATCCGATCTGATTGAAATTTGGTACGTGGTGGTATTATATGATATTTAATAACCATGCCAAAAGTGGTCCATATCCGTCCATAATCATATATAGCCCCCATATAAACCGATACCGAGATTTGGTTTTGGAGCCTCTTGGAGGAGTAAATTTCCTCCGAGTCAGTTTAAATTTGGTACATTGTACTAGCAATAACATGTTAACAACCATGCCTAACTAGGTCCATATCGGTCTATAGTTATATATAGCCCTCAGATAAATCGATCCCCAATGACACAAAAATTGGTCCATATCAAGTTCATAATTGTATATAGCCCCCTTATAAGCGACCCCCATATTTCAATTCTGGCTCCCTACGTACTGTGCAAAAGTCCATATCGATTCGTAATTATTTGTAGACTTACATACCTTTTATACTCGTGCAAAAAAGCAATAGGGAAAAAGTGGGGACTAAAACCAAAAATTGTGCATTGGCTATACACGGCAGTGGTTAGACCTATAATGCTATATGGTGTTGTAGTCTGGTGGCCGGCATTTCAGAAACCGACTGGTTTAGATAAAGTTCAGCGTATGGCGTGTTTGTGTATTTCAGGCGCATTCAGCAAGACAGGAACAAATTCCCTTAATGTCATGCTGCATCTATTGCCTTTAGACATTTTGGCCAAACAGTCAGCTGCAACAACGGCTGTGCGGTTGCGCGAACTATCGCTGTGGTCGGAAAATGGTTACGGTCACAGTTCTGTCCTCAAAATAATGTCAGATGTGCCTAAAGTAGTGGATTACACTTTGGCGAGTCCACTTTTCGACAAAAAGTTTGAGACTCTAATCCCCAACAGTGAGGCGTGGTGCACACAGACCCCGGGGAATAAAGAATATATAGATTTCTACACTGATGGCTCCAAATTGGATGGACAAGTGGGTTTCGGAGTATATTCTAATGATCTGGAACTTCAAATAGCGAAAAGATTACCTAATCACTGTAGTGTTTTTCAGGCTGAAATATTAGCAATAAGAGAGGTGGCGAATTGGCTGAGAAGTAATGTTCCAAAAAATGTGGGCATTAATATATACTCAGACAGTCAACCTGCAATAAAATCCTTGGACTCTGTGTTCCTCAACTCGAAAACGGCCATCGATTGCCGCAAATCTCTCAATGAGATGGCTGAGCAGTACAATATTCACCTAATATGGGTGCCTGGCCATAGGAACATACCGGGGAACTGCGAAGCGGATGAGTTGGCAAGGCTAGGGACTACCTTACATATTCCAGGGGAACTAGAATTTGTTGGTATGCCCCTAGCTACCTGCAAGATCATGCTGCGTGAGAAGGCTGTTATGATGGCAAATGTTCGATGGGAGAATTGCAAGGGTTGTAACGACACCAAGCAAATATGGCCCCATTTCAACTTAAACCGCACACTAGATATGCTAATGTTCTCGAGACGTCAGATATCACTCCTGATATCTGCTATAACGGGTCGCTGCCTGATAGGCGAATTTGCAAAAACTATTGGCGCGAAGTATAATGACTATTGTATGAGCTGTCATGATGCGGAGGAAAAAGAATCAATTAAACACCTCTTGTGTGAGTGTCCTGCATTTTGTGTAAAGCGCAAGCAACTTTTAGGAGCATATAGCTTCAGATTACTGGCGGATCTGGAAAACGTTAACTTAAGCAGTCTGCTAATATTTTTGGAACAATCTGGTTGGTTCAACAAAGAAAAATAATCAAGAAGGTTCAGCGGTTAAAACTAGAAGTGCCCATATGTAATAGGTACTTTTAGTTAATGTGGTATCACAATGGACTGAATAGTCTAAGTGAGCCTGAATCTTAATCGGGCTGCCACTTTAACCTAACCTAACCTAACCTACCTTTTAGTATAATATATACCACGTGTGGACTAACTCACAATTTAGAAAATGATTTAAGATACCACAACCCAAGTAATTCGATTGTGTATAACAAGTCTTTCGTAGAAGTTTCTACGCAATCCATGGTGGAGGGTACATAAGATTCGGCCTGGCCGAACTTACGGCCGTTTATACTTGTTATCTTTAACTCCTCCTCCTAATTAATGGACCCAGCAAAAAAGGTAGTTTGGATCCTTGCCGGAAGTAGTCCAAATTTGGATTATCTCCAATGATTTTTACATGGGCTTGTCATAGAACGAAAGAATTTCATTTTCGGATCCTTTAGAAGTCTTTCCTTGGAAGTTCATTTGAATGAAGAAATTAAAAACAAAAAAAAAAAACTAGAAACTAGTTTTTACTAATAAAACTTTTTATGTTTATTAAAATTTTGTCCAATTTTTACAATTTGAAAAAGTTTCGCTCCGATCGGTGGTTGAACCTGGGTTTGTTGGTACCATGACAAAACGCCTTAGCATGCTCCGTCACCAGCACTATTGAATCACGATTGGCACAGTTGGTAGAATTCTACAAAAAATGGCAGATTCTTTATTGTTTGGTAGAATTCTTGATGTTTTGGTAGATTAGGTAAAACATTCCTGTCCAATTACGAGGTACTTCCATTTTCCATACAATTTTGACCAAATTTTCTATAGAAATAAAATATTGTCCAAATTTTCTATAAAAATAAAATTTTGACAAAATTTTCTATATATATATAAAATTTTGACAAAATTTTCTTAGGTCGAAAACCTTTGTAGTTAGTACCCTACATTAAGTCATTATTAATATTTATTATGGTTATACATTTTATAAATAAATTGACAAAATTTTCTATAGAAATAAAATTTTGACAAAATTTTCTAAAGTAATAAAAATTTGACAGAATTTTTTATAGAAATGACATTTTGCGAAAATTTTCTGTTATTTCAATATCTTCACAAATTTTAATTTTCCTGTTATTTCTTACTTAGTGCAAGCTAAAATCGTTAGAAACAGAATTCAAACATGTATATACTGCCGTAAGTTCGGCCAGGTCGAATCCTATGTACCCTCCACGATGGATTGCATAGAAATTTGTACTAAAGACTGTCATCCACAAACAAATTAATTGGGTTAATAAAATTTTGACAAAATTTTCTATAGAAATAAAATTTTGGTAGATTATTTTTGGGGATCGACTCTACATATAACAATAGGCCGAAATGGACCAATTTTGGCATGGTTGTTAGCGGTCACATACTAGCGCAATGTACCAAATTTCACCATGTACCAAATTTCAACCGGGTCGGATGAATTTTGCTCCTCAAATAGCTCCGGAGGTCAAATCTGGGGATCAGTTTAAATGGGGGTTATATATAATTAAGACCGGTATGGACCAATTTTTGCATGGTTGTTAGAGACCATATACTAACACCACGTACCCGGACCCGGATCGGGTGAACTTTTCTCTTCCAAGAGACCATATACTAACACCACGGACCCGGACCCGGATCGGGTGAATTTTGCTCTTCCAAGGGGTTCCGGAGGCCAAATCTGGGGATCGGTTTATATGGGGGCTATATATAATTATGGACCGATGTGAACCAATTTTTGCATGGTTTTTAGAGAATATATACTTACACAAGTAACAAATTTCATCCGGATCGGATGAAATTTGATTCTCTTAGAGGCTCCATAAGCCAAATTTGCGAATCGGTTTATATGGAGGCTATATATAATAATGGACCGAGGTGGACCAATTTTTGCATGTTTGTTAAAGACCATATACTACCACCATGTGCCAAATTTCAGCCGGATCGGATAAAATTTGGCTCTCTTAGAGGCTCCGCAAGCCAAATCTTGGGTTCGGTTTATATGGGGGCTATATATAATTATGGACCGATGTGGATCAATTTTTGCATGGTTGTGAGAGACCATATATTTACACCATGTACCAAATTTCAACCTGATCGGATGAATTTTGCTCCTCGAAAAGGCTCCGCAAGCGAAATCTGAGCGTCGGTTTATATGGGGGCTATACGTAAAAGTTACCCAATATGGCCCATTCTCAATACCGTCAGTCCTACATCAATAAGAACTACTTGTGCCAAGTTTCAAGTCGTTAGCTTGTTTCTTTCGGAAATTAACGTGATTTCAACAGACGGACGTACGGACATGCTTAGATCGACTCAGAATTTCACCACGACCCAGAATATATATACTTTATGGGGTCTTAGCAATATTTCGATGTGTTACAAACGGAATGACAAAGTTAATATACGTCCCATCCTATGGTGGAGGGTATAAAAATTGTCGCTAAAAGGAGGAATCATTCATTCATTCGAAGAAAAGACCTTTTTTATATCAAAAATAAAAAAAAATTGATGAAAAACTTAAAAATAAGGATTTTATCTAATTATACAATTATTTTTCGAGCTTTATGGACAGATATAGATTAAGGAACATGGTTAATAGAGCCATTGAAAAGAAAACGCCAGATACAAATCTATACACGCCTGGACTGTACATGTTTCGGTTCGGGCGAATGAACCTTACCACAGCCTTTAGTATAGATCTGGCTGGGAGAGATAACTCAATTTTGGGCCCTTTAGTTGAGTTATCTCTCCCAGCCAGATCTATACTAAAGGCTGTGGAAAGGTTCATTCGCCCGAACCGAAACATGTACAGTCCAGGCGTGTATAGATTTGTATCTGGCGTTTTCTTTTCAATGGCTCTATTAACCATGTTCCTTAATCTATATCTGTCCATAAAGCTCGAATAATAATTGTATAATTAGATATAATGCATTTGGACGTCAATTGCCTGTTTCGGTATCAGGCTAACATGTAATATAATAATAAGGATTTTATTTTAAATTTGGCAGATTGTGGTAAACTTTTCATAAAATTTTGGTAGATTATTTTTGGCAAGGGTAGCCACCGTGCATTGAACACGAAGCTTCGAAACGTCAATTCAAACGTCAGTAATTGAAAATTCTAGTAATTGCTAAACATTTTCAAAACGAACTTCAATAGAAATTAAAAAGTTAGCTGACGCAAATTCAAGTCCCTACAGGAGTGAACTTTTTAATTCTATTTATTTTTTTTTTATCCGTTTTCTGTTCTCTTTTGTCACATTTAATTGTCCAAATTTATATTTTGACTTTAAACAGCGAAATAGCATATTTTTTAATATTGGTCCCCCCTGGATACTCTTAAAACTAAATTTTTGTGGTACAACTTAAAATTTTTTTTTGCTGGGGGAGTAATAACTAGCGTGCACACTTATTCGACGAGGGCGTATGAGCTTTGCCTCTTCCGAACACAGTGTTCACACAATGTTCACTTGTTTTTTGAAAATGCACTTAACGTTGTGAGACACTATGTTTATGAAGTTTTGATTATGGTAAAAACATAAATAGTTTTAACCAAATAAATTCATCAAATTAATTAACAATCATATGGCATCATTCCCACACTTTCCTGTTATACACAAGCGGCAGCTGTAAATCGAGTATCTTGCTTAAGTCTTTTGTTTGTTTAAGGCATTCATCACGATTTATTTGTGATATTTTCTAACACTGTTAGCTTAAATGTAGTATCATTATGGTGGTCAATCTATGTCATATGCTCTGAAACAAATTTATGTTCCACTTTATTAATGTTTCATTCAATGGATGTCGTTGTTGGCTTTTATTAATTTTATAGCCTTATGGTATTAATTACAGTTGCATTACACATTGCACTTGCAACCAGATGTTGAATTTTTCCAATGGGGGTGGTCGTACAAATACGACATGATGACCATATTACAAATACGGTCTGATGATTAGCAATACCAAACAGCTGGAAACATTGTTTTCCCTTTTTGGAGTTTTTTTGTGTGACCAACGGAAATTGAGTTTTGTTTGTAAGACCATAGTAATGAAACAGTGAATGTATCCCCATAATTAGTTTATTTTGTAAAAGCTTTAACATATATGCCAAGTTCATATTTTTTGTCTGGTTTGGTCTTTTCTGTTTGGAATTTTGCATTCGAGAAATGCATGAATTCCTCTGAATCAAACATAATATATTGCAAATAAAAGGGAGGGTAATGTACTTTGAATAATTGAACAATTCAACCATTCAGTTTTGAAAATAAAGTAAATATTCAGTTAGTTATAGGAATAAATGTGTTTATAAATAATCTCTTGGAACGACAATAGACTGAAAGATATATTAACTTAGTAGAGTCTTTAATATAAATAAGCTATAAATATTTTCGATATTAGTGAGAACTAAAATGCATTTTTATACCCTCCACCATAGGATGGGGGTATATTAACTTTGTCATTCCGTTTGTAACACATCGAAATATTGCTCTAAGACCCCATAAAGTATATATATTCTGGGTCGTGGTGAAATTCTGAGTCGATCTGAGCATGTCCGTCTGTCCGTCCGTCCGTCTGTTGAAATCACGCTAACTTCCGAACGAAACAAGCTATCGACTTGAAACTTGGCACAAATAGTTGTTATTGATATAGGTCGGATCGTATTGCAAATGGGCTATATCGGTCCACTTTTACGTATAGCCCCCATATAAACTGACCCCCAAATTTGGCTTGCGATTTTTCTAAGAGAAGCAAATTTCATCCGATCCGGCTGAAATTTGGTACATGGTGTTAGTATATGGTCTCTAACCACCATGCAAAAATTGGTCCATATCGGTCCACTTTTACGTATAGCCCCCATATAAACGGACCCCCAAATTTGGCTTGCGATCGCTCTAAGAAAAGCAAATTTCATCCGATCCGGCTGAAATTTGGTACATGGTGTAAGTATATGGTCTCTAACAACCATGCAAAAATTGGTTCATATCGGTCCATAATTACATATAGCCCCCATATAAACCGATCCCCCGATTTGGCTTGCGGAGCCTCTAAGAGAAGCAAATTTCATCCGATCCGGCTGAAATTTGGTACATGGTATTGGAATATGTTCTCTAATGACCATGCAAAAATTGGTCCACATCGGTTCATAATTATATATAGCCCCCATATAAACCGATCCCCCGATTTGGCTTGCGGAGCCTCTAAGAAACGAAAATTTCATCCGATCCGGCTGAAATTTGGTACATAGTGTTGGTATATGTTCTCTAATGACCATGCCAAAATTGGTCCATATCGGTCCATAATTATATATAGCCCCCATATAAATCGATTCCCAGATTTGTCCTCCGGAGCCTCTTGGAGGAGCAAAATTCATCCGATCCGGTTGAAATTTGGAACATGGTGTTAGAATGTCGTCTCTAACAAACACGCAAGAATTGGTCCATATCGGTCCATAATTATATATAGCCCCCATGTAAACCGTTCCCCAGATTTGATCTCCGGAGCCTCGTAGAGGAGCAAAATTCATCCGATCCGGTTGAAATTTTCAACGTGGTGTTAGTATAAGGCCGCTAATATCCATGCCAAAATTGGTCCATATCGGTCTATAGTTATATATAGCCGATCCCCAATCAGACAAAAATTGGTCCATATCGGTTCATATTCATGGTTGCCACTGGAGCAAAAAATAATCTATCAAAATTTTATTTTTATGGAAAACATTGTCAAAATGTTATTTCTATAGAAAATTTTGTCAAAATTTTATTTCTACAGAAAATTTTGTAAAAATTTTATTTCTATGGAAAATTTTGTCAAAATTTTATTTCTATAGAAAATTTTGTCAAAATTTTATTTCTATAGAAATTTTTTTCCAAATTTTATTTCTATAGAAAATTTTTTCCAAATTTTACTTTTATAGAAAATGTTGTCAAAATTTTATTTCTATAGAAACTTTAAACTTAATTATATACTACGTATGGACTACCTTGTAATTTAGAAGACGATGTTAGGAAGTTTTAAGATACCTTGCCATCGGTAAGTGTTACCGATGGAGGTGGAGGGTACATAAGCTTCGGCCTGGCCGAACTTACGGCCGTATATACTTGTTATAAACTTTTTTAAAACTAAATGAAAAATACAAAATTTTGAGACCATTTTCTACTGTATGTCTCTAGTAAATGGGCATTCATACAAAAACTACAGTTGATATTACTTCGGCCAAATACCGCTTATTTTCGTAACGCAATTTGATCACAATACAAGAATCTAGTTTTCAGAAGAAACTCATATAGCTTTTGGTTTTTTCATACTTTTAATAGGTAATTTAAAGTTTTTTTTTTGTTTCAAATAGTTTTAAACCAGGTAAGAATTCATAAAATGGTACAAATCGTTTAAATTTTGTCGAAAAAAATGCTAAATCCAATCTGAAAAAATTGTGAATTTTTGAAAATATTTGAGGTCAAACGTTTCCGACAAGTGTTAGAATCCATTAAAAATTATAAAAAATTATAAAAATTATTTATTTGACAAAATATCACAGAATTTTTTAATTTACATCCAGAACATTGAATTTGGATCACATCTAAAAAGTGATGCAAATTCAGTGCAACGGCTGTTGAAATGGAGGACTTCTGTCCTATGACAAGCCCATGTTAAATTCATCGCTTCTGCGTCAATTTTGCACCATTTCCGGATCCAAAAAGAACATTTTCATTACTTTTTTGGCGACGCTTTTTTTGCTGGGCTGTTAATACAAGTGAAAAAAAGAAAATTTTTTAACACTAGATTTATTTCGGTAGTGAAAGGGTTAATATATTGCAAACACCTAATTAAAATTCGATAAATGAGATTTTTTTGACTAATTTTAATTTTAGTGCTGTCTTTATTTTAAAGAAATCGTACCTTGAAATTGATACAAAAATCCTTAAGGGAATGTCAAAATCTTTGGATCAAGGTAAAAATTTTTTGAGTGTTGCTACTCTTCATATGGAAATACCTCTAATGTCCAGATTTCGATTAAATATAAGAAATTTCACGATTCACCAAAAAATCACAAGTATATTTTTCAACGTTTTTATGCGAGGATTGACTTTTATATTTCGGGATTGGGCAACCCTAGTGTTGCAATCTGCGAACTGACAGTTCTATCGTGAAGCTTGAAATGTTTGAAGTTATACGTTTTGACATACGCGTACTATTTGTGTGGTTTACATCAATTTAAAAGATTCGATTATCTTGAAGCCAAAGATTTCATGTCCATAAAATAAAATACTATAGCATAGCAAATATAAAGTTTGTTTCCTCTGATATAAAATTTGTTTTCTTGTCTGAAAGTCGACACGCTTTTCAATGAAGTTATTTTGTTCTTATACGTAAATGATTTGACTTATAAATGGATAAATTTTAATGAACTAAGGTCAATTAACCTTTAATAATTCTGCAAATTTGTTTAAAATTTATGAAATCGTCTTAAATGTATAGATTTTTCATATCTTTGCGGCAAAGCAAAAAAGTGCTCAAAAATAACTGATGTTTTTTCACTACGTTATTTTGAAGACGTCCTGTACTTGAAACAAAACATAATTTTGACTTAAAATCGAGTCTCAATTTGGAATTTGAGTTGTTTTTTTTTAAGAATTTTGATAGCTCATGAAGAAAAACATTGAATAAATTAAATGTTATTTCCTAGAGTTAAGTATGTAAAACTCAAATTGAGAATGAGAAAATTTTGTTTTAAATTTGCCCTTACTGCAATTCTCCGCTTCTTTGGCAAAATCATTAGTGTACAGGCAACACCATTGGAACTGTGGCATGCTTGTTTTTCAGTTCAATTAAATTGTGAACATTTTCGTGCGATTATTTTTTACAACTTTCGACGTGGATTAACTCAATAAAAGTGGTTCGATGAACTTAATTAAATTTTTGGTAATGAAAACGAATTTCATGAAAGTTGTCTAAAATCGGTTGTTGTTCCGGTATCCATAGCTGCTACCAAATTTTTAACAAAAAACTACCAAATTTAAACAAAATATTACTTTGATTTTTTTTTTAAATTTCGTCAAAATTGTATTTCTCAAAATGTTATTTCTATAGAAAATTTTGTCAAAATTTTATTTCTATAGAAAATTTTGTCAAAATTTTATTTCTATTTTCTGTCAAACTTTTATTTCTATAGAAAATTTTGTTAAAATTTGTTCTCTATTCAAAATTTTGTAATTTTTTCTATAGACACTTCTGTCAAATTTCTATAGAAAATTATGTCAAAATGTTATTTCTATAGAAAATTTTGTCAAAAATTTATTTCTATAGAAAATTTTGTCAAAATTTTATTTCTATAGAAAATTTTTTCAAAATTTTATTTCTAAAGAAAATTTTGTCAAAATTTTATTTCTTTGGAAAATTTTGTTTCTATAGAAAATTTTGTCAAAATTTTATTTCTATAGAAAATTATGTCAAAATTTTGTTTCTATAGAAAATTATGTCAAAATTTTATTTCTATAGAAAATGTTGTCAAAATTGTGTTTCTATAGAAAATTTTGTCAACATTTTATTTATATAGAAAATTTTGTAAAAATTTTATTTCTAAAGAAAATGTTGTCAAAATTATATTTCTATAGAAAATTTTGTCAAAATTTTATTTCTATATAAATTTTGTCAAAATTTTATTTCATTCTTTTGGTTTTGTTATTGTTGGTTTTGTTCCTTTGCCAAACTCAAATCATCGATTTGAATGTATTTGTCTGGGTTTGTTTTTGAGCGTGCTTCCTCTATCTTCATTCGTTTTGTTTGTTATTGTTGGCTTCTCTTCACTCGTTATTGTTGTTTTTGATCTCAGCTTAAAGCCATGCATTGACTAAACTACAAGTGTAGCTTAACCAACAGAGGAATACAAATACATTCAAATCGATGATTTGAGTTTGGCAAAGGAAAAGAGATATGCTGGCAAATTTGTTTAGGCAGTAGCCGACTATCAAACCCTTTTTTGGGAGGTTCAAGTGTAGTTCACTTTGGGTTGAGTGAATTACCCGAATTTATTCTGATAATTGGTTGATAGTTTTGCTGCAAGTAGAGGATGCTGATGAGGAATGTGGTAATTCCGAAACAGCTGTACATCCAACCATCTTGCAGTCTATAGGGCTTTGCCCAAATAAATTTGACAACCATACTTTTCCTCTGTTGGTTAAGCTACACTTGTAGTTTAGTCAATGCATGGCTTTAAGCTGAGATCAAAAACAACAATAACGATTGCAGAGAAGACAACAATAACAAACAAAACGAAAAATTTTATTTCTATAGAAAATGTTTTCGAAATTTTATATATATATATATATATATATATATATATATATATATATATATATATATATATATATATATATATATATATATATATATATATATATATATATATATATATATATATATATATATATATATATATATATATATATATATATATATATATATATATATATATATATATATATATATATATATATATATATATATATATATATATAGAAAATTTTGTCAAAATTTTATTTCTATAAAAAATTTTATCAAAATTTTATTTCTATAGAAAATTTTATTCAAATTTTGTATCTATAGAAGTTTTTTTCAAAATTTGATTTCTATAGAAAAGTTTGTCAAAATTTTATTTCTAAAGAAAAATTTGTCAAAATTTTATTTCTATAGAAAATTTTGTCAAAATTTTATTTCTATAGAGATTGTTTTCAAAATTTTAGTTCTATAGAAAATTTTGTCAAAATTTTATTTCTATAGAAAATTTTGTCATTATTTCATTTAAATAGTAAATTTCGTCAATATTATATTTAAATGGAATATTTTATCTGTATGTTATTTCTATAGAAAATTTAAGTACAACAAGAATTCTACCAATCTACCAAACAGTAAAAACATCTACCATTTTTGGTAGAATCTATCAACTGTGTTCGTCTATGATATCGTGATATGTGACCCGTCGTGGTGAATGCGTACGAAGCACTTACAAGCAAATGATCATCTCTTTTTTAAGAAAAACAGAATGTTACTCGTGAGGCAAATGAATTTTTCCAAAAATGATTATATAAATCCAAATTAAAATCCAAGTTTACTCTAATATAATTTGAAGTAGTATTTTGTAAGCTTTTCCAATACAAAAAAAGAATTATATGATTTTATAACTTACAATCCCATTAGCTCTAATGCTATATTGTAATTTAAAGCTCTTTTTTATATGCCAATCATTGGTTTAGCCATCCTTTATGTAGCCCTGTGACAATCTATCTTAACTCCTTTTTATTCTCAAGCCGTTTTGATGTTCTTTTGTTCATTTATTGTTGCTGTTTGTTGATTTTTATTCTTATTATTATCTAAAAATTGCACACGTGCATACTTTGCGGTTTGTGCAAGTATTTTTCTCTACTTGGTTTTCGTTATCTTGGAGATACGTGTGAAGTGAACAATATGGGCTATATCCTAAAATAAGGGTTTCTATAGGGTAAATATTTATGACATGTAACGTATTACTAACAGCTCGAGAAATTAGAGTTTGTTGTTTGTAATTATAGGGACCAATTTTATAGACCAGTTTTTGTGTGATCATTATTGGGAGGATAAATTCCTATTATCCCCATTTTGTGACTTTAGTTGAAATTTCCGCAAAATTGTCCACAAACAAAAGTTCTAAACACTAAAGAATTTTTAATCTTAGTGGAATATCCCATATGTGCTACGAATTTATGCGAATGAACTTAAATGCTTCTGAATACATCATTAGCTTCAGACGGACATAGAAGGCAAATAGAGTTGATTCCTATATGTCCAGTTGGTATGCAAAAGTAGGTGCCCGGTTCCAGAAGATATCTGGGCAACGAGTGTATATGAGCCGGGATAAAGCCTTCAGTACTTACATACAATATGGTTGTACGTATAATAAAAAAAAAATAAGAAACGAAAAGAAACATGTGTGTGGTAATTTAATACTTTGACTGAGTTTATCGCTATGCGTCTTAAAGTTTAGTTAGCATCTAGCTGCTGGCAATAGAACAGCAACATTGGCCTAGGAAATGAGGAAAACTTGAACAAATAAAAAAGAAACCCGCCATTAGCTTAGCTATGAAATCCAAAATACCTTAATGAAAGCCGCTTTCAAAGTAAAATGTTAGGAAGTACCGATGGAGAATAGCTAATGGCATGTGATGTTAGATTGCTGTGGGCATGTTTCCTAAGTAGTTGTAAAAGAATTTTGTTTCTCTCATTTCAAAATATCTAGCAAGATTGGATATACCAGAAAACACTGTTTGTGGTTAAGAATTAAAAACGAAAGAATACTTTTTGCGGTTTAGCAAAAATGACTTGAAGTAAAAGTTTCAAACCTCAGGAAAATAATCTTTATGGTTTTATGATTCTCTACATTTTGCCTACAATATACCCCATCACTACACACATATTGTTCATCAAATCAAATCATTTAAATTATTCTCTTGCCATTATAATTGCCCATAAATTTCGAATACGAAAAATTATTTTAATCCAAAAATGTTGTTTGATCGTGCCTCTTAATTTTTTGACACACTCGAATTCTCACAGGTATTAAGTTGGGCCTACTCCATGCACAGCGGCAATAACGTCTCGCAATGAACTCAACCATCATTAAACTGGAATGGATTTTCGGTTACATTCATAAGCCAAATTCAATGTGGTTTTGCCGATCATTTGAAATATGTGTGTAACTTTCAAAATGATCTCATAATAAATGTCATGAATAATCAAAATCGATTTCCATCAAAACAATTTATATAAATGTCTTGAAGCTCAAATGGCGAAATAGTCAAAATATCAAGTTGCCTTATTTTACAGGAATTCCTTTCAAAGAGTTATGAACAAAAATTGCAAATAACAGGCAGCAAACGGCACACTGGGTAATGCGAAAATTTCATTTTCGATTTCTAATAAAGTATTTGATTTGGGTCTTAAGTCTTTTGTTTTAGGGGGTTACTCGAACTTTTAGGAGTGTGATCTTAGAACAAATTTTAGTCTAATATCATTACACTTTTCCATGCATGGGCTTATGAGGTTTGATTAAACACCCAACTTCCAACAAAATACTAAAAAAAAAATTATTCAAAAAGTCATGACGAAAATTTGACAAATCGATTTGTAATGATTGAAGAGTTAGTAAAGGTAAAAAAAGCGCCTATTACAAAGTTTGAAAAAGTCGCCACCTCAATTGGCTAGTTTAACACCACTGGGAACCACCGTGGTGGAATATTTAGCTTGCCCTCTTTGTATACTAAGGGGTCATAAAAAATCCCAGTTTCGACCGAACATAAACAAATTTTTTTCACTCAGTAATGCAGGAGAGTGTATTAAAGCTTTAAGATAGAGGTGTCATTGACCTAAACATGGAATCGTACATCACTCAGTGTTAAGAAAAAGGATCACGAAGAGAGATGTCTGGAATAACGGGCTGTCACTATGACTAACCTTATACCACACCATTTGTGAACTCCATCGAGTGAATCTGGCAATTGAACCACTATTTTATACTTCTTCAGTTCAGTTTAGATTACTTCCCGTTAGTTTTAACAATGCAGACATTATTAAACTCCGTACTAATTATAAACTACGGTATTTTCTCTCTTGTATGTGGTGTTCAAAGACTCATGTGAACTTTCATAATCCTAGGACATTTTTCGTTGTTCTTATTTTCATTGCAAACTCTCCTTACGATTTGTTTACAGACTCTGTTTCCAAGCTGGGTATGGTGAAAAACGGTTCTCAAGAACCCAGCAAAAAAAATGGAAGTTGTTCCACAAACATTTATTTTTAAGAGCAATTTTGTGAAGTCAATTAAAAATCACAAAAAAGAATAGAAAATCAATAAAAAAGAAAAAAAAAAAACAATGAAAATAAAATTTTAAAATTATATGGAGGCTATACTAAAATACGGGCCGATACTCACAATTTTTTGCACACCTCTTTATGGTCATAAAATACCTCCAGATTTCAGGCAAATTGGATAAAAACTATGATTTCTATAAGCCCAAGACCCCAAATCGGGAGGTCGGTTTATACGGGGACTACATCAAAACTTGGACCGATATAGCCCATCTTCGAACTGCCTGCAGATAAAAGACGAGTTTGTGCAAAATTTCAGCACGATTGCTTCATTATTGAAGATTACAACAGACAGACAGACAGACATCGTTATATCGTCTTAGATTTTCTCCCTGCACACAAAAAAATTTCACGAAAATTTTTCCAATTAAAATTTTAATTGAGTTTTAAAAAATATTCAATTAAAAATTTAATTGGTTCAACAAATTCTTTAATTGAAACAAAAATCAATCTCAAAAATAATAGTAATTTTTTAATTGGATCAATTAACTTTTTAAGTGACCTTCAATTAATTTTTTAATTGATACTATCATTTCTGTGATTGAAGACATTTCAATTAAAAATTAATTGGATCAATTAATTTCGTGATTGAAGCAGAAAAAAAATTTTTGTGTGTGATCAAGACTATATATACTTTATATGAAATCGATATTTCGATGTGTTACAAACGGAATGACAAACTTATTATACCCCCATCACCATTCTATGGTGGTGGGTATAAAAATAAACAAGTATATACGGCCGTAAGTTCGGCCAGGCCGAATCTTATGTACCCTCCACCATGGATTGCGTAGGAACTTCTACTAAAGACTGTCATCCACAATCGAATTACTTGGGTTGCGATAACACTTGCCGATGGCAAGGTATCGTAAAACTTTTTAACACTGTCTTCTAAATTGTAAGTTAGTCCATAAGGGGTATATATTAAACAAAAAAAAGGCCGATTAAATACGTATATAATTCAGTTTGACAAAATTTTCTATAGAAATAAAATTTTGACAACATTTTCTATAGAAATAAAAACTTGACAAAATTTTCTATAGAAATAAAATGTTGACAAAATTTTCTATGGAAGTAAAATGTTGACAAAATTTTCTATAGCAATAAAATTTTGACAAAATTTTCCATAGAAATAAAATGTTGACAAAATTTTCTATAGAAATAAAATGTTGACAAAATGTTCTATAGAAATAAAATGTTGACAAATTTGTCTATAGAAATAAAATGTTGACAAAATTTTCTACAGAAATACATTTTTTACAAAATTTTCTATAGAAATAAAATGTTGACAAAATTTTCTATGGAAATAAAATGTTGACAAACATTGCTATAGAAATAAACTTTTTACAAAACTTTCTATAGAAATGAAATTTTGACAAAACTTTCTATAGTAATAAAATTTGACAATTTTTACATGGCTGTTAGAGGCCATATACTAACGAAATGTACCAAATTTCAACCGCATCGGATGACTTTTGCTCCTCCAAGAGGCTCCGGAGGTCAAATCTGGGGATCGGTTTATATGGGAGCTATATATAATTATGGACCGATATGGACCAATTTTTGCATGGTTGTTAGAGACCATATACTAACACCACGTACTAAATTTCAATTGGATCGGATGAATTTTGCTCATCCAAGAGGCTCCAGAGTTCAAATCTGGGGATCGGTTTATATGGGAGCTATATATAATTATGGACCGATATGGACCAATTTTTGCATGCTTGTTAGAGACCGTATACTAACATCAGGTACCCAATTTCAAACGGATCGGATGAATTTTGCCCCTCCAAGAGGCTCCGGAGGTCAAATCTGGGGATCGGTTTATATGGGAGCTATATATAATTATGGACCGATATGGACCAGTTTTTGCATGGTTGTTAGAGACCATATACTAACACCACGTACCAAATTTCAATCGGGTAGGATGAAGTTTGCTCCTCCAAGAGGCTCCGGAGGTCAAATCTGGGGATCGGTTTATATGGGAGCTATATATATTTATGGACCGATATGAACCAATTTTTGCATGGTTGTTAGAGACCGTATACTAACATCAGGTACCAAATTTCAACCGGATCGGATGAATTTTGCCCCTCCAAGAGGCTCCGGAGGTCAAATCTGGGGATCGGTTTATATGGGGGCTATATATAATTATGGACCGATATGGACCAATTTTTGCATGGTTGTTAGAGACCGTATACTTAGACCACGTACCAAATTTCAACCAGATCGGATGAATTTTGCTGCTCTGGAAGGCTCCGCAAGCCAAATTTGGGGATCGGTTTATATGGGGGCTATACGTAAACGTGGGCCGATATGGCCCATTTTCAATACCATCCGACCTACATCAATAACAACTACTTGTGCCAAGTTTCAAGTCGATAGCTAGTTTCGTTCGGAAGTTAGCGTGATTTCCACAGACGGACGGACAGCCGGACAGACGGACAGACGGACGGACGGACGGACATGCTTAGATCGACTCAGAATTTCACCACGACCCAGAATATATATACTTTATGGGGTCTTAGAGCAATATTTCGATGTGTTACAAACGGAATGACAAAGTTAATATACCCCCATCCTATGGTGGAGGGTATAAAAAGTGAAATTGGTGAAAAATGTTTTGTTTTTTAAATTTTTTCATTCAAATGAACTTCTATAGTACAACTTCTAAAACAATTCAAAAATGCAAAAATGGAGGAATTCCGTCCTATGACAAGCCCATGTAAAATTCATTGGAGATGATCCAAGTTTACACCACTTCCATATCACAGATTGGATCCCCAGTCTATGATTGGGAACTACTTTTAATACTGGTCTTAGGTTAGGTTAGGTGGCAGCCCGATGTATCAGGCTCACTTAGACTATTCAGTCCATTGTGATACCACATTGGTGAACTTCTCTCTTATCACTGAGTGCTGCCCGATTCCATGTTAAGCTCAATGACAAGGGACCTCCTTTTTATAGCCGAGTCCGAACGGCGTTCCACATTGCAGTGAAACCACTTAGAGAAGCTTTGAAACCCTCAGAAATGTCACCAGCATTACTGAGTTGGGATAATCCACCGCTGAAAAACTTTTTGGTGTTCGGTCGAAGCAGGAATCGAACCCAAGACCTTGTGTATGCAAGGCGGGCATGCTAACCATTGCACCACGGTGGCTCCCAATACTGGTCTTTTGGAAGCTCTTTTTTTCTGGGAAGTAATTGACAAAATTGACACTTTTGGCTAATACATGCATATCTCATATGAGAATGGTTAATGTACAATTGTACCCAATATACAACATGAATATTAAATTAATTCAAAAAATTCTTCATATAAATTGATTCAAATTTGTTTTTTTTTGTTTAATTGGACTAACTACATGTTTAATTAAAGTTGGTGATTGATGTTATCATTGGTAGACTTTGTTTCAATTGAAAATTAATTAGATCAATTTGGTAAAAAAAAAATCGAAAAATCAATTAACTAATTTTTAATTAAGACTTAAAGTGAAAAATTGTACGTATCTGGTATAAAATACATTTCCCTACATCCACTGTTCCTATCCAATAAAATAGCAATTTTGACAAATATTTCAAATATGGCTGAGTTTGCCATTCATTATGTTCATGACTTCAGAAACAAGCACTCATCCACACATTGTGACTACAACGTAAGTGGTATTGTATTGAGCCTAGCTCCCATCAATTGAACGAATGACAATGACGATGATAGATCACTATTTTGGTAGTGTCACCAGTGATATGTTTAATTGTAAGATACATAGAAATATCAACAAAATGAATAAAACAAAATTGACTCTGCCAAACCGAATACGGTGAATTGAATGAAAACTTTATTTAAAATTAATGCTGTGGCAGAGGATATCATCATCGTTATAGGCCGAACCAAGAAAGGTCTGCAAAACCTAGTATCTGATATCAACAATCAGGGGGAGGGGGTGGAGAGTGAATACCTGAACAATTGAAATGAATTAAAATTCTCCAGCATCTGACCGATCAGCCCCGTATAAATGTATATATAAGGTGTACGAGTATGTGCCTTAAATCTTTTGAATCTGGTATTGTTGGAGAAGCGTGCGTGCTACTGCAATTTTACGTTTATGTAGATGACAATTGATATTTTACTACCATGGTCCACAGAGATTTTGTAATAAACGTTTAGCGTGTGGTAAGTAGTGCTTGGGTATTGTGCGTGCCCCAATGTCCAGTATCCGTATTGGTCTATGGACTTCGACTCATTTTGTAGGATTTCCACATGATATTTGATTGAAAAATAAAAATTATGGATTTTACGTTCTGTCCACTTTTGGTAATAAAGACACGCAATTTGGTCTTAGTGTGGTGTCTCTGCATGCTGCCGCCGCCACCGCCGCTGATGACTATGATGATGATGATGATGACGGGTACACATATATCTAGCATTATTGACACACTTTGATGACTGTATGAAATATAAGCAATGTTTTTGTTTCTCCTGTTTTGTATAGGTAAACCACCAATGGTCGGTTGTTTGATTTCTTGAAAATGTCCATAAATTGTTTTGGGGAAGGAATCATGAAATCGGCACAGGCACAAATAAACCAACAAAACAAAAAACTAAAGTATAGACATGAATGTATCTAATGTTTCCAACGTGTCTGTCGACATGATGTTATAACATGACAGTTAAAAATTGTTTATAAATAATTAATTATTTATATGAAGAATTTTTTTCTGTTTTATTACCAATGATAATTGTTGCAAAACAAAAAAAAAAAAACAACAACAAACAAACCACTTACAGGTTAAGCATCACTTTTGGATGAGCTACTTTATTATTGTGGTGGTGTAACTGGACATGGCCAATATATTAGCCGGTGGCAAGGGGATGACTTATTAGAAAATATTTGGGACGGGAATGATTTATTTATGGTTAACAATAAGTTAAGAGTGACGTTTCGTGTTCAATTTCACAATGCAAACGGTATTATGGATTTTTAGCAAACGGTGCAAAAAAATATTTGATGTGCAACATAATGTAAGAATTCTATTAGGGACACTTTTTTCCTTATATCCTTCTTGGCACAAAATGTACTAGGGATTTCTGAAATCTTCACATTTATGTATTCTACTGTTGAAGTTTTTCAAAGTTGAACAAAATATTTGAATAGTATTGTTCACTGTTGCAATATAAAATATTTGTATCCAACTCGCTACTTATTTTGATCCCAGGTTCGATGAATATGAGCAGGGAGCGACCATTGGCAAATACGGCGGTTTTTTTCCATTACCTTCGGCGGAGTTTGAGTTCTGGTGGTCAATCGAAAATTTTCAGCTGACCTCTTTGACAAATAAAACTGATCATTTGGATTGTTCACCTAAAAGACTTCTCATCGGAGACAACCAAATGCGATAATTGAGCACCTTCGAACAAGCGAAGCAACTCCTTTGGTCTTTCCAGTTTATCTTTTTAATGCATCGTTGATCTCTTCCACCGTTTAGAACTTTAATGACTTTATTATTATCGCATCATTTCTGGTATTTTTACCGTTTGTTTCGTCCACTATTTGTATGCGATATAACGGTATTGAGCAATTGTACGAGAAACAAAGAATTTATTCACATTTAAATGCTTGAGGGAGGCTCTAACTATAGCCACTTGTGGGTTTCCAGCCAAATATAAAGCAATCACACTATCAGGCTTGAATTCCATCAAGAATACATTTATTTCTGAATGCAATATATCTAAATTCTTTACAAAGTTTTTAAATAATAAAATAAACTGCCACTAGATTAAGTGTGTCAGATGTCCCAAACATATATTTATAATTTATTTGAATATTACACCCAGGCTTACGATCAGGAAACATGAACGTTTACTCATCAGCCACAACTTTTATTTCTAGTAATTAACATAACATTATCCCGTAATGCCAGAAGGATTTTTGAAACTTCCCTACGCAACTTCAAAAAATTGCCTTTTTCCCTAGAGCAAAAAAAAAAAAACAAGTATATACGGCCGTAAGTTCGGCCAGGCCGAAGCTTATGTATGGATTGCGTAGAAACTTCTTCTAAACACTGCCATCCACAATCGAATTACTTAAGTTGCGGTAACGCTTCCCGATGGCAAGGTATCTTAAAACCTCCTAACACCGCCTTCTAAATTGTATGTAAGTCCATACATGGCATATATTAAATCAAAAGAGATCGATTAAATACGTATATAATTCAGTTTGACAACATTTTCTATAGAAATACGATTTCGACAAAATTTTCTATAGAAATACAATTTTGACAAAATTTTCTATAGAAATAAAATTTTAACAAAATTTTCTATAGAAATAAAGTTTTGACAAATTTTTTATAGAAATTAAATTTTAACAAAATTTTCTATAGAAATAAAATTTTAATAAAAATTTTCTATAGAAATAAAATTTTGACAAAATTTTCTATAGAAATGAAATTTTGACAAAATTTTCTATAGAAATGAAATTTTGACAAAATTTTCTATAGAAATAAAAGTTTGACAAAAAATTTTCTATAGAAATAAAATTTTGACAAAATTTTCTATAGAAATAAAATTTTGGTAGATAATTTTTGGCCCGAGTGGCAACCATGATTTTGGACCAACTTTTGTGTGATTGGAGATCGGCTATATATGGATCAATTTTGGTATGGTTGTTAGCGGCCATGTACTAACACCACGTTCCAAATTTGAACAGGATCAGATGAATTTTGCTCCTCCAAGAGGCTCCGGAGGTCAAATCTGGGGATCGGTTTATATGGGGTCTATATATAATTATGAATCGATGTGGACCAATTTTTGCATGGTTATTAGAGACTATATACTACCACGATGTACCAAATTTCAGCAAGATCGGATGAAATTTGCTTCTCTTTGAGGCTCCTCAAGCCAAATCGGGGGATCGGTTTATATGGGGGCTATATATAATTATGGACCGATGTAGACCAATTTTTGCATGGGTGTTAGAGACCATATACCAACACCATGTGCCAAATTTAAGACGGATCGGATGAAATTTGCTTCTCTTTGAGGCTCCCCAAGCCAAATGGGTGGATCGGTTTATATGGGGGCTATATATAATTATGGACCGATGTAGACCAATTTTTGCATGGGTGTTAGAGACCATATACTAACACCATGTACCAAATTTTAGCTATATGGGATGAAATATGCTTCCCTTATAGGCTCTGCAAGCCAAATTTGGGGGTCCGTTTATATGGGGGCTATACGTAAAAGTGGACCGATATGGCCCATTTGCAATACCATCCGACCTACATCAATAAAAACTACTTTTACCAAGTTTCAAGTCGATAGGTTGTTTCGTTCGGTAGTTAGCGTGATTGCAACATACGGACGGGCATGCTCAGATCGACTCAGAATTTCACCACGACCCAGAATATATATACTTTATGGGGTCTTAGAGCAATATTTCGATGTGTTACAAACGGAATGACAAAGTTAATAATATCCTATGGTGGAGTGTATAAAAATAATAATAAAATTCGAACAAATATTGTAAGAAAGTAAAGACCTTTTTATTTTGAAATTCAACTTCATAAATACTGAAACTTCCTGATTGTTGACCAAAAATTTTATCGTATCAATTTCTACTGCTTCATTTGTTACAAACATAAAAAATATTAATGACAAAGGAACATTTGAAACTAGTACAAATTCCTTCAGTTAATTGTAAATGAGATCTGAATATATAAATCAAAATGCAGATATTTAACTTATTTATCTTCTTTGTCCTTGCAACGATTACGGTAGTATCCAAAATATTGCGAGGGATCCTAAAACATTGCTAAAGAATTTCGACGAATTTTAGAAGTAGATTAATGTCAACATTGACCTGTTTACACAGAAACTTAAATTGAAATTATATTTTATTGCTACTTCCAATGCTATATAAAAATATGATTTCCTTTAATATTGAACAGTTTTTAATTGTGATCGTTTTTAAATTTATTCTACAGCTGTAACATAGAAATTAAGATATTCATTTCCCTGATGATGATCTTAATAAGCTCATTGCCGACAAACACATTTTTTTATTGTCAAATGGCGAAAGAACATTGTACTTTAATTTAAATTCAGATTTTTTTTATGAAATTGTGTCCCAGTTTAAAGAAAAGTTTTGTTGCTTTTATTGAATTAGTCAAGATTTTACCGTCATTTTGGGGCATAAAATACCTGAAATACTAAACGAATGTGTTATTTTTTTTTGTAAAATTGTAGTAAACTGTGGAAATAAAAAAAATCCCTGCATTTGTAGTAAAATAAAAATCTGTGTGTTTTTCCTACGCTGGTAGTTTTAGGGAAAAAAATTATTTTTCCCTACATCTGACATCACTGACTTGCAGTCCATATTCTTTCATCTTGAACTTTTGACTTTTACCAGGAGGAAATTTTCTATAGAATGAAAAAGCGTCATTCTGTGGACTAATGTATTCACTGAAAATGTCGTCTGAAATCATGTGAACTAGCCACCCTGTATTGACATAATATTTTTAATTACGTAGCCTTAATTCTACGACAGATGCAATGACATAATTAATAAATATTAAAAAAAGAACTGTTATGTAAATATATATGTTAGTTTATAAGCTCACTGAAAAAATATCGTCGTGAGGTCAAATATGTATGTCTATAAAATACGAATGCAAATTTTGCTTAGCGTAGGAGACGTATTTCCCTGACACACTGAAAAAAAAGCATGCCCGGTTCCAAAGATTTTGTCTTTACTTTAACAATTTTAGTATTGTTTCCGAGCCAAAGAAGCGGAGAATACAAGTAAGGATACTTTTAAGACACAATTCTCTTTTAAATTGCGGGAAGCAAATTTTAATTTTTCGCTTTTAAGCTTTTTTCCTTCATATGCTATTAAAAACGAGATAACGACAACTTTATTTTGCAAATTAAGAATCGACTTCTAGTAGAAATTATGCTATGTTTCAAGTAAAAAACCTCTTTAATATAAAGTGTTGAAAAACATGTCCTATATTTGAACGCATTTTTGCTTTGTAGTCAAGATGCAAAAAAACAACGCATTTAGAGACAATTTCACTAAATTTAAAGAATTTTTCTGAATTACTAAAGTCAAGTTGTAGCCAAAACATTTTTTCTTTCATTTATGATACCCATGAAATCGCTTAATTATAAGGATAATATGACTGCATTGAAAAGTTTATCGACTTTTGGATAAGGAAAAAAAACTTTATATTAGAGAAATTCGTCTTCTAAGCAAAATTTGTATTCGTATTTTAAAGACATGAAATCTTTGATCTCATGATAATATTTTTTTCAGTGTACAAAGTTGTTTAATTGTCCAAAAGTCGATAAGCTTTTCTTTGAATTTGCTTTATTATTGTAGTTAGGTGATCCACCTTAAAAATGGGTATCTTAACATGAAAGAATATTTATATAATTAATAACGCCTTGACAATTCAGAAAAATTCTTCAAAAACATAATGAAAGTGTCTTTAAATTTGTTGACTTTTTGTATCTTAACTACAAAACAAAAAAGTGTTTAAACATAGGATATGTTTTTGAACACCTTATTTTAAAGACGTTTTTTACTTCAAACTCAGTACAATTTCTACTTAAAGTTGACCCTGAATTTGAAAACTTAAGCTAAAGACTTTGATAACACATGAAGAAAAAAGCAGAAAAAAAACAAATAAATTTAAATTTGTTTCCCAGTATCAAGTACGCTAAACTCAAATTTAAAACAAGTAAGGAAAGTCTAAAGTCGGGCGGGGCCGACTATATTATATCCTGCACCACTTTGTAGATCTACATTTTCGATACCATATCACATCCGTCAAATGTGTTGGGGGCTATATATAAAGGTTTGCCTAAAATACATACATTTAAATATCACTCGATCTGGACAGAATTTGATAGACTTCTACAAAATCTATAGACTCAAAATTTAAGTCGACTAATGCACTAGGGTGGAACATAATGCTAGTAAAGAAATATGGGAAACATTTAAATCTGAAGCAATTTTAAGGAAACTTCGCAATAGTTTATTTATGATTTATCGCTCGATATATATTTACTAGAAGTTTAGGAAAATTAGAGTAATTTTTACAACTTTTCGACTAAGCAGTGGCGATTTTACAAGGAAAATGTTGGCATTTTGACCATTTTTGTCGAAATCAGAAAAACATATATAGAGGAGCTATATCTAAATCTGAACCGATTTCAACCAAATTTGGCACGCATAGCTACAATGCTAATTCTACTCTCTATGCAAAATGTCAACTCAATCGGAGTCAAAAATTGGCCTCTGTGGTCATATGAGTGCAAATCGGGCGAAAGCTATATCTGAACCGATATCAACCAAATTTGACACGCATAGCTACAATGCTAATTCTACTCCCTGTGCAAAATTTCAACTAAATCGGAGCAAAAAATGGCCTCTGTGGTCATATGAGTGTAAATCGGGCGACAGCTATATATGGGAGATATATCTCAATCTGAGCCAATTTCAACCAAATTTGGCACGCATAGCTACAATGCTAATTCTACTCCCTGTGCAAAATTTCAATCAAATCGGAGTAAAAGATTGGCCACTGTGATCATATGAGTGTAAATCGGGCGAACGATATATATGGGAGCTATATCTAAATCTGAACCGATTTCAATGAAATTTGGCACACTTGACTATAGTACTAATTGTTCTTCTTGTGCAAAATTTTAAGCAAATTAGGGTAAAACTCTGGCTTCTGGGGCCATATAAGTCCATATCGGGCGAAATATATATATGGGAGCTATATCTAAATCTGAACCGATTTCTTCCAAAATCAATAGGGATATATTCTGAGCCAAGACACATACTTGTGCCATATTTGAAGTCGATTGGACTAAAAGTGCGACCTAGACTTTGATTACAAAAATGTGTTCACGGACAGACGGACATGGCTATATCGACTCAGGACCCCACCCTGAGCATTTTTGCCAAAGACACCATGTGTCTATCTCGTCTCCTTCTGGGTGTTGCAAACATATGCAGTGTGGCGCAGGGTATAAATATCTTTGGAACCGGGCACGCTTTGTTTTAGTGCTATTTATAATAATGATTTTTTAATTGTTTATTATTCCTGACTATAAAACGCTCAAGAAACATGTTTTGGGGAAAGTTGAATCGAGAAACAGTATTAAAAGGTTGACTTTTTGAGTTTTAATATTTAGAAAAGTCTCTCTTTCAAAATTGCGTGTTAAATGTATCCTTAGAGTAATTACTCGTTACTTATGCCCGGAATCAATACCAAAGACATTAGATTGAAAACAAAATCTTTTTCAGTGTAGAAAAAAAGTACTTGCAAAATTAAAATACCCATAGATTATATAATAAAATGTTGAATAAACTGGCTCTATATTTCAAATACGTATGTTTATAATAAATTCACATTTGAAGCGTTATACCATTTGCAAAAGTGGCATTAAAACGGCACAGTTTATTTGAATGATCCTTGGGAATAGCTGCCATTAGTTGATGTTGTCATTAAAGTCATTCGCATTTGTCATTGGCTTAACTCATTGCACATTCAGGAACGGAACAAATCGATTTTCCCATTTGATTGGCAATTTCACACAACATCAAATGGTAATGGTACTTGGTAAATTTATTACCATCATTACATTTGTCGGCTGAGACCACCCAGTTTTCACTTTCCAATCATAAATTTCACAAAATCTATGCAAAAGCAGTGAACATGGCTTAAAACCGCTAAATTGACGGGTTCTCACCTAAGGTCTTTGAGTGTAGCCAAGATTTTTCTTAAAAACGGCCACACACTATAGGAAAATATCATAGCCACATGTCAAGAAAAATATCATAGCCATGGTAAGGTAATAAAAGGAGAAAACTTAAACCCACCAGCCCCTTTGCGAACATCAATGATGGAGTAAAGTGTCAGTTAAGCTTCCCCCAAACAACTTTCAAAGTTAAATGGCATTTCCTGCTTTTGTTTCTCCATGGTGTCGACCACACGGTTACAACGATTGGTGATAATCAAATAGGATGAGGATGCTGTTGCCCACAAAAACAACAACAACAAATAAACTGTGAAGTCAACAAATAATTTACTTTGGCGAGACATCTTTTCAAACAACTTTGTCCGAGATGTACTTTGTGTGATGGTTAGCCGCAATGGAGTTGTTTCACCAGTCGCCACACAAAACCAAGTATGTGGCAGGAAGATGTGCTGCAACCAAATACCAAATATACCAGGTGCGTATATGTAAATGTCTACCAGGGCAAGTTTTCCATAAAGTGTCATCCTATGGCACAGACTTTGAGGCAACATCAAAGTATTTGACTGCGTAATAATGTCGTTAAAATTTTCGAGAGAAACATGGCCATCGATTAAGTGGCACAGGTTGTTGTTGTGGTATTACAGAGAGCAGCAGTCAAAGGAAAAAGCACATAAAAATAAACAAATCGGAAAAATGAACAAGTTAATAATGACTGAACTGAAAGTGGTTAAGCAACGAGGATGGGAAAGTGTTTATGATTCTTGTTGCAGAAGAAACCAGCAGTCATGCATCATTACAGGAAACACGATTTTCAATTAGCTTAACATTGTATGTGGAGATATCTATGCTTGAGTGAGATCCATTAAACGAAAGCGAATTTTCTACTTTAGTTCAATCTAATGAAATTTGATATTAATCTTTGTGATGTAGTATTGGAACGCTCATATGCCCATCGAAATCTTACAAAGTTATTTAATGGGATTTGAAATGCAATATTAGCTCTGCACGTAGGGAAGAACAACACGTTATTCACTTATACATATAAGTGAGTAGATGATTTCGAAATAAACTCTAAAAGTTTAATTGTGTTGTGAGAAATTACTATTGCTACCATGACTGCTTCATTTCACAGCAGAAAAATCTTCTAAAACAGGAAAAAGTATGATGAAAAAGGAAAAACAGTAACTGTTTGCTGAAATAGCAAACATTGTCTCCACCACACAGTGGTTCTAAATCGCTTTTTTTTTGCAAATAATTCTGCAACTTTTGAACGGATAAAGATATCAACATAATTCTTTGTGTGAAAGCTGAAATGTTTTCCTCTAAGTTTGCAAATTTGTGGATTCCTAGTTGATCCACGGGCTGACCTGTAGGAGTTGAAAGTTGGTCCCCTCGGGGTTATGAAATTTTGTTTTAGCTGTCAACTCCGCAATTTTGAAGCGATGATTTTTTCTTTGTTCCATAAAAATGTTTGCATGCGGCTGTGATTCTCTTTTACAATTCGCAAGAACTATAAGTCCCGTTTTTGAGTGAATCCGTAACTTTTTAAAGAAAAAATTGTGTACCTATGTGTTTTAGATTGTAAAGCCCACAAGTTTCAAAGAATTTCAAAAAAATACCGAATTATGACCAGTTTGTATACCCTCCACCATAGGATGAGGGTATATTAACTATGTCATTCCGTTTGTAACACATCGAAATATTGCTCTAAGACACCAACAAGTATATATATTTTGGTCGTGGTGAAATTCTGAGTCGATCTGAGCATGTCCGTCCGTCCGTCTGTTGTCCGTCTTGTTCCGAACAAAATAAGCTATCGATTTGAAACTTGACACAAGTAGTTGTTATTGATGTATGTCGGATGGTATTGCAAATGGGCCATGTCGGTCCACTTTTTCGTATAGCCCCCATATAAACGGACCCCCAAATTTGGCTTGCGAATCCTCTAAGAAAAGCAATTTTCATCCAATCCGGCTGAAATTTTGTATATGGTCTCTAATAACCATGCAAAAATTGATCAACATCGGTCCATAATTATATATAGCCCCCATATAAACCGATCGACCGATTTGGCTTGCGGAGCCTTTAAGAGAAGCAAAATTCATCCGATCCGGCTGAAATGTGGTACATGGTGTTGGTATATGGTCTCTTACAACCATGCAAAAATTGGTCCACGTCGGTGTATAATTATATATAGCCCCCATATAAACCGATCCCCAGATTTGGCTTGCGGATCCTCTAAGAGAAGCAAATTTCATTCGATCCGGCTGAAATTTGGTACATGGTGTTGGCATATGGCCTCTAACAACCATGCAAAAATTGGTCCACATCGGTCCATAATTATAAATAGCCCCCATATAAACCGATTCCCCGATTTGGTTTGCTGATCCTCTAAGAGAAGCAAATTTCTTCCGATCCGGCTGAAATTTGGTACATGGTGTTGGTATATGGTCTCTAACAACCACGCAAAAATTAGTCCACAGCGGTCTATAATTATATATAGCCCCCATATAATCCGATCTCCCGATTTGGCTTGCGGAGCCTCTAAGAGAAGCAAATTTCATCCGATCCGGCTGAAATTTGGTATATGGTCTCTAAAAACTATGCAAAAATTGGTCCACATCGGTCCATAATTATATATAGCCCCCATATAAACCGATCCCCCGATTTGGCTTGCGGAGCCTCTAAGGGAAGCAAATTTCATCCGATCCCGCTGAAATTTGGTACATGGTGTTGGTATATGGTCTCTAACAACCATGCAAAAATTGGTCCACATCGGTCCATAATAATATATAGCCCCCATATAAACCGATCCCCAAATTTGGCTTGCGGAGCCTCTAAGAGAAGCAAATTTCATCCGATCCGGTTGAAATTAGGTACATGGTGTCAGTATATGATCTCTAACAACCATGAAAAATTGGTCCACATCGGTCAATAAACCGATCACCAGATTTGGCTTGCGGAGCCTCTAAGAGAAGCAAATGTCATCCGATCCGGCTGAAATTTGGTACATGGTGTTGGTATATAGTCTCTAATAAATATGCAAAAATTGGTCCAAATCTGTCAATAATTATATATAGCCCCCATATAAACCGATCACCAGATTTGACCTCCGGAGCCTCTTGGAAGACCAAAATTCATCTGATTCAGTTGAAATTTGGTACGTGGTGTTAATATATGGCCTAAAATACCAATGCAAAAATTGGTCGAAATCGGTCCATAAATATATATAGCCCCATATAAACCGATCCCCACATTTGACCTCCGGAGCCCCTTGGAAGAGCAAAATTCATCAGATTCGGTTGAAATTTGGTACGTGATGTTAGTATATGGTATCCAACAACCATGCAGGAATTGGTTCATATCAGTCCGATCCCCAGATTTGACCCCCTGTGCCTTTCGGAGAAGCAAAATTCATCCGATCTGGTTGAAATTTGGTATGTGGTGGTAGTATATGATATTTAACAACCACGTCACAACCACAACCGATCGCGAGATTTGGATTTGGAGCCACTTGGAGGAGCAAATTTCATCCGAGTCAGTTGACTCATTGCTAGTATATGGTTAACAACCATGCCTAACTATGTCTATATCGGTCTATAGTTATATATAGCCCTCGGATAAATCGATCGCCAATCACACAAAAATTGGTCCATATCAATTTCATAATTGTATATAGCCCACATATAAGCGACCCCCATATTTCAATTCTGGCTCTCTACGTACCGTACAAAAGCCCATATCGATTCGTAATTATTTGTAGACTTGCCTATACATTCCTTTTTTGTCCAACATATACCACATATGGACTACCTAACAATTTAGAGAACGATGTTAAGAAGTTTTAAGATACCACAACCCAATTAATTAGATTGTGGATGACAGTCTTTCGTCGAAGCTTCTACACGCAAAAAAATAATTCTTTCCTCCCAAACGAAATTTTATACAAACAAAGTTCGTTTCTCATTTGCTTTTCGCTGTAAGGAAGTGTATTTGGAAGAAAAGTATATACTTTTTGTGATAAACGTTTATTGTTTTCCAGGATGTAAAACCAATTTCATAAAGACTAGCTCAAAAAAAACATTATTTTCTTGCTAATTGCATTGTCCCTCACATCTTTCTCACATCCACGAGGATTTTTAGTTCTTAACACCTTTTCCTGTAATACCAACAATGTAGAAGAAATTATACGATTTTATAAATTTTTAAAATTTTTTTTATCTTTCGCCTGGACGGAGAATCGAACCGCGGACCATGCACATTGTAAGCCAACACACTAACCACTGAGCTATGTACCTGTTATGGTCATCAATAGATAAATATCCATTTAAGTTATATTTATATAGCATAGCTTGCGGCGCCCACGAACCGAATAAACAAAGTTTATTTAACAGAAACAAACAGTTAGTTTGGCACCGTGGAGCAGTGGTAGCTACGTCCGACTCTCATGCCAAGGGTCGTGGGTTCGATTCCTGCTTCGGCCAAAGTTTTTTTTTTTGCTTTTGTTTTTTTTTACATATATTCCAGATATATTCGGAAGATTCCGAAAAAATGTTCAACATTACATTGTACTATATTAAATTTTGAACTGTAAAATGTGTCTTATTAAAGACCTAAAGTCAGAAAAGAACAGTGTTTGATATAAACGAAATGGACTGTGTTGTTATTTCAACAATAACTTTTTTTATTGAAAAAATAAAAATTTTGTAACAAACGAATTTTTTTGGTGATAAAAGTTTAAACTTTTCGAAGCAATTCAAAAAATTCTAACAAAAGAAAAACGTTTTCGGTACACGTTTTCCAAACGTTTTTTTTTCTTTGCGTGTACGCAATCTATGGTAGAGGGTACATAAGATTCGGCTTGGCCGAACTTACGGCCGTATATACTTGTTTTTCTTTTTTTTTTTTGTAAAAAGGCTCATTTTGCTAAGCAATAGTCTGAATAATAATAAAAAAAAAAAAAGAAAACAATTATGTTGATATCTTTGTCTGTTCAAAAGTTGCAGAATTATTTCCGAAAAATGCGATTGGGAACCACTGGGCACCATAGGATTTGGGCGATACCAACATTGTCATTCCGTTTGTAAAAAATATCTCAGACTCCATTAAGTATATATATTCTGGGTCGTAGCGAAATTCTGAATTGATCCTACGATGTTCGTCTGTCCATCCGCCTGTTGAAATCTCGCTAAATTCCGAATGAAACAAGCTAACGACTTGAAATGTTGTTCAAATTATTATTATTATTAATGTAGGTGGGATGATATAGCCAATAGGTTATATCGGTCTGCTTTTAGAAATAGGTATGTCAACTAAAGCTGTGCAAATATTGGTCCATATTGGCCCGACCCTACAAGATTTGACTTGTGAAACTCAAGCCAGATCCGGTTGAACTTCATATAGGTTCATAATTATTTATAGACTCTATTCTATTTAAAATATGACCTTCTAATTACCACACAAAAATCGGTTCATAATTATTTGTAGACTCCTCTATATAAACCAATTAAGAACTAAAGTGTTTTTTTTATATTTACTCTGCTTTTTTAACAAAGACTCCATTTGGACTAACTTATGGAGTGTTCAACGAAAGCTAAAAAATAACATGATTTTAGTTCAGGTAAATCAGATCAAAATTTCGACTTCTGGTTTGTTACAATGAGAAAAATATTTACATGATGTTAAAAAATACACATCCTAAATTTTAGGATGCGCAATTTGCAAAATATTAAGGACAATTCTTTAAAATAACGAAATTTTAATTTAAATAATGTTTATAATCTTTGCTGCACTTTTCAATACATTTATGACGCAAATTTCCAAAATTTGTCGCATGTATCTTTGAAATTTCAAATCAAAATTAAAATTAAAAATAAATTTCCTTAAATTAAAGATACACATTTTTTATTTAAAGAAATCGTTCTTAAATGAACTGAAATATTGAATCTTTAGATTTAAGTTAAAACGCTTCAAATATAGGCTAAGATTTATTTTGAGGATTTAGCATCTTTGGTTTAAAGTTTTTTGACATTAAGAAAACATTTTATACTCTGAATTGTTTGAATAGTTTTATTTATATACCCCGAGCAGAGAATAAAAATTGGATAAATGAGATCTGTATCCTTATTTTATTTTTTGATCCTAGATTTAAAGCCAGAAAAAAATTTATTTATTTTATAGAAGCCGCATCTTTGACTCGGAATCAATACCAAAATCCTTAAGGGATGGTCAACATCTTTGGATGCAAGTAAACTTTTTTTTGAGTGCAGGTAGATCGGTTTATATATTCAAATTTGGCCATTATATTTCGAATCACTGCGAAATTTCAGGATTACTGCTTCATGATTGAAGGATTGAACGTGATTACAACTCACAGATTTTTTGAATATTAGATTAGTAAATCCGAATTTTCAAATATCAAAGACAAATGCAAAAAATAAATGGCTGCGCCCGACATAAGCACTGCCTTGCCTACTTTGATCTAAATTTTTAGAATGCAAGAATGCGAAAAGAGAAAATTACATTACTTTGAAAGAGACACAAATTACATTATTTTAAAAAAGAGATACAAAAGCAAAAATTTCATTGATAGATATTATATCAGCTTCCTGTTTGTTCTTAACGTGAAATGCTATTTTCAACACCAAAACATTGTTCAAGACATCTCCGTTAATTTTTGACAAAGGCTTAAAAGTGATCCATTCATGCTGTACAATTTTAATTGTATTATTAAAATGCCTATGTGCTACACCGAAAGAATTTTCTTCGTAAAAAGAACGAAAAATTTCGTTAAAAGTACGAAATTTGTCATTGTTTTACAACCAAAGAAACTTTTCATTAAAAGTACGAAATATTTCGTACTTTTTACGAAGAAAAATTCTTCCAAAATTTTCGTAGTTTGTAAGAAAAAAATGCGTACTTTTTATGAAGAATCTTCGTACTTTTTATGAAACAATTTCGTTCTTTTTATGAAAATGTTTCGTACTTTTTATGAAAAATTTTCGTAGTTTTTATGAAAAATGTTCGTACTTTTTATGAAAAACTTTCGTACTTTTTTCTGAAAAATGTTCGAACTTTTAGAAAAAAAATTTATAGTCGAAAGTGCATTTGGTTGTAGTTGCAAGTGTGAAAAATGACATCACTACTTTACATCTTAAGTTTTTGAATAATTTTTAGTTTTATTGGTTCACTTTTATTCATAGCGCGCTATCACCCAAATGAGAAGTAGCATAGACTTGCATAAAAAATAGAATAAAGGAATACACTCAAGCACATTATAAAAGACAATTTAATGCCGCGAACGGAAATTTTACATTTTCAATGAAAATTCTTCGTTATTTCAAAGAAAATGTTTCGTACTTTTTATGAAGAAATTTTAACGCAGAATGTTTCGTAAAATATTCGTAAAAACTTCTTCACAAAATTCATGAAATATGAAGAAAGTTTCGTTAAAAGTACGAACTTAGTACGAAGAAAAGTTAATGTAGAATGTTTCGTAGAAGTTTCGTATATTCGTAAAATGTTCTTCGTAAAATTTACGAAAATGAATGAAAATTTCGTTATTTTAATGAAGAATTCAGGAAGAATAGTTAATGAAGAATTCTTCGTAAAATTAACGAAGAGAATTCTTTCGGTGTATGTATATGATCGTTTCTACCACACAAATTGATAAACGGTATAAAAAGCAATTGAGGTGTCATCATTTACTCCAATCACATCTTCATGCTTAAGATTTCAACACCAATCATCTTAAATCCTTACTTCCTATACTGTCAAATATGTAAGCGTACACTCTGCGGCTCTGTTTGATTAATTTCATGGAATTATAAAATTGAAATCTTAATTTCTTGGCGATGACCGTTGATTCCATGAAAATGAGGAAGCATTCGATAATTTCGTTCACAGTATGGAGCATGAAATAGCATATTTGAATTTAGTCATGTCATTGACATGACAGATGCAATCATCAGTTCAGAGTCAGTTTTAAACACAATCCAAGTGTTGTTTCATATGGATATCAAAATGGTAAAAATGTTACTTCTAGGCATACCATTGGTCATAAAGAGGTCATTTTTGGAAATTATTTTTAACTTTGTAAGCCATAAATATGACATCAAGTGGAAATTTCAATACTATTATGAATTGTCTTCTCCTTTCGATTTCGAAATTTTTAGTTAGGAGATTCTATTGACTCATCTCATGTATCCTACGTAATAAAAATATATTTTTTCTAATCGACATAATCCATACACCACGCATATTTATAGAAGTGGGTTTTGAAGAATGAGCATCTTGCATGCGTAGCCAAACATTACTGCCCACTTTTGTCGCCTAATGTTGAACAAATTGAAAAGAATCTCCTAATCCAAGCCCATGCTGGGAATCTTGCATGCCATTTCTAGCTTCAATTATTTTGCCATTTCCATCATTAGCCAAAGCAAGTAGAGTGAAAAAAGCCGCGTTGACATCTTAACCAAAAAGATAAATAAATAAAATCAAGTAAATACGGACTTAAGTTCGGCCGGACCGAATCTTAAATACCCACCACTACACTGAAAAAAATCATGCCCGGTTCCAAATATCTTGTCTTTACTTTAAAAAATTTGGTATTGATTCCTAGCCAAAGAAGCGGAGAATACAAGTAAGGATACTTTTAAATTTGGGTTTTGTGTACTTGCTTCTAGGAAGCAAATTTTAATTTTTCGCTTTCTCAGCTTGTTTTCTTCATATGCTATCAAAGTGCTTTAAAAACGAGTTAACGACATCTTTATTTTCCAAATTAAGACTCGACTTTCAGTAGAAATTATGCTATGTTTCAAAACGTCTTTAAATTAAAGTGTTGAAAAACATGTCCTATATTTGAACGATTTTTTGCTTTGTAGTCAATATGCAAAAATACAACAAATTTAAAGACAGTTTCATTAAATTTAAAGTTTTTTTTTGAATTATTAACGTCAAGTTGACCTTAGCCCAAACATTTTATCTTTCATGTTATGATACCCATTTTTAAGTCAAATCACTTAATTATAAGGACAATACGACTTCATTGAAAAGTTTATCGACTTTTGGATAAGGAAAAAAACTTTATATTACAGAAATGCGTCTTCTATGCTAAGCAAAATTTGCATTCGTATTTTAAAGACATGAAATCTTTGACCTCACGACAATATTTATACCCTGCGCCACACTGTGGAACAGGGTATTATAATTTAGTGCATATGTTTGTAACACCCAGAAGGAGACGAGATAGACACATGGTTTCTTTGGCAATAATGCTCAGGGTGGGTCCCTGAGTCGATATAACCATGTCCGTCTGTCTGTGAACACATTTTTGTGGTCAAAGTCTAGGTCGCAATTTAAGTCCAATCGCCTTCAAATTTAGCACATGTTCCTAATTTGGGTCAGAATAGAACCCTATTGATTTTGGAAGTAATCGGTTCAGATTTAGATATAGCTCCCATATATATCTTTCGCCCGATATGGACTAATATGGACCCAGCAGCCAGAGTTTTACACCGATTTGCTTGAAATTTTGTACAAACATAACACTTAGTCGTATAGTCAAATGTGCAAAATTTGGTTGAAATCGGTTCAGATTTAGATATAGCTCCCATATATATCTTTCGCCCGATATGGACTTATATGGCCCCAGAAGTTAGACCTTTGGCCGAATTTGGTTGAAATTTTGCACTAGGAGTACAATTAGTAGTATAGTCAAGTGTGCAAAATTTGATTGAAATCGGTTCAGATTTAGATATAGCTCTCATATATATCTTTCGCCCGATATGGACTAATATGGTCCTAAAAGCCAGAGTTTGGCCCAATTTGGTTGAAATTTTGCACAGGTAGTAAATTTAGCATTGTAGCTATGCGTGCCAAATTTGGTTGAAATCGATTCAGATTTAGATATAGTTCCCATATATATGTTTTTCTGATTTCGACAAAAATGGTCAAAATACCAACATTTTCCTTGTAAAATCGCCACTGCTTAGTCGAAAAGTTGTAAAAATGACTCTAATTTTCCTAAACTTCTAATACATATATATCGAGCGATAAATCATAAATAAACTTTTGGGAAGTTTCCTTAAAACTGCTTCAGATTTAAATCTTTCCCATATTTTTTTTTTTACTAACATTGCGTTTCACCTTAGTGCATTAGCCGACTTAAATTTTGAGTCTATAGAATTTGGAGAAGTCTATCAAATTCTGTCCAGATCGAGAGATATTTAAATGTATGTATTTGGGACAAACATTTATATATAGCACCCAACACAATTGACGGATGTGGTATGGTATCGAAAATTTAGATTTACAAAGTGGTGCAGGGTATAATACAGTCGGCCCCGCCCGACTTTAGACTTTCCTTACTTGTTTTCCAATATTTCAGGTGGATTTGATCGCAGGTACTCTGCCAAGCACACATATATACCAAAATGGAAATTGGGAGACTTAACACATAGAAGCCATAGAAGTTACATAGGAAGATCGAGATATATGGGTACTATACCGAACACACCATTTCCCGCATACATACTTGAAATTACCTCTAGGTTTTATGTTTCAGGCAAATCGGATTTCCAATTACAGGCAAAATTGCCGTTTTAGGAGCCGGAGAAATCAAATCAGGATATCGAGTTATATGGGGGCTATACCGATACACACCATCTTCCGCGCACTTGTTTATGAACCCAAATTTTTTTGAATTGCAGGTAAATCGGATAAAAATTCGGATTTCTTGACACTCAAGAAGTCAACTCGCGAGATCTGGCTATATGGGGTTATATCAAAACGTGAACCGATACGCACCATATTCGGCGTACTTATGTGTGGACCCAAAATTCCTCCAGGTTTTGTGGACCCAAAATACCTCCAGGTTTTGAATTTCAAGCAAATCGGATAAAAATAGCGGTGTCTAGAAGCCCAATAAATCAATTTAGGAGATCGCGCTATACGGGGCTATATATAACAATGTGGACCAAACCCTATTCGGAACACTTAATTATACAAAATACCTCTAAATTTTGAATTGCCGGCAAATCGGCAAATCTTGACACTCAAGAGCCCAAATCGGGGAATCGGTTAGTAAGAGGGCTGTATAAAAAAAGAACGATATAGCCCATCTTCGAACTTGACCAAATGCTGCAGACAAAAGACGAGCTTATGCAAAATTGCAGCACGATAGCTTCATTATTAAAGACTGTAGCGTGATTACAACAGATAGACAGACGGACATGGCTATATCATCTTAACATTTCTCCCTGATCAAGAATATATATACTCTGTGTAATCGGAAATCAATATTCCGATATGTTACAAATGGAATGACAAATTTTTTGTACCCCCATAGCCATTCTAGGGTGGTGGGTATAAAAACGACAACCCGAATGAAATCAGAACCTCCAGTTTCCCAGAAATAGCATCTCAAAAACAACTGAAAAAAATAATTTTGCTAACTTGGCAATTGTGGTGTACTATCAATTCTTGCCCCTGGACAACCATTCGTCCATTTACTATACAAAGCAAACAATATCTACCAAACTCATTCGATACCCTATATACAGTGAAAAAAATTTATTCATCCATTAGTTAGTAAATTTCCTTGCGTTCATTTTACTCGAACTTGGGGGATACCATTTAAAAAAATTGTAGTAACTATACAATAAGTTTGAAAAAGAAAATATTTTTTTTTTCATTTATTAAAATTTAACATTTTACCAATTTTTTTTCTTGAGTGTTTTTCTACATGAGTACATGTGAGTCTTAGAACTCCGTCAGTAATTACTGCATATCTTTCCTAATGCCATTTATGGCAACTCTAACTGCTGCTATTCCACTTGTATCTCTCACTTCAATTGCTGCAATATTCATTCGTACGATGCACTTTACTTGACTTGAGGTTCTTTGTGTCGATTGTTGGGATCACCTCCTTTGTACGCTTATATGCACAGATCCAGTGTGTGCGTGTGTGTGTGTGTTTTGTTTTTTTTTTTTTTTTTACTGGTGGTAGTATGAACTGAACTGCCCGTTGTTGTTGACCATTATGTGCTTCAAACTGGAGAATTAAACCTAGAATTGCAGTTGACAATGTTTAAATAACAATTTATTCGATTATTCGATGCATTGCCATTTAACACTCCTATTGTAGCATACAGTGGTATATATAGTACAAGATTGACAGTAAAACATAAACACCCAGTAAAAACTCATATTACAAGGTATGAGTACAAGTATGCCTGCACCGAATTAGATAACAACTTCTTCGTACAGCAGTAATGATTTTAGATACGCATGACATTGGAGGAAAGTACTTCGCTCCAAGCATACCAGCAGTCGAAAAATAAGTACTTCGTCGCAAGCATACCAGCTCTCCAAAAATAATAGGTTACCATAAATAGACTCAAAAAGAGCGAGTTATTTGCTGCTCTCATATCTATTTATAGATTATAATCTTTCTTATAAGTTAGTTTCGTATTCTTGGTCTTTTTCTACCCCTTTCTCTGTGAAAATCTCTATGACGCCAGGAGGAATCGAACTCAGCCCTGTTGCTTTGTAATCCAAAACACTGCACCCTACTCCACGGCATGGATTTATTCAATGATTTAATTTTGCAATATAAATGATGTACTATACAACTTAAGATAACAAGGGTATATTTTATTGGCATTATCAATTAATATGTTGCAATTTTTTCTGAAATGTAATTTTCGCTACTGTCAACGGTGCCCACAATCGCTGTAGAGGTTATTCTTTTTGAGAAAAATCAAGAAAAAGCTAATTTTCAAGAAAAATTTAATTAATTAATGTTTAATAAGAATAAAAAAAACAAACAAAAAATAAATTTAACAAGTAAGGAAAGTCTAAAGTCGAGCGGGGCCGACTATATTATACCCTGCACCACTTTGTAGATCTAAATTTTCGATACCATATCACATCCGTCAAATGTGTTGGGGGGCTATATATAAATGTTTGTCCCAAATACATACATTTAAATATCACTCGATCTGGACAGAATTTGATAGACTTCTACAAAATCTATAGACTCAAAATTTAAGTCGGCTAATGCACTAGGGTGGAACACAATGTTAGTAAAAAATATATATGGGAAACATTTAAATCTGAAGCAATTTTAAGGAAACTTCGCAAAAGTTTTTTTATGATTTATCGCTCGATATATATGTATTAGAAGTTTTTTTTTTCTACTAAGCAGTGGCGATTTTACAAGGAAAATTTTGGTATTTTGACCATTTTTGTCGAAATCAAAAAAACATATATATGGGAGCTATATCTAAATCTGAACCGATTTCAACCAAATTGGGCACGCATAGCTACAATGCTAAATTTACTCCCCGTGCAAAATTTCAACCAAATTGGGCCAAAACTCTGGCTTTTAGGATCATATTAGTCCATATCGGGCGAAAGATATATGGGAGCTATATCTAAATCTGAACCGATTTCAATCAAATTTTGCACATTTGACTATACTACTAATTGTACTTCTAGTGCAAAATTTCCAACAAATTGGGCCAAAACTCTGGCTTCTAGGACCATATTAGTCCATATCGGGCGAAAGATATATATGGGAGCTATATCTAAATCTGAATCGATTTCAATCAAATTTTGCACACTTGACTCTACGACTAAGTGTTATGTTTGTACAAAATTTCAAGCAAATCCGTATAAAACTCTGGCTGCTTGATCCATATTAGTGCGTATCGGGCGAAAGATATATATGGGAGCTATATCTAAATCTGAACCGATTTCTTCCAAAATCAATAGGGTTCTATTCTGACCCAAATTAGGAACATGTGACAAATTTAAAGGCGATTGGACTTAAATTGCGACCTAGACTTTGATCACAAAAATGTGTTCACATACAGACGGACGGACAGACGGACATGATTATATCGACTCAGGGACCCACCCTGAGCATTATTGCCAAAGATACCATGTTTCTATCTTGTCTCCTTCTGGGTGTTACAAACATATGCACTAACTTATAATACCCTGTTCCACTGTGTGGCGCAGGGTATAAAAATAAAGAGTCTCAGCACACTGTTAGAAAAATATGTTTTTCATATGTTCCGATATAAACAAAATGTGTTTCGGGCACGATTTTAAACCACAATATATTTAAGTGCGAACATGTAATGTTCCTAAACTAACACTAAATGTTTGGGACATCTATGTTAATATGTTAGAATATATTATGTTTGGGGCATGAATGTTTCATAAAAATAATATGTGTGAATGTAAACATATATAAATTAACAAATTTCGAGTAAACATATATATGTTGTGATATTTTATTCAGAGAGCGACAAAAAGAGAGTATAGAGAAAGAAATAGAGATGGAAACCGGGAGAGTTGACGAAAGATATCAACATAACACAGCGAAAGAATCAAAAGAGAACAATTTCTGTGAAACCGCTTGTATGTTGTTTCGGAAAACTGTTTTATGATAAGGCTAAAAATTTTGATATGCTTAAGTCTAAATATTATTTAATTTGAATAAAGAGAAGAATAGACATTCGGAACCAAGAGAATAGACATTTGAAAAACAAACTGCAATGTTTTCGCCTTGAGAGCAGCATTTTATGCATGTGTGAACATGTGTTTTGTTTATCATTTTGGCATTATGGGCACAATTTTTCGTTAAAATAAATCAGGGGTCTTCATAAAAATAACGAAAGGGCACTATACTCTTTTTAGAGTTAGGACAGTAAAATGAAATAAGGAGGAAATAGTGAAAAATTACACAGTAAAATGTAAAAATACAAACTTTAGTTCCTCTTTATTAAAAAGTAGTCCACGAGGAGTTGACGGACACCATCAAATATAAAAGCGGGCATTAAGTTCGAGTTTTACAGCTAAAACAATTTAAAAAGTTTATTTTCTTTAAAATGAATTATTAAAGAAAAATAAAAGGAATTTTAGAGAGATGGTGTTAAATGCAAGTAAAAAACTGTTCACTCCTAAATAAATTTATGTTTATATTATAAAATTATGTATGTATGTTTATACTCGACTCCACGTTCTTTTGTTAGGTTTTGAATTCCTTCCAAATTTTAAAGTTTTGTACAAAAACAGTTTTTTATTAAAAAATTGTTATTTTTGCAATAAAAAATAATATTTTATCAAAAAATCAGTCAATTTCGTTTATATCAAGCACTGTTACTGACTATAAATCTTTAATAACACACATTTCGAAGTTTCATTTAAAAAAATTTAATATAGTATAAATATAAATGTGTAAATTAAAAAAAAAAAAAAAAACAAAAAAATGTTCGGTCGGAGCAGGGATTGAACCCACGACCCTTTGTATGCAAGGCAGACATGCTAACCACTGCTCCACGTGGCACACAAATGTATGTTTCTGTTAAATAATGTTATGTTTGCATGGGCTCGTGGGCGCTGCAAACTATGCTATATAAATGTAACTTAAATCGATAATTATCTACTGGTGACTATAACAGCTACGTAGCCCAGTGGATAGTGTGTTGGCTTACAAACTGTATGGTCCTCGGTTCGATTCTCCGTGCAGGCGAAAGGTAAAATTTAAAAAATTTATAAAAGTGAATAATTTCTTCAACATTATTTGTATTACAGAAAAAGGTGCCAATAACTAAAAAATTTCGTGGAAGTGAAAATTACGAGTATGTTAGGGAATGAGCACAATCGTGTTTGGGAAAAATTCTTCCAAGCATATAATATTTTTGGCTCAAAATGCTTCCAAACATATAATATGTTCACATAAAACAAACATATTAATGTTTCGGCAGTATGCAATAATATATGTGCTTCCTGCAAAATATGTTTGGAACATATGTTAAAGAAGCGATTTTTTTTGAGGGTGCAGGACCTCAAGATATGATTTTAATTACTGGTATTAATAAAAGGAATCACTTTTGGTCTGCACATGTAAGTTATTATTTTTAAATTCCAGGTAAGACTCTGTACAACAGATGTGATGCTAAAAATAAGCGGAAACCATTTAATCAAATCAAAAATCAAGGTCACAAATTTATTTAATCATCGAATTCCCTCCGACTGGTCAAGCTGTGAACAAAGAATATTATTTGAGTGTTATGTGTCGTTTATGGGAAGCTTCTCGTAAAATTAGGTCGGAATAGCGGCTGATAAAATTTAGTTTTAGCACAACGATCGAAAAAGTCAGCCAAACCACCGTATCCTTGCGGGTCAGCAACTTTAAGCGACGGCTAAGGGGAACAGTTTCGACACATGCTACGAGATTTGAAAAAAATATTGCGATTAGTCTATTGCGCCTAAAGGGGACGAACTAAATATATTTTAATATTATAAAAAAAAATTACTATTTGCCCAAAGAAGTATTTACTTACTTTCAATTATTTCCATTTGGCTTAAGATCTTAGTTATCATAGCCTTTATTGTTAGCTTTTTTTATACCCTGCCACCTGAACCGATATAGCCATGTCCATCTGTCCGTCTGTCTGTGAACACATTTTTGTAATCAAAATCTAGGCCGCAGTTTTAGTCCAATCGACTTCAAATTTGACACAAGTATGTGTTTTGGCTACGAATAGAACCCTATTGATTTTGGATTCAGATGAAATCGGTTCAGATTTAGATATATGTATATCTTTCGCATATATGTATATCTTTTGCATGATATGGACTTATATGGCCCCAGAAGCCAGAGTTTTACCCTAATTTGCTTAAAATTTTGCACAAGAAGAACAATTAGTACTATAGTTAAGTGTGCCAAATTTTACTCCGCCAATTTTTTACTCCGCTTTAGTTGAAATTTTGCACAGGGAGTAGAACTAGCATTGTAGCTATGCGTGTCAAATTTGGTTGAAATCGCTTCAGATTTAGATATAGCTCCCATATATATGTTTTTTCTGATTTCGACAAAAATGGTCAAAATACCAACATTTTCCGTGTAAAATCGCTACTGCTTAGTCGAAAAGTTGTAAAAATGACTCTAATTTTCCTAAACTTCTAATACATATATATCGAGCGATAAATCATAAATAAACTTTTGCGAAGTTTCCTTAAAATTGCTTCAGATTTAAATGTTTCCCACATTTTTTTACTAACATTGTGTTCCACCCTAGTGCATTAGCCGACTTAAATTTTGAGTCCATAGATTTTGTAGAAGTCTATCAAATTCTGTTCAGATCGAGTGATATTTAAATGTATATATTTGGGACAAACATTTATATATCGCACCAAACACATTTGACGGATGTGATATGGTATCGAAAATTTAGATCTACAAAGTGGTGCAGGGTATAATATAGCCGGCCGCGGGCGACTTTAGACTTTTCTTACTTATTTATTATAAGTTAGTTTTGTAATAAATAAATAACTAATTAAAGATATTTACAGCAGGATCTATATCTTCAAATCCTTGGCAAAGAGTATCCGAGTCTGAATGTTGATCAACTCAGTACCACTTTATCTACATCGTAGCTGATTCTACAATACTCGGGACTAGAACCATTGATGTTTTGTCACGATGTCACGTTAAGATTCAGCCATACAAGAGTAATGGTAGAATTGTTCTTATATCATATTTAGCAAAAACAAATTCACACGTTTTACCCACTGTGCCTCCACTACCATCACGTTTATCCACTTCAATTCATATAAGCCATCATCTATGTTCTTTATTTATGAGTGACATAAGAATATTCATTGAATTCAATTGAATTTGGATTTATATGGAATATTTGTGTTCACTATAAGCAGCATCAATAGTTTATGAAGAAATCTATAGAATGAATTTCAAATATTTAACCTTTTGCATTTTTCAATGAGTTTCTAAAACTCTAGAGAATACGAGTTTGTTTTGTTTTTGTCGATGGTAATATAAGGCAATATTATTTAGCTCAGAGCAAAAAAAAAAAAAACACGGATAACGAAGCATCACTTGCACTTAATACTGAATTCTAAGAATACGAATCATTTGTTATGATTTCTATTTATGTGGCAGAATAATTGAATGGATTATTTATTATGAGATTCTATACATAATCGTTGTAGTTTAATTCATGCAGTTCAGAAGACAAATTACAATGAATATAAGGAGAAGAACTTTAACACACATCCGCCTTGAAGATGAATGTAACATCTAAGACCTCAATAGAAAAGTTTAAATTTATCCCATGGATATAATTAAAAATTACTTAGGAAATATTGATCCATTAAAATACAAATAAATAAAAAAAAATATTTTCAATCATACTTCTTCGTAATATCATTCTTATGTAACTCCGGAAACAAAACACTTTTAAGTGATTTTTGAAATTTCATCGCCACGGTAGCATTAAGTCATTTATTCTCGCCATTCAGGAAATTTGTTGATAAGTAAGAATATTTTTTAATTAATCCTACATGGCTGACATGTCTGTAACACTTCCTGGTCGTGATGATGATGATGGAAATTTTAAAATTTGGCCATGACTTAATATCACATAATGCGTTAGCTATGCTACAGTTATTACCATTTGTAATAGTCCATTGTGGATAATGTGTAACATTCTAAGTCATTGCCTTTGATTTTTTTTTTGGGCCCGTTCTCTATGGGTTTCTCATGCAACAGCATTTTACTTCCTATATCAATGAAAGGCAAGTTTATACTTGTGGTGATATGAATATTGTTTGTAAACTTGTTTTCTTTCACTTAAATCCACATGACGCCCAGCAAAGAACTATTTGTAACCTGTCATCTTTAACACATGGTGATAGAGTTAGAATGCAAAAATGGCCATAGTCATAGTAAAGAATTGGAAGTAGGATATGGTGAGGTGATGAGCTACATCAAAGTCCTCTAGAGTCCATGGAGTTTTTGTGTAGCCTAAAATATCTGCAAACAATATCTTTTGGCTCTTGACTCGATATTTTTCATATTGGAAATTAATAATCGCGTCCAAATTGATCTCGCCTTATTGTGTTAAAACTTCGATGACCATTTTGAAATAGGAGAATAATATGTGGAGTACTCGTAGATGTGCTGCACCATTGTACCGTTGTGAGTCCCAGAAAAATTTAGCCATCAACTTTCCATTCGCGAGGGCAATCTTCGAATTCTTCGGAGTACGTTTGCTGGGAGCCGTCCACAAATTCGGAAAAGTCGAATTGGTTCTTGTTGTCGTCTCGGTTTGATGTGAGTGCTTGTAATCCAGAGTGAGCACAATATATCCCATTCAGCCGACAATCAAGTTCAAAACTTCATGTATTTTGTCTTTTGATAGACGCACTCAAAAAAATAGTGAACCCTTTAGGTGGCCTAAGGGCAATTTTACTCTATTTTAGTTTATGGAATTCTTATGTTTTATGAACTTTTTTTTTTACTTTATTAATTTTATGCAAACGTTAGTTAAATTAACCTAAGATGAAGAATTTTACACAAATTAAAAACTTGTAAATTCGTACTATCCACAAAATAGTTCAGAATTTCTTAAAGTTTGTACATTTTACGACAAATGCGCATCTTGAACTTCGTATGGCACTAAAGACATTTTTGCAATGTTTCCAATTTCAATTTTGTCCTTAAAACTACAAAGTTTTCTTTAATACGTGAAAAAACTAGTTATTTAAAAAAAAAATCTTAATTTTGAATTTTATTTATTTTTGTGACACCGGCATGATGTGGACATTTGTAATACAGTATTGTTAGAATTTTTATAAATTGGAGTGGATTCACTGTTTTTTGAGTGCACATTGTCCTAGTTCGAGCACCTTCAATACTGGATTATAATAGCCTTGGTAGTAGACATTTATAAAAAATTAAAAAATATTTTACAAAAAAGAATTCTTCGCCACATTCAAACCAGCAAACATGTTTAGCGTTACGATATGAGTATTTTCCAAAAACGGTATCCAGATATTTCGAAAATGATCCTGGAAAAAATTTTGACATTCACTTTGGTCAAATATTATTATACCCTCAGACATGGTTCGTCAAAACCGAAGTGCGATCACTTTGAAAATTGGTAAAACATCTTTTTACCTTGAAATGAAATCTTTAACTACGCGATTTACTTTCCAAAAACACGAATCACTACATTTTTTTTGACTAGTGTGATCACAGGTCAAGTGTCCTTTTATTGAAGATACTACTGTTCGGCTAATTGATTTTTAGAGTCAAAAAAATATGATATTTTTATCTGAAGAAAGAAAACTTGAAATCGAATTGATTCTTTGCGATTACTGACTTATCAATCATTCTAAAAATTTTTAAAAGCTGAAAATATCGACTTTTCCAAATTAGAGGTTGTCGAAAAGTCTCCTTTAAAAAAACTCGAAGAGTGGTCTTTTTGAATTTCTTCACTATTCTCTATCCCCACTTTCACACGCGAGTATAAAATCCTAGATAACATTGCAGGATGGCTACCGTACCCGATCTCCCTCGATGTAGTTTTCAAAAATGTTCATAACACTTAAAGTTTATAGAACTCACTTTAGTACAGTGACAAACAAAAGAAGTCACCTACTAATGTCCGTTTTTATACCCACCACCATAGAATGGTAACGGGGTATAATAAGTTTGTCATTCCGTTTGTAACACATCGAAATATCGATTTCCGACTATATAAAGTATATATATTCTTGATCAGGGAGAAATTCTATGACGATATAGCCATGTGCGTCTGTCCGTCTGTCTGTCTGTCTGCTGCCATTACGCTACAGTCTTCAATAATAAAGCAATCGTGCTGAAATTTAGCACAAACTCGTCTTTTGTCTGCAGGAAGGTCAAGTTCGAAGATGGGCTATATCGATCCAAGTTTTGATATAAACCGACTTCCCGATTTGGGGTCTTGGGCTTATAAAAACCTTAGTTTCTATCCAATTTGCCTGAAATTGGAAATCTAGAGGTATTTTATGACCACTAAGAGGTGTGCCAAAAATGGTGAGTATCGGTCCATGTTTTGGTATAGCCCCCATATAGACCGATCTCCCGATTATATTTCTAGGGCTTCTAGAATCGATAGTTTCTATCCAATTCGCCTGAAATTGGAAATCTATAGGTATTTTAGCACCATAAAGAGGTGACTATCGGTTAATGTTTAGGTATAGCCCCCATATAGACCGATTTCCCAATTTTACTTCTTGGGCTTTTAGAATCCGTTTTTATTATCCAATTTGGTTGAAATTTAGAGGTATTTTAGAACAATAAAGAGGTGTGCCGAAAATGGTGAGTATCGGGCCATGTTTTGGTATAGACCCCATATAGACCGATATCCAGTTTTTAGTTCTTGGGCGTCTAAAATCTGTATTTTTTATCCAATTTGCCTGAAATTATAAATCTAGAGTTATTTTAAAACCCTAAAGAGGTGTGCTGAAAATGATGAGTATTAGACCATGTTTTTATATAGCCTCCATATAGACCGATCTCCAGATTTTATTCTTGGGCTTATATATAGTTTTTATACAACTTGCCTTGGAAATCTAGAGGTATTTTAGGACCATAAAAAGGTATGCCGAAAATGGTGAGTATAGGTCCATGTTTTGATATAGCCATCAGATAGACCGATCTCCCGATATTACTTTTTGGGCTTCTAGTAACCATAATTGTTGTCCACTTTGCCGAAAATCTGAAGGTTTTTAGGAATATAAATAGGTGTGCAAGAAATGATTTTATTTTTTAGCCTTCTAGAATCCGTAGTTTTTATCCAATTTGCCAGAAATGAGAAATCTAGAGGTATTTTAGGACCTTAAATATGAAAGCCGAAAATGGCGTGTATTGGTTTATCTCCATGTTTTGGTTTATCTCCCAAATAGACCGATCTCCCGATTTTACTTCTTGGGCTTTTAGAAACCATAGTTTTTATCAAATTTGCATGACATTTTAAATCTAGAAGTATTTTAGGAACATAAAGAGGTGTGCCAAAAATGGTGAATATCGGTCCATGTGCACTGATAATAAAAATTGCTTGAAACTGAATTATGGTTTCCAGATTTTACTTCTGGTGAGCATTTAGATAATGGGGGTAAAAATCTACAGATGTTAGATTTTAAATCAAGGCGTTATTTCATTTTCTTGCACACTTGCACACGATGTTTATGATTCCTATAAAACTCAAACAAATATGGTTCTTATAAATCCAGAATCTGATAAAATCTTTGAATTTATTTTCGGGAAGTGTACTGGTTGAACTGATCTGCTTGTTACCAAATCCCGCTGAAATTTTCTCAGGAAACTATAATATTTGATTCATAATATTAAGATTCGGGCCCGGCCGAACTTACTGCTTTATATACTAGTTGAAAATATTTTACTGGCTAAGCTCACGTGAAGTTTCATTAATTCAAGATGTGGACTCTTTTGATTTGTATATAATTATTTTACATAATTCTCAATAACCTATTGTAGAGCACTAAAATATACCAAATAAATAATAAAAATAACAAAGAATATAATTCACTTTCTTATATGTTAGTTATGCATAAAGCGATACAACTCAACTTTAATGGAAAAAAATGATTCTTTTGTGGATGAACTAAAATTATTGCATGTAATATTGATATTTCGCCATCAGTATAGGAAATGTCCTAGCTATCCAAACAAATAGGTAAAGAAAGAAGCCTTACAAAATGGACATGATATGGCAAATGCAAAAAGATGTCATGTCTCACAGCTAGCAAAGGCTATATTCCTTAAAGTTACCACAATCATGTATATCGTTTGCCTTGAAGTTCGACATGGAGTCCATAACTCTATTTCCGACATGGACACAGTCTATGGCTAATATGGAATTAGAATCTTTCCTTACAAAGCTGACATAATGCCCCAAGTCAAATAATATGAAACTTTGTATGAAACCGGTTCGCCCTTTTTGCCTTTTTGTGTGACTTTCCTTTTGATTGCCTCATGCTGCTTCTAAGATTCCTCTATAAGCAGATAACCTAAGATAGGATGGCATAAATGGCATTTCTAATGAATTTATATCAGAAAATGTCGAATATGAAGTTGCCATTTTTTCCAATTAGCAAAGAGCTTAACGTATTCACTTTTATTGACAATCATCCACCTGCGCATTGGGCGGTGAAGCCTAAAGAAGTAGTAGCATGAAGATGTCTACAAAGCAACCAACCATCGGAACTGACAGATACTGTTTAATGTATTAAGTGATGCCTTAATAATTTGTTTATGTTCATAAAATATTGCCTGTTTACTTATGGCCACTTAGAAATGTCACATTTTTCACAATTCTTGTAAACATTGTAAATAATTGCTTCATTAGCATCGTTTGCTAAGATGTTTGAACATTTGCAGTTATCTGGATTTTTATTCTATCGACTGGTTTGGGATCGCTATTAGATGTGTGCAAGTGCCACAACAAAAATTCCGTAAGTCGGAAATGGATTGTATGTCGCAGTAATTTAAAGACTCTAACCACAAAATTGTCAGCGCAATTTGATACGTGGTGTTAGTTTATGACTCTAACACCCATGCAAAAATTGGTCCATATCGGTCAATAATTATATATAGCCCCCATATAAACCGATCCCCAGGTTTGACCTCCGGAGCCTCTTTAAGGATCAAAATTCATCTGATTCAAATTTAGCTTATGGTGTTAGTATATGGTCTCTAACAACCACACAGAAATTTATCTATATCGGTCTATAATTATATATAGCGCCCTTAAAAACCGATCCCCAGATTTGAAGTCCGGAGCCTCTTGGAGGAGCAAAATTCATCCGATTCGGTTGAAATTTGGCACGTAGATTAAGGATATGGTCCCTAACAACCATGCAAAAATTTATCCATATCGATTCATAATTATATATAGTCCCGATATAAACCCATCTCCAGGTTTGACCCCCGGAGCCTGTTGGAAAAGCAAAATTTATCTGATCCTATTAAAATTTGGTATGTGGTTTTGGTATATGGTCTTTAACAACCGTGCAAAAATTGGTCCATATCAGTCCATAATTATATATAGGCCCCATATAAGCTGATCCCCATATTTGACCTCCGGAGCCTCTTGGAGGAGCAAAATTCATCCGATGCGGTTGAAATTTCATACGTGGATTTAGGATAGGTCCCTAACAACCATGCAAAAATTCGTCCATATCGATCCAATTAGATATAGCCCCCATAGAAACCGATCCCAGATTTGACCTCCGGATCGTCTTGGTGGAGCAAATTTTATCCAATCCGGTTGAAATTTGGCACGTGGATTTACTGCCTGTTCGTGGAATTTTCGTTCACCTCGAGACGAACTATTCGTCAAAAATCTCATATTGATATCTCGAAAACCAGAGTATGTGGAATACCAATTGTTTCGGTGTTTGATAGTAAATTATAAATAAAGAGTTCATGACAAATATCAGCATTTTCTAGCAAATATATCTAAAGTTATTTTAGTTTCAATCTAGACGAACGATTCGCCTCGAGTCGATTTTGTGTTTCATGAACAGGCAGTTAGTTTATAGTCTTTAAAAACCATGCAAAAATTCGTCCATATCGGTCCAATTAGATATAGCCCCCATATAAACCGATTCCCAGATTTGAACTCCGGAGCCACTTGGAGGAGCAAAATTCATCCGATTCGGCTGAAATTTGGTACATGGTGCTAGTATATGGCCGCTAACAACCATGCCGAAATTGGCCCATATCGGTCTATAGTTATATATAGCCCCCAGATAAACCTAAATTGGTCCATATCGGTTCGGAATTGTATGTAGCCCCCTTATAAAGCGAGAGCCATATTTCAATTCGGCTCTCTAATTATCGCGAAAAACTTAATATCCGTTGGTAATTACTTGTACACTTCCCTATATACCATAAAGGGTGATACGGTCAAAATTTGGTCAATATAAACTTGACGTATTTCTTTCAATTTTGCATTTAAAAACCTGAACACCCCTCATTTTGAAGGTGTGTGTGTGTGTAGAATGTTGCTCCTATTTTGATTTTGGAATTCACTCTTCAGTTGTCAAAATGCCGTCCAAGCAAGAAGAGCAGCGTATCAAAATTTTGCTCGCGCATCGCGAAAATCCGAGCTACTGGCACGCAAAGCTGGCAAAATCGCTAAAAGTTGCCAAATCAACCGTTACAAATGTAATTAAAGTGTTTGGGGAACGTTTGTCGACAGCCAGGAAGTCTGGATCGGGGGGAAATCGAAAACCGGAAGCCGCTGAGACGACAAAGAGAGTTGCCGGTAGTTTCAAGCGAAACCCTAACCTCTCTCTCCGAGATGCCGCAAATAAGCTGGGTGTATCGTCTACAACCGTGCATCGAGCCAAAAAACGAGCCGGACTATCGACTTACAAGAAGGTAGTGACTCCAAATCGCGATGATAAACAAAATACGACGGCCAAAGCGCGATCCCGGAGGCTGTACACGGCGATGCTGACGAAGTTTGTCTGCGTGGTAATGGACGACGAAACCTATGTCAAAGCCGACTACAAGCAGCTTTCGGGACAGGAGTTTTATACGGCAAAAGGAAGGGGAAAGGTAGCAGATATTTTCAAGCACTTAAAACTATCAAAGTTCGCAAAGAAATATCTGGTTTGGCAAGCCATCTGTACCTGTGGCTTGAAAAGCAGCATTTTCATAGCTTCCGGGACTGTCAACCAAGAAATTTACGTGAAAGAGTGTTTGAATAAACGTCTGCTGCCTTTCCTGAAGAAACACGGTACTGTTTTGGCCGGATTTGGCATCTTCACTGAAAAAACAGTGAACCCACCAGGAAGAAAAATTTCGGTTAATTTTAGAAAAGTTTGAATATTTTTAGAAAATTTTAACTAAACAGTATAACAAACGCTGGCATCACGCCGATGTTATAAAAATAAGTAAATATTTTTCAACAAATTCAAGAAAATTTATTAGACATAATTATGTTTTTTCACTTGTTAAAGAAAATTTTGTAGTTTGAAGGAAAAAATTGGAGTTCAAAATTGCAAGAATGTCTTTAGTGACATACGAAGTTCATGATGAACGCATTTGTAGTAAAATTTACAAATTTAAAGAAATATTGAACTATTTTGTAGAAGACACGAATTTAGTTAATCGTTATCCTTCATTTGTGTATATTTTTTTCCTCGGTTTTAGTTAATTTAACTAACGTACACATAAAAATATTAGAGTAGAGGAAACTTTCTCCAAACATAATAATTCCATGAACTAAACGAAAGTTAAATTGGCTTTAGTGAAATATAGAGTTCACTTTTTTTTGAGTGTTGCCATTACTGTAAAAAGGCCATGGAGTGGTACGCCGCCAACAACGTGCAGGTGGTTCCCAAGGACAAGAACCCTCCCAACACGTCAGAGCTCCGCCCAATTGAGAAATACTGTGCTATTGTCAAGCGGAACCTTAAGGAGACCAACCAAACTGCTAAGGACGAGCAGCAGTTCAAGGCACACTGGCTTTCTGCGGCGAAGAAGATGGACAAGGTGGCTGTACAAAATCTGATGGCAGGTGTCAAGCGTGAGGCCCGGCAATTCGAATTTGGAAAAGCGAAAGCCTAACTCAATATTTTTCCTGAATTTTATACTAATTGAACTTGAAAAAGAAATTTAATTTGATTTTTTAAATAAACGATTTCACCAATTTGCACGCGTTTTCCCTTGACCAAATTTTGACCGTATCACCCTTTATACCGGGTCAAGAACTACATTATATACGTATGTAATCTACCCTTTTTTGTCTAATATATACCACGTATAGACTAACAATTTAGAGGACGATATTAAGAAGTTTTAAGGTGGCAAGGTCATTCGATTGTGGATGACAGTCTTTAGTAGAAGTTTCTACTCAATCGATGGTGGACGGTACATAAGATTTGGCCTGACCGAACTTACGGCCGTATATATTTGTTTTTAAATATATTTTTGCATGTATTTCAAATTCCAAAATATTCCAATGTACGATGCAAAAATTTTTCATATCCTCTTTTACATAAGAACAATTTTGTTTATATCAAGAACTTTTCTGATTTTACGTCATTATAAGACACATTTCATAGTAAAAATTTAATATATTAGTAGGTAATATTGAACATCTTTTCGGAATCTATGTAAAAAAAAAAGAAACAAAAAACTTTTCAGAGCAGGGATCGAACCCACGATGTAAGCACCAACCAAGGCGGACGTACTAATCATTGCTCCACGGTGTCCAACTTAATCTATGTTTCTCTTAAATAAAATTTGTTTAATCGGCTCGTGGGCGCCGAGAACGATAAGTGCTTGACTGCTGATGCCAATAACAGCTACTTAGCCCAGTGAATAGTGTTTTGGCTTACAAACTGTATGGCCCGCGGTTCGATTCTCCGTCCAGGCGAAAGGTAAAATTTATAAAATAGAATAATTTTTTCTACATTGTTTGTATTGGCAAATGATGGTAGTTTGTCTAAAATATCGTTTGGGAGAAAGGAATTCTTTTTCTACGTGTGGGTATAATTGAATTTTCCCCCTGGTCTTTGATGAGATATTTGCCAGTAAACATTTTTGTGTGTGCGTAATATTTCCAAAACGATTAGCCATCATTTAGGTAAATGGCATTCATTTAATATTTATTTCCTCGCACGATTTTAATTACTTCATTAAAAAGTTTTTGTTAAGTCATTTAGAATTCTTATCGCTGGCTAATCTATCTGTAGTTTGCTTGCTTGCTCGTGAAGCAAAACAAACTACAAGGTGTTAGCAAGCACTTTGTATACCACTTTTTTATTTATTCTTTACTTTTAATTTACGATTTTAACATCATAATTTTATTTTGTTTATATTACTTATATTAACATTGTAATTTTTCTTCTTACATTTTTACTGCTGGTGCATTCTTAGTCCATTCAGTAGCCATATTCTTGTAGTAGAAATAAAGTTGTGCTCCTTCTATCATTCGTGATCTTAATGAAATCATGTTAGGTGGTATTAAAATGCAAATACGATTTCTTGTGTTTAGTACCCTTCTGCATTTTATAAAATTTAATCTTTCGTGATTTGTAATCGCATATCATAAAACAAAATTTCCAACAGGTGAATGATGTAGAGATAAGAGAACAAGGTAATGATCAGTGACACGAACATTTATTAAAACTTTGAGCAGAATTTAGCTGCAACAGAAATATTCCTTTTCTTGTCCAAGTTGTTTCATCAAGGTCAAATAAAACTAATTTGCGAAATTCGACTATGACAAAGAAACAACTTGATAAATACAGGGAAACTTTGTTGATATGAAATTTTGTTTCTGAGGAAAGAATTATTTTTATTTGTCTGTATGTACATACACAAAATATAGTTCTATGAAAACCGTTTTCCTATTTCATTTTTTGAACAGAATCTGATACTTGAATACAACCATTAAGTTTTGCTATCTCAACAATGCGAATTGAATTCCGGCTAGAGGTCATGTTTATAACCTTTTTTACTAAAATATTTTAAGCTTATCTCATTTCTAAGAGAGATTTCAGGTATTTGTGTATACACGGATGAAAAAGACTGTTTTTCATATGTTTGGCTATAAACATTATATGTTTGGAACACATATTTTTAAACACAATATTTTTGAGTGCAAGCATATAATGTTCATAAACTAGCATAACATGTTTGGGACATATATGTTAATATGTTAGAACATATTATGTTTGGGACATAAAATGTTTGTAAATATAATATGCTTGGATGCAAACATATATTAATTTAGAAATAACCTATAAACATATATGTGTTTAGTAGCTTGGAGCGCTATTTAACAGGGAGCGATATTGAATTAAGTTGGTGGTTGTTGCTTGTTATTACAAAATTAACATTTTATTTTTCCTTGGGCAATTGATCAGCTACTTCTTTGATTCTTACAAACTGTGTGGTCCGCTGTTCGAATCCCCGTCCGGCAAAAGGTAAAATTAAAATAAAAAAATCATACAATTGAATAATTTCTTCTACAATGTTTGTATTACAGAAAAAGGTGCTAAGAACTAAAAAATCTCGTGGAAGTGAGAAAGATGTGAGGGAATATACAATTGGGCAGAAACAAAATTTTGAGCATTCAGGTCGAAAACCTTTGTTGTTAGCACCTATATTACCTGTTTATTTTCATAATTAATTATGATTGTAAATATATAAATAAATAAATAAAATTTTGAGCACAATATTGTTTGGGAGAATTTTTTTAAGCATATAATATTTTTGGGTGCAAAATGCTTCCAAACATATTATATGTTCACATAATAACATATTGTTTTTTGGAAGACAACATTATTGAATTTGGATGCAAAAATACAAAATGTTTGGAACTTAGACTACCCAAACATATATTGTTTAGACCAATATGCTTTCAAACATATTATATATTGGAAGAGATCAAACATATAAATGTTTGGGCAATACCCAAAAATATATATGCTTGAAGCAAAATATGTTTGGGAGTATATGTTACAGAAGCGATTTTTTGTGAGCGTGTATGGTAAACTGTATAAATGCTTCAACTTTTTCCTTAATTGATCCACGTGAAATATAATGTTGAACATAATCACTTGTCTGGTTGAAAAAATATGTTATCTACTTGGTATTCTCCATGAGGAGATTACAAACAGGATATATCAAAACAAATTTCCTAAAACGAATTCTGAATATCCTGCCACTAACATATATTGATATTTATTTGTGGTATAGGTAAACACTATTATATTTTAATGAGGGACTTACTAAGTCGAATTTTCACCTTTTTTTTCAATATTCAAATACATACGCATCCTGTCATTTGCTTTAAATCAAATCCAATTAAATTCTAATCCTCTTCTCTACGTATAGTTCCACGTATAGTTTGGATCTTATTTCAGTTTATGTTATTGCTAAATTTTATTATCTTTTATTGAATTTAATTTCAATTTATTACAATCTTTTGCAGTTAACTTTATGTTATTCGTACATATTTGTGGTATACCAATGACAAGTGTTAATTAAGCTAATAATAGTTTAAATGATTAACAAAAGCTGAACACACACGCGACCTTTTTCACAAATGTTGTCTAGGAAAAAAAAATAACAGATACCCGCTTAGAAGACGAAAACAAAGAACGGAAAATTGCAAACGTTTACACCTTTTTAAGAATCATTTCTGATGTTTTGCTACCACGCAATGTTTGTTTTTAACGTTTTTCTATGTTCGCATTGTTGATGATGTTACTGCTATTCGTTCCAATGAACGTCGTTCGAGTGATTTAAGCTAAAACTTAAACAAAACTTTAAAAGTTTACTTTCATTAACCATCCGCTATCTCTAAGCAGATATGTAGTACTCTAAAAACTAAGGGATGCCACTTTAGGATAAAAGTTTGCAGATCGGCATATTAGGCCGAAATTCGAAAATATTGTTCTTTACATAAGCGTAGGAAGGCCTCCGGGGAGGTGGCTTAGAAGAACATACATATTGTCGTGAGGTCAAAGATTTCGTGTCTTTAAAATACGAATGCAAATTTTGCTTAGCATAGAAGACGCATTTCTCTAGTATAAAGTTTTTTTCCTTGACCAAAGGTCGATAAACTTTTCAATGAAGTCGTATTGTCCTTATAATTAAGTGATTTGATTTAAAAATGGATATCATAACATGAAAGAAAAAATGTTTGGGCTAAGGTCAACTTGACTTTAATAATTTAGAAAAAATCTTTAAATTTAATGAAATTGTCTTTAAATTTGTTGTCTTTTTGCATCTTGACTACAAAGCTAAAAATCGTTCAAATATAGGACATGTTTTTCAACACTTTATTTTAAAGACGTTTTGTACTTGAAACACAGCATAATTTCTACTAGAAGTCGAGTCTTAATTTGGAAAATAAAGTAGTCGTTAAATTGTTTTTAAAGGACTTTGATAGCATATGAAGAAAAAAAGCTGAAAAAGCGAAAAATTAAAATTTGCTTCCTAGAAGCAAATACACAAAACCCGATTTTAAAAGAGAATTGTGTCTTAAAAGTATCCTTACTTGTATTCTCCGCTTCTTTGGCTCGGAATCAATACCAATTTTTTTAAAGTAAAGACAAAATCTTTGGAACCGGGTATGCTTTTTTTTCAGTGTACGAAAAAAAATAGTTAAAAACATTGAATTATGACAATTTCCTGCGTAGTTAAAATAATTAACTTCACGCAAAAAAATAATTCTTTCCTCCCAAACGAAATTTTAGACAAACAAAGTTCGTTTATCATTTGCTTTTCGTTGAAAGGAAGTGTATTTGGAAGAAAAGTATATACTTTTTGTGATAAACGTTGTAGCATATTTTTAGTATATATAGTTATATGTTTATGAATTTTCATTCATTGAACTAACAAATTTCTTTGAGAGTATATTAGTTTTATATATATATATATATGTATATTTATGTTATATTATGAATATATATTCTAAAATTACCAGTAGGCTTTGTTTTTCCCTGTCATCCTAATTTGTTTGTACATATATGAATTTGATGAAATTCCATAAAAGGATTTAATTATGTGTTATGTATATTTGTTCGTGTTACCGATATGTTATTTTTTACATTATACATTTGAATGTATGTATGATTGTTTGTTATTTGAAAAGAAATGCTCAAAAAACGTTTTGTTGTACTTCTGTCAAAGAATATTCTAGATTTTAATTTTTGTAATATATATATATAGGCTTTCTGTTTTTTTGAAGAGCATTAATAAATTTGTGCTAAAGAAGAAAAGTCTTTGTTTATTACTAAAATTCAGAAGTGGGATAAAAAATCCAAGTGAAGATTTTTTTTATAATGGACGTCATAGCGGATAACTACACTGTCCTTCAATTACGCCGTTGGTTGCAACGTATAGGATTGAGCTCCAGCGGGTCAAAAAGTGCCCTCGTTCTTCGACTAAATAGTGTGCCGGCCGAAAAACGTGGAGAATGCCCCAAAGAAATATCCGATGAAGTGAATGCATTAGAAGCAGAAAATGCTGAAAAAGAATCTGTCAATTTAATTCAATTTCCGGAGTCAAAACTATGCGAAGACAGCCAAGGTGAGGAAATTTTGGATTCGGAAGCATGTAACAATATCCGGCACCCAACTCACGCTGCTGGCGTACCTATGTTAATTGAACTTTTAAAAATGGAATTGGATATCACAAAAAGAGAAAAAAATTTGCTTGAGAAAGAAAATTTATTTCTGCAAATGAAAAATCACGAAGGAACAACATCTGATTGTGGCACTAAAGAAGAGAAAATTTTGAAATGTGATACCATGAGAAATGTTGTTGCTAACCATTCACTATTGAGAGAGTTTATTTTGGATTATGATGGAACCAGTTCAGTGGAAGTGTGGGTTACTCAATTGAAACATATTTGCGAATCTTACGCTGCTGACGAAAATGCTATTAAAGCACTGTTAATGTGTAAACTGAAAGGAAAAGCCCAAATGTGGCTATATGCCCAACCAGATTTTGTAAAACGGAGGTCGTGTAATCTTCTTGAGGAAATGAAAAATGTGTTTTCTTCCAAAGAAAGTAAGATGGTACTACGGCATAGATTCGAGTCTAGAAGATGGATATATGGCGAATCATTTATGGAATACTACAATGCCAAAATTCTTCTCGCCAACAAGATAAGTATTGATGAAGACGAATTAATTGACTGTATCATAGACGGAATTCCGGATGAGCAGCTTAAGGTACAAGCCAATTTACAATGTTTTGGAAATAAAACACAACTTTTGCAAGCTTTCTCAAAAATCGAGTTGAAACAGCCAAAGTCGACGAATAAAAATCCCAAATTGAAGTGCTACAATTGTAACTCTTTTGGACACATTGTCACAGATTGCCCAAAGCCAAAAATTGAAAGAGGTGCATGTTTCAACTGTGGAAGTAAGGATCATCGCATTGCGGAGTGTTCAACATCTAACACTGTGGCTCTGGTGGAAGACAACGATTATGTAAGGTACTTTAGATTTAGTCTAGATTATGATTTCAAAAATTATTTTTATATAGAATGCTTAATTGATTCTGGAAGTCCGGTTAGTTTTGTTAAGAGGTCGGCTGTTGAAGGAATAATTGATATGGAGAATCTTACTTGGTCTCATTATAATTTTTATGGACTAAATAAAAGTAGGTTGGATGTATTCGGGAAATTTGAGTGTTTCGTTTTAGTTGGGGGCATTTCATTTAAATTGGAAATGCTTGTTGTTTCTGATAATAGTATGCAACATTCTTGTGTGTTAGGAAGGGACTTTTTGCGGAAAGGTAATTATGAATTAGTCCCTAAAGAAATTGTGGATGTAAGGAATGAATTTGATCACACTATTTTTAATATTGATGTAGAGAATGATGGTAAACGTGAGTTGAAAGTAGGGGAGGATTTGGATCATTTGACAAGGAAAAAATTGCACGAGACATTTTATGACTATTATGAGAGCCCTGAACGTCCTTCGAAACCACAAATATATGGTGAAATGAAAATTTCTTTGACTAGCGATACACCATTCAGTTATACACCCAGAAGATTATCATATAGTGAGAAGAACCAACTTCAGACTATTTTAGATGACTATTTAGAAAAAGATTATATAAGGCCAAGTGACTCAGAGTATGCATCACCTATTGTACTTGTCAAAAAGAAGACGGGAGATATTAGAATGTGTATTGATTTTCGAACGTTAAATAAAGTCACAGTTAAAGATAATTTTCCCATACCTTTGATTGATGATTTGTTGGACAGGCTGTCGGGTAAGAAATTTTTCACGAAAATAGATTTAAAAAATGCGTTTTTTCATGTGTTTGTCCATTCCGATTCAGTGAAATATACGTCATTTGTTACACCATTAGGTCAATTCGAATTTCTTAGGATGCCATTTGGCTTAAAGAATGCTCCATCTGTATTTCAGAGGTATGTACAGAAGGTATTTGCCGATATGATAAAGGATGATAAGATTATAATATATCTCGATGACATTATGATAGGAACAAAAGATATTGACGAACATATCGAAATTTTGAAAGATGTATTTACAAGGATGGTAGAAAATAATCTGGAATTGAGGTTGGATAAATGCGAATTTCTAAAGACGTCGGTAGAATATTTAGGGTATTTTATTAGTGAGCATGGAATAAGAGCAAACGAAAACGGCATAGAAGCAATCAGAAATTTTCCACTTCCAGACCGACAACACGCAGTTCAGTCGTTTCTGGGACTTTGTTCGTATTTTCGGAGATTTGTAAAAGATTTTTCATTGATTGCGAAACCTTTGTACGATTTAACAAAAAAGGACAAAAAGTTTGTTTTTGGTGAGGCAGAAGTGAAGGCATTTGAACAATTAAAACAATGTTTAGTAAAAGCTCCCGTATTGGCCTTATATGACCCTAGGGACGAAATTGAACTTCACTGCGATGCTAGTTCAATTGGATTTGGATCGGTTTTATTGCAGAAAAAGTCCGATGGAAAATTTCATCCAATCTTTTATTTTTCGAAAAGGACTACTGATACCGAATCACGATACCACAGTTTCGAGTTGGAAACTCTTTCTATTATTTATGCCCTGAAAAGATTTCATATATACCTCCAAGGTAAAAAGTTCAAAATAGTAACAGACTGTAATTCGTTAACATTAACTCTTAATAAGAAGGATCTTAATCCACGTATTGCTAGATGGGCCTTAGAACTTCAGAATTATGAATTTGATCTCGAACATCGATCAGGCAAAAGGATGCAGCACGTAGATGCTCTCAGCAGGAGTACTAATATTATGACAATAGAAACAAACACATTCGAGGAAAACCTTGTAATTTGTCAAAATAGGGACGAACGGATGATTCGCATTAAGAGTGAATTGCAAAAGGGTGAGCATAGTATGTATGAAATGCGTAACGGCGTATTATATCGAAAGATGAATGAGGGCAATATACTGTTCTATGTTCCAGAGGAGATGGAAAATCATGTTTTATATAAGTATCATGATGAGTTAGGACATGTAGGCGCTGATAAAATGACAGAACTAATAAGAAAAACGTACTGGTTTCCGAAAATGCGGGAAAAGGCTTTGACACATATTAGGAGCTGCCTTAAATGTATAGTTTACTCTGGAAACAGTGGTAAGATAGAAGGCCAGGTTCATAGTATACCGAAATCTGTAAATCCTTTTGACGTGGTTCATATAGACCATTTCGGACCGGTGGATAATGGCAGGCCCGTTAAACATATTTTGGTGGTGATAGATGCTTGCACAAAATTCGTGAGATTATATCCGACGAAGACTACAAACACGAAAGAGGCGATATTAGCATTGAAGGATTATTTCAGGTCATATAGCCGTCCGAGATGCATAATAAGTGATAGAGGGTCTTGTTTTACATCCAAGGATTTTGAAGAATTTTTGAAGGAGAACAACGTTGCACACATAAAAATAGCAACTGGTTCTCCACAAGCAAATGGCCAGGTGGAAAGGGTCAACCGATCATTGGGTCCAATGATAGCTAAACTTGTTGACGTCGAGAGGGGTGTTTATTGGGATAGTATTTTAGATAAAGTGGAATATTCCCTCAATAACACGGTGCACAGATCTATAGGCGAACATCCTAGTATTATGCTGTTTGGAGTTGGTCAAAGGGGTAAAGTGGTTGATCTGTTAAGGGAGAATTCGTCAGAAGTAGTTATTTCAAAACCGGTTGACACCAAGGCAATCCGAATTGAAGCATCAAAAAAGCAGCAAGCCTTGCAAAGCTACAATGAGGATTATACATCTAGAAAAAGAAAGGAAGGAATTGTTTACAAGGAGGGCGATTACGTAATGATAAAGAACTTTGACTCTTCGTCTGGTGTTTCACGAAAACTTTTGCCAAAATTTAAGGGACCGTTTAGGGTGTGCAAAGTTTTAAGAAATGACAGATACTTGCTCAAAGACGTTGATGGGTTCCAACATTCGCGAGCACCATACAGTGGCGTATGGGCGGGATAGAGAAGGTTATATGATGAGACCAGGTGTTCTCATTGTCAGGATAGCCGAGTTGTAGCATATTTTTAGTATATATAGTTATATGTTTATGAATTTTCATTCATTGAACTAACAAATTTCTTTGAGAGTATATTAGTTTTATATATATGTATATTTATGTTATATTATGAATATATATTCTAAAATTACCAGTAGGCTTTGTTTTTCCCTGTCATCCTAATTTGTTTGTACATATATGAATTTGATGAAATTCCATAAAAGGATTTAATTATGTGTTATGTATATTTGTTCGTGTTACCGATATGTTATTTTTTACATTATACATTTGAATGTATGTATGATTGTTTGTTATTTGAAAAGAAATGCTCAAAAAACGTTTTGTTGTACTTCTGTCAAAGAATATTCTAGATTTTAATTTTTGTAATATATATATAGGCTTTCTGTTTTTTGAAGAGCAGTAATAAATTTGTGCTAAAGAAGAAAAGTCTTTTTTTATTACTAAAACGTTTATTCTTTTCCATAACGTAAAAACAATTTCATAAAGACTAACTCAAAAAAACAATCTTTTCTGGCTAATTGCATTTTCCCTCACATCTTTCTCACTTCCATGAAGTTTTTTAGTTATTAGCACCTTTTTCTGTAATACAAACAATGTAGAAGAAATTATACGATTTTATAAATTTAAAATATTTTCTTTACCTTTCGCCTGGACGGAGACTGGAACCGCGGACCATGCAATTTGTAAGCCAACACACTATCCACTGAGCTATGTAGCCGTTATTGTCATCAATAGACAATTACCCCTATAAGCTATATTTATATAGCATAGCTTGCGGCGCCAACGAGTCGATTAAACAAAGTTTATTTAACAGAAAAATACATTTATTTGGGCACCGCTGAGCAGTGGTTACTACGTCCGACTTGCATGCCAAGGGTCGTGGGTTCGATCCCTGCTTCGACCAAAGTTTTTTTTTTTACATATATTCCAGATATGGTCGGAAGATTCCGAAAAAATGTCCAACATTATATTCTACTATATTAATTTTTTTCTAAGAACTGTAAAATGTGTCTTATTAAAGACCTAAAGTCAGAAAAAACAATGTTTGATATAAACGAAATGGACTGTGTTGTTGGTTCAAAAATAACTTTTTTTATGAAAAAATAAAAATTTTGTAACAAACGAACTTTTTTGGTGATAAAAGTGTATACTTTTCGAAGCAATTCAAAAAACTCTAACAAAAGAAAAACGTTTTCGGTACACGTTTTCCAAACGTTTTTTTTCTTTGCGTGTTCTTTGTGAGGACATTTTTGGAAGTGATTTCAAAGTTGTGCCTTTAGAAAAACGCCCAAAAGTTTGGAACTACTTTTAGTTGCTTTTTTTATAAATTAATTGTATGTTATAGTTATGTTGAAGTCTGATTTTATATTTATTTTTATATAAAAAAAACGTTAATTGCAGCTATAACTTCAGTCTAATAATTTTTGCTATAGACCCCCCACGGAAAATTGCCTAGCTACGCTAATGGTTCTTTAATGATGTAACTTTTCTTATAGAGTAATTTCTAACATCCAAAAATAATCGTGGGTCCATCTTAAGGACCCATGCAGGCTTTAACCATCTTTACAATAGTTTTTATCGAGTCGGGCTTCAGAGTATATACGATTATCATGCACACATAAAGATTTATATTCCTATATTTGGAAAATTTTTTTACACTTGTAAAAAATTTCTAGACTTCAAATTTAAATCGGCTAATGCCTTGGGACGAAGCGCAATGTTAGCAATAATATATGGGAAATATGTAAAACTAAAGGGATTTTTGCGCAATTTCATAATTTATCGGTCTATAAACATGTATTAGAGGTATAGCAGAATTTAAGTAATTTTTGAAACTTAGCGATTTACCTATTCCTTGTAAAATTAAAATAGATATTTTGACCATATTTGACGAAAATCGGCAGAAAATTTGTCCAATTTGGATCAAATTCGACACACTTAAATAGAGTGTTAAATCTACTCTCCATGTAAAATTTCAAGTCAATGGGACTAAAAACTAGTTATAAAATGTGGGAAATCTAGCATATCTAGCCAATTGAGAAAACATATATATGGGGGCTACACCCTCAAAAAAAATCGCTTCTCTAACATATGTTCCAAACATATTTTGCAGGAAGCACATATATTATTGGATACCGCCGAAACATTAATATGTTTGTTTTATGTGACCATATTATATGTTTGGAAGCATTTTGAGTCCAAGAATAGTATATGCTTGGAAGAATTCCCCAAAGAAGATTATGTTCATTCCCTCACATAATTTTCACTTCCACGAAATTTTTGAGTTCTTCGCATCTTTTTCTGTAATACAAATATGCTGTTTTTTTTTTCAAATGTCTATTCTCTTGGTTCCGAATATCTATTCTCTTTATTCCGAATACTCATTCTACTATTCAAATTAAATAATATTTAGACATAAGCATACCAAATTTTTGGACTTATTATAAAACAGTTTTCCGAAACAACATACATTCACAGAAATTGCTCTCATTTCATTCTCTCGCTGTGTTATGTTGATATTTTTTATTCAACCCTCCCGGTTTCCATATCTATTTCTTTCTCTATACTAACTCTCTCTCTCTCTCTCTCTCTCTCTCTCTCTCTGTCGCTCTCTGAATAAAGTATCACAACATATATATGTTTACTCGAAATTTGTAAATTTATATATGTTTACATTCACACATATTATTTTTATGAAACATTCATGCCCCAAACATAATATATTCTAACATATTAACATATGTGTCCCAAACATTTTGTGTTAGTATAGGAACATTACATGTTTGCACTTAAATATATTGTGTTTAAAAATTGTGCCCGAAACACATTTTGTTTATATCGGAACATATGAAAAACATATTTTTCTAACAGTGTATATTTAAATCAGAACCGAATTTAACCAAATTGTGTAAAATTGCTGTACAAAATATCAAAATTTTCGAAATGAAACTTTGGATCCCGTGGTCATATGAATTTGAATGGAAAAAAATATATATGGGAGCTATACACCCAGAAAAAAGGGGCTGTAATGCCAACTAAACTTTATTTTAGTTTATGAAGATTACTTAATTTTAGTTAAATTTTGCACATTATGATCCTTATTTGAATAAATTTTTGCTAACTTTAATGACGTGAACTAAAAATAAGAAAAAAAAAGTTGTACACAAATATAGTGAAAAATTTTACTAAAAAATAAAAAAGTTCATATTTTCCTAAAATAGTATAAGTTTGCTTAAATTGAGTTCTTAGGGCTCTCAAATGAGTAAATTTTACTAAAATTGTACCTTTCTCGAACTTCGTACAGCGCTAAAGACATTTTAACAATTTTTAAATCCAATTTTTTCTTTCAACATGAAATTTTCTTAAACAACAGAAAAAAAATAATTATTTTTAAAAAATGTATTAACTTGTTTGTAACATGTTGCAATTAGAAAACTATTTTAGTTAAAATTTTCTAAAATAAACCTACAATTTCTTCCACGGTGGGTTCATTTTTTTTTGGTGTATCTAAATATGAACCGATTTTGATCAAATTTGACAAACACTGATATTCTACTATATCTATTTATGCATAATTTCACGTAAATCGGAGAAAAAATTTTGGCATCTATTTAAATCTCAACCAATTTAGACCAAATTTAGGGCGTACAGCTTAAATTCTAAATCTACGCTCTGCGCAAAATTTCATATAAATTGGAGTAAAACTTTGGCCTTTGCGGTCATATGAGTATAAATCGGGCGAAAAATATATATGGGAGCTATACTAAATCAGAACCAATAAAAACCAAATTTAGAATATTTTACGATGCTTTTAATTGTAATCCTTTTGCAAAATTTAAAGTAAATCAAGTGCATATCGGTTGAAAGATATTTATGGAAGCTATACATAAATCTGAAGCGATTTCTTCCAAACTCAGTAGGGTTGTATTCTGACTCAAAATACACATATCCAGTAAAAAAAGTGTCGCCAAAAAAGTAGTGTTCTTTTTGGATCCGGAAGTGGGGCCAAATTGACGCAGAAGCGATGAATTTAACATGGGCTTGTCATAGGACAGATGTCCACCATTTCAACAGCCGCTGAACTGAATTTGCATCACTTCTTAAGGTGTGAGGTGAATTCAGTGTTTTGGATGTGAATTAAGAACTTTTGTGAAATTTTGACAAATAAATAATTTTTAAAATTTTTTATGATTTTTAATGCATTATAACGCTTGTCTGGAAAGTTTGTCATCAAATATTTTCAAAAATGCGCATTTTTTTTAGTAAGGATTTAACATTTTTTTCGGCTAAATTTAAATAATTTAAAAAATTGACTCAAATGAACTTCCTGTGCAGTTAAAATAAAGAACAACTTTAGAGAGCATTTTTGGAAGTTCTTTTAAAGTTCACCTTGAGAAGAATTTCCAAATTTGTTTGCTGGGTACTTGCTCAAAATTTCGATTGGAAAAAACTGCGACCAAAAATGAGTTACAAAAATGAGTTCGCAGATAGCCGGAGAAACGGACAACGATAAATCAACTCAGGGGGTGGCCCTGAGCATTATGGCCAAATACAACATGTGTCTATCTCGTCTCCTTCTGGGTTTTGCACATATATACACTGTTCCACACTGTGATGCAGGGTATTTAAATAATTAATTAGTTTTTCGAAATCAAAGTGCTAAATCATATGAAGTCGTATAAATTTACTAAAAAAATATTTCATCGAAAGGTGAAAAAGCCTTAATTAAAACAAGTGTACCATATACAGTAGTAAGTTCGGCCCGGCCGAGTTCTTAATACCCTCCACCATGAATCAAATATAATAATTTTCTTTGAAAATTTCAGGGGAGTTTGATGACAGATATTTTCCCAAGCAGATCAGTTCAACCAGTACGCTTCCGACAGATAAATGTAAAGATTTTACCTATGAAGACTAGATCAGATTCTGAATTTATAAGAACCATTTTTTGTTTGAGTTTTAGAGGAATCATAAACATCTCTTTTAAGTGCAAGAAAATGATGAAATAACGCCTTGATTTAAAATCTAAAATCTGTGAATTTTCATCCCAATTATTTAAATGACTACACGAAGAGAAGGAATATGATCACCTCAACCATGTTTCAAGAGCAAAATGTTATTTTTGGATGGTGACCATGTAACATGTTTATGGCAAAAACATTCTTTTCTCGCCAAAAATAATATGCTTGCCGAAATCAGACACATAATCTCCGAGAAAATAAAATGTTTGCGACAAACATGTTACATGGTCACCATTCAAAAATAACATTTTGCTCTTGAAACATGGTTGAGGTGATCATATTCCTTCTCTGGGTGTACGAGAAGTAAAATCTGGAAATCTGGAAAATTCAGTTTCAAGCAATTTTCATGATCAGTGCGCCTTCTATACCCTCAATAAGTGAAATCGGTCTATATGCAGGCCTTACCAAATGGACCGATAGAACTAAATCATATACACTTTGTTATGGGTCTAAAATGCCAGTATATTTTCAACTTGTGGCAAATCGGATAAAAACTACAATTTCTAGAACCCTAGGAGTTAAATCGGGAGTTCGGTGTAATGGAAGGATACACACAGTATTCAGCACATTTGTAGTTGTAGAATCTAGACACCAAATCGGAGGGCCGGTTTATAAGGGGCTGTATCAAAAACTGTAGCAATACTCAATATATTCGGTACACCCCTTTATGGTTCTAGAATACCTCAAGATTTCCAATTTCAGGCAAATTGGGTAAAAACTACGGATTCTAGAAGCCCAAGAAATAAAATCGAGAGATCGGTCTATGTGGGGGCTATATCAAAACATGGACCGCTAATCACCATTTTCGGCACATCTCTTTATTTTCCTAGAATACCTCTAGATTTCCAATTTCAGGCAAATTGGATAAAAACTAGAGTTTTTATAAGCCCAAGACCCCAAATCGGGAGGTCGGTTTATATGGGGACTATATCAAAACTTGGACCGATATAGCCCATCTTCGAACTTGACCTGCCCGCAAACAAAAGTCGAATCTGTGCCAAATTTCATAACGATAGCGCCATTATTGAAGGCTGTAGCGTGAATACAACAGTCAGACAGACAGACAGACAAACGGACAGACGGATATGCTTATATTGTCTTAGAATTTCGCCCCGATCAAGAATATATATATATACTCTATATAGTCGGGAATCGATATTTCGATATGATACAAACGAAATGACAAACTTATTATGCCCCCGTCACCATTCTATTGTGGTGGATATAAAAAAATTGCGTTTTGCGAACAAAATCAGTAAAATATTAATTGGATCAATTAAATGTGTTAAAACCAAATTATATTTCTGTACCGTCAGCTCGTATTTCGTTTGTCCCATTTCATACATATTTGTTTGTGGGCGACTACATTGTGGTCAACAAAAATCGGATGAAGTCCAAGAATTTCAAGAAATCTGGGGATTGATTTATATCCATTTATGGGCCAATATTTTAAATTTTCCCGGCTGTTAGATGGAAGACTCAAGATGTAAACTATTGGGATTGGTTTATAGCGGCGCTATTCCTAGTCATGGACTGATGTGGCTAATTTTTTTTTTAATTCTTAAATGATGAATACTGACGTATATAGTAGATCGCATACCAAATCCGAAGTAAGAGCAATGCACCCTCAAGAGGTCAATCTGTAACAAATTTGATCGATATCTTCATCAGTGAACGTCAATATTTCAATTCAAATACAATATTTGCTATATACATTGTTTCCACCAACTGACATCCCTTAAATGAACGTAAAACAAAGTTTTTCAATTGCTATCACAACATTTATATCAGATTCAGTTTCTTCTGGTCTTGAACTTTCTTGGGGCTGTTGGGTATTCAGGCTATAAGACTTCTGTTTTTGTTCTGCCCAGAATTTGCTCAAGTGATGTGGGGTGTCAGAGACTTCACTAAGTTACGTTTCGGTGGTTCTATCCACCGTTTCTTTTTTTCTCACTGTCGATTAAGTAATTTTAATTGCCTTTGCGTGTATATTGCGTTTTTTACAAGATTTTGCTATTGCGACTGCTGCCGTGTGTTAGGCTTTATAGTTTCGATCTTTCTTCTTGTACGTTTAGCAGCAATTTCCTTTACTGTTGTTTTAGTTTCGTTTAAGAATTCATTACATGGCAACACAACAAGCATGTGATTGAGATTCTGTTAACAAAGCAAAGAATTGCGGAAAGGAAAGTCATGGTATTGCAGGCAACACTACCGCCTCCGCTGCATCTTCATCATAATGTGAACGAATTAAAAATATTTGCCAAAAGTGATTTTGGAGCAGTGATAGGCTTACATTGAATTTCCTGAGAAATCCATATGAAGTTTTGTAGGAAATCTTGTTGCCAAATATACGACATGTTCTTTGGCATTTAATGTAATTGCGTGCAAATCTTTTCTATGCACTCGAAATGTATTTCTTTGTTGGAGAGAATTGTTAAACATGAAAATATGTTTTCCGTATGATTTTTTAGTTCAGTTCTTCTGGGTTTCAATGATATTTGGATGATAATGGTTTACATGCAAAAGAAAAGCGAAACGAAAGACCTAAGCAACAAACTTTATTCTGAATTGTTATGGCTGTGTGAGAGAGAGAGAGAGCGAGAAAACCAAACGAAAGACTTAAGCAACATACTTTGTTTGTTATGGCTGCGTGAGAGAGCCATGGACAGCTCTGTGTGCTTCATTCTCATTCGCTTTAATGTCATTTTAATTCATAAATAACACATTGTTGATTGTATTCTAGGGTAATTAAATGATGTTTTCCTCTATTACAATTACAATTCATAAATGGGAATTGTTTTACTAACTTCTTGTAAACATGTTGACCGTACATAAATTTGGTTGTAATTTTATAACCTGACCGGTAATCACAAAAGGAAAACTGTAATTAGAATTGGTAATGTCTTTAAGAATTTGTATAAATTTTGTGGGAAAAGGTTATTTTTATAATTGTGAATGAATGACTTTAATGTAAAACAGATACAAAGCGAGAGAATTTATTGCACAACAGGCATGGAGAGTATTTGGTAGATCATGCATTCAGAAAGTATACCTTTATAAAGTTTTGGATCTATTGATCATTTGATACCATTCACTTTTATGTTATTAGAATCCACTTTATATATATCATATTTATTCATAAATCGTTCACCAGGATTAGCCTTGTAGGTCTATTCATCCGTCTACCTCTTTTTCGTCAGATAAGGGCAAGGACATATTCGTTCTAATAGACCATAAATATATTTTTGGAAGAGATGCCAACTATGTACCTGTCCTAACAAAATTAACAGTTAGCCCTCAACTCTGGGTTCTAGGTCATGGCTTATACTTCCTGATTCCTGTCCCGCAGGAAGGATACGAATGAGATATTTTTAGCCCATAGAAATATCGATATGAGATCGCGTAAAATTAAGTTTCGTCGAGGACTGTAATAATTTTAGGATGATCCGATGACTTCCAATTCAACCCATAGTTGTGCTTGGAGGTGTATTCATCCGCCTATTTATTTTTCGTCAGATGAGGACATAGTCGTTCGAATATACCATAAATATATTTGGAATCTCCAAGAGATGCCAGATATATACTTATATACCTAAAAAAATAACAGCTCATGGGTGCTAGGTAATGACTTATACTCGTACTTCCTGATTCCCGTCCCGCATGAAGGATACGGATGGGATATTTTTAGCGCATAGACTGTAATAATTTAAGGATGATCCGATGATTTCCAATTCAACCGTTAGTTTTACCCAAGGGAGCCATGAAAAAAATCTCAAAAAAATCTGAAAAAATCGATGTTGATTAAAGGATGGGTGTTGTTTAAAGGGAATTTTTTCTTCCTCGAGGAGGAATGTTTTTTTAAAGAGGATAACACCTTATGAATCCCAGTAGGGGTAGCCTCAATATATTTTTCCAATAGGACAACCCATCGTCTTCTTGGGAACATATTCACCGACTGCAGGTCTCTGATTCCAATATTCCATGTATGGCCACGTTTTCATCAAACGGATAGGCTTGGTTTTTATCAAACTATCTTCGTTAGCCATCTGCAAATTAAACTCGTCCTGAAGAGTTGACAAACTATTTTTTAATCAATCACTTTAAAAACTAAAAAACAAAATCCTCATATGAAACACTATGTAATAAACGAGGGTTACCATTTATATTTCCGGATTGGGCAACCTTAGTGTTATTATCAGCCAACTGACAGCTCTATCGCAAACCCTGACATTATTAATGTTATACGTACTCAGAACATTTCGATATACAAGCCATATGGGTGTTGCTGACAGCAAATTGAAACATTCACCTCTCCTCTACAACTTTCGACGTGGATCGATAATGAATCGATGAATTTCATTAAATTTTTGACGATGAAGCTTCGCCAACCGAGGTCGTAGTACTCTCCAAATTCACCCAACAAAAAAATTTGGAAGTACTTTTAAAGGCACAACTTTAAAAGCACTTCCAAAATTGTCCTTCCAAAGATGTTATTTATTTTAACTACTCAGGAAGTTCTTTTAATTCAATTTTTAGAACTCGCTTTTTCATACTTTTAAAGAGCAGTGTTAACATTTTTTGTTTCAAATATGTTAAAAATATTATTAATTTAAATTTTGTCAAAAAAAAAAAATCTAAATTCATTCTAGAACAAGTAAGTAAAGTAGAAAGTCGGGCGGGCCGACTATATCATACCCTAAACCACCATTACAGAATTAGTAATCATAAGCATTTGTGGGGTAACATATAGGTCTGGGAGATAAACCGCAGTTGCATATTTAAGAAAATTAAGGGGTACATGTCTATGGGTGCTTTGTGTCAATTTGACTATAGCTCATAGTCAATGTTGCCAGGGAAAATGTTCGGTTTACCCTACAAGGACAAAAAAAGTTCCCTACTTTCCTATACATTCCCAAACAATTTTCCCTACTATATTCTTCGTTAAATTTAAAAAATTTTACAAAACAAAAATGGTTCTAAGTACTTTATTATCTTAAAACATGAATATGCGACGTATTTAACTTAGAACATAAATTTGTATTACCACCACGGTTGCCACAGTTGGTAGAATTCTACCCAAATTAGTAATCTTTTTTGTTAAATCTTTATAAAAATAAAATTTTGGAAAAAGTTTCTTTAAACAAATTTTTGTGAGAAATTTTTCTATAGAAATAAAATTTTGACAATAAATTCTATAGAAATAAAATTTTGAGAAAAAATTCCACAGAAATAAAATTTTGAGAAAATTTTTTATAGAAATAATATTTTGAAAAAAAATTCTATAGAAATACAATTTTGACAAAATGTTCTATAGAAATAAAATGTTGACAAAATGTTCTACAGGAATAAAGTTTACTACACATGGTTAAAGATCAAGCCTTGCCGGCTTCTAATTTCCTCCTCTAGAGCCACCAAAATGTAAAAATTATTACAAATTGTGTTGAGTGAAAATGTCCTACATTGTGGCCCTACGTCTCTACAAGACGCTAAATATTAGAAAAACACTACATATACGGAATTTCCCCTACTTCTAGCAACACTGGCTGTGTTGATATTGCACCTACGGAGTTAGTACGCCACTAATATTGAGCCCATTATTAAAAAAGAGAAAATCGTTAAATTAGTGTGGGTAATAAATACAAATTTGTAAAAATCGAGCAATATTCTCATGTAAGAGCTACAAGTACGTATAAGTACGATCGGTTAGTACATCAAAATTTGAAATTTGAGTAACATTGGTTAATAAATAAGAGTACTATGGCCAAATTTGGGAAAATAGAGCGATGCATATATATGGAAGCTATATCTAAATCTGAACCAATTTGCATAATATTTTGCGGTTTTGATTAATACCACGAAAGGTTACCTTGTGCAAGATTTGAGTAAGATCAGTTAAGAAATGAGGCCTGTATGGTCAAACATAAGGTTATTAAAGGGTGATACGGTCAAAATTTGGTCAAGGAAAAACGCGTGTAAATCGGTAAAATCGTTTATTTAAAAAATCAAATTAAATTTCTTTTTCAAGTTCAATTAGTATAAAATTCAGGGAAAATATTCAGTTAGGCTTTCGCTTTTCCAAATCCGAATTGCCGGCCCTCACGCTTGACACCTGCTATCAGATTTTGTACAGCCACCTTGTCCACCTTCTTCGCCGCAGAAAGCCAGTTTGCCTTCAACTGCTGCTCGTCTTTAGCAGTTTTTTTGGTATTCTTTAGGTTCCGCTTGACAATAGCCCAGTATTTCTCAATTGGGCGGAGCTCTGGCGTGTTGGGAGGGTTCTTGTCCTTTGGAACCACCTGCACGTTGTTGGCGGCGTACCACTCCATGGCCTTTTTACCGTAATGGCAAGATGCCAAATCCGGCCAAAACAGTACGGAACAACCGTGTTTCTTCAGGAAAGGCAGCAAACGTTTATTCAAACACTCTTTCACGTAAATTTCTTGGTTGACAGTCCCGGAAGCTATGAAAATGCTGCTTTTCAAGCCACAGACACAGATGGCTTGCCAAACCAGATATTTCTTTGCGAACTTTGAAATTTTTATGTGCTTGAAAATATCTGCTACCTTTCCCCTTCCTTTAGCCGTATAAAACTCCTGTCCCGGAAGCTGCTTGTAGTCGGCTTTGACGTAGGTTTCGTCGTCCATTACCACGCAGTCAAACTTCGTCAGCATCGTCGTGTACAGCCTCCTGGATCGCGCTTTGGCCTTCGTATTTTGTTTATCATCGCGGTTTGGAGTCCCTACCTTCTTGTAAGTCGATAGTCCGGCTCGTTTTTTGGCTCGATGCACGGTTGTAGACGATACACCCAGCTTATTTGCGGCATCTCGGAGAGAGAGGTTAGGGTTTCGCTTGAAACTACCGGCAACTCTCTTTGTCGTCTCAGCGGCTTCCGGTTTTCGATTTCTCCCCGATCCAGACTTCCTGGCTGTCGACAAACGTTCCCCAAACACTTTAATTACATTTGTAACGGTTGATTTGGCAACTTTTAGCGATTTTGCCAGCTTTGCGTGCGAATAGCTCGGATTTTCGCGATGTGCGAGCAAAATTTTGATACGCTGCTCTTGTTGCTTGGACGGCATTTTGACAACTGAAGAGTGAATTCCAAAATCAAAATAGGAGCAACATTCTGCACACACACACCTTCAAAATGAGGGGTGTTCAGGTTTTTTAAATGCAAAATTGAAAGAAATACGTCAAGTTTATATTGACCAAATTTTGACCGTATCACCCTTTAGGGGCGAATTTTTCAAAATCGGGTGATACATATATGGGAGCTATATCTACATCTGAATCGATTTCGATGAAATTTTGCACATATAGTTAGTACTATAGTGGACTGGATCTAGCCAACTTTTAGTAAGATCGGTTAATAAATAAGGGTTCTATGGCCAAATTTGAACCGATTTCGATGATTTTTTGCACATATAGTTAGTGCTATAGAAGACTACATTTAGCTTTAAAAGATTATATTTAGCCAAATTTGAGTAAGATCGGTTGATAAATAAAGGTTTTGTGGCCAAATTTGGGAAAATCAGGCGATACATATAAAGGGCGATTCTTTTGAGGTTAGGATTTTCATGCATTAGTATTTGACAGATCACGTGGGATTTCAGACATGGTGTCAAAGAGAAAGATGCTCAGTATGCTTTGACATTTCATCATGAATAGACTTACTAACGAGCCACAACGTCGAATTTTCAGTGAATGGGCCCTAGAAAAGTTGGCAGAAAAACCGCTTTTTTATCGACAAATTTTGTTCAGCAATGAGGCTCATTTCTGGTTGAATGGCTACGTAAATAAGCAAAATTGCCGCATTTGGAGTGAAGAGCAACCAGAAGCCGTTCAAGAACTGCCCATGCATCCCGAAAAATGCACTGTTTGGTGTGGTTTGTACGCTGGTGGAATCATTGGACCGTATTTTTTCAAAGATGCTGTTGGACGCAACGTTACGGTGAATGGCGATCGCTATCGTTCGATGCTAACAAACTTTTTGTTGCCAAAAATGGAAGAACTGAACTTGGTTGACATGTGGTTTCAACAAGATGGCGCTACATGCCACACAGCTCGCGATTCTATGGCCATTTTGAGGGAAAACTTCGGAGAACAATTCATCTCAAGAAATGGACCGGTAAGTTGGCCACCAAGATCATGCGATTTGACGCCTTTAGACTATTTTTTGTGGGGCTACGTCAAGTCTAAAGTCTACAGAAATAAGCCAGCAACTACTCCAGCTTTGGAAGACAACATTTCCGAAGAAATTCGGGCTATTCCGGCCGAAATGCTCTAAAAAGTTGCCCAAAATTGGACTTTCCGAATGGACCACCTAAGACGCAGCCGCGGTCAACATTTAAATGAAATTATCTTCAAAAAGTAAATGTCATTGACCAATCTAACGTTTCAAATAAAGAACCGATGAGATTTTGCAAATTTTATGCGTTTTTTTTTTAAAAAAAGTTATCAAGCTCTTAACAAATCACCCTTTATATGAGAGCTATATCTAAATCTAAACCGATTTGGATGAAATTTTGCAGACTTGAAGGGCGATGGAAAAGATTACCTTTTGCCAAATTTGGTGACGATCCGTTTGAAAAAAAGCGCAACGTGACCCCATTTGTCGAAATCGGGCGATACATATATATGGGAGCTATATCTAAATTTGATCCGATTTCTTCCAAATTCAATAGCGTTCGTCCTTGTGCCCAAAAAACTCCCTGTACCAAATTTCATCAAAATCGGTTAATAATTGCGACCGGAATCTTGTGAACAACAAATACATGGACAGACGGACGGACGGACGGACACCAAGCGCTAGATCGACTCAGGAGGTGATTCTGAGTCGATCGGTATATATTTTATGGGGTCTAAAATCAATATTTCTGGTAGGCACATTTTTTGGCCGATCAAACTTATTATACCCTGACCACTATGTGGTTTGATTGAAATCGGTTCAGATTTAGATATAGCTCCCATATATATCTTTCGCCCGATATGCACTTATATGGACCCAGAAGCCAGAGTTTTATCCCGATTAGCTTGAAATTTTGCACAAGGAGTAGTATAGTCATGTGTGACAAATTTGATTGAAATCGGTTCAGATTTACATATAGCTCCCATATATATGTTTTTCTGATTTCGACAAAAATGGTCAAAATACCAACATTTTCATTGTAAAATCGCCACTGCTTAGTCAAAAAATTGTAAAAATGATTGTAATTTTCCTAAACTTCTAATACATATATATCGAGCTATAAATCATAAATAAACTTTTGCGAAGTTTCTTTAAAATTGCTTCAGATTTAAATGTTTCCCATATTTATTTTTACTAAAATTGTGTTCCACCCTAGTGCATTAGCCAACTTAAATTTTGAGTCTATAAATTTTGTAAAAATCTATCAAATTGTGTTCACATCGAGTGATATTTAAATGTATGTATTTGGGACAAACCTTTATATATAGCACCCAACACATTTGACGGATGTGATATGGTATCGAAAATTTAGATCTGCAAAGTGGTGCAGGGTATACTATAGTCGGCCCCGCCCGACTTTAGACTTTCCTTACTTGTTTTATTTTAATTCACATCCAGAACACTGAAGTCGCATCACATCTAAAGAAGTAATGCATATTCAGTGCAACGGTGGCTATCCATCCTATGACAAGCCCATTTTAAATTCATCGCTTCTGCACCAATTTTGCACCACTTCCGGATCCAAAAAGAACATTTTCACTACTTTTTTGGCGACGCTTTTTGTGCTGGGCAGTTATTGTTCCGGAATATATTGATGCTGAATGCCAACAGATATTGTAAGATCATCATGTGACCTATCGTGACATTGAGACAACTTTAGGCAGGACCAACTTACATTGAATATTGCATGAACATTTGACCGTTAAAAAATATGTTCGCCACACAATTTGTCAATCGCTCGATTGGTCGAAAGAATTGCTTCAAAAATACGATCGCTGTGTGTCGAAACACGTCTTTGACATCATGCCCTAATCAATTTGATGAATATACTTTTGCTCTGTTAGTTAAAGTTATCATGAAGTAAGTCAACATATGGTTTTAAGCTGAATAAAAAAAAAACCAACAATATCAAAACAACATTTGCAAATTAGATTTTAAGTGGGCTCAGAATCACTAACAAAATCCTTAAAAAATTCAAATCATTACAAAAATCCAAATAGAATTGGGTTAAGTGTAACCCATATTTTCTTAGTTTGAAATATATTAAGGCATATCTTCAATTTTCGCTTGATTGGACATTGGGGAAAATTTCATAATCTAGCCGATATTTACATCATAACCGTAAGCCATATAAATGCAGGATTACCTAAGCCAATCCATTTGAATTTCGCCACTCACGAATACGGCTCCAATTTAAATTAATACGCGCATCACTTGATACCATACAAAGATTCAGTTCATGAATGCAAACGATTTTATTTTCCATATCGGGTTGCTTTTGTTTGTAATTAAAACCCAATTAATTTCCTTGGATTTTTCTACATTCTCTTATGGTGATGGTGATGCTGATTATAATGGTGCTGCTGCAGCAATAGGTGATGACCAAATTCATGTACATTCAGTTCCATTCGCATTAAATGAGGTAAAAACCTGTCTCGTGTGCTTGGTAAGAAAATTTGGTAATCAGTTTTTCTGGCACCACCATCATCCACCAGCAGTGGAACAGGTTAAAGTGTTAAGTATTTAATCACACACAGTGATACCCGTCATTGTTGCATCATTCCTAGGCTTTGGCTCTTTTTGACTGGAGTACTATACTCTGTTACTCCCTCTGCTTGATGGGCTCGGAAGAAATATTTCGGTAATGGATTGTATGTTAGCTGTTTTGTTGTCGGTTTTTGTATATGAGAAGATGATCATCTTGGGGACGTTGTTACATGCCACAGCAAAAGATAAGCAGTTAATTTTATTAACATTGTTTCTTCTTTCGTTGTAATCGAAATCCCAAAGTTAAAAGGTTAAACTGTCTATTTATGGCATTTATTGTGCAAATGAATGGGAAATTACCATCACCATTGGTTGATGAGGTGGCAGTGTGTTTTGATGCAGCTAAGACACGATGGGGTGTGGGAATTGGAATCGCTTATATTACCATGGTAATTGATAACACAAATACATAAATAAAATAGAATTTAACAATTGTTACGAGAGTTAAAAAAACACAATGGCAAAATATGTGTTTTAAGCGGCGGTTTACTTTACGGGGGACGATATAGGTTTATCGTAATGAATAAACAATTTTAAAATTATTAAAAATTATGTGAAATACGATACGATATAGGTTTATCGTAATGAATAAACAATTTTAAAATTATTAAAAAATTATTTGTTTAAATTTTCCCCACAGTAGAATGTGATCTAAAGTTGCTGAGCTTTCGATTTTCAGATAGCTTGGAGTGACTGTAGTTGGTTCGTTGGTTGGTTTTTTATGTACATAGAGAAAAAACTATGTGGAACCACTGTGTACTGGATGCTATAAAAACCCATCTAAAGATAATTGAATATTTCTCCATATAATTAATATTCCCCCAAAAACAAATTGTTGGCGCTAGTAATTTACGAAGGGCGGTTCCAATAAAATACATTAAGTGAACATAAAAAAATTCAGAAACTTCGTATAGAAAGTGAAAATGAACTTCCATCGCTGTTGGACATATCAATCATTGTATCACTCAAAATTACAATACATTGATGGCATCTATGTACCAGCCCATAATCAATCAAAGGCAAATGGTCTTATATCAGTCGGTTGCAAAAGCCAATAAAAGAAGTACTAAAGCTAACCTCAAGCTATTATTATGAACTATAAAGGTAAAATAATGCTCACTACTTTGTATCTCTAGTAGCGACCATGTGCTAAGAAAACCGGATTCTGAATGGGTTAAATAGCTCCGAAAAGAAAACAAACATGATTTCCATTTTATCACGTCGTTGAGGCCAATTATGTGAATGAAGTGAATAGAAATGAAATTCTCAGGAAGATGACAACAACTGAAAATATCATATAAATTTTGTGCAAGCATATGCATATGCAGAAATAATGGCAATACAGTGGTGTACTTAGAGTGATGAAACCTGAGCATGTCCAGTGGCATATCCATTTGAATATATTCTATTTGTGGATTCAAAAATGGATTTGGGTCTCTATCACATAGATAGTACGATCCCACGTTTGGACCACGGTTGTCACTTGGGTCAAAAATAATCTAACAGAATTTGAATAATTTTTTTACCAAAAATGTACCAAATTAAAAAAAAAATATTTTGAAACTTTTGATACAATTTTTGTGGTTATTATGAAAACAAAAAAAGTTTATTTTTATCTTCGAAAGAAAGGTTTTATTATTTTATTTTAGAAGTTTATTTTCGAATTTAGCGACAATTTTTTGTAAAAATATCCCTTGACTTGTAAATGTGTCGAATTTTATGGAACATTTATAGAAAATTTTCTCAAAATTTTATTTCTATACACGGACGAAAAAGACTGAAATATGTTTGGGAGTACAAATTATATGTTTGGAACCCAATTTTTTTAAACAATATTTTTGAGTGCAAGCATATAATGTTCATAAACTAGCATAACATGTTTGGGACATATATGTTATAACATATTATGTTTGGGACATAAAGTGCTTGTAAATATAAAATGCTTTGATGCAAACATATATTAATTTAGAAATAGCCTATAAACATATATGTGTTTAGATAGAAAGACCCACAGAGTATGCTGCAAGTAAAAGAATGGAAGTAACCAAAATATAAAAATATTTATACATAGAGAAAATTTCATTGCAATTTTTTTCTAACAGTGTATGCCTAAGTTGAAACATAATATGTTTGAACAATACAAACAATAATTTGTTTGGACTAATCCTGAAAATATGTATGCTTGAAGCAAATATATATACTTGTGGCATATGTTACAAAGGTGATTTTTTTTGAGGGTGTAGAAAATCTCTCAAAACCTTATTTTGAAAGAAATTTTTCTCAAAATTTAATTTTATAAAAAATTTTCTCAAATTTTTATTTCTATAGAAAATTTTCCAAAAATTTATATTTCTATAGAAAATTTTCTCACATTTTTATTTCTATAGAAAATTGTCTCAAAACCTTATTTTTAAAGAAATTTTATTCTATAGAAAATTTTCTCAAATTTTTATTTCTATAGAAAGATTTCCCAAAATTTATATTTCTATAGAAAATTTTCTCAAAAATTTATATTTCATATTTGTTTAGTTCGGCTTGAGGTCATATGAATAAAAACAGATATTGTTGTTTTTCTGAGTTGTATTTTTATTTATAATTATCCAATATTTCGAAACATCTCTGATGTTCGGAAATTTCTTTAAACAAATAACAGAAAACAATTTTAAACATTAATAAACAAAAATATATATCAAAATCCAAAAATATTGATACTTACTTTTAAAAGTAAGGAACAATGAACTTATTCGCAAACGAGTAAATTTACAACTAAAGGCTAATTTGATTTTCTATATTTTTGTACAATATTTCTATAGAAAATGTTCTCAAAAATTGATTTCTATAGAAAATTTTCTGAAATTTTTATTTTTGTAGAAAATTTTTTTTATTCCTATAGAAATATAGATTTTGTCAAAATTTTATTTTTTTCAAAATTTTATTTCTATGGAAATTTTTCTCAAAATTTAATTCTATAGACAATTTTTTTTTTCTCTAGAAAATTTTACTAGATTTTTATTTCTATAGAAAATATTCCCAAATTTTATATTTCCATAGAAAATTTTCTCAAAATTTTATTTCTCTGAAAATTTTCTCAAACCTTTACTTCTATAGAAAATTTTCTCAAAATATTATTTCTATTGAAAATTTTCTCAAACTTTTGTTTTTATGGAAAATTTTGTCAAAATGTTATTTCTATAGAAAATTCTGTCAAATTTTCATTTCTATAGAACATTTACTGTAAATATCATTTTTATAGAAAAGGTTCCGCAAATTTTATTTCTATAGAAGAATTTCTCAAAATTTCATTTGTATAGAAAAATGTTCAAAATTTCATTTCTATAGAAAATTAAATTATTTTCGTTGCTCATATATCGTCCACGACTTTTATTGAAATCTTGTTATTGCTCACGGGAGCCACCGCGGTGCATTCATACAAAGGATCATGGGATAAATCCTAGTTTCAACCAGACACCAAAAAGTTTTTTTTTCGGTGGATAATGCCGTCTCAGTGTTTCAAAGCTTCTCTAAGCCTCGGCTATAAAAATTAGGTCTCTTTTCATTGGGCTAAATGTAGAATCGGGCAGCACTCAATGATAAAAGAGATGTTCAACACTGTAGTATCACAAAGGACTAAATAGTCTAAGAGAGCCTGAAATATCGGGATGCCAATATACCTAACCTAAAAAACCTACCCAGCAAAAAATTTTGGAAGTTCTTCCAAAGGCACAACTTAAAAAGCACTTCCAGAAGATGCACTCCCAATGATGTTCTTTATTTTAACTACCAAGGAAGTTTTTTTAATTCAATTTTTAATAACTTGGTTTTTTTTCATGCTTTTAATGGATAATTTTAACTTTTTTGTTTCAAATAGGTTAAAAACGAAAAAAATGCTAAATCCAATCTGAAAAAAATTGTGCATTTTTGAAAATATTTAAGGTCAAACGTTTCCGAGAAGCATTAGAATCCATTAAAAAGTATAAAAATTATTTATTTGACAAAATATCACAGAATTTTTTAATTTACATCCAAAACATTGAATTCGGATCACACCTAAAGAAGAGATGCAAATTCAGTGCAACGGCTGTCGAAATGGAGGACTTCCGTCCTATGACAAGCCCATGTTAAATTCATCGCTTCTGCGTCAATTTTGCACAACTTCCGGATCCAAAAAGAAAATTTTCATTACTTTTTTGGCGACACTTTTTTTGCTGGGTTGTAAATGGGTCGAATTTTATGGAAAATTTATAGAAAATTTTCTCAAAATTTTATTTCTATACACGGACGAAAAAGACTGTTTTTCATATGTTTGGGAGTAAAAATTATATGTTTAGAACCCAATTTTTTTAAAACAATACTTTTGAGTGCAAGAATATAATGTTCATAAACTAGCATAACATGTTTGGGACATATATGTTAATATGTTAACATATTATGTTTGGGACATAAAATGCTTGGATGCAAACATATATTAATTTAGAAATAGCCTATAGCCTGTGTTTAGAAAGAGAGACCTACAGAATATGCTGCAAGTAAAAGAATGGAAGTAACCAATTGGCGTCTTAAAAATATATATACACAGAGAAAATTTCATTACAATTTTTTTCAAGCCGTGTATGCCTAAGTTGAAACATAATATGTTTGAACAATACAAACAAAAATTTGTTTGGACTAATCCTGAAAATATATATGCTTGAAGCAAATATATATACTTGTGGCATATGTTACAAAGGTGATTTTTTTGAGGGTGTAGAAAATCTCTCAAAATCTTATTTTTAAAGAATTTTTTCTCAAAATTTAATTTTATAGAAAATTTTCTCAATTTTTTTTTCTATAGAAAATTTTCTCAAATTTTTATTTCTATAGAAAATTTTCCCAAAATTTATATTTTTATTTCTATAGAAAGATTTCCCAAAATTTATATTTCTATAGAAAATTTTCTCAAAAATTTATATTTCATATTTGTTTAGTTCGGCTTGAAGTCATATGGAAAAAAATAGATATTGTTGTTTTTCTGAGTTGTATTTTTATTTATAATTATCCAATATTTCGAAACATCTCCGATGTTCGTCTTTAGGGAAATTTCTTTAAACAAATAACAGAAAACATTTTAAACATTAATAAACAAAAATATATATCAAAATCCAAAAATATTGATACTTACTTTTAAAAGTAAAGAACAATGAACTTAATAGCAAACGAGTAAATTTACAACTAAAGGCTAATTTGATTTTCTATATTTTTGTACAATATTTCTACAGAAAATGTTCTCAAAAATTGATTTCTATAGAACATTTTCTGATTATTTTTTTTTTGTAAAAAAATTTTCTATTCCTATAGAAATATAGATTTGGTCAAAATTTTATTTTTTTTTTTTTTCAAAATTTTATTTCTATGGAAATTTTTCTCAAAATTTAATTCTATAGACAATTTTCTCAAAAAATTTTCTCATTTTTTTTATACAGAAAGTTTTCTCAAATTTTTATTTCTATGGAAAATGTTCCCAAATGTTATATTTCCATAGAAAATTTTCTCAATTTTATTTCTCTGAAAATTTTTTCAAAACTTTACTTCTATAGAAAATTTTCTCAAACTTTTGTTTTTATGGAAAATTTTGTCAAAATGTTATTTCTATAGAAAATTTTGTCAAAATTTCATTTCTATAGGAAATTTTCCCCAAATTTTATTTCTATAGAAAAATTTCTCAAAATTTAATTTGTATAGAAAATTTTTCAAAATTTCATTTCTATAGAAAATTAAACTATATTCTTTGCTCATATATTGTCCACGACTTCAATTGAAATCTTGTTATTGCTCATGGGAGCCACCGTGGTGTATTCATACAAAGGATCATGGGATCAATCCCAGTTTCAACCAGACACCAAAAAGTTTTTTCGGTGGATAATGCCGTCTCAGTTATGCTGAGTGTTTTATAGTCTCGGCTATAAAAATTAGGTCTCTTTTCATTGGGCTAAAGGTAGAAACGGGCAGCACTCAATGATAAAACGGATGGACTGAATAGTCTAAGAGAGCCTGAAATATGGGGATGGCACTATACCTAACCTAAAAAACCTAACCACGAGGCATGCGCTTGCGAAAATAAGCAAGATATCCATTTAATAGTAATTTTTTACTACTTTTGTAAGATATATCCAAGAATATTTGATAGTGAGAGTTTTGCTGGACATATGTGGTTGTTACTTCCAATGTTTCATGCTTTCCGAAAATGTTACCCTTTCTCTTCCTATTTGAGTATTTACATAAGTTTTTTTTGTCTCTGATGTGTATTAACATGAAATTTCAGATGACTTTGTGGTTTCAAGATCTGCAAAATAATGGAAATTTATTACGTGTTGCAATGACTGCATCCAGGTTAAGAACGTTTAAGGTTACACAAGGTCAATGGATATAAGATGAAACAGCAACGGCGTACAGTTCTTAGAACTGGAAATATAACACAAAGTGAGCTTTGTAATTATGATGGCAAAGAATATTCCATGATTTTCCAAAGCGACAGGGAAAAACTTTTACTTTTTCAACTCCCAACATATACATGATCACAAAAGCTGAATTTGTTTTCTTGGAAAAAGACAAATAATTCATTGAGATTATTTTAATTAGACTTTCACTCATTTTGTCTTTGTTGGCGTTTCGCTTCATTACAGTTCGACGATAATCATATGAGCCATGATTTCCTTCTTTTGTTTTCAATTAAATGCCAGTCATTAGAATGTCCATGTTAATGGTACATGCATACATGTATTTAACAAAAAAGCAACAAGCAAACAACTAAGCAATGGACAATATGTAAAAGTTCAATGTTATTTTCGGTATTGTTTTTCTCTTTCGTCGTCGTTTTTGTAAACTTACTCGAACATCTAAATTTCTCATGAAGTCGAGAAGAAAAGTAGAGCAAACGTAGTACACGTTTTAATTTATTTAATGTTAATGAAAGCAAAAGTTTATCGTATAACATGGAATTGGGGAAAATATTGGAGATATCGAATATGTTTAGAAAAACGAAAGACTTAAGAAAGAAACTTCACATAAGCGAAGATTGTTAGCAATTCACACGAACATGGAGACCTTGTACACCAATTATTTTTGGTTCGTTTTAGTTATTGAAAATGCCAGAGGGGTGAAACAATCACGGGATATACAAATGGTACCTTTGCAATAATTTTTCGCACTTATATGACCCCAGAAGTCAGAATTTTACCCTGATTTCCTTTTGCACAAGGAATACAATTGATATTGTCGTAAAGTGTGTGATGTGGTGACATCGATTCAGATTTAAATATGACTCCCATATATTTCTTCAGCACGACCAAAGTGTTTCTCCGATTTACACACGATTTACACACAGGCAATAGAATTGAAATTTTAGGTATACATGTCAATTTCGGTTGAAATCGACTCGGATTTATATATAGCTCCAATTTATATTTCACTTAATTTACACACATCTGACCACATAGACCAAGGTTTTTCTCCGATTTGCTCCGTTCTTCTGATTTAGGTAAATATGTTCACATTTTCCCTGTAAAATAGCCACTATTGTCGAAAACTTGTAAAAATTACATACAACAGCGTGTGTAAAAATAAGACATTTATTTTTTGTTTGAAAATAAGTTTTTCCCAAAAGTAGCGCGTAGAATTTCGCTAAGAGTGCATATGTGATGCGATTCGCTTTTAGAGTTTTTACTACTTGATACTGCGATAAAAGTTTTAATTTACCCATTTTATCAGCTGTTTCCATCATGTCAAATTCCTTCCATACACAAAAAAGTTTTTTTTTCTGGTTTAATCAGGAAGTTAGTTTTTACGATTTAACAAAAAATTATTGAAATATCTTCAGTCATGAAAATTATAGCATCAATCACAGTTTTACTGTCTGTTCGTGAAATTCGTCTAAACGTCTAAAATAAGTCGTTGATATCTCGAGAAATAGAGTCTGTCAAATCATAATTGTTTCGGTGTTCGATAAAAAATCATACAGAATGAGTTCGTGGTAAAGTTCGAGGGTTCGTAGCAAATATGTATATCTAAAGTTATTTTAGATTTAATGTGGACTAACGATTCGTTTCGGAACGATTTTGGATTTCATGAACAAGCTGTTAATTGGGCATAGAAAATACATGATGAATTAATTAATTGATTTCATTAGAAAATTTCAATTAATTTTGATTGAATCAATTAAAAATTTAATTGATGTTGATTGCAAAATTTAAAACTTTGTTAACTGTCTTAGTGTTTTAGTTTCATTAAAAAATAGTAAATAAATTTTAAATTAAAAATTAAAAAATTTTCTATCACTTTTTATACCCTAAACCACATAGTGGTCAGGGTATAATAACTTTGATCGGTCAAAAAATGTGCCTAGCAGAAATATTGATTTTAGACCCCATAAAATATATACTGATCGACTCAGAATCACCTCCTGAGTCGATCTAGCGCTTGGTGTCCCTCTGTCCATGTATTTGTTGTTCATAGGATTCCGGTCGCAATTATTAACCGATTTTGATGAAATTTGGTACAGAGAGTTTCTTGGGCACAAGGACGAACGCTATTGTATTTGGAAGACATCGGATCAAATTTAGATATAGCTCTCATATATATGTATCGCCCGATTTCGGCAAATGGGGTTACGTTGTGCTTTTTTACAAACGGATCGTCACCAAATTTGGCATCGCCCTTCAAGTCTGCAAAATTTCATCCAAATCGGTTCAGATTTAGATATAGCTCTCATATTTATGTATCACCCGATTTTCCCAAATTTAGCCATAAAACCTTTATTTATCAACCGATCTTACTCAAAGTTGGCTAAATATAATCTTCTATAGCACTAACTATATGTGCAAAAAATCATCGAAATCGGTTAAGATATAGCTATAGCTACCATATATATGTATAGCCCGATTTTCCCAAATTTGGCCATAGAACCCTTATTTATTAACCGATCTTACTCAAAGTTGGCTAGATCCAGTCCTCTATAGGACTAACGGTTATGTTTACTAATTCTGTAGGGGTGGTTTAGGGTATGATATAGTTGGCCCCACCCGACTTTCCACTTTACTCACTTGTTTCAAATGACTTAGTCTTCCGAGTTAATTGTATCAATTACTCGCATGATAGCCGGAAGGTTCAAGTGTGGTTCATTGTTGGGTTTAGTGAACTGCCTGAATTTATTCTGATAATTGGTTGATAGTTTTGCTGCAAGTAGAGGATGCTAATGAGGAATGTGGTAATTCCGAAGCGTGCGTCCATCCAACCATCTTGTAGTCTATAGGGCTTTGCCCAAATAAATTTGACAAACATTCTTTTCCTCTGTTGGTTAAGCTACACTTGTAGTTTAGTCAATGCATGGTTTTAAGCTGAAATAAAAAAACAACACCAATGTTTATTAGAAAATTAAAAAATGTTCAATCATTCACATAATTAACTTAATGTTTCTATCGTGATTAAAAATTTATTTGTCATAATTAATTTATTAATTATAATTATTTTGGTAATATTTTTTCTGTGCAGAAAAATTTTATGTCCAAGGTATTATAAAAAATCAAGACTTTGTATCAAATGGAAATATGTTGTAGTAAATTATTGTACCTACTACCGTATTTGCAGAAGTCCCGCAATAAATCACATCTTCTATTAAATCCGCATTCAGTGAGCCATGCCCATGCACTCAAACTAAATCACCAATATTATAGTCTTTTGATATTTAAATCGTATAATTAATCTGAACATCAACACCTGACACCTTTGAGTATTTATTTCAAGTCTTCTAACAATTATAGCCACTATTCAAGAGCTCTTGAACTTTAACAAATAAACCATGAGATGTATTCCATCTTTATAAATTGTTCATCTTCAATTCCATGAAATGCATGGTTTTTTTGCAATTTAAATTAATCGAAACCAAAGCGCAAAGCTGAATAAAATGTCAAACACAAATTTCCAATACAAACGAATGAAGATGGTAACATAGTCGTGCAAGCAAATAATGCTTTTGTGCATAAAATACAAACTTTTTTTCCATTACGGGTCTTCAATGATCAATATATACAAATTGCCATTGTTGTGGTGTCTCGATACATCCATTGCATGATGAAGATTTTCGGTGTTTGTTTCTTAAATCTTTTGAATTGAATTTGAATTTGTAAGCAATAGGTATATATTAAAAAAATGTTATTTGTAATCGTGGGATAAATTTAAATTTTGATTTATTTCATTCGAAAATACAAAAAAAGAAAGATTGATGTAATAAAATTTATACTTGAGAGGCAAAAGAATGTTTATAGTCCCCCTAGTCTTAAAAAGTAACGCCAATGGGATGAAACAGTTATATATTGATATATAAATATCTGATATATGCTTATGGCTTCCAATGTTAATAAGCCCTTTGAGATCAATGTAATAGATGGTTTATTTAGTCTTAATTTAACTCAAATTAATAAGTTTTCTAATCGTCTTTGTAAGATATTGGATTTAGTTTTTATTGATCATGATTTGAAATATGATATTTTGGAATGTATGCAGCCCTTTTCGAGATCCGATATGCACCATAATCCATTAGAGATTTTTGTTGAGTTTTATGCCTATCATAAGTCCACCTCTTATATTTGTGGTTTTGATTTTAATAAGTGTAATTTCGATGTTATTAATGTTTTGATAAGTAATATTAATTGGAAACAATTGTTTAATGACAGTAATGTAATAGATTGCTACGACTAATTTTTGAGATCTATTTTTAATATTTGTAGTGCGAATGTTCCTCCTTTAAAGCCGCTGATACATAATTTACCGTGGTATACGCGTGGATTGAAAAAGCTGAAAAATCTGAGAAATAAGCACCATAAATTATTTAGGTCCAGGAATGATAGTTTTCATAAATCTCTCTATGTTAGATATTCAAAGGAGTTCAACTTTTTGAAAAAGTTTTTGTATAGACAATATATGTTGGGTTTAGAGTCAAATATTAAAGATAATCCCAAGACATTTTGGACTTTTATTAATTTTAAAAGAAAGCATTCAAATTACCCTTCTAAGATGTATTTCGGTGATAAGTCCTCGAATTCTTTGCAAGAAACTGCCAACATCTTTGCTGATTATTTTAGGACTAATTTTGTCAGTGATAGTAATTTTACAGGTTCCGTTAGAATTTATGATAACTCTAATTTAAATTTAGGTTGTATGGAACTTGAGACTTGTGATGTTCTCACAGGTATTGAAAAGTTAAAGTCAACTAATCGTATTGATAGTGATGGGTTTAGTTCATTTTTTTATAAAAAAAATTTCCTCTTCCCTATTACTACCACTTCTACATATTTTTAATAGATCACTGAAAGAGGGTGTCTTTATTGATAGATGGAAGGTAATGTGGATAACACCTGTACATAAATCAGGTTCAAAAGATAATGTTTGCAATTATAGACCTATTTCAAAAATTTGTAATATTTCTAAGTTATTTGAACATATTATCTATGATAAATTATATTTTCATGTTAAAGGGATAAAATCGATGCATCAGCATGGGTTTGTTCGGGGTCGTTCGACCCTTACGAACTTAACAATTTTTTCGCAATATTGTATTTCTTCTTTTGAGCTTGGAATTTGCGTTGATGCCATTTATATGGATTTGTCGAAGGCTTTTGATCGTGTGTTACATAGTATACTTTTGAAAAAGTTAGCTTGTTTAGGTTTTCATTCTAATTTTTTGAGATGGGTATCTTCTTATTTGTGTAATAGACTTTGTTATGTACGAATAGAAGATTATGTGTCTGATGTATATAGGGCCACATCCGGTATTCCACAAGGGAGTGTTTTAGGACCTCTGTTTTTTATATTGTTTATTAATGATATATCTGAATGTGTTGTGTGGGCGAATATACTACTTTATGCTGATGATTTAAAAATTTTTTCTCGGGTTGAATCATATGTTGACTTTTCTAGACTACAGAATGACTTAGATAATATTGTGAATTGGTGTGTAGAAAATAGACTTGATATTAATGTAGCTAAATGTTTTAAGGTCACATTTAGCAAGGCCAGGTTTAGGATTTCTACGAATTATTTCATAGATTCCTTTTGTATTCAAGATGTTGATAATGTGAAGGAGTTGAGAGTAATATTTGATTCTAAATTTACATTTGTGGGTCATATTGACTTCATTGTGCCAAAGGCATATGCAATGTTAGTGAATATGCCAGTGTGATTTGGAATCCCTTTTATATGTGCCATGTTACTCGTATTGAACGCATTCAGAAGAGGTTTATTAAATTTGCCCTGCGTTCAATATCTTTCACAGATTCTGAACCATCATATTCGGACTGATGTCGACTTATCGGTATGAAGACACTAGAAAATAGAAGATTATTTTTATCTCAGATTTTTCTATACAAGATAGTTAATGGTAACATAGATGCTCCAGATTTGCTTGAATTAATACAATTTAATATTCCATGCCATAATTTGCGTCGTCAAAACCTACTCTTCATTCCAATTCATCGTAGCAACTATTCATATAATGAACCAATTGTGCGTGATTTAAAGGAATTTAATCGGATCTCAAATTTTAGGTTGGATTTTTCTTCTACATTATTAGATTTTTGTAAATCATTAGATATTATATATTTTTAGTACTAAGCTTAGTCTGTAAGAATTGTAATGCAAATCCAAAGACTGAAATAAATAAATAAATATTTTCTATATAAATATATATTTAAATTTAATTATACCCTCCTTAAAATTGTGAAATGTGTGTTGTACAAGGGTTCAATTTAGATATATACACTTTTGCATGCGTTTGAAATTGTCGGAGCACTTTTTTTGCCACATACATTCTGAACGCATCAACTGTGTCTTCGGCCGTTGGTTTTTTCGATTTCTTCGTTGCTCTATGTTGTTCAAGTGATACGATTGAGAGACATGCCCAGTTTTCCTGGAAGTGCTTCGTGTGAGAGCAACTATTGTTGGATTTGGCTTATTTTGAAACACCCATAAAATCGACTGCTGTTTACTTTCGGGCTCATACTACACGTATCCACGGTTAATCACCCGTCAGGATGTCATACACGTGTTTTGAAGTTCCGCGATCGTACCTGTGGAGCATTTCTTTTGAGCGATTGTGTGGGGTCGAACTTGGGTTGATGATAATGATAATGGTTGCCGAAATCCAAGACTTTTCGCCGAACATTCCGGGATTTGTCGGGGCAAGCAAACACAGCCACGTTTGATATTCAATTTTATAAAAAAAATATTTATTAAGTAAAACAAAAACCTAACAGGCCTATTTTTATATCTAAAGTAAATATCATACATTTGACACGATCAAACTTACGGCCATATATTTTGTTTTAATTTGCTTGAAACTTGTGATGCAAAATTTAGGTTGGATTCGTTTGTAGTGTCATCTTGGTACTCCCGGCTCCCTTAGACAGCCAAAGCCTTTCGGTTAACCATGGTTTTGTGGAAAGTTTTTACTCGTTCGAGATTTTCACTGTTTAAATTTTTACTACAAGTACACGTATCATGCAGGTCGCATTCTTTTACCACAATTTCATTCCGTTTCACGTTTTTTTTTTATATACACATTAAATGGTGGTAACTACGAGAGGAGTACTTATAACATACAGGTTAATTTTTATGCACACCTTGTTATCGCATGACCATTTTAATATTGAAAGTCTTTATTAATCATAATTTTTAATAGAACCACTACATTCGTGATAGGTAATATCCTTAGAATCTTTATTACGATCTAATAAACTACAGTTTTTCAATAACTTTACTTAGGTGTAATAAAATACAGATCGATACAAAAAACATTAATTTATAAAAATATGGTATTAGTTAATTTATATAACACAATTTAGTTTGAGTTTCGTTCAAAACGTGAACATATAACATAGGCATGCAATTTAAGCATTTTGCTTTATTCTTGCTCCCTTGCTTGCTAAAACGAAAAAAAAATCGAACCGTTATTTAAGACATACTGGCAATTCTCCCATATCAAACCATACACCCGGTTAGAATGAACTGAACTTCATCATGACAAAGCTTAAACTAAAGCCATGGACCATTTTCAATAAATCAATTCCAATCAACATCCCCATTTAAGTTGTTTGCTTCGAAAATTTATTTTCAATTACAAAATAAATGTCGAAACCACACCTATTCAACAAAATTCGAACAAGAACAAAACCTAGTAGACACTAAAATAAACCACCATGGCTTTTTGAGTTCATAGGGGATTAGGATGTTGTCCTAGCATTTACTGCAGCCACCAGCATTATGGTATAAAGCTAAACAGTGTCTGAAACATTTAACAAAACTAAATGTTTCCTCTTAGCACCTTTTAGGTGTATCGAAAACCAAATGTTTATCTACGCTAAGCCTTATACGTCTCCATATATTAATTACACTGCGCTACATTTAAGTACCAAATTGTACACAGTATTTTCTAACGCGATTTGATATATTTTGTGCTTAAAACTCTATTTTTGTACAATCTATATATACAAAATCCGAGTCATGTTCGTTTGTTGGTACGACTGAACCAATTTAATATACATTTTTAAAGAATGTAGATGGAAAATAATGTACACCATTTTTTGATATCTGGTCGGTGAGGGGTACTTCCCCTATACCCTATATTTCAAAAAGTGGACCAAAGTTCTTCGATTTGCTTGAAATTTTCAGAGATGGTCCCGTACTTTATATAGTTCGGGGACTTCCCCTTTGCCCGACTATTTTCAAGTACAGTGAAAAAAGTAAACTGCTCCGATTTACTTGAAATTTACAGAGGACATGGGTGAGGTTATGAAGTCAATACAGGCTACGAAATTCTTTGACATTTGGACTGGTTGGAGGACCGGAGCTTTTGCCCAGTTTTTATACCCTCCACCATAGGATGGGGGTATATTAACTTTGTCATTCCGTTTGTAACACATCGAAATATTGCTCTAAGACCCCATAAAGTATATATATTCTGGGTCGTGGTGAAATTCTGAGTCGATCTAAGCATGTCCGTCCGTCCGTCCGTCTGTCCGTCCGTCCGTCTGTCCGTCTGTCCGGCTGTCCGTCCGTCTGTGGAAATCACGCTAACTTCCGAACGAAACAAGCTATCGACTTGAAACTTGGCACAAGTAGTTGTTATTGATGTAGGTCGAATGGTATTGAAAATGGGCCATATCGGACCACGTTTACGTATAACCCCCATATAAACCGATCCCCAAATTTGGCTTGGGGAGCCTCCCGGAGCAGCAAAATTCATCCGATCCGGTTGAAATTTGGTACGTGGTCTTAGTATACGGTCTCTAACAACCATGCAAAAATTGGTCCATATCGGTCCATAATTATATATAGCCCCCATATAAACCGATCCCCAGATTTGACCTCCGGAGCCTCTTGGAGGGGCAAAATTCATCCGATCCGATTGAAATTTAGTACCTGATGTAAGTATATGGTCTCTAACAACCATGCAAAAATTGGTCCATATCGGTCCATAATTATATATAGCCCCCATATAAACCGATCCCCAGATTTGACCTCCGGAGACTTTTGGAGGGGCAAAATTCATCCGATCCGGTTGAAATTTAGTACCTGATGTTAGTATACGGCCTCTAACTACCATGCAAAAATTGGTCCATATCGGTCCATAATTATATATAGCTCCCATATAAACCGATCGCCAGATTTGACCACCGGAGCCTCTTGGAGGAGCAAAATTCATCCGATCCGGTTGAAATTTAGTACATGGTCTTCGTATACGGTTTTTAACACCCATGCAAAAATTGGTCCATATCGGTCTATTATTATATATAGCCCCCATATAAACCGATCCCCAGATTTGACCTCCGGAGCCTCTTGGTGGGGCAAAATTCATCCGATCCGGTTGAAATTTGGTACCTGATGTTAGTTTACGGCCTCTAATAACCATGCAAAAATTGGTCCATATCGGTCCATAATTATATATATCCCCCATATAAACCGATCCCCAGATTTGACCTCCGGAGCCTCTTGGAAGAGCAAAATTCATCCGATCCAGTTGAAATTTGGTACATGGTGTTAGTATATGGTCTCTAACAACCATGCAAAAATTGGTCCATATCGGTCCATAATTATATATAGTTCCCATACAAACCGTCCCCAGATTTGACGTCCGGAACCTCTTGGAGGAGCAAAAGTCATCCGATACGGTTGAAATTTGGTACATTTTGTCAATATATGGCCTCTAACAGCCATGTAAAAATTGGTCCATATCGGTCTTTAGTTATATATAGCCGATGACTTATTACACAAAAATTGATCCATATCACCAAAAATAATCTACCAAAACTTTATTTCCATAGAAAATTTTGTCAAATTTTATTACTATAGAAAGTTTTGTCAAAATTTCATTTCTATAGAAAGTTTTGTCAAAAGTTTATTTATATACAAATGTTTGTCAAAATTTTATTTCCATAGAAAATTTTGTCAAAATTTTATTTCTATAGAAAATTTTGTAATCTACCAAAACTTTATTTCCATAGAAAATTTTGTCAAATTTTATTACTATAGAAAGTTTTGTTAAAATTTCATTTCTATAGAAAGTTTTGTCAAAAGTTTATTTCTATAGAAATGTTTGTCAAAATTTTATTTCTATAGAAAATTTTGTAAAAAATTTATTTCTGTAGAAAATTTTGTCAACATTTTATTTCTATACAAAATTTTGTCAAAATTTTATTTCTATACAAAATTTTGTCAACATTTTATTTCTATAGAAATTTTTGTCAAAATTGTATTGCTATAGAAAATTTTGTCAACATTTTACTTCCATAGAAAATTTTGTCAACATTTTATTTCTATAGGAAATTTTGTCAAGTTTTTATTTCTATAGAAAATTTTGTCAAATTTTTATTTCTATAGAAAATTTTGTCAAAATTTTATTTCTATAGAAATTTTTGTCAAGGTTTCATTTCTATAGAAAATTTTGTCAAAATTTTATTTCTATAGAAAATTTTGTCAAACTAGATTATATACGTATTTAATCGGCCTTTTTTGTTTAATATATACCCCGTATGGGCTAACTTACAATTTAGAAGACAGTGTTAAAAAGTTTTACGATACCTTGCCATCGGCAAGTGTTATCGCAACCCAAGTAATTCGATTGTGGATGACAGCCTTTAGTAGAAGTTCCTACGCAATCCATGGTGGAGGGTACATAAGATTCGGCCTGGCCGAACTTACGGCCGTATATACTTGTTAAGATCTCCGATTTGCTTTAAATTTTTAGTAAAGGTCGGGGCAGCCGTTTAGACAAATATCTGCTACATTATTTTTCGATATTTAGTCGAGGAGGGAGATATTCCCTTTGAACGATTTTTTTAAGTAGAGTTAAAAAAACTAAACTTCTCAGATTTACTTGAAATTTACAGAGGACGTGATGACGTTAATGATTTTTGTTGTTGTTTTTTTATTTCAGCTTAAAACCACACATTGACTAAACTACAAGAGTAGCTTAACCAACAGAGGAAAAGAATGTTTGTCAAATTTATTTGGGCAAAGCCCTATAGACTGCAAGATGGTTGGATGGACGCACGTTTCGGAATTACCACATTCCTCATCAGCATCCTCTCCATTTGCAGCAAAACTATCAACCAATTATCAGAATAAATTCAGGCAGTTTATTAAACCCAACAAAAACCACACTTGAACCCTCCGAAAAAAGGTTTTACATTGATAGCCGGCTTATGCCGAAATAAACTCGAAACAAACATATCAATTTTCCTATGCTTTTATTTCGGCATAAGCCGGCTATCAATGTAAAACCTTTTTTCGGAGGGTTCAAGTGTGGTTTTTGTTGGGTTTAATAAACTGCCTGAATTTATTCTGATAATTGGTTGATAGTTTTGCTGCAAGTAGAGGATGCTGATGAGGAATGTGGTAATTCCGAAACGTGCGTCCATCCAACCATCTTGCAGTCTATAGGGCTTTGCCCAAATAAATTTTACAAACATTCTTTTCCTCTGTTGGTTAAGCTACTCTTGTAGTTTAGTCAATGTATGGTTTTAAGCTGAAATAAAAAAACAACAACAATGCTTAAAGAACAAAACCAACAATAACAAAACAAAACAAATGGTTAATGATTTTTAATATTTGGACGGGGAAGAGGATCTTGCATGTTGCCCAATATTTAAAAATTAAATTTAAATTCTCCGATTTGCTTGAAATTTATATAGGGTTGGGGGTGTCATCTAGACTTTACTTTATTATTCGAAATTTGAACGGAACTCCCCTTTGCCGATTTTTTAAAGAATAGTAAAAAAACTTGAAAATTATGGTGGTAAGGGTTAATATAAGGGTTATTAAGTCCAACATAACCTAATTTTTTGATATTTCTACGAAGAGAGGGAGCTCTCATTTTGCCCGACTTTTGAAATTAGGCTATGTTCTCCGATTTGCTTGAAATTTTAAGGAAAGGTTGGGGTGGCACCTAGACAAAGATCCGCTAGGTTATTTTTTGCTATTTGGTCAGGGAGGGAGACCACCAATCAGCACGACTGTTTTCTAAAGTACAGTGAAACTAAATTTACGCGAGGGTGGTTTCTACACAAAATTCCCCTAATTTATTTTTCGATATTTGATGGGGCAAGAGACCTTCTTTGTGGAATAGACTTATTGGGCAAATTGGGGAGGTAATGAAATGAGGTACGTGATATTTAGATATATGGTAGTAGTAGGCCTCCTTCTAATTGCCTGATTTTTTGAAATTGAAATTTTTCGCGATTCATGAATTTTGCAGGGAAGGAAAAGTAGGGTCCCTAAATCGGAATTATGTACCGTTCACTCTATAAGTTTATAGAACAAAATATAGTGTACATTTTACATTGTAGCCAAATGCTACGAATCGTCTGGGATAGCAGAAATATCGATAAATGTGTTACCGATGACATTAACAAGCTGAAGCATCGATTATGGTTTCGAACATAACAAAAGTTGGACGCGGGCATTATCGTCCGGATAAACTTATAATATGAACAACGCATTAGGAGTTTTTTGATATTTTCAAATTTTCAAGAACTTTTAAATATTTAATTTCTAGGATTTATTTGATAGCAAACGTAATGTAGTGTAATGCTGGTGACATTTCTGAGGGTTTCAAAGCTTCTCTAAGTGGTTTCACTGGAATGTGGAACGCCGTTCGGACTCGGCTATAAAAAGGAGGTCCCTTGTCATTGAGCTTAACATGGAATCGGGCAGCACTCAGTGATAAGAGAGAAGTTCACCACTGTGGTATCACAATGGACTGAATAGTCTAAGTGAGCCTGATACATCGGGCTGCCACATAACCTAACCTAACCTAACCTGTAGTGTAGTTTATGAGAAATAGGATTGTGGACCTTTAGCTTAGTGGTGATATTTGACAACATTGAATTTCTTCCTTTTGGGATTATTTAATACAAAACCCCCATCAACACGAAATTCTTCGGCAAGTTAAATCCTTTCAGGTTCAATAATGCCTCACAACTGCCGAATTTGAAACAATCGGTTAGAGGTTTTCCGCAGAGGTCGTGAGGACTACACACGCACAGAAAAAGCATGTTTGGACATGGTTGCCGCATCCATTTAATGCTAATCTAGAGTATGTAATTGTCGCGAAAACCATGTATTTTGTCTTTGTAAAAATAATTTTCGAGCGGAGAAAAACATATGTTGGCAATAAGCATTTAAATGGTTCTCAAATGCCGCAAACATGTTCTATTATTTAAATGATAGAATTTGAGACCATACATGGTCGGGAAAATCATGTACCTGACCATTCAATTTTTTACCTTTTTGCAGGGAAAAACACATTTTATAGCTTACGTATAGATATGTCTAGAAGCACTACATGGCCATAAAGACCATGTACATTGTTTTCGTGACCATTTAATTTTTCATTTTCTTTTGCAGCGATAATAATTTTATAAAAACATTGAGCAGGTACACACGATTTTCATTTTGCGCGTCAGTCGTATGTTGATTGTTTCTTGGAATGGACGGAGAATACAGAATTACTGTGTTTTGTGTTAATTTATTTATTCAGAAGTGGCACGTGGTTTTATGTGAACACATAAAAGGAAAGTGTAATTGAAACAAGTGAAAATAAGTATATACAGCAATAAGTTCGGCCGGGCCGAATCTTAAATACCCACCTCCATGAATCAAATATTATAGTTTACTTTGAAAACTCATCGTCGTAGCGGGTTACTTTATAATATATAGCATTTTAGGGGGTTTGATGACAAATTTTCTTCCAAGCAAATCAGTTCAACCAGTACGCTTCCCGAAGAAAAAATTAAAGATTCCTATGAAGACCAGCTCAATATAAATAATATAAAAATATAATTGTCCTGATCTAAAATGTTATTATATTGATAAAAAGAATTTTGTTTGAATGAAAAGACAATGGTCACGATTTAAAATGTCATGGTATTCATTCAAAATGTTTTTCTTCTAGTTAAAATAACATGGTCACAACCTAAAATGTTTTGATCTTTATGAAAAAACTTTTTTCGTCGTCGGAAAAAGGACGCCATTTAAGAAAAGAAAACACAAAATTAACTTTATTTATTTGTTTTATTTATTTATAAAATAATTCATTGTTTATTTGTATTTATAACGCCGTTCAAACAAACATCATATATTTTTACACACTCTATTTTATTTCAATTTCAACAATTAGTAATCATTCCATATTTACTGCGTGCCCGTCAAATGTACAAACGCAGACATCATGAAACTGCAAATAAAAATAAATGATACCATATAGCAAAACGCAGAACAAAAAACAGGTACTTTTTTTTAATTACACTTTCCTTTTTTGTCTTCACATAAAACCACGTGTCACTTCTGAATAAATAAATTAATAGAAAACACAGTACATCCGTATTCTCCGTCCATTCCAAGAAACAATTCAACACACGTGTGTACCTGCTCAATGTTTTTATAAAAATCTTTTCGCTGCAAAAAATTATAAAAATTAAATGGTCACGAAAAAAATGTAAATGGTCTTTATGGCCATGTAATGGTTCTAGACATGTCTATACATAAACTATAAAAATAATTTTTCCCTGTAAAAAAATAAAAAAAAAATGAATGGTTAGGTACATGATTTTCCCGACCATTTAATGGTCTCAAATTCTGTCATTTAAATGATAGACCATATTTGCGTTATTTGAGAACCATTCAAATGCTTATTGCCACCATATATTTTTCTCCGTTCGAAAACTATTTTTACAAAGACAAAATACATGGTTTTCGCGGCAATTACATGGTCTAGATAAGCATTAAATGGATGCGACAACCATGTCCAAACATGGTTTTTCTGTACGTGTACCTCTTTAAAGTCCCCAAATACCTCTAATTTCCAATTTCAGGTAAATCGGATAGTAAATACAGTTTCTAGAAGCCCAAGAAGCAAAATCGGGAGATCGGTCTATATGGGGGCTATACCAAACCATGGACCGATACGGACCATTTTCGACACACCTCTTTATGGTCCTAAAATACCCCTAGATTTTCAATTTCATGCAAATCGGATAGAAAATACAGTTTCTAGACGCCCAAGAAGCAAAATCGGAAAATCGGTCTATATGGGGGCTATACCAAAACATGGTCCGATGGGCACAATATTCGGCACACCTCTTTATGGTCCTCAAGTACCTCTAGATTTTCAATTTCAGGCTAATTGGACAAAAACTACGTTTTTTATAAGCACAAGACCCGAAATCGAGATATCGGTTTATATGGGAACTATATCAAAACTTGGACCGATATAGCCCATCTTCGAACTTGACCTGCCTGCAACCAAAAAACGATTCTGTGCCAAATTTCAGGGCGATAGCGCAATTATTGAAGGCTGTAGCGTGATTACAACAGAGAGACAGACAGACGGACATGCTTATATCGTCTTAGAATTTCTCCCTGATCAAAAATATATATACTTTATATAGTCGGAAGTCGATATTTCGATGTGTTACACACGGAATGACAAACTTATTATACCCCCATTACCATTCAACTTTAAAAAAAAAATATTCATATAATCTTATGTATAGAAAATTTTATTTATGCATAGGTATGTATACAATATTTTTATAATATTAAATTGAGCCGACGGGCTTTTTGGGCAGCAAATAAATCAATGACTTCTTCAGTCGGCACATTTATTCGGCGATGATGTTAATGTTTTCAATACTAGCCCTATAGACTGCAAGATGGTTGGATGGACGCACGTTTCGGAATTACCACATTCCTCAACAGCATCCCCTACTTGCAGCAAAACTATCAACCAATTATAAGAATAAATTCAGGCAGTTCATTAAACCCAACAATGAACCACACTTGAACCTTCCGAAAAAAAGGTTTTTGTATGATAGCCGGCTATAGAAAATTTTAGCAAAATTTTATTTATATAGAATATTTTGTCAAAATTTTATTTTCTTTAAAATTCAGTCTCTTGACAATAATCTTCCAGTGAAATTTTTGTTGAAATTTAGTAAAAAGTAACTTTCCGCTCAAAAAATACCTTTTTTGCACTTTCTTAAAAATTGTATTTTCCATCCCTGAGTTACTGGCAAAGTGACCAAAATTTTTAAAAGAATATGCACGTTTGGAAATATCTCTTTATTGCGCTCTCCAAGTGCTTCCATCGCTGAATTAGGCAGGTTCTTTTCGCAGGTTTTGCGCCATTTCATTTACACATGTGTGTTTGGCTGTTTCCTTGCTGTTGCTATGGCCAAACAAAGCGAGTCATGTTCACATAAAGAATAACAAACACACATAAAAAGCAGAAATACATTTTCCAAAAATGAAATTTGTGGTGCGAGAACAAAAACAATTTGTTTTTTTCGACCGTCGTTTGACGGGCTTTTCAACTAGTATTCTAGGATTTGTGCAAGTTTTATAGGTAAGCGTCTTCAAAATAAAACCTTCAGCTTTCCTTCAACATCTTCGATAAGATTTTTCTATGCAGCAAAATATATATATTTATTTATATAAGAATATTCATTCCTTTCGGGGGGGGGGGGGTTTGATCCCCCTCATCCCCCCCTGAATACGGCCTTGGTTGTGACCATGTTATTTTAACTGGAAGAAACTCATTTTCGACGAATACCACAACACTTTAGATCGTGACCATTATCTTTTGATTCAAACAAAATTATTTTTTATCAAGATAATAACATTTTAGATGAGGACAATTTTATTTTTCTTACAACCATGATCACTGAGCCAACATGGTTGCAGGTGAAAATGTTACATGGTCGCCGCAAAAATAGCTCCTATCATAGTATTTTACTCTTTGAATATGATTGTGGCAATCATGTTTCTTCTCTGCGTGCAGGAACGATGATCTTTAGAGAAAAATTTCTACCTTTAGAACTTCATAACTTATCGTTTTTGTTGAACAGTGTAATCGAAATGCAATAACAAGTGCCGTAGATGCTAAAATTCTGGTAAAAATAAATTATGTTGCAACCACAATCACCTTGCCATACAAATAGTCTATATCGGACCAGCATAAACAACAATACAACTATGATGATGACGGGACATTGTATATTTGGTTGTGAAGCTCTCATTCTAAATTCTTCAAGCAGACAAAATATACCGCCATCCAGAACATAACACCAGGCACCAACAAACCTGCCATCCAACTTCAACTTCAAATCAACACAACAATACTTGATATCTTAATGTTATTTGCTCTTTTCAGAGTTTTGTTTATATTTTGACTAGATATTGTGTTTCTTTCTTTTCTTAGACCACAGCAAATGGGGTTCGGTAAGGAGTTTTGCCATAGGAAATTAGATCAAATGTGTTTGAATAACATTTAAGTGGATATTGGGGGTACTAAGCAGAGTAAAAAAAAACTATTGCCCACATTGCCTAGTCGTCGGGGAGTATGCCACGATTTTCTTGAAGTAAATGCAATTTACAGGTTTACGTGCCACAGTGCCTTAACCCCCTACTCAATTAACAAGGTCCAATTGAAAAAAGAGTTAAATACAAGAGGCACAGTGTTGTATTGTTAAATAAAATTGAATAAATAAGAATTAAGGAGGCATTAGTTATTATACCATTGTCAAAAAGCCTAAATATTAATATAATTTTGTTTCATTTATTTAATTTTAACTTAGTTAACGTTAAAGGAGATAATATAGCAAAGCCCTAAGCATAGGCCAATGTATTTGGATCCAAGTTTTTTATGCCCTGTTCCTGTATATCGAACGAAAACCAGTTCGAAAGAAAGGCAGTCACTCGAATTCGAATGAATTTGGGTTTTTTCTATTTTTGAAAGTTCGATTCGTTTGTATGAGAATACATTGATTATTAAAAATGAGTATTTTTAAATTTTTGGCCTGAGAATTCATTCAAATGTTAACAATTGTTAACATTAATGCTTTTACTTTTTTCTTGACACTTCCCAGTGGTAAAAAACGTCATTACCAAATCGATTATATCCTACCGATTTTGTCGAGACAACTACTCCACGTTTCCGATCAATTTTCCACATTACTTTTACGTTGGCGTGTCATAGGCAGTCAAGTACTTCGCAATTTCCATGACAAGGTAAATGAAAGCATAATGATAGCCCATTACAACGGCATTACCAATGCTTAAGGGCTTCGGATGACGATTATTGAATATTGTGTTTTACTCGGTAATGAGAACGATGGAGTAAACCAGTTTTACTTTCTATTTATAAAAGTAATCTAGAGCTAAGCACCCCTATTTACCACCCGATTCGCCGGTAAACTATAAAAATATGATGTATTTTATAGTTTTTTCCTAAAAATATGCAAATAATATTCTAAATAACTATTTTTTTTGGTTTTATATATTATAACAATTAATATATATTTGGTAATAATATTTCAATACAATATTTAATACTAGGTAATACTATTATAATAACTGGTATATATTTATTCATTACATTTTTGTTTTTTTTTTTTTACCCACAAACTTTGCGGAAATGGCGACCCTTGAAGTTTTTGACCGACTTCCTAATGTCCGCTATATAATCTTTTTCTGTGTACTGTTCCGTCTTGACAGCATCTGAAATAAAAGAATATATGTTATTAGTCAATAAATATACAAATAGAAAGTTATAAAGAAATATTACCTGAATCTGGCATATGGCTCCCTGAATCTGGCACTTGGAAAGGTGCTAATTGATGCAGGGAAATCGCTCTAAAATTATTTTCTTCCTTACGCGCTAATCGCTTTAAACTTCTGGACGAAAGTCCCTCCATATTTTAATTAATTATTTTCACACTTACCTTTACACATATATACCTAGACCTCGCTTTGCGTCGTTTCGTTTTGCGTTGTTTCGAAGTTGCGTCGCTTCTGTATTAGTACTAGTTTTCACTTTGCGTCGTTAGATTTTCGAAGTTGCGTTGTTATCGATGTTATCTGTCTCCAATCTTTGCTTCAGTTTGGGTCGTGTTTTTTGGAACGTATCTGCGACGTAAAGCGAGGTCTAGCTGTATATCTGGAAAGGATTAATTGATAATCTGGAAAAGATGTAAAATTCAATAAAAATGTATTTATGCCCGAAAAATTTTTCAGAAAACTGAAAAAAAAAACCAACAAACAAAAACCAATGTTGGTTAGAAACGTTGCCTAGCAAATTTTTGAGTTTTTATTCCTAATTACAGACCCCTTACGCAGTAAGTGGAAGTCGTAAGCACTGGTTGTCCCACTACGACCTAACTAGATGACTATGTAATAGCTTTTATTTGTTTAAGTTTTGATGGAATTACATTCTGTTCGATTTTTTCAATGCTAAGGTATAAGTAGTAGCATTGTCAACTATATGTGTGTTTACATACAACATACTTACTTAATCTTTCAAATTTCCCAAGAACATAATCGATCTTTTGGTAAGGGGTTTGAATTTTTACCACTGGGTTATTGTATATGTTCGTTTATTACTCGACAACAAAATATCAAGTGACTTGCCTTTCGAAATAAAAGAACAAAAATCAATTTTTTTTCGTTTGGAATACGAAAGAAAGCTTTCGTTCGATATACAGGAACAGGCCATTATTTCTTACATATTATAAAAATTTGAATGGCAAATCTTTCACTTCAAATTATTATTTTCTATTTTCCATTAAATTTGAATTTGGTCTCTTCAAAAGACAATATTTATTTAAAAAAGTCAATGTTTGTTTTTCTACCAGAAACAATACATAATTCTTCCTTTCCGAGTACGACCGGCGTTTCACATTACGGTGAAACAACTTACACTGAAAGAAGAGTTTTCTTTTCCTAGAAACGAAGTTCTTGACCAGCGAAAGTTTCTTTTAATGCTAAAAAACTTCCTTTAAAAACAAGTAAACAAATTTAGAGACGTTGAATCGTTTGCTTGAATTCGGGATTAATTGCTTCTAAAGAGAATACTTATAAGTACACGGACGAAAAAGACTGTTTTTCATATGTTTTGGTGTAAAAAATATATGTTTGGAATCCAAATTTTTAAACACAATATTTTTAAGTGCATGCATACAATATTCATAAACTAACATAAAATGTTTGGGACATATATGTTAATATGTTAGAACATATTATGTTTGGGACATAACATTTTTATAAGTATAATATGCTTGGATGCAAATATATAATTATTTAGAAATAGCCTATCAACATATATGTGTTTAGAAAGAGAGACCTAAAGAGTATGCTGCAAGTAAAATAATGGAATCAACCAATTGGCGCCTTAAAAATATATATACACAAAAATAATTTCATTAAAATTTTTTACTACCAGTGGATATTGCCTAAGGTGAAACATAATATGTTTGAACTATACAAACAATATTTTGTTTGGACCAATCCTGAAAATATATATGCTTGAAGCATATATATTTTGTTTGAGGGTGTGGAATGAGTCCTGATATTTGTGGACCGAGATAGATTGAGTTTTTGTCCAACAATATTTTTTCTTAGGATGACAAATACTGTTCTTAGTACCAAATATTGCACAAAATATTCTCAACAGAACTCACACGTTACAGGTGTACCCATACCTTGGTGGTTCATTTATCCAAGAGTTTAACATCGAACAAAACAACATTGGATCTCGCAAGCATTTCAATTCATTGGAAACAGGAATGGATAGTGGGGTCTTTTCGTCTACCAGAAACTTCATTGCAGTCAAAACTATGAACGATGAGCGTTTAATGGTGAGCGGCCGGCTAAGGAATTTCGACTTACTGGAGTTCAAACATAATTTAAGGTTACATCTACTGAAGTAACGGATACTTAACTGAAAAACATTGAATGGAATCTCTTTAATGTAGATGAAATGTTGATGCTAGAGAAAAAATAGAAATGAAAAAAATCTTACGAATGGTTTGGTAAAATGTATTTTGTGAGATGGATATTAGTTGATGATGTTGAGACTTCCTCATTGTGTCGTTTACAGTTAAATGCATTTATTTTATATCTATGAATATGTATTTAGTTTTTTTTTTTTAATTAAAAGTTTTGATCGATTAGAGCTTTCCAAGGATGTATTGATGTAAGACAATTTTGATTTATGGGACCCCAATTATGAGGTTAAATATTCATCAGCATGAAATGATGATATAATGATATTCATGTACCGGTATTTTCAATTGTAATTAAAATGGAAAAAGTATAAAAATATGGAGCTATTTAGTTTAAACTTTTCACAAGGTAATGATTTGCCCATATTAGATTTCCAAGATGGTTTGTATTGGTCTATTTTCAGTCAATTTTTTGTTCAAATTGACCAATTCTGTAGCATTACACTCAAAAAATAGTACTTGGATACAATGATCTTTACCCTTGACTTTAGGGACTTTTGTATTGATTCCGAGCAATAGTTGCTACGTTATTGAAGTAAAGTCAGAGCTATATAGCTTTAAATCTATGGTCTATACATTATAAATTGGAATACAGATCTCATTTATCGAAAGTCATTCTCATTTTGCGATGTATTACCAAAGCTATTCATGTGCAAATAAAAAACAGTATAAAATTCCAATAAGTATCTGGTATGTTATACTTTAAAGTAAAAGATATTTTCTTGATTTCAAAAACAAACAAAAATAAGTAAGGGAAGCCACCGTGGTGCAATGGTTAGCATGCCCGCCTTGCATACATAAGGTCGTGGGTTCGATTCCTGCTTCGACCGAACACCAAAAAGTTTTTCAGCGGTGGATTATCCCACCTCAGTAATGCTGGTGACATTTCTGAGGGTTTCAAAGCTTCTCTAAGTGGTTTCACTGCAAGGTGGAACGCCGTTCGGACTCGGCTATAAAAAGGAGGTCCCTTGTCATTGAGCTTAACATGGAATCGGGCAGCACTTAGTGATAAGAGAGAAGTTCACCAATGTGGTATCACAATGGACTGAATAGTCTAAGTGAGCCTGATACATCGGGCTGCCACCTAACCTAACCTAACCTAAGTAAGAAAAGTCTAAAGTCGGGCGGGGCCGACTATATTATACCCTGCACCACTTTGTAGATCTAAATTTTCGATACCATATCGCATCCGTCAAATGTGTTGGGTGCTATATATAAAGGTTTGTCCCAAATACATACATTTATGCTAAATATCTTTAGATCTATGCTAAATATCTTTAGATCTATCTTTAGACTCAAAATTTAAGTTCGCTAATGCACTAAGGTGGAACACAATGTTAGTAAAAAAATATGGGAAACATTTAAATCTGAAGCAATTTTAAGGAAACTTCGCAAAAGTTTATTTATAATGTATCGCTAGATATATATGTATTAGAAGTTTAGGAAAATTAGAGTCATTTTTACAACTTTTCGACTAAACAGTGGCGATTTTACAAGGAAAACGTTGGTATTTTGACCATTTTTGTCGAAATCAGAAAAATATGTATATGGGAGCTCTATCTAAATCTGAACCTATTTCAACCAAATTTGGCACGCATAGCAACAATGCTAATTCTACTCCCTGTGGTCATATGAGTGTAAATCGAGCGAAAGCTATATATGGGAGCTATATCTAAATCTGAACCGATTTCAATAATATTTGGCACTTGACTATAGTACTAATTGTTCATCTTGTGCAAAATTTTAAGCAAATTAGGGCAAACCTCTGGCTTCTGGGGCCATATAAGTCCATATCTATATATTGGAGCTATATTTAAATCTGAACCGATTTCTTCCAAAATCAATAGGGTTCTATTCTGAGCCAAAACACATACTTGTGTCAAATTGGACTAAAACTGCGACCTAGACTTTGATTAGAAAAATGTGTTCACAGACAGACGGACAAGGCTATATCGACTCAGGAGCCCACCCTGAGCATTTTTGCCAAAGACACCATGTGTCTATCTCGTGTCCTTCTGGGTGTTCCAAACATATGCAATAACTTATAATACCCTGTTCCACAGTGTGGTATAAAAAATTACTAAAGATGCAAGATCCACAAAATAATAGTACCCTATATTTGGAACCTGTTTATTTATTTCGATTCAATATTTCAATTAATTTAAAGATTCTTTTTGAAAGCAAAAATGTCTTTCTTTATTTTAAGGAAAATCAGCCCTAATTCAAAGACGTACGATTTTAACGGAGGTATACGAAATTGCGTGTTTTGCAATGTAGATTGTAAAATTTTTCATGTTAGGTAAATATTTTTTTCGTGGTAGTATAAAAATTCAATTCTAGATAGCGATAGTCGCTTAATGGACACATATAATTACCCAGCAAAAAAAAATAGGAAGTTCTTCCAAAGGCACAATTTTAAAAACACTTCCAGAAGATGCACTCCCAATGATGTTCTTTATTTTAACTTCCCAGGAAGTTCTTTTAATACAATTTTGTATAACATATTCATACTTTTAATGGGCAATTTTAACTTTTTTTGTTTCAAATAGATTGCAAACAGAGTAAGAATTCATAAAATGGTACAACTCATTTAAATTTTGTTGAATAAAATGCTAAATCCAATCTGAAAAAACTGTGAATTTTTGAAAATATTTGATTTCAAACGTTTGCGACAAGCGTTAGAATTCATTAAAAATTATAAAAAATTATAAGACTTATTTATTTGACAAAATATCACAGAAACATTGAATTCGGATCACACCTAAAGAAGTGATACAAATTCAGTGCAACGGCTGTTGAAATGGAGGACTTCCGTCTTATGACAAGCCCATGTTAAATTCATCGCTTCTGCGTCAATTTTGCACAACTTCCGGATCCAAAAAGAACATTTTCATTACTTTTTTGGCGACGCTTTTTTTGCTGGGTAGGTTTGGTTAGGTATAGTGGTAGCCCGATATTTCAGGCTCACATAGACTATTCAGTCCATTGTTATACCACAGTGGTGAACTGCACTAAAAAAAGTGAACTTTCTATTTCACTAAAGCCAATTTAATTTTATTTTAGTTCATGGAATTATTATGTTTGGAGAAAGTTTCCTTTACTCTAATATTTTTTGCGTACGTTAGTTAAATGAACTAAAAAATAGGAACAAATTATACCCAAATTAAGCATAAAGATATACTAAATTCGTGTCTCCCACAAAGTAGTTTAGAATTTCTTAAAACTTGTAAATTTTTCCAATAATGCACCCATCATGAACTTCGTATATCACTAAAGACATTCTTGCAATTTTGAACTCAATTTTTTTTCCTTCAAACTACAAAATTTTCTTTAACAAGTGAAAAAATTAATTATGTCAAATAAATTTTCTTGAATTTGTCGAAAACTATTTACTTATTTTTGTGATATCGGCGTGATGCCAGCGTTTGTAATACTGTTTACCCAGCAAAAACTGGGTAAGCACTAGTGATTCTTTCAGTAATACTGGTAATCAAAATGTTGCAGTATTACCTGGATTAAAAAAAAAATAATAATAACTTACCTGTGTAGGCAAAAAGTGATTCTTTCTATTAATACCGGTAATCAAAATCATATCTTGAGGTTCGGTTTCGGCTCTACAGTGGGCACCGTTAATAGTAGCGAAAAGTAATTCCAAATTACATTTCCGAAAAAAATTGCCAATAAAATATACCTTTGTTTTCTAAAGTTGTATAGTACATATTAAAACATGTCGTGGAGCATGGTATAGTGTGTTGGATTACAAAACAACATGGATGTTAAAGATATTATTTTTGGAGAGCTGGTATGCTTGCGAAGAAGTACGTACTTTTCGACTGCTGGTATGCTTGCACGGAAGTACTTTCCTCCAATGTCATGCCAATATAAAAGAATTACTACTGACATATGTATGTTATGAGGAAGTTGTTACCAATTTGGCGCAGGCATACTTGTACTCATAGAGTTTTTGTTGGGTAGTTAGAATTTTCTAAAAATGTTCAAAGTTTTCTAAAATTAACCAAAAGTTTTCTTCCTGGTGGGTTCACTGTTTTTCAGTCTCTTATCACTCAGCACTCAGTGATGTTATGCTCAATGACACGGGACCTCCTTTTTACAGCCGAACGGCGTTTCACATTGCAGTGAAACCACTACACTGAAAAAATATTTACGTGATATTAAAGACCTCAATTTTAGGATGCTCAATTTACACACCATTAAGGACAAATTTCTTTAAAATAATGAAATTTTAATTAAAGTAAAGTTTATAATCTTTTTTCATTAAATTTAGGACACACATTTCGGAAATTTGCGTTCCTTCGTTAAAGTTGTATGTCTTTAAACTAAGGTAAATTTTCCTTACAGTAAACAAACACATTTTTGATTTAAAGAAAACGTCCTTAAATTAACTGAAATATTGAATCTTTAGATTTAAGATAAAAACGCTTCAAATATAGGCTAAGACTTATTTTGAGGATTTAGCATCTTTGGTTTAAAGTTTTTATTTTTTTGGTAGTAAGAAAATATTTTGTTCTTCGAAGTATCCATCATAATTTAGTTTTTTAAACTGTTATTTCTTTGTAGGTGAATAGCTTTATTAATATACCGGAAAAATATAATGAAAATTCGATAAATGAAATCTGTATCCTAATTTTAATTTTATAGATCCTAAATTTAAAGCCAGATAGGTCGCAAAAACAATTCCTTATTTTAAAGAACCCTCATATTTGGCTCGGAATCAATACCAAAATCATTAAAGGAAGGTCAAAATCTTTGGATCCAAGTAAACTTTTTTTTTTGAGTGTAGAGAAGCTGTGAAACACTCAGAAATGTCACCATAATTACTGAGGTGGTATAATTCAAAGATTATAGATTTGAGGAAGATGGGAGATTGGCATGCGTCATACCAAATGTTGCATTTACCAGATTAGTTTAATACATGTTTGTAATCTTTTAGTTGTTTTTCGTATTTATTTTTTAAATGAAAAATGTAATTTTCTTAATGAAACAATGTTAAATTTTAGGCAACAACAAAAAAATTACATTTTCCCCTTAATGGAAATTTATTTCGTGCTCTTAATTTCTTGTTATTTGCATTTTAATGCTATGTCACAAATTGTCGTATACGCGTTTGGTTCGAGTATTAAACTAATGTGGTAAATGGTTTGATGTGCTCAGTAGCCAATCTCCCATCTTCTGTAATCTATAATCTTTGGTATAATCCACCGCTGAAAAACTTGTTGGTGTTTGGTTGAAACTGGGTTTAAACCCACGACCCTGTGTATACAAGGCGGGCATGCTAACCATTGCACCACGGTGCAATGAGATAACGTGCTTCAATTTGACACATATTTTTTGTCTTTTGCCTGCGGAGTACTATACAGCACAAATCCATGTTTCAGAACAATTATTTTTATTATACCCTCCACCATAGGATGGGGGGTATATTAACTTTGTCATTCCGTTTGTAACACATCGAACTATTGCTATAAGACCCCATAAAGTATATATATTCTGGGTCGTGGTGAAATTCTGAGTCGATCTGAGCATGTCCGTCTGTTGAAATCACGCTAACTTCGGAACGAAACAAGCTATCGACTTGAAACTTGGCACACGTAGTTGTTATTGATGTAGGTCAGATGGTATTTCAAATGGGCCATATCGGTCAACTTTTACGTATAGCCCCCATATAAACGGACCCCCAAATTTGGCTTGCGAGGCCTCTAAGAGAAGCCAATTTCACCCGATCCGGCTGAAATTTGGTACATGGTGTTAGTATATGGTCTCTAACAACCATGCAAAAATTGGTCAACATCGGTCTATAATTATATATAGCCCCCATATAAACCGATCCCCCGATTTGGCTTGCGAGGCCTCTAAGAGAAGCAAATTTCATCCGAGCCGGCTGAAATTTGGTACATGGTGTTAGTATATGGTCTCTAACAACCATGCAAAAATTGGTTCACATCGGTCCATAATTATATACAGCCCCCATATAAACCGATCCCTAGATTTAGCTAACGGAGCCTCTAAGAGGAGCAAATTTCATCCGATCCGGCTGAAATTTGGAACATGGTGTTGGTATGTTCCAACCATGCTAAAATTGGTCCACATCGGTTCATAATTATATATAGCCCCATATAAACCGATCCCCATATTTGATCTCCGGATCCTCGTGAAGGAGCAAAATTCATCCAATTCGGTTTAAATTTGGTACATTTCGCTAGTGTATAGCCGATAACAACCATGCCAAAATTGGTCCGTATCGATCTATATTATATATAGCCCCCAAATAAACCGATCCTCAATCACAGAGAAATCACGATTGCCACTCGATCCAAAAATAATCTACCAAAATTTTATTGCCATAGAAAATTTAATCAAAATGTTATATTTCTATAGAACATTTTGTCAAAATGTTATTTCTATAGAAAATTTTTTCAACATTTTATGTCTTTACGAAATTTTGTTAAATTCTATACAAATATTCGTCAAAATTTTATTTTTATAGCAAATTTTGTCAGAATTTTATTTCTGTAGAAAATTTTGTAAAAGTGTTATTTCTATAGAAAATTTATGAATCACCTCATAGTTGGAGAGGAATAATGTCCAAAATCTTCTAAAACATCAAGAATTCTACCAATCTACCCAACAGTAAAAACTCTGCAATTTTTGGTAGACTCGTGTTCATAATTGTATATAGCCCCATATAAACCGACACCCATATTTCAATTCTGGCTCTATAATTACCGCCCAAAAGTTCATATCGGTTCGTAATTATTTCTTTGCTATATATAACGCTCAAGAACTCAATATATATATATATATATATATATATATATATATATATATATATATATATATATATATATATATATATATATATATATATATATATATATATATATATATATATATATATATATGTATTTTATCGACCTTTCTTTTGTCTACTATATATCCCGCATGGACTAACTAACAATTTAGAAGATGATGTTAAGAAGTTTTAAGATACCTTGCCATCGATCGCAACCGATACGTATATACTTGTTTTTCTAATTACATCAATATTTCAATGCGTTAAAAAGGGGAAATAAAAAACCAAAAACACTGGAGTGTATCTGTCAGGCATAAAGTAAAAAAGCGAAACAATTGACCATAAAATCGAATCACCAAATGCCATTTAGATAAAATCACTAAATACAACGCCAACATCTTGAAGTGTGGTTATGACACAACAGTATTTACACTACATAAAACATTTCTAAACAAGTCTTTCGAAAGTCTTATGCATGCATTGCAAATAAATTCTCTGCTTACAATAATCAAATTTTTCACAAAAAAAAAAACAAATTTAAGTTGCACTTGTCACGAAATTAAATTTCAAACAAAACACCATAACCACCAGCAGCGACATACTTAATTCTTCGCATGTGCGCCCGCTCTCATGTAAAAGTGTGTGCTGCATTGCGCATGTGCAATGTGGAAAATGACTCGAATTACATTCGAATCCAATCGGTTTTCGATGTACTAACGCCCACTTCCTTACTATCAGGAATATGAATGAATGGAAGCTATGCCACCACCAGATTTCCCGCGGTGCAGGTTGAAGCTGCCGACTCAAGTGCCGAAGATTAGTATGGTTCCAAAGTTTATGATTGAATAAAATGTATTTATGATATTCGAGTACCGATTTAAAACTGTGTGATTAGCTGATTTTGGTAACTTTTTTGCTCGACCTTACTTAGTAGCATACATCAAATTGCGATTGTAGAGCATATTGAAAATTCTTGGGAATATTGAAAGCGATAGTGAAGTCTATGGTGGATTAATTTCAAATGCAATTCTATAGTAATTGGTCAACATATTAAATTGAATATAAATATAATTATGGATATTTTTTATTCAAATCGATGGTATATTATATTTTGGTCCTCATATCAATTATGTATACACTAAAAAAGAGGTCTCATTTTTGGAGGACAAACGAAGTTTTGTTTTGACGCTAAAATATTTTCTTTAAGCACAAATACAATTCTGAAAATATATATGGTTGAAGCAAAATGTGTTTGGGGTATATGGTACAGAAGCGATTTTTTTGAGGGTATATACAAGTCTTCATGAACCACACTGAAAAAAATATTGTCGTGAGGTCAAAGATTTCATGTCTTTAAAATACGAATACAAATTTTGCTTAGCATAGAAGACGCATTTCTCTAAAATAAAGTTACTTTCCTTGTCCAAAAGTCGATAAACTTTTCAATGAAGTCGTATTGTCCTTATAATTAAGTGATTTGACCTAAAAATGGGTATCTTAACATGAAAGAAAAAATGTATAGGCTAAGGTCAACTTGACTTTAATAATTCAGAAAAATTCTTTAAATTTAATGAAATTGTCTTTAAATTTGTTGTCTTTTTGCATCTTGACTACAAAGCAAAAAATCGTTCAAATATAGGACATGTTTTTCAACACTTTATTTTAAAGACGCCTTTTACTTGAAACATAGCATAATTTCTACTGGAAGCCGAGTCTTAATTTAGAAAATAAAGTTGTCGTTAACTCGTTTTTAAAGGACTTTGATAGCATATGAAGAAAAAAAGCTGAGAAAACGAAAAATTAAAATTTGCTTCCTAGAAGCAAGTACACAAAACCTAAATTTAAAAGAGAATTGTGTCTTAAAAGTATCCTTACTTGTATTCTCCGCTTCTTTGGCTCGGAATCAATACCAAATTTTTTAAAGTAAAGACAAAATCTTTGGAACCGAGTATGCTTTTTTTCAGTGCAGTCTCGGACAAACTCTTAGGAATTACTTTCACTTTGGCCAACCGAACCGCACCAAAAAAGAAAAAAAAATTAAAATATATTGAGCAATATATTATTCCTATAAAAGCATTTCACTAAATGTGTATATCCAATAATATTTTATGTTTGGAAATAAATTTAACTTGATCCACTTAATTTTTTAATTGAAATATCTTCAATCTCGAGAACGATATTATCACAGTTTTAACCCTTTGACTACCAATGTCCAATTAGAAGGACATTCGAAAACGACACCCATTTCTATTTCCATAGTTAGTTTCGATTAAAGTATAAGCTTTAATCTAAATAAGCTATAAATATGAACTTCTTTAACAATGAACGAAAAATACGAATTTTTTAAACTACTGATATTTTTCGGGATCTTTTTTGTATTTTTTCTCACACTTTGAAGAAATTGAGATAGTTCCTCAAAATTAAAATGTTTGTTCTAGTCCAAGTAAAAACAGAAGAAAAATTAAAGTTTTTAACATTAGATTCAATTGAAAATTTGATTGAAAATTTTAATTGATGTCGATTGCCAGCGTTGCCAGAATTGTTTCACCAAAAACCGCTAGATTTGCCCAAAAAAATAGCTAAAAAAAGCTAAAAAATTCTAAAAAATAGCTAGAAAAAAAGCTAAATTTTTTTTGTATCAAAAGTCACATTTTTGATTGAAATTTAACAAACTTAAAGGCTTTATTTCACTTACAATGCATATTATTTTCATTTTAATTCCACTTCTGTGAGACTGTAACAATATCTAAGGCATATTAGCTCTGTTTGCGTATTCGATACATTTTGATTACTATCACAAATTTTTTACTGGAAGTCCTTCGTTTTGTGGGAGCTACCTTCCCAACACCTCTATTTTATTTACTTGTTATTTTAAAATATTAAATGATCTAAGCATGCTTTGGATTTGGTAAAAAAATTATTTGTCATTTTTTTAAATAAAATTTTAGTTTGGTTTTGAAATTGTGAAAAATTCGAAATACATTACTTTTATTTAAATTGTAGAAAATACCTATAGTTTACATTTCCCAGTAAAAACATTTTCCTTTTCTTCATGAGCTATCAAAGTGCTTTAAAAACGTGCTAACGCCAACTTAAATTTCCAAATTCAGACTCGACTTCAAGTAGAAATTATTGTATATATACGTTTTTAAAATAAAGTGTTGAAAAACATCTTCTATTTTTGAACGCTATTTTGGTTTGTGGTTAAGATGCAAAAACTCCTCACATTTAAAGACTATTTCATTAATTCTTCCTTCTTTCATGAAAACATACCCATTTTTAAGTTGAATCACTTAATTATAAGGACAAAACGACTTTATCGTCTTTTGGACAAGGAAAACAGTTTATATAAAAGAAATTCACAAATGCTATTATAACCAAAATTCGCGTTCGTATTTTAAGGAGACGACAATATTTTTTCAGTGCACAAAGCTATTCACATCTACTATTTTAATTTAGTAATATCGTAATAACTTTAGAATATTATAATAACATAAAAAGCATAAACGAGTCAAATGATAATATTCCCAATAATTTACTGACGTTTATCTAACAAATTTGTATGGTAATAGTTGATTAAAAGTTTACGATAACTTTTATGTACATAATGAAAAAACTTTACAACAAGGTGTATTTGCTACAAAAATGCCCGCATAATGGCTGGACTCATTATTAATGTTTCAACTGAGCTTTGAAATATGTGGAAACCCTTATACTTGCAGCAAGGCTTAGATAAAAACGCCGATTTATCCATATTTCAATAGAAACATGTCGAAAATAAAAAAGCCAAAAATAGCTAAAAGGGTCATGAAAAAAAGCCAGAAAAAAAGCTAAAAGCTAAATGCATTTTTTTCCCGCTAAACGTCTTCAAAAAAAGCCAAATCTAGCGGGAAAAAAGCTAAATTGGCAACGCTGTCGATTGCAAACCACGATTAATTGTTTAATTTATGTGATTGCAATACTCAATTGATTTCTTAATTGACCTATATAGTTCCCTAATCAAGCCTGGATGACTATATCCACAACCCGAAATTCCGAATAGAATAGAACAGACTAGTATAAAGGATGGTTATCGTTACAATGTTATAGTTGGTTCAATATATTTCCATCCATACATCAAAAAAGGGGCACTAGTTCAGATTTTCCTAAAATTTTAAAATTTACAAATAATGCGTTCATCTCGAATGGCGCAAAATTGAAATATTTTTCAACAGGTGGAAAAAAATTAATTATGTCTAATATGCGACTTATTCTCTCCTTTTTTTCTTGAGTGTAACGATATTGGTCTGTATAGTTCCTATCAATGGCACTTTATTCTTTCCGTTTTTCTTGAGTGTAACGATATTCGTCTGTATAGTTCCTATCAATGACACTTTCTATATGCTCCTTTGTGTATTTCTATTTGGAACATCTGGAAGCCACGTCTTGGATTCTACACATTTTAATTCTTTCTTCAAAATTAATGAAGATATTCTGCAATAGAGACTAAAGCTTCAACTGCAGGTGGAAGTTTTTGAGCTTGAAACTAGCCTTGCTCAGTACTGTTTTTACATGATTATATAAATATCTTCAATATTATATTTGGAGCATTCTGGTTTTTATTTAAATGGATTGTTTTTTCTTCGGTATTTCTTAACTGTTTTGCTCTCATTTTCCAAGAGATTTTTTTCCGGATACCATATTCGTGTATATGTCGTACAGACTCGTTAACAACATGTATTGCTTTAAGCCATATTACAGTAGGCCATGCCAGTCCTGGCCTAACTTACCAAATATGAATAACTCTATGAAAGCCCAGCTTGTTAAGCACATGCTGCAACAGCAGTAGCAACAGAGGAAGGCGTAGAATAAGAAATCCTTAGCTTTGAACATTTGTGATAATAAACCAAAAATATTTGATTTCAATTTTTTTTCGCAATGCCTCACATAAACCGACCAATCGTTTAAAAAGCAATGAAATCATAACCTTAAGGCATATAACGCAACATCTGAAATACAGGCTGATGCTGAAGTGTAACAACCAATGATCATATAAAATACCGCCATCACAGATTTCTGTGCGGTGCGGTGCAGTACAATTCAGTTAACAATGTTGGCATTTATTAACTTCAATCATTTGGTTAGTAGGCGTTTGCTACCATTATTAACCGATAGATCCATTAACGTATCTAGAAAAATTAATTAAATGTTGTGAATTATTTTCAATGGAATCGATGCTAGATTTATAATCACCATAACTTTCTGTTATGATATATAGTTATAATAAAGAAATAATCAGAGAACATTAGATGTAAATTCGAAAATAGTAATAACTTAATTTCTAATGACCGTAAGCACAAAATGCTGTTCGATTGTGGTAATCAAAATTACACAAACTGCTTTAACTTGTAGGTCTTCCAGGACCTGGTAGTATCCCGCGATTATCGGGAATATACAATGGATGCCTTCCTAACATTGGAGACGAAAGAATTTTTCCCCCAATTAGCTTATCATGGAATCTATCATAAATCTAATATACACCCTCGATCCATGATTAAACAGTTATGTCAAAAGTCAATTTGCTAGAATATGAATTCCACTTTCCTAGTTTGCTTTGAAGTATATGTTATAATTTAGATTTTTAAACTTGCATTTGTTTGTAAGTGAATAGCATTATTATTGTAACGCAAAATGAGAATGAAAATTCCATAAATGAGATTTGTATCCTAATTTTAATTTTATTGATCCTAGATTCAAAGCTACATATGTCCCCAAAAGATTTCTTTATTTTAAAGAAGCTCCATCTTTGGCTGGGAATCAAAACCATAATCCTTAAGGGAATGTCAAAAGTTTAAAATCCAAGTAAACTTGTTTTTTGCATGCAATTTGGTCAAAAAATATATATGGAAGCTGTATCAAAATCTGAATAGATTTCCAAACATTTTTGTCAAATCATATGTATGTATATATTTGCCCTTCTGTGTATTGCAAATATAGACACACTGAAAAAAAAACAAGTAAGGAAAGTCTAAACTCGGGCGGGGCCGACTATATTATACCCTGCACCACTTTATAGATCTAAATTTTCGATACCATATCACATCCGTCAAATGTGTTGGGTGCTATATATAAAGGTGTGTCCCAAATACATACATTGAAATATCACTCGGTCTGGACAGAATTTGATAGACTTCCACAAAATCTATAGACTCAAAATTTAAGTCGGCTAATGCACTAGGGTGGAACACAATGTTAGTAAAAAAATATGGGAAACATTTAAATCTGAAGCAATTTTAAGGAAACTTCACAAAAGTTTATATATGATTTATCGCTCGATATATATGTATTACGAGCTTAGGAAAATTAGAGCCATTTGTACAACTTTTCGACTAAGCAGTGGCGATTTTACAAGGAAAATGTTGGTATTTTGACCATTTTTGTCGAAATCAGAAAAACATATATATGGGAGCTATATCTAAATCTGAACCGATTGCAACCAAATTGGGCACGCATAGCTACAATGTTAATTCTACTCTCTGTGCAAAATTTCAACTAAATCGGAGTAAAAAATTGGCCTCTGTGGTCATATGAGTGTAAATCGGGCGAAAGCTATATATGGGAGCTATATATAAATCTGAACCGATTTCAATTAAATTTGGCACGCATAGCTACAATGCTAAATCTACTCCCTGTGCAAAATTTCAACCAAAGTGGGCCAAAACTCTGGCTATTAGAACCATATTAGTCCATATCGGGCGAAAGATATATATATGGGAGCTATATCTAAATCTGAACCGATTTCAATCAAATTTTGCACACTTAACTGTACTACTAATTGTACTCCTAGTGCACAATTTCAAACAAATTCGGCCAAAAATCTGGTTTCTGGGACCATATAAGTGTAAATCGGGCGAAAGCTATATATAAATCTGAACCGATTTCAATCAAATTTGGCACGCATAGCTACAATGCTAAATCTACTCCCTGTGCAAAATTTCAACCAAATTGGGCCAAAACTCTGGCTATTAGAACCATATTAGTCCATATCGGGCGAAAGATATATATGGGAGCTATATCTAAATCTGAACCGATTTAAATCAAATTTTGCACACTTAACTGTACTACTAATTGTACTCCTAGTGCACAATTTCAAACAAATTCGGCCAAAAATCTGGCTTCTGGGACCATATAAGTGTAAATCGGGCGAAAGCTATATATAAATCTGAACCGATTTCAATCAAATTTGGCACGCATAGCTACAATGCTAAATCTACTCCCTGTGCAAAATTTCAACCAAATTGGGCCAAAACTCTGGCTATTAGAACCATATTAGTCCATATCGGGCGAAAGATATATATGGGAGCTATATTTAAATCTGAACCGATTTCAATCAAATTTTACACACTTGACTATACGACTAAGTGTTATGTTTGTACAAAATTTCAAGCAAATCGGTATAAAACTCTGGCTGCTGAGTCCATATTAGTGCATATCGGGCGAAAGATATATATGGGAGCTATATCTAAATCTGAACCGATTTCTTCCAAAATCAATAGGGTTGTATTCTGACCCAAAACAGGAACTTGTGCCAAATTTGAAGGCGATTGGACTTAAATTGCGACCTAGACTTTGATCACAAAAATGTGTTCACAGACAGACGGACGGACGGACAGACGGACATGGTTATATCGACTCAGGGACCCACCCTGAGCATTATTGCCAAAGACACCATGTGTCTATCTCGTCTCCTTCGGGGTGTTACAAACATATGCACTAACTTATAATACCCTGTTCCACAGTGTGGCGCAGGGTATAAATATATTGTCGTTTGCTTAGCATAGAAGACGCATTTCATATACTGTTTTTCCTTGTCCAAAAGTCGTTTTCAATGAAGTCATTTTATCCTTATAGTTAAGTGATTCGACTTTAAATCGGGTATCTTAACATGAAAGAAAATTTTGTTTTATTAAAATTAACTTGGCTTTAATACTTCTAAATCTTCAAATCTTCAATCTCCAAAATTAACGAAATTGTCTTTAAAATTGTTGACTTTTTGCATCTTTTACCATTGCATTACGGTGGCATGCCCGCCTTGAAACACAAGGTCGTGGATTCGATTCCTGCTTCGACCGAACACCAAAAAGTTTTTCAGCGGTACCTCAGCTATCTCAGTAGTGCTGGTGACATTTCTGAGGGTTTCAAAGTTTCTCTTAGTGGTTTCACTGCAATGTGGAACGCAGCACAGTGGTCGGTGCTATAAGGAGTTAGCGGCCAAAAATACTTCCAGTATAGGTAGTATCGTGAAACTTCGGTCACGGCTTTATAATTATGTCAGGACTATTTAATGATAAAATTGGACTGATTGATGACGTTTTGGTATAGCCAAAACGTACTTTCTATCTGATTTGCCTAAATTTAAAATCTAGAATTATTTTAGGATCACAAATAGATGTAACGGAAATGAGGTGAATCAGCCCATGTGCTGGTATAGCCCACGTATAGACCGATCTCCCGATTTTACTCCAAGGGCAGTAGTTTTTATCCGATTTTCATGAAGTTGTAAAACAAGATTGTTTTGAAAATTCGCCCTATTTTCATCGATATATTTTGAACCACTTAACTTATCACAGATTTTATTATACACGTTTGTTTAACATCTCAATACCTTGCATTCAAGTACAAACAACTATATACTCGAACATTTCTAGCTCGAAGTATAATTTGTTTCTTAGCGAAAAAATCAGAAAAAATAACGGGATATTTCAAAAACGGGTTCATATAAAATTTTTTAACTTTCATTTTCGAATTCAGCAGATCAAAATATATACGAAAAGTCATCAAATGTACATTTTCAGTGTAAACTAGTGGTAACAAACACCACACAAAAATTCATATTTGGATATAAAGAAACAAGACCACTTCGGTATTAGGGAGATAGCACAAAGGGGGACAAAAGAAAGTAGCTGATTTTTATCAAATTGGAATCTTGAAATATTAACAAATAAATCACAAAAAATCTCATTGGAGACTTGAGGGGGGAACACAACTAAAACTCTAGATAAAATTTACATATAAGAACGAACGAACACGAAACAATGAGACTGAGAAAAATTGATTTAATTAAAATAAATTAGTTAAAATTTAAAACAAGTTGTATACATTTTTTTATTTTAAAATATAGTTAATACCATTTAGTTCAATATTCATTTCGATTTATTTCGATATAATTGTTTTTTCTTTTGTTTTCAAAAACCAACTGCTTAATTGCTCTCTCTTTTGAAGCCGTTCTTAAAGAGTACAGATGGAATAAAACAAAAACAAATACACATTGTAAACCTTGCATAAGAAACAGTGCATAAGAAACACACTTTTTGACAAATTTCTAACTTTAATTTTTTGTTTTTGGCCAAAGGGACCGACCACTGTGCGCCGTTCGGACTCGGCTAATATAATTATAATTATAAAAAGGAGGTCCCTTGTCACTGAGCTTAACATGGGCAGCACTCAGTGATAAGAGAGAAGTTCACCAATGTGGTATCGCAACGGACTGAATAGTCTAAGTGAGCCTGAAATATCGGGCTGACACTATACCTAACCTAAAGGTTAAAGGAACTTTACCTAACCTAACCTAAAGGTTAAAAGATTTTTTACGCGTTTTGTGCGCATTAAACCAAGTTTTTATTAAAAAGACAATTTGATTTTAGTAGAGAATAGAGATATTTTTAGACTATCCATTTTTTACCAACTAATTTCATCTCTTGTAAATATAATTTTACTTCCAATTTGTAGTTTTTTGTATTTTTTGTCAAAATTTGATTTTTAATTTTGACTGCAGATCACTCAGAAGTACAAAACCATACTTTAAGAAAGATGAGAAAATCAACTACAACAAACTTGATTTCATAGAATTTGGTCAAAATTTTGAGACGTAGGGATTTTTTTTCTGGTTGTATCTTAAAATATACTGTGCACATTGAAGGGTTAAGCCACTGGTGTCTTAAAAGTATCCGTCCCAAATTTTCATGATAACCTGAAAGGCAAAGGTCTATAAATAAATTCAACACATACTTGTACAAATACTTGATCAATACCGAAAAAAACTATACGCGTGTGCTCGAAGCTATTCCTCGGTTGGCCAACTCTGCTCTCTGGGATACTTGATGCAGATGAAGGCCAATGTTGTCAACGAAAACCTCAAGTCTACGAACAAAGATACTCATTCAGATCTTTGTTCGTAGCATGCCGTGTAAAGTAACCATGACTCCTATGAAAAGCAAATCGGAGGGATGACGGTCTTTAATCCGAAAACTTAAATGGTAGTAGATTGATCATGTTTCGCCGTGATGATATTAATACTGCAATACAAGCGTTGCCTTGAAATCCATTCTTAGAAATCTTGTATATGATCAACCGAAGCTGCAATGAAATCACTCGGATTAACCTGGGACTTCGATACATAGCTCCGAACCGAGTGAGATGGAATACGCAATTGTCAAAAAAAAAGTTAAAATGGGGAAATACTATTATTTGAATTGCAAACGAATTTGAGACATATGCAAGGAATCTAAGGTAGATAATAAAGTTTCCAAATGCTATCCATTATCTTACAGATATCTGTAGTGACAAATTATTTGTACTTAAAAGGTGTCCTTAACTTTCATTAAAATTGAGTTATTGTATGTAAACATCATTATTCTTATTATATGACCATTGAACAGTTATAAAGTTAAACTGACATTTGAAATTGATTCAAACAAAATTCACAATTATTCTCCATGACAATCTCAATCTTCAGCTCTTTGAATGCCAATATTGACTCTAATTCTCCATAGATATTTCCGACTATACGTATGAAATTTCGAAAACAAAAAACAAACAAGAAAACAAATCCATTTGAACATGTTAACAACATGTACTGTCAGATTTGTTTTTGATTTGCTTACTCATCTTTTGGAAATTTATTCCATATACATTAGAAATCCCTCAGCAAGAGTTTCGGACAACATCAAATCAAGTGTGATCCATTGATATAACAAGTGTTGCTTCCCTCTCAAATAAATGAATTAAAAAATATTACTCTATGGGAGTACAACATGTCAAACACCACAACATAGCTACACCTTTCACAATCCCAGATTATAATAATATGACATGCCTATGTTTGAAATAATGAACGCATATCTGAATGAAATTTTCATTTGAAATTTTATTTCATCTTTATTCCTGTCAGTATTAAGCTAACGCAGCTTCTTCAGTAGCCGCCACACCAAAGTTACCATGAAGATAAAATGGAATTAGAGAATATTTTGTAGCTTCATACTTCACATACGATCAGAACTAAAACCAAATCAATGTTAGTTTCACTATGTTGATTAGAAAATCTGATAGTTATAATGCATAGGAGGATGGGTTGTAAGGTTTGGGGAAAAACATTATAACATACATCCCTAATAAAATTGATAAAAATCTTGAATTTCGTCACAGTAATATGAAAAAGTTAAATATCAAAAGATAAGCCAAAATTTTAATTTCCAAAAAATTGGAAAATCATATACGATTAATTAGTAAGATTAGAAAATCTGATATTTATAACGAATAGGCGGATGGGTTGTACTCGACATTTTATACACTCCACCATACGAGGGGGGGGGAGGTATATTAACTTTGTCATTCCGTTTGTAACAGATCGAAATATTGCTCTCAGACCCCATAAAGTATATATATTCTGGGTCGTGGTGAAATTCTTATTCGATCTAAGCATGTCCGTCCCTCTGTTGAAATCACGCCAACTTCCGAACGAAACAAGCTATCGACTTGAAACTTGGCACAAGTAGTTGTTATTGATGTAGGTCGGATGGTATTGCAAATGGACCATATCGGATCACTTTTACGTATAGCCCCCATATTAACGGACCCCCAGATTTGCCTTGCGGAGCCTCTAAGAGAAGCATATTTCAGCCGATCTTGCTTAAATTTCGTACGTGATGTTGGTATATGGTCTCTAACAACCATCCAAAAATTGGTCCACATCGGTACATAATTATATATAGCCCCCATATAAACCGATCCCCAGATTTGACTTGCGGAGCCTCAAAGAGAAGCAAATTTCATCTGATTCGGCTGAAATTTGTTACATGGTGTTTGTATATAGTCTCTAGCAACGATGCAAAATTTGGTCCACATCGGTCCATAATTATATATAGCCCCCATATAAACCGATCCCCCGATTTGGCTTTCGGAACCTCTTGGAGGAGCAAAATTAATCCGATTCGGTGGAAATTTGTAACGTGATGTTAGTATATGGCCGCTAACAACCATGGCCAAATTGGTCCATAGCGGTCTAGAGTTATATATAGCTGATCCCCAATCACACAAAAATTGGTCCATATCGGTTCATATTCATGGTTGCCACTCGAGCCAAAAATAATCTACCAAAATTTTATTTCTATAGAACATTTTGTCAACATTTTATTGCTATCGAAAATTTTGTCAAAATTTTATTTCTATAGAAAATTTTGTCAAAATGTTATTGCTATAGATAATTTTGTCAAAATGTTATTTCTATAGAAAATTTTGTGAAAATTTTATTGCTATAGAAAATTTTGTCAAAATTTTGTTAAAATTTTATTGCTATAGAAAACTTTGTCAAAATTTTATTGCTATAGAAAATGTTGTCAAAATTTTATTGCTATAGAAAATTTTGTCAAAATTTTGTTAAAATTTTATTGATATAGGAAACTTTGTCAAAATTTTATTGCTATAGAAAATGTTGTCAAAATTTTATTTCTATAAAATTTTTTGTCAAAATGTTATTTCTATAAAAAATTTTGTCAAAATTTTATTTCTATAGAAAATTTTGTCAAAATTTTATTTCTATAGAAAATTTTATCAAAATTTTATTTCTATAGAAAATTTTGTCAAAATTTTATTTCTATAGAAAATTTTGTCAAAATTTTATTTCTATAGAAAATTTTGTCAAAATTTTATTTCTATAGAAAATTTTGTCAAAATTTTATTTCTATAGAAAATTTTGTCACAATTTTATTTCTATAGAAAATTTTGTCAAAATTTTATTTCTATAGAAAATTTTGTAAAAATTTTATTGCTATCGAAAATTTTGTCAAAATTTTATTTCTATAGAAAATTTTGTCAAAATTTTATTTCTATAGAAAATTTTGTCAAAATTTTATTTCTATAGAAAATTTTGTCAAAATTTTATTTCTATAGAAAATTTTGTCAAAATTTTATTTCTATAGAAAATTTTGTCAACATTTTATTTCTATAGAAAATTTTGTCAAAATTTTATTTCTATAGCAATTTTTTTTTGTCAAAATTTTATTGCTATAGAAAATTTTGTTAAAATTTTATTGCTATAGAAAATGTTGTCAAAATTTTATTGCTATAGAAAACTTTGTCAACATTTTATTGCTATAGAAAAAGTTGTCAAAATTTTATTGCTATACAAAATTTTGTCAAAATGTTATTTCTATAGAAAATTTTGTCAAAATTTTATTTCTATTGAAAATTTTGTCAAAATTTTATTTCTATAGAAAATTTTGTCAAATCGAATTATATACGTATTTAATCAGCCATTTTTCATTTTAACCCTTTCGACCCTAAAGTTGCCTGTGGGCAACTTTTTGTGTTTTGAGACTCACTGTCAGCGTTGTTTTTGTTTTTGTTCATAAAACTGTAACGGTATCGAAAGCTACAAGTGTTTTCTTCAAGTTGAATGAAAAATCAGCTAATTTGGTTGTCAATTAGCAAAAAATTTTTCATTAATACGCACGTACCTCAAGAAAAAAATATTTGCGAATTTAAAAAGGGGTTTTTATATATGTGACTTTTTTCAAAAATTACAACTAAAATGTTGAAAGTTTTTATTAAATCTATTGTAGTACATGTCAAGTAAAATATTTCTGGAAGTCAAATCTTAGAATTGCAAAAAAACAACAGATGGGAAATTTTTAAAATTGAAAAGTTGCCTGTGGGCAACTTTGGGCAATTGTGGTAGTAAAATTACATATTTTTGAACATAAGACCTGGAGAAAAAAGGTTTGAAAAACAATGATTTTAAAAAAAATTTGAACTTCAATTGGGATGTCCCAGTGACGAGAAATGCGGCGATGATGTGGAAAACATATCTGCAGTGCAGTGGGGAATTTGGAAGGAATCGTAAAAGAGAGGAAGCCACTTCTTGGCAACATACTAGTGGATTAGCACGAATATTGACGCTTTATAATACTTTTGTTTTTTACACCGCCAGTTAAATTGACGTGGGTTAAAAACAAAAAATAACAAAACATTTTCGTGAGTCACGCGTGATTCACGCGAAGCCGTGAATGAAATTTAAACGAAACCTCGTGAATGAAATTTAAACGAAACCTCGTGAATGTGCGTGAACGGGATTAAAGAAAAATGTGTGGCGCGTGAGCGTGAGTAAAAATCAAATTGTGTTCGTGATTGTGAGTGAGTAAACTTTCTCCGAAATCACGTTCCCGATAAAAATTTACTTTCACGATCCAACCCACGCTCACGATCCAACTCACGCTCAAGATAAAATTCACGTTAACTATAAAATTCATGTTCACGATAAAATTCACACTCACGGTAAAACAGAGACACAAAAAGTCACAATCACGAACAAATTCACGTTCACGATTAAATTCAAGCTCACCGATTTTAATCACCTTTACATATTTAATCACGCTTAAGATTTCAATGGCGTGAGTCACGAGAAATTTCGTTAATTACCAGAATTTTATTGAGCCACGAAAATTTTCGTGTTCCGAAAATATTCGTGACTTACGAGATTTTTCTTGAATTACGAAAATTGTCGTGAATCGTGCGAAAGCGTGAGACATAAACATTGTTCATGTGTGAGCGTGTGCGAGTATGACTTTTCATTTCGTGACCGTGAATTCCTACCCACATGGCATGCGTGAGTACAAATATTTATTCGTGAATTGAAATTCCACTCACGCGCGCATCTAAGTACATATTTACTGTAAAATAACAAAAAACTTAACAAAAATCCAATAAAACGTAATACGTCTATCATTACAAAACAACATAGTTTGTAGTCACAATTGCCCAAAGTTGCCCACAGGCAACATTCTCTACCGCCTAAACGAATGGGCGTGGCGACCCGAAATTTTGGCTAGACGCTTCTTAAATGACTTGAACATGATTAAAAGTAAAAAAAAAATTTTAGCGATACCTATAAAAATTCGGGGTCGAAAGGGTTAATATATACCACGTATGGACTAACTTACAATTTAGAAGACGGTGTTACCGCAAGCCAAGTAATTCGATTGTGGATGACAGTATTTAGTAGAAGTTTCTACGCAATCCATGATGGAGGGTACATAAGCTTCGGCCTGGCCGAACTTACGTCCGTATATGCATGTCTGTAGATATGTATCATCTACAGATACTCTTAGAGATTGTGAGTTAAGAGGTTTAGTTAAAATTTTTTAAAAGTAACTAACCTTATTAAATATTTTCTAGTATGAACCATCACAATTTCCCAGCAAAAACTAGGTAAGCACTAGTGATTCTTTCAGGTAATCAAAAAGTTACTACTTGCAGTATTACCTGGGATTTAAAAATAATAACTTACCTGTGTAGGCAAAAAGTGATTCTTTCTATTAATACCGGTAATCAAAATCATATCTTGAGGTCCGGGTTCGCCTTTACAGTGGGCACCGTTAATAGTAGCGATAAGTAATGCCAAATTACATTTCAGAAAAAAAAAATGCCAATAAAATATACCTTTGTTTTATAAAGTTGTTTAGAACATAATTTATATTACAAAATAACATCATTGAATAGATCCATGTCATGGAGCGTGGTATAGTTTGCTGGATTACAAAACAACAGGGGTGAGTTCGCACTTTTTGGGTATATTTATGGTAAAGATATTATTTTTGGCGAGCTGGTATGCTTGCGAAGAAGTACTTATTTTTCGACTGCTGGTATGCTTGCACGGAAGTACTTTCCTTCAATGTCATGCCCGTGTAAAAGTATTACTACTGATATATGTACGAGGAAGTTGTTACCAATTTGGCGCAGGCATACTTGTACTCATACCTGGTAATAGGAGGTTTTGCTGGGTTCCACCAATTTTCATACTCCATTCCATTAGTATCAACGGTAATTCAGCACCATTCACTTTTCTATACAGTTCAATTAATGTCATCTATAAGAAGAAGCCATAATAAATAAATGGAACATTTTTGACATCGACATCGAAGATTTTGTAATCATATTGTGGTGTAAGATTTCCTTTGCCGCGGCTAGCTCTACTCATGAATGCTTCAATTTTAGCTATGGTTGACTTTAATCATTACGAGATCATGTTCGTAAATCCAATAAAACTCGATGGAACATAATACTCTCTGGCCTTCTGATGGTATAGTGGTCTCTTAACTTACTTGTATAGGAAGCAGGCACTTGAAAAATTTGTCTTAATGATGCCAAGAGCACTTGAAGAAAAACTTGACCTTATAGGAAGCCAAAACGAAGGAAAAAATATAACTACCAGTTGAAAATGTTCTGTTGGCAAAGTGAAAGGTTTTCAGCTTAACGGTTTATTTTTCTTTTGCATTTTGTGGTTATTGTCATGTCCCTAAAAAATTGTCCACTAAATGATTCAAGAATTTCCTCGATAACTGCGCCTATACTTTAAAGTGGACATTTTTTGTAATGATTGTTGTTTATTTAATTAATTTTTATAAAATGCTGAAAATAGAGGTCTATGGTATAATTTGCTATGTAATGACAATACTATTGTTTAATTAAATGTGCCATTTATAATCATAAAAATTAAGAAAATCACAGATATTCTATGGTAATAATACGACTATTAAGAAGTCAAATTTTAATATGGATACATAATACCGATACTAGGTACTAGGTAGTTTTTTTTTTGCTTCTTTATGAACCGAGTCATGGGGGCCCAAACTATAAAAATAAAATTTTGACAAACATTTCTATAGAAATAAACTTTATACAAAACTTTCTATAGAAATGAAATTTTAACAAAACTTTCTATAGTAATAAAATTTGACAAAATTTTCTATGGAAATAAAGTTTAGGTAGATTACAAAATTTTCTATAGAAATAAAATTTTGACAAAATTTTCTATGGAAATAAAATTTTGACAAACATTTGTATAGAAATAAACTTTTGACGAAACTTTCTATAGAAATGAAATTTTGACAAAACTTTCTATAGTAATAAAATTTGACGGAGGTCAAATCTGGGGATCGGTTTATATGGGGGCTATATATAATTATGGACCGATATGGACCAATTTTTGCATGGTTATTAGAGGCCGTAAACTAACATCAGGTACCAAATTTCAACCGTATTGGATGAATTTTGCCCCTCCAAGAGGCTCCGGAGGTCAAATCTGGGGATCGGTTTTATATGGGGGCTATATATAATTATGGACCGATATGGACCAATTTTTTGCATGGTTGTTAAAAACCGTATACTAAGACCACGTACTAAATTTCAACCGGATCGGATGAATTTTGCTCCTCCAAGAGGCTCCGGTGGTCAAATCTGGGGATCGGTTTATATGGGAGCTATATATAATTATGGACCGATAAGGACCAATTTTTGCATGGTTATTAGAGGCCGTATACTAACATCAGGTACCAAATTTCAATCGGATCGGATGAATTTTGCCCCTCCAAAAGTCTCCGGAGGTCAAATCTGGGGATCGGTTTATATAGGGGCTATATATAATTATGGACCGATATGGACCAATTTTTGCATGGTTGTTAGAGACCATATACTAACATCAGGTACCAAATTTCAATCGGATCGGATGAATTTTGCCCCTCCAAGAGGCTCCGGAGGTCAAATCTGGGGATCGGTTTATATGGGGGCTATATATAATTATGGACCGATATGGACCAATTTTTGCGTGGTTGTTAGAGACCGTATACTAAGACCACATACCAAATTTCAACCGGATCGGATGAATTTTGCTGCTCCGGGAGGCTCCCCAAGCCAAATTTGGGGATCGGTTTATATGGGGGCTATACGTAAACGTGGTCCGATATGGCCCATTTTCAATACCATCCGACCTACATCAATAATAACTATTTGTGCCAAGTTTCAAGTCGATAGCTTGTTTCGTTCGGAAGTTAGCGTGATTTCCACAGACGGACGGACAGCCGGACAGACGGACAGAAGGACGGACGGACGGACATGCTTAGATCGACTCAGAATTTCACCACGACCCAGAATATATATACTTTATGGGGTCTTAGAGCAATATTTCGATGTGTTACAAACGGAATGACAAAGTTAATATACCCCCATCCTATGGTGGAGGGTATAAAAAATTAATTGAAATTTGCAAATTTTTTAATCAAGAATTTTTTTATGCCCAATTAAAACTGTGATTGAAGTTCGTGATTGTAGAGATTTCAATTAAAAAATTAATTGGATCAATTAATTTCGTGATTGAATCTGAAAATAAAATTTTTGTGTATATAATCCTGTGCAGTATCGTAGTTATGAATTCTTATTTACTTTTTCTCATTTTTACGCTTATCTAAAATTTTTTCCATTACCATTACTCGAACTTGAATTTTCTACTTAGGGATCTATAAACCGAAAATGGATTAATCGAAATTTGGAATTAACATGTAGAAAAAACGAAATCGCTTATTAAATTGAAAATAATCGCAAAATTGATTATATTTTAACAACAATTTCTTAATTTTTAAATTTTCTTAATTTTTTAATAGATTTTAATGTTTTCATATTCAATCAATGGAATTGAAAAGTACTTGGAAAAGAGAGTGTAATTTGGGGAAATTATGAAAAATCGAATTTTGATGGGTAGAAAAATTGTAGAAAATAGATTTTTGATAAAAAGTCAATAATCAAAACATCGATTACTGGTTTGCACTATAGATCCCTATTTCTACTCCATCCGTTCGTCCTACCAACCGCTCAGGATTTTTAAAAGTACTTTTTTCTGTTAATGTAGATAATGGTTGCAAGATGACCCACTCAAACTATATTAAATTCACGTTTAGATCTTTAAGTGATTAGCTTAAAAAGTGCCATAGATGAAATTAAATTCTGCGGATCGGTTTATACGGGCATATGGTACCGATATGAACAAAGTTTGTGTAATAGTACTAACATTGTACACCTTATTTCATGTATTAGATATAAACTATTACACAATCCAGCAAAAAAAGTTGTTTGAATCCCGAATTTGTGATCCGGAAGTAGTGCAATCTTGGATGATCTCCAATGAATTCTACATGGGCTTGTCATAGGATGGAAATACTCCGTTTCGGGATCCTAATGCAATTTTCCTTATGTCAAGTTTGTTATACAATTTTTATTTCCTTTCTTTTATGACAAGAGGTTACTTTACAAATGTTAGTTGAATGGAGCACATGGTCATTACATTTTCCTTTTTTAACAAAAAATTTTTGAAATTTCAAAAAATTGCAAATAATTTAGTACCAACTCTCCCACGAAGTAGTTCATTGTTGCCACACGCACAGAAAAAACATGTTTGGACATGGTTGCCGCATCCATTTAATGCTTATTTAGAGTATGTAATTGTCGCGAAAACCATGTATTTTGTCTTTGTAAAAATAATTTTCGAGCGGAGAAAAATATATGTTGGCAATAAGCATTTAAATGGTTCTCAAATGCCGCAAACATGTTCTATTATTTAAATGATAAAATTTGAGACCATTATATGGTCAGGAAAATTATGTACCTGACCATTCAATTTTTTTTACTTTTTTGCAGAGAAAAAAGTATTTTTATAGTTTACGTATAGACATGTCTACAACCATTACATGGCCATAAAGACCATGTACATTGTTTTCGTGACCATTTAATTTTTTTGCAGCGACAAGCGACAATTTTATAAAAACATTGAGCAGGTACACACGATTTTCATTTTGCGCGTCAGTCGTGTGTTGATTGTTTCTTGGAATGGACGGAGAATACGGAATTATTGTGTTTTGTGTTAATTTATTTATTCAGAAATGGCACGTGGTTTTATGTGAATACAAAAAAGGAGAGTGTAATTGAAACAAATGTACCTGGTTTTTGTTCTGCATTTTGACATATGGCATAATTTATTTTTATTTGCAGTTATATGATGTCTGTGTTTGTACATTTGATGGGCACGAAGTAAATATGGAATGATTACTTATTGTTGAAATTGAACCAAACTAGAGTGTGTAAAAATATGTGATGTTTGCTTGCACGACATTATAAATACAAATAAACAATGAATTAGTTTATAAATAAATAAAAACAAATAAATAAAGTTGATTTTGTGTTTTCTTTTCTCAAGTGGCGTCCTTTTTTCGACGACGAAAAAAGGTTTTTCATAAAAATCAAAACATTTTAGGTTGTGACCATGTTCTTTTAACTAGAAGAACAACATTTTTGACGAATAACATAACATTTTAGATCGTGACCATTGTCTTTTAATGGAAACAAAATTCTTTTTATCAATATAATAACATTTTAGATGAGGACAATTGTATTTTTCTTAGAACCATGTTCACTGAGCCAACATGGTTGCAGGTTAAAATGTTACATGGTCGCCGCAAAAATTGCTGCTATCATTTTATTTTGCTCTTCGAATATGATTGTGACAATCATGTTTCTTCTCTGCGTGCATAAAACAGTTTCCCTTTATTTCTGTGGGCCCATTGTATTTCATTAGGGGTACGGCTTACAGATTCGGTTTCAACCTTCTATTAACACTACTATACAATAAATCATATTATGTTTATAACTAATCACTTACATAAATATCTAAATATCGCACATATATCACATAAGCTACCTAGATGATAAAGTATTTCCACATTACCATTATCTACATTCGGAACGTTATTTGCGATACAAAACAATTCATGTGGGACATACCTATTATCTTAAATCAGATGGTCTCTTTTAGATGACTTCCATTTGTGTTTGGGTCAATAAATTATATTTTATTATATGGCCTCCATTCGGATGAACTCAAATGTAGAAGTAGTCGGTAATAAGCAGATAGTCACCATGATTTTCATTTGAAAATATGCACTTGTTTGTTTCTTTTTCGAGATTTTACGCTCCTCATTTGACCATTTTTTATTAGCATGATGTGAACTAAAACAAGTTCCCCAAAAAGTACATTCACCAGCCAGCAAAATATAAATCAGAAAACAAACAATCATGAGATTTTCTTTACCATCCAAAATTGAAACGAATACCCTAGTCCATTGATTGGGACATAAAGTGCCACCAAGCATTAATGTGATATTGTGCTACTGATACTGACCGAGATTTGGGTTTTTGGGATTTTTTCGAGTTTTCAATATTGTGCCACTATTTGAATGAATATGCAGATGCAGGTGGCAAATATTATCACATTATGGTGGGAAAAAATTCATATTACAAATTTATGCAATGCAATTTGATTTATTGACGAAATCGTATAAAAGTGAGGTTAAGGGGGAAATAAAACAAATTAATATAGACATTTTAGTACAAAGATTAATATAGCCTATGCCGCTATGTGGCATATATTATATTTGATCTAGGTGTAGCTTAGATGATATAATCCAAAAGCGAAAAAGTTGAATTGGATCCAAAGATTTTGGTCTTCAGGATTTTTGGTGTGAAGGAGGCAAAGGCTAATAATATATCCACACTAAAAAACTTAACCATTATCCCTTGAAAAATAGCTTACATTTTTTAATGCGTTTTAGCTTTGTAGTCAAGATAGAAAATATAATCGAATGTAAATATGATTTCATTAATATTGAAGAATTTTTAATATTTTTTGAAAACTACTTGCCCATAGTCCAACAAATTTTACTTTAATGCAAAGATACTATATTAAAGTCAAATCACATAGCTCTAAGAACAAAAGGCCTTCCACGTTTATCAACTTTTAGTCAAGTTAAAAATCTTTGCGTCAGAAAAATGCTTTTTCTATGCTACTCGAATATGATATTTCTATTTTAAAGACACAAATTGTTGTCCTGACGACAATATTTGTTTCAGTGAGTGACATAAAAATATCAACTTCTATTCTTTACTCTATCAAAGTCTTGGTATTCATCTGTTTACTTTGTTCGCAAAATAGATGTTACATTCCTAACCGATTATTGTGGAGGTTTTTTTTTGCACAAGGATGTCTGAAGATGGTCCTATACATACTGATCCTATGAACAATTAATGATAATACTGCAAAATTGGCGATATTTTTCAACACAGTTTTCTTAACTTCGATTCGTTTTATCCTTCTCTAATTAGATGATATGAATCACACTTTGTGATACCCAGAACAGTATCCATATCCATTGTGACTGACAGTCTTTACCGACGAACAATGAGCGGGATATTTATTTATTTATTTCGTCTAGGGAAACATTCCTTACATTAGTCTGTTAATAATAAATTGTGTTTAACAAGTTCTTAAATTGATTAATATTTATCGTATAGCATATTCCCACTGTTTCGACTAAATTCCTAATTTCCTAAATTCAAATGTAATAAAATATCGCAGAACCCCTTAAATGGTCTCACGGTTGCATAATCTGCCAATACGAGATTCCGATTTTCAATCACATTATACGGCCGAGGCCTATCAAAATCGACCACATTAAAACTCATTAAACATTAAAACTCCCATTTTTTACCGTAGCCGCCGAAGGAGGATAATCACCGAACATAGCATCATTATTTTTGGATTTTGTTGCGCAGTTTTACCTTTCCAAAAACAAATATTGAATCACTTACAAACATTGCTCTTCTTCCATGTTTCTATAAATGGGCGGAAATGGCTGAAATCTGGCTGAAAATTCAATATATTTTGAAAATTCAAAAAAAAAATTGACAAAAATTTTTTATAGAAAAACAATTTTGACAAAATATTCTATAGAAATAAAATTTTTGGCAAAATCTTCTTTAGAAATAAAATTTTGGCAGCATTTTCTATAAAAATAACATTTTGACAAAATTTTCTATATAAATAAAATTTTGACAAAATTTTCTTTAAAAATAAAATTTTGACAAAATTTTCTATAGAAATAAAATTTTGACAAAATTTTCTATAGGAATAAAATTTTGACAAAATTTTCTATAAATTTTGAAAAAATTTCTATAGAAATAAAATTTTGGCAAAATTTTCTATAGAAATATTTTGACAAAATTTTCTACAGAAATAACATTTTGCCAAATTTTCTAAGAAATAAAATTTTGATAAAATTTTCTATAGAAATAATATGTTGACAAACTTTCTTATAGAAATAAAAATTTGACAAAATTTTCGGAGCAACTGCAGTTTATGGGCGCCTCACCGAATTACTTAAAATTAATATATGTTGTGTCATTCGGTGAGCTGATTCTAACATAGTGACCCATACCCGGGGGAAGTACCCGGGTCTTGAGATATAGCCCTCCAAAAGGTCAATAAAAACTTGATATATCTCTTTTGTTTTTTGCCCAATCTTGGTATCATATGAAAGCTTATTCAATGCACTTTTATACTATATATATATTCTTTTTATACTTAATTTAGTTTGGGAGATATAAATAAAAAAAGAAAATTTTTACCCAAATTTTTTGTTATTTTCGTTATATCTCAAAAACTCTTCAATTATACCCTCACATTTTTTATATATAGATTGAAAGCCTATCTGGCCTTTTGATTGATGTACAACATGTATTTATAGGTCCACTTTTAGCAAAGATATAACGAAAATAACAAATAATTAGGGTAAAAATTTTTTGCGTATAAAAGTGCATTAAATAAGCTTTCATATGATACCAAGTTTGTTTAGATTGGACAACAAACAAAGGAGGGCTATATCTCAAGACCCGGGCATTTCCGGGACTAAATTTTACCTTGTTAGAATCAGTACATCAAACTACATAACATATATTAATTTCGAGCAATTTGGTGAGGGGCCCATAAACTGCAGTTTAGCCAAATTTTCTATAGCTGTAAAATTTTGACAAAATTTTCTATAGAAATGAAATTGAAAAAAACCATCAAAAAGAGTTTTTTTAATTTTGGTAGAAGTTTGGTAGATTGTTTTTGGTATGAGTGGCAACCTTTCAGACCAAATGAAATCTTTTCAATTCAAAGGAAACCTTTTACACTTCAAATGAAACTTTTTTCAATTCGTATGTAACCATGCAGAATATATTTACATTTGAATCCGAAATTTCGTTTTTTATACCCACCACCATAGAATGGGGGTATATTAACTTTGTCATTTCGTTTGTAACACATCAAAATATTGCTCCAAGACTCCATAAAGTATATATATTCTGGGTCGTGGTGAAATTCTGAGTCGATCTAAGCATGTCCGTCCGTCCGTCTGTTGAAATCACGCTAACTTCCGACCGAAATAAGCTATCGACTTGGAACTTGTCACAAGTAGTTGTTATTGATGTAGGTGGAATGGTATTGCAAATGGGCCATATTGGATCACTTTTACGTATAGGCCCCCATATAAACCGACGCTCAGATTTGGCTTGCTAAATTCATCCGATCCGGTTTAAATTTGGTACATGTTGTTAGTATATGGTCTCTAACAACCATGCAAAAATTGGTCCACATCGGTCCATAATTATATATAGCCCCCATATAAACCGATCCCCGATTTGGCTTGCGGAGCTCTCTAGTAGACGCAAATTTCATCCGATCGGGCAAATTGAATGAAATTTGGTACATGGTGTTAGTATGTGGTCTCTAACAACCACACAAAAATTGGTCCACATTGACCCGTAATTATAAATACCCTCCATATAAACCGATCCCCAGATTTGACCAACGGAGCCTCCTAGATGAACACAAATTTCATCCGATCCGGTTGAAATTTTTTTTTGTTGGTATATGGTCTCTAACAACCATGCAAAAATTGGTCCGTACCGATCTTAATTATATATAACCCCCATTTAAAGCGATCCCCAGATTTGACCTCCGGAGCTCTTGGAGGAGCAAAGTTCATCCGATACGGTTGAAATTTGGTACGTGGTGAAATTTGGTACATTGCGCTAGTATATGGCCGCTAACAACCATGCTAAAATTGGTCCATATCGGTTTATAGTTATATATGGCCGATCCCCAAAAGTAATATACCAAAATTTTATTTCTATAGAAAAGTTTGTCAACATTTTATTACTATAGAAAATTTTGTCAAAATTTTATTACTATAGAAAATTTTGTCAGTTTTATTTCTATAGAAAATTTTTCCAAAATTTTATTTCTATAGAAAATTTTCTCAAAATTTTATTTCTATAGAAAATTTTGTCAAACTGAATTATATACGTATTTAATCGACCTTTTTTTGTTTAATATAATATATAAGGACTAATTTACAATTGAGAAGATGGTGTTAAGAAGTTTTAAGATGCCTTGCCATCGTCAAGTGTTACCGCAACCCAAGTAATTCGCTTGTGGATGACAGACTTTAGTCTTAAGTTTCTATGGAATCCAAGGTGGAGGGTACGTAAGATTCGGCCTGGCCGAACTTTCGGCCGTATACTTGTTTTCTTTTGTAAAACTACCTTCTTTACATCGTATGTACAAAGGTGAACATAAATATCACTGAAGAAATAATTCAAAGTAAAAAATGGTGCTCAAGGCAAGAATTTCTCAAAATTAGCAGATACATTAAAAAATAAACAAAACGAAAAATCGAAATCAAAATCAAAAATTAAATATTCCACACGATTTCATCAGAATTGTAAAAGGTTTCTTTTGAGCTTCAATATATTTGAAAAGATATTCAATTTTCTATTGAAAAGATGAACATAATTGCGGTAAAATTTGTCTTGATCATTTTATGTGGTTCCACGAATATGATCTCAACATTTATATCTCTGTATACATGTTTAGATATGCTGCAGATTGAGATAAATAAATGTTTTTGTTTTTTTTTTTTTTTTGTGAACTGATCTTGTGTTGAAATAATGTTTTTTCTGTATTGCATCGAACAAGTTTATTCAGATAGTATTGAGTTTAAATGATAATCAAATTAATCTATGTTAATGCCATTTCAGGTCAATTGACAATTGTCTGATATGAAAATAGTTACTAGTCTAGGAATTTGTGAAATTCAAATTTAGTTCAAGCTCTCCAGCAAGGAAATTTTTATCGCTGAAACAATGCGGTGACAAGCATTGATAGAATAAATGTGAAAGAAAACTTTGTATGAATAGTTTATTTTGTTTGTGTTTATATCAATAAAGGATACACCACCCAGCTAAATCAGCGTCACCAAAAAAGAAGTGAAGTGGTGTAAAATTGGCGCAGATGCGATAAATTTTATTTGGGCTTGTCATAGGACGAATGTCCACCATTTCAACAACACTTGCACAGAATTTGCATCAATTCTTAAGGCAGTGTTGCCAGGTTAGGGGTTTCCCCCCGAAATTTAGGGGGTTTTTTCACGTTTAGGGGGATTTTTAGGGGTAAAATTTATTTGGGGGGATTTTTGGGGGTAAAAAATTATTTCAGACCTTATAAAGTGGAGCAATTCTCAAGCAAATTCGGAACAATTCTAGCATGAGTTATGAGAAAAAAGATGCGGGAAGTCAACAAGAAGATCCTAAATAAAGGGTGATTTGTTAAGAGCTTGATAACTTTTTTAAAAAAAAAAAACGCATAAAATTTGCAAAATCTCATCGGTTCTTTATTTGAAACTTTAGATTGGTCCATGACATTTACTTTTTGAAGATAATTTCATTTAAATGTTGACCGCGGCTGCGTCTTAGGTGGTCCATTCGGAAAGTCCAATTTTGGGCAACTTTTTCGAGCATTTCGGCCGGAATAGCCCGAATTTCTTCGGAAATGTTGTCTTCCAAAGCTGGAATAGTTGCTGGCTTATTTCTGTAGACTTTAGACTTGACGTAGCCCCACAAAAAATAGTCTAAAGGCGTCAAATCGCGTGATCTTGGTGGCCAACTTACCGGTCCATTTCTTGAGATGAATTGTTCTCCGAAGTTTTCCCTCAAAATGGCCATAGAATCGCGAGCTGTGTGGCATGTAGCGCCATCTTGTTGAAACCACATGTCAACCAAGTTCAGTTCTTCCATTTTTGGCAACAAAAAGTTTGTTAGCATCGAACGATAGCGATCGCCATTCACCGTAACGTTGCGTCCAACAGCATCTTTGAAAAAATACGGTCCAATGATTCCACCAGCGTACAAACCACACCAAACAGTGCATTTTTCGGGATGCATGGGCAGTTCTTGAATGGCTTCTGGTTGCTCTTCACTCCAAATGCGGCAATTTTGCTTATTTACGTAGCCATTCAACCAGAAATGAGCCTCATCGCTGAACAAAATTTGTCGATAAAAAAGCGGATTTTCTGCCAACTTTTCTAGGGCCCATTCACTGAAAATTCGACGTTGTGGCAGATCGTTCGGCTATTCATGATGAAATGTCAAAGCATACTGAGCATCTTTCTCTTTGACACCATGTCTGAAATCCCACGTGATCTGTCAAATACTAATGCATGAAAATCCTAACCTCAAAAGAATCACCCTTTACAAACAAGTATGCAATAGCATTATTTTCGTTATTATACCCTCCACCATAGGATGGGGGGTATATTAACTTTGTCATTCCGTTTGTAACACATCGAAATATTGCTCTAAGACCCCACAAAGTATATATATTCTGGGTCGTGGTGAAATTCTGAGTCGATCTGAGCATGTCCGTCCGTCCGTCCGTCCGTCCGTCTGTTGAAATCACGCTAACTTCCGAACGAAACAAGCTATCGACTTGAAACTTGGCACAAGTAGTTCTTATTGATGTAGGTCGGATGGTATTGCAAATGGGCCATATCGGTCCACTTTTACGTATAGCCCCCATATAAACGGACCCCCAAATTTGGCTTGCGAGGCCTCTAAGAGAAGCAAATTTCATCCGATCCGGCTGAAATTTGGTACATGGTGTTAGTATATGGTCTCTAACAACCATGCAAAAATTGGTCCACATCGGTCCATAATTATATATAGCCCCCATATAAACGGACCCCCAAATTTGGCTTGCGAGGCCTCTAAGAGAAGCAAATTTCATCCGATCCAGCTGAAATTTGGTACATGGTGTTGGTATATGGTCTCTAACAACCATGCAAAAATTGGTCCACATCGGTCCATAATTATATATAGCCCCCATATAAACCGATCCCCCGATTTGGCTTGCGAGGCCTCTAAGAGAAGCAAATTTCATCCGATCCGGCTGAAATTTGGTACATGGTGTTAGTATATGGTCTCTAACAACCATGCAAAAATTGGCGCACATCGGTCCATAATCATATATAGCCCCCATATAAACCGATCCCCCGATTTGGCTTGCAAGGCCTCTAAGAGAAGCAAATTTCATCCGATCCGGCTGAAATTTGGTACATGGTGTTAGCATATGGTCTCTAATAACCATGCAAAAATTGGTCCACATCGGTCCATAATTATATATAGCCCCCATATAAACCGATCCCCCGATTTGGCGTGCGAGGCCTCTAATAGAAGCAAATTTCATCCGATTCGGCTGAAATTTGGTACATGGTGGTAGTATATAGTCTCAAACTCCCATGCAAAAATTGGTCGAAATCGGTCCATAATTATATATAGCCCCCATATAAACCGATCCCCCGATTTGACCTCCGGAGCCCCTTGGAAGAGCAAAATTCATCCGATTCGGTTGAAATTTGGTACGTGATGTTAGTATATGGTATCCAACAACCATGCAGGAATTGGTTCATGTCAGACCATAATTATATATAGCACCCATATAAACCGATCCCCAGATTTGACCTCCGGTGCCTTTTGGAGAAGCAAAATTCATCCGATCTGGTTGAAATTTTGTACGTGGTGGTAGTATATGATATTTAACAACCATGCCAAAAGTGGTCCATATCAGTCCACAATTATATATAGCCCCCATATAAACCGATCCCGAGATTTGGTTTTGGAGCCTCTTGGAGGAGCAAATTTCTTCCGAGTCAGTTGAAATTGTGCTAGTATATGGCCGTTAACAACCATGCCTAACTAGGTCCATATCGGTCTATAGTTATATATAGCCCTCAGATAAATCGATCCCCAATCACACAAAAATTTGTCCATATCAATAATTGTATATAGCCCCCATATAAGCGACCCCCATATTTCAATTCTGGCTCCCTACGTACCGTGCAAAAGTCCATATCGATTCGTAATTTTTTGTAGACTTACTTACACATATTTTTTTTGTCTAATGTATGGACTAACTCACAATTTAGAAAACGATTTAAGATACCACAACCCAAGTAATTCGATTGTGGATGACAGTCTTTCGTAGAAGTTTCTACGCAATCCATGGTGGAGGGTACATAAGATTCGGCCTGGCCGAACTTACGGCCGTTTATAAAGGGTGATTCTTTTGAGGTTAGGATTTTCATGCATTAGTATTTGACAGATCACGTGGGATTTCAGACATGGTGTCAAAGAGAAAGATGCTCAGTATGCTTTGACATTTCATCATGAATAGACTTATTAACGAGCAACGCTTGCAAATCATTGAATTTTATTACCAAAATCAGTGGCAGAAAATCCGCTTTTTTATCGACAAATTTTGTTCAGCGATGAGGCTCATTTCTGGTTGAATGGCTACGTAAATAAGCAAAATTGCCGCATTTGGAGTGAAGAGCAACCAGAAGCCGTTCAAGAACTGCCCATGCATCCCGAAAAATGCACTGTTTGGTGTGGTTTGTACGCTGGTGGAATCATTGGACCGTATTTTTTCAAAGATGCTGTTGGACGCAACGTTACGGTGAATGGCGATCGCTATCGTTCGATGCTAACAAACTTTTTGTTGCCAAAAATGGAAGAACTGAACTTGGTTGACATGTGGTTTCAACAAGATGGCGCTACATGCCACACAGCTCGCGATTCTATGGCCATTTTGAGGGAAAACTTCGGAGAACAATTCATCTCAAGAAATGGACCGGTAAGTTGGCCACCAAGATCATGCGATTTGACGCCTTTAGACTATTTTTGGTGGGGCTACGTCAAGTCTGAAGTCTACAGAAATAAGCCAGCAACTATTCCAGCTTTGGAAGACAACATTTCCGAAGAAATTCGGGCTATTCCGGCCGAAATGCTCGAAAAAGTTGCCCAAAATTGGACTTTCCGAATGGACCACCTAAGACGCAGCCGCGGTCAACATTTAAATGAAATTATCTTCAAAAAGTAAATGTCATGGACCAATCTAACGTTTCAAATAAAGAACTGATGAGATTTTGCAAATTTTATGCGTTTTTTTTTAAAAAAAAGTTATCAAGCTCTTAACAAATCACCCTTTACTTGTCTTTTTTAAACTATTCTGTTGAAAGGGCATTTTTAATATTTGACAAATTTAAAAACAATCGTATCTTAACTTAGCAACTGAAAGCTTTTTAACAGTAAGCCCGCTTTTTCAATTGATATACATATTATTATTATTGATATATCAGGGATGAAATTTTAAACAAACGAAAATCTCTTTTGTTTTAAAGTATTTTCTTAAATAGCAAATTTTATTTTTTATTTACTTCAAACGAAAAAAAAATTTTAGCATCAAAAGAAATCTTAGTTTGTCTACAATTTCGTTTCTGAGGAAAGAACTCTTCTTTCAGGATATATATTTGTGTTAAATTTAATTTTTAAAGTGTATCACTACAGGATTTTTTCACGAAATTTTGGGACCACTTTTTGTACTTTTTATATTCTGAAATTTTTTGGGGGTTTTTGGAAAAAGCTTAGACCAATTTAGTTTTTTTCTTAAGATTTGGGGGGAAGAATCAAAAATCACCTGGCAACACTGTCTTAAGGTGTGGTCCGAAGTCAGTGCTTTGGATGTGAGTTAAAAATGTTGTGATATTTTTCCAATATATAAATTTTATAATCTTTTATGATTTTTGATGCATTTTAACACTCGTCTAAAACGTTTGACCTCAAATGTTTTAATTTTATTTTAGAATGGGTTTAGAATTTTTTCGAAAACATTTAAATAAATGTTTAATTTTTAGTCTGTTTTTAACCTATTAAAAATTTAATTTACCCATTAAAGATATGAAAAATTACAACAAATTTAAATAAAGTAAGCCTGATACCAATGCATGCTGGTTTTTCGTCCAAATCAATTACTTTACATTAATTACAATTTTAAATGCGAGCTAATGTAATAACAAATTGAAATCGAAAAAATAAGATTGAGGGATTGTAGCTATATGAGAAGATGATGCACAGTGGTGGTGAAAAATGATTCTCGTATGTAATTTCCATAAGAAATTGGCATTTAAGATCCAAATTGAACCATTTCACCCAGCCAGATCTTACTACACGGACGAAAAAGACTGTTTTTCATATGTTTGGGTGTAAAAATTAAATGTTTGGAACTCAAATTTGTTAACACAATATTTTTAAGTGCAAGCATATAATGTTCATAAACTAGCAAAACATGTTTGGGACATATATGTTAATATGTTAGAACATATTATGTTTGGGACATAAAATGTTTGTCAATATAATATGCTTAGATGCAAACATATATTAATTTAGGAATAGCCTATAAGCTTAAATGTGTTTAGAAAGAGAGACCTAGAGAGTATGTAAAATAATGGAAATAACCAATTGGCGCCTTAAAAATATGTCCACACAAAGAAAATTTCATTAAAATTTTTTCTACCAGTGTATGCCCTAAGGTGAATCATAATATGTTTGAACAAAACAAACAATATTTTGTTTGGACCAATTCTGAAAATATATATGCTTGAAGCAAAATTTGGGGTATATGTTACAGAAGCGATTATTTTTGAGGGTGTAGAGATTATGGAAATGTGGATTAGCCAACACTGAAACATATGTATAGTCAGGCTTGTAAGATGGGTATCTGGCATTTTCTTTTCAATAGCATAATAATACGAATTCCTTAAAATAACTTCCTATGCAGTTAAAAAAAAACATCTTTGGAGAACTTTTTTGGAAGGTCGGATTCTCATTTTTAAGTAAATTTTAGGTGTAAGCATTTTAGTTCCTCAGGACTTTGGAGACTTAATCACTTAAACCAAAGCTTTTGAGTTTAGAGTGTAACTGCAGCCGTAGCAAATGTCTGCGATTTCGTCATATCAACACACTTATTCAAAGGTATTAAAAATCCTGGAATTTTAATCACAACAATTTATATTTGTCACTATACTATTTTTGTTTATGCAAATTAAGACAATAATTTTTTTGCGTTTTGGTAAATTGCTTTCTAAACCAACTTATATGCAAACTACCGGGTTCATTTGTATTTCATAGCAAACCATTAATTACTCCCATCATGTACGTACAAGTTAAGCAGCACAAAAATTTCCATTAAAATGCATGTAATTATTTAAATATTGAATTTCCTGAGACTCTGCATGACGCAGTTGCATTGATCAATCGATTGATGAATTGCAAATGTAGTCGACCACTAGTCTCATGTGGGGATATTAATCTAGATTTGACTTCTACAAATTAATGGCTAGAGTTTGACACTAAACCTGCTGCTTAACGATGTTTATGTTTACAACAATAGCAGTCGATGGAATGACACTTTTTGAGATCAATAGCAAAAATTATTTGTAATTGTTTGCATTGGCAATAATAAAGAATAAATATAAATAAATAATACCTTGAAATAAGAAATATGTTACTATGCGTTTAAGACGGCCGATATAGTTTTTATAAATACCTTCAATGTATTTCAAATGTTTGAAAATATTTTAAAGAATTTTTGTTTTGTTTTTATCCCCAAAAAACACAAAATTGAGTCGATATTCCCAGCAATAATCCGTAATTAATTATATGCAACTTTTTATTTAAAAATAACTAAACCAAATACGGTATAGTAAAAGGAAGACTTTGTGACCACACTAAAAAAAAAATTAACTCTATATGGCCCTAAAGCCAATTTAATTCTATTTTAGTTAATGAATTGTTACACTGAAATAACAGTGAACCCACCAGGGAGAAAAATTTCGGTTAATTTTAGAAAATTTTAAATAATTTTAGAAAATTTTAAATAATTTTAGAAAATTTTAACTAAACAGTATAACAAACGCTGGCACCACGCCGATGTCATAATAAATAAGTAAATATTTTTCTACAAATTCAAGAAAATTTATTAGACATAATTAAGTTTTTTCACTTGTTAAAGAAAATTTTGTAGTTTAAAGGAAAAAATTGGAGTTCAAAATTGCAAGAATGTCTTTAGTGACGGCGACCGGACATATCCCCCAACGGACATTTCGCCCAAAATGATTTTTGGGCGTTATAACCTCCATTGGGGCGGTCACATCGCCCAATTTTAGTTTGGGCTTTATGCCCTCCCTCATCGCGGTCATAAGCCCCATAAAAAAATGTGGGTGTTATGACCGTTTGAATATAATTGAATATAAACAATAGTTTCAAATAACAAAATATATATTTTTTTAAATCATTCAAAAGCTATATATGATTACTTCATCTATCCATAATTTTTTTTTAATATTTAATAGATAGATATGCCTCTTATTGACAAATATCGAATCCTGCTTTTATTGTGTATGCTGGAAGAAGATGTAAAACTAGCATATCTTGGATTCATCGTTTGTTTTAATTGTTTTTGATTGGAACATAATTTTTGACTATTTTTCTTCTCAGCGTACGATTGAAATGGAAAAGCGGCTAAAATGGTACTATGAAGACCTACTTCGCTCGTGAAATAGGTCGGTTTAAGCTCCAAGACATTTGAATTTATATATTGAAACATGAAAATTCGGAAATTGATAATTTTTTTCTTTTGAACAAACCAGACAAATGCTGAATTGAAAATTATGTATTTTAAACTGAAATTTGGAACAAGATGAGATGATCGATTTGCTGCTGATGGGTACGTGAAAAAATCGTGCGCGCGATTTATTTCAAATACCCATCAGCAGCAAATCGATCATCTCATCTTGTTCCAATTTTCAGTTTAAAATACATAATTTTCAATTCAGCATTTGTCTGGTTTGTCATCCCATCTCTTTCCACTTTTAATGTTTAGAACAAGATAATAAAACGAAAGTTGCAAGAATGTGAGGATGAACTGAATGTGATGAATTTAAAAAAGGATATTCGCGCGCGATTTTGAGGCAGATGAGATGATCGACGTGATGCTGATGGGTACTTGAAATAAATCGCGCGCGCGATTTATTTCAAATACCCATCAGCAGCACATCGATCATCCCATCTCTTTCCAATGTTTAGAACAACATAATAAAACGAAAGTTGCAAGAATGTGAGGATGAACTGAATGTGATGAATTTAAAAAAGGATTCGCGCGCGCGATTTGGAGGCAGATGAGATGATCGACGTGCTGCTGATGGGTACTTGAAAAAAATCGCGCGCGCGATTTATTTCAAGTACCCATCAGCAGCACGTCGATCATTTCATCTCTTTCCAATTTTAATGTTTAGAACAAGATAATAAACTGAAAGTTACTAGTATTTGAGGACGACGAGAATTCGCGCACGCGAATCCTTTGTTAAATTCATCAAATTCAGTTTGTCCTCAAGTTCTTGCATCTTTCGTTTTATTAACTTGAGTTAAAAAATTAACACAGTTATACTGACATGTCGTTTGTAACCTTCGTAAATATTAGTAATTTCTTGTACCCATAAGATAAAATGGAACGACCGAAAAAGGGACATCAATAAAACAATAGCATCTCCATCATCCATATTATTCATTATTTCAGTTACTGGGGTGAAACACAAAGAGACTGTATGCCAACTCGGCTTCCATAATAGTGGTTTGCTAAAATATCTTTTCCGGCACACTTTCGCACATTTAGTATTCACTCATATGTTCTGATTTGGCAAATAGTGCTATGAGTTCTTGGGGGCTTTGTGGAGCGTTTTGCGCCATTTTCTCCTTAATTTTCTTATAGACCACGAGATCTGCACTGTCTGTCTAGTTACGGCATTTTGAATTAAATACCGTACGTATTTAGTTAACCAAAATTGGGGATCAAAACTACTTCATTTAGGACAGTTTTTGATTTGTATTCCGACATTATTTTCCCCATAAAATATTGGGCGTTTTGACCGCCTATTTTTTGGAACATATGACCGCGATGAGGGAGGACATAAAGCCCAAACTAAAATTGGGCGATGTGACCGCCCCATTGGAGGTCATAACGCCCAAAAATCATTTTGGGCGAAATGTTGGGGGATATGTCCGGTCGCCTTTAGTGACATACGAAGTTCATGATGAACGCATTTGTAGTAAAATTTACAAATTTAAAGAAATGTTGAACTATTTTGTGGAAGACACGAATTTCGTTAATCTTTATCCTTCATTTGTGTATATTTTTCCTCGGTTTTAGTTAATTTGACCAATGTAGACAAAAAATTATTAGAGTAGAGGAAAATTTCTCCAAACATAATAACTCTATGAACTAAAATAAAGTTAAATTGGCTTCAATGAAATAGAGAGTTCACTTTTTTTAGTGTATATTTTCAGAAAATTTTCTTGACTTTAATAATTTTTTAATGTACGTACATGGGGAAAATTATGCACAAATTAATTTCTTATAATTTGGAAATTTTAACAATAATGCGTCCATCATGAACTTCGTATGTTATTATATTAAAGACTTTTTTGTAACTTTGAACTCAAACTTTTTTTTTCAAACTTCTAAATTTTCTTTAACAAGTGAAAAATAATAATTATGTGTAATACATTTGAATTTGTCGAAAAATATTTACATTTTTTGTAATACAGTTTAGTTAAAATTTTCTAAAATTAACCAAAATTTTCCTTCCTGGTGGGCTCACTGTTTTTGAGTGCAAAAAATAAAATATAGCATGCCTCAAGATAATTTCTTTTTCCAATATTGTCCCTAGGTTAGGTTAGGTCGCAGCCCGATGTATCAGGCTCACTTAAGGTAGAATTACACACCATGCGTCAATCCGTGCGTTGATGGAAGGGTTGATTTTTTCTGTTTGCGGCAGACTATTCGAGCTTTTGATTTCAAAGAGAAACTTCAACTCTTCAATCATCGGACGCATTGTACGCATTGAACGCATGGTATGTAATTCTTCCTTTAGACTATTCCGCCCACAGTGGTGAACTTCTCTTTTATCACGGAGTGCTGCCCGATTCCATTTTAAGCTCAATGGGACCTCCTTTTTATAGCCGAGTCCGAACGGCGTTCCCCATTGCAGTGAAACCACTTGGAGTAGCTTTGAAACACTCAGAAAAATCACCAGCATTACTGAGGTGGGATATTTTAATTCATCGCTGGAAAAAAACTTTTTGATGTTCGGTCTGAGCAGGAATCGAACCCACGTCCTTGTGTATGCTAAGCGGGCATGCTAACCATTGCACCACGTTGGCTCCCGTGTCCCTACATAATTATCGGATCATCCTCGTAATTTGCAATATTTCCAAAGATAATTTGAAATTTTATTTCACCATTAAAACGGCAAGTTTTGTTGCGAAAAAAAATGTCAATGAATTTGGTTTCTTTATGGCCACAAAGTTCTCATGACAATTTCACTTAATGCTAGCAAAGATTTCTAATTAAGTTTACATGAATGCATCTATTAAAAATGTGATAAAAATCATTGTAAAACTTTATTCGTTTTTACAATGAAATGACATGGTTTGTAAGTGTGATGAGGGATGCGGCACATGAAATCCGGTGATTGTGGTGGTGGTCAATGGGATCTCATTGTATCCTGTTTAAAATGTTGCAACCGCAAAACGGTAGCCACAAAAAACGAAGCAAGCATCAACTTCGAACCAAGAACACCATTGAGAGACCACCAGATGCATAGTAACCATAACAAAAAGTGCATGAGTAGCAAATATTCCCTGTTTTATTTTTTTTTATTTTTATCGCATTGTACAGTGGTCCAAAGCAGCATTTCGAATTTTTGATATAAATTAAGATCCAAGTTACTAAAAAAATATTTAAAAGAAAATAGTTATTTAAGCAAATACATATTTGATACTTAACTTATACTACAACTAGTCTCTATTATGAAGAAGTAATAGTTTATTTTTTATATAAAAAAAACATGTTGTACACAACCAATTCCTAAAATTTTATCCTAATTAAGAATATAGGAAAAAAATTGGAGTTCAAAATTGCCAAAACATCTTTTGTGCGTTTACGAAGTTCAAGATGACCACAATTGTGAAAAATTTTTCATATTGGAAAAATTTTTACTAAAATTATGTTTCCATGAAATAAAACAGAGTTAAATGGATCGATGTTACCCAAGTTTTAGTAGTTATTAGAAGGCATATACTGAAATCACATATGAAATTTCAACCGGATAAGATGAAATTTGTTCCTGCAAGGGGCTCAAGAAGGACCTATATACAATAATGGACTAATATGGCAATTTTTTGAATAGTTATAAAATGTCATCAAATAGTTACCAAATTCCAACCCTATTAATTAAGTTTGATACTCCAGGAGGATTTAGAATTCAAATTTATATATAATTACACTAGTTTACACTGAAAATGTACATTTGATGAGAGGTGACTTTTCTTATGTAGCGAAAAATTGATCGAATTTTACTGAAGTAAAAAGTCTTTGTATTAGAAAAACAAAGGCATTCGTCTTATAAGGCATGAAATCAGGAACAATATCCCAGTGGTAAAAAACGTCATTACCAAATCGATTATATCCTACCGATTTTGCAGAGACAACTACTCCACATTTCCGATCAATTTTCCGTATTACTTTTACGTTGACGTGTCATAGGCAGTCAAGTACTTCCCAATCTACATGACAAGGTAAATGAAAACATAATGAGGCCCCATTACATCTTAATTACCGATGCGTAAGGGTTTCGGATGCCGCTTATTGAATATTGTGTTTTACTCAGTAATGGGAACGATGGAACAAACCAGTTTTACTTCCTATTTATAACAGTAATCGAGAGCTAAACACCCCCATTGACCACCCGATTCGTTGGTAATCTACAAAAGGATGATGTATTTTATAGTTTTTCCTAAAAATATGCCACAAATAATATTCTAAAAAACTATTTTTTTGTTTTATATATTATAAAAATTAATATATATTTGGTAATAATATTTCAATACAATATTAAATACTAGGTGATACTGTTATAATAACTCGTATATATTTATTCATTACATTTTTGTTTTTTTTCCACACAAACTTTGCGGAAATGGCGACCCTTGAATTTTTTGAACGACTTCCTAATGTCCGCTATATAGTCTTTTTCTGTGTACCCTTCCGTCTTGACAGCATCTGAAATAAAAAATATATTAGTCAATAAATATACAAATAGAAATATAAAAAATATTACCATATATTGCACTATTTAGTGCTTTTAATTCCTTAAAAGGTCTTTTATTATTAATGCCATCATAATTATATGCCAGTATTATTGGCATTGAGAACATTCTGTCGAAATTTTTGTATATGCCACCGGGATGGCATATTGTTCTATTATGGCCACCTAAATAATGACATGATGATATGACATTTTATAAGTTTTAAGTGATTTTTAACTTATTATAAAATACTTACATATTTCTCGACATCGTCTGCAATTTTTAAATTTACTGCTTCCATATCCTCAAAAGATTTCACCGGAAAATCGATAGGTGGGCCAACATTACTATTTTTGTTTACTAATTGCTTCAAAACTGCCATCATTTTAGACTGCCGTGCTTTATTCTCTTCTATACAAATAAATAAAATAATTAATACACATATATCCTTTTTAAATGTAGCTTTTATATACCTTCTAGACATTTTCTTAGCTTCAATTTATTTAGTATTTCTAGAAAAAATATGAAACAAAATAATAAATATGGATGTATTAAAAATCTTTACCATTATGAACTTACCATCGAGTTTTGCATCTATCAGAGCTTGGTTTTTCAAAATATCGTCCAATTTGTTATTAAATTCTTCATTTTTGCTATTTTTGAATTCGCCACTTCCTTCGAAAGTTTTTTTATGAATATTGGTGAAATTGTGAGCCATTTTCTGTAATATTAAATATTTTAGAGCTTTTTTGAATGTTTTTTTTTTTAGCTATATCTATTTCTAAGAAAATACGTGTCCAAAATTTATTCATATGTGTGTATAATAGGAATTAATACAAATTCATTTTTATAAGGAATGGCCATGTATTTAAAATTCACTTCTTCTATTCCAAAATGTTCTTCTTCCTGGGTTTCATTTATATTTGCTAATATTATGCCCAAGTCGTTTCTTGACTGTAAAATCAAAAAAATTTCTAATGTTCGAATATCTCCTGCCTACTATAAAACACTTATTTGATTCTTCACAAAATTTTGAAATTTTAAAGGGAACATCGCATCGCAAATTGCATACATTATTTGGCATTTTATTGCCTATTTCAAATTCTTGTGTTATATAACCTTTCACACAACCCCGTTTCGATCGTTTCAACCCTAAATTTTTAGATGAAGCTTTTTGATCTTTTACATTATTTGAAAGTTGTTGCAATATATTCGATGGACTCTTAACCGATTTCTTTAGTGTTTGGAGATAATTTTCATACCTATATGCTGTAAAGCTCTGGATATGACCAATTTCACGAACGCATTGTGCTACGTGTAGTACATTGTGAACATTGTATGTCAACTTTTTTAGCGGATATAGCAGATCAAAATTTTCCACAAATGACTTCAATATGTCCTCGGCAACGTCAATGTGATTTCAATAATTTTTGGAAAGCAACAGTCTATAACCACAATTAAATAAAAGAATGTGGTAATAGAAATCATCATTTAAAAATGGTTTTAGAACAACGACTGAAGTGTATAGGATAAACTGTCTGAACTCTATCGCCTTCCATCTCGGCAATTCATCCAGCCCTCGAGGCTTTCTACCGAATTCGCTAGGAATATATGGAGCTAAGGAAACCAACCAATTCATCCGATATATTGGCTATATCATCAGAAGTCAATTTAAAATTCAATGTTTCCCCTTGAATTAGGCATTGCAAAAGTTTTTTTGTGACCCCTAAATCAAGTAAATGCATTGGATCAATTGGGAATTGGGTCACCATTTTTACATTAATTTTTTCCAACGAGGATTTATTTTTTTTTTTTGAAAAAAGCAGTGTGATGCAACATACATTTTCTATTCGCGAAATCATCATCCGTACGTAATATCCCCATCTTCTTTTGGTATGTTGTAACTTTTTCAACGCTAACTCCGATTTGGTTACACTTGGAGCACCCATTGAGGGAATTGTGGCCGACAACACCACTGACAAAAGCTCGGGCTGGTGCATCACATATAAATGCGCGTATTTCTATGCGTACTTGGTGGTTGTCTATAAAAACTTCATTTGCTTTTAAATCTGACAATTCTGTAACAAAATCATGTAAATATTGATCGATATTATATGGTTTGGCATTACCCAAGTAACAACCAGTTAAAAAAACTCCAAAGTTTTCGATGTTGGCGAAATATCCCAATATGGGCCACAAAGATGTCTTGGACCTTTTGAATAATGGAACGCCGTCAATATTAATATCTAAAAGTATCACTGGCGTTTCGTATACATTTAGTTTATATAAGTAAGGTTTTACACCAACATGAAAATATTGCCCTGGAGCAACAGTTCGTATAACAACTTTTTGCCTTTCGTGTGACTTTATTAGGGTATTTGTACATGATGGTACACTTACATCCTCGGAATTTAATATTCCTAATAGTTCGTCACAGCATTGTCGTCCAGGGTTATATTTTTGATACCAATTCGATAATTTACATTTTAGAATATCCTCTTTCGACAATTGATGTGCTTGAAGGGATGTTGAATTCAATTCGTGGTTTGACTGTGCTGCCTTCCCTAAATCTGGCACTTGGCTCCCTGGTTTCCCTGAACCTGGCGCTTGGAAAGATGCTAATTTACGTAGTGAAATTGCTCTAAAATTATTTTCTTCCTTACGCGCTAATCGCTTTAAATTTCTGGACGAAAATCCCTCCATATTTTAATTAATTATTTTCGCATATTTACCTTATATCTGGAAAGGATGTACAACTCAATACAAATTAATTGATTATCTGGAAAAGATGTAAAACTCAATACAAATTGATTTATGCCCGAAGAAATTTTTCAGAAAATTGAAAAACAAATTTGAAAACAACGAACAAACAAAAACCAATGTTGTTTATAAACGTTGCCTAGCAATTTTTTTATTTTTTATTCCTAATTACAGAACCCTTACCCAGTAAGTGGAAGTCGTAAGCACTGGTTGTCCCACTACGAACCAACTAGATGACTATGTAATAGCTTTTATTTGTTTAAGTTTTGATGGAATTACATTCTGTTCGATTTTTCAATGCTAAGGTATAAGTAGTAGCATTGTCAACTATATGTGTGTTTAAATACAACATACTTACTTAATCTTCCAAATTTCCCAAGAACATAATCGATCTTTTGGTAAGGGGTTTTAATTTTTACCACTGGGATTACACAATGCCTTTCATGAGGTTGGTATGGTTGGTTGGTATGGGAGAAAGCTTTTTCTTCCCCATGGACAAATCAAACGTCATTAAGTCAAATTTGAAGACTACAAAAAGTAGATTTCGGCTATTGATTTTTTTTAGCAACAATTTGATTGGTCGAATCACCTTTTGTATCCCTATTTTTTCTACTCCAAAAAATTTTTGTTTTACAATTTATCTTATACTGTTCCAAGGTGATGTTAATTCTATTTTGAGCAAACATACCATTCACATGTCGTTTTAATTATCTTCCAAAGATGTTGTTTTTCTGTTTCTTTTCTGCTTACAAGGTTATCTTTGCGGGAGTCTTTTCATTTTACTACTGCATGGACATGGTCCGGTTGGTTAAACCACCCAAATGTGCTGCTTCCTTTAGCTGTTGCATGCTTTATTGCCATGACCATCTTAGGATGAGCGATTTGGTTTAGCATTCTTTCGAGTGATCGAATGGCAGGTGTTAATTAAACTAATAAATGTTTAATTATGGTAAAGGATATCCCACAGTAAGCTTTCGCATTGCCACCTCCGTTTTTTTTTTCGTATATGGGTAGGTATGGACAGATGAATAATTTTATTTTAATTACTAAATCAAAAGGAAATAAAACGGCTCCAAAATAGGAAACTCAACAAACGGAAAAGAGAGCAACAAAAATGTCTGCATTTGGGTGGTAACTTTCGTGCTATATAGCAAACTCAAAGAAGTTAAGTTATGCAAAAATCCAATGCAGCTGTTTGAACGCGAATTGGGTATTTCATGTTGACTTTTCAATGTCAAAAATTTTGAAATGATGCCTGGGCAATTATCTTCAAAGTGGTTTTACTGTCCGCTTTGAGTGGCTAATTGTTAGTTCTATGCGGTATTATTAATTCATGTTTTTTTTTCTTGAAGTAATGGTTATGCATAAATATCTAATGTCGGAAAATTTCATAAATGAGTGAAGTTTCCTCATGCAATTGCATGGTTATATTACAAGAAGTACTTTAATTTAATAGTTGCCCCCAAAGTAAGCAATAGCATGGTACCCATTGTTTCACAAATAAGAATAGTAAGCACTTTTAGTTTGGCGATCAAATAAATGCCCCCATATTCGGATATTGCGAAATGTAAACCAAGAATTTTGGTTTCTTACAAAGAAAAAAATTGAGAAACTATCGGACTTAACTTAAATTTGTATTTGCACTTCTTTTCAAGGAGAATTAACATATGTTGCAAAATTTAAATTTTTTATGTTTAAGGGTTAAACAAGTAAGGATAATCTAAAATCAGGCAGGGCTGACTATATTATACCCTGCACCACTTTGTAGTTCCACATTTTCGATACCATACCAAATCCGTCAAATGTTTTCGGTGCTATATGAAGGTTTTTGTCCCAAATATATATATTTAAATCTGGACAAAATTTGTTTGACTTCTATAGAACTATGGGGTTGAGCACAATGTTTATAAAAAAATAAGTATATACGGCCGTAAGTTCGGCCAGACCGAATCTTATGTAACCTCCACCATGGATTGCGTAGAAACTTCTACTAAAGACGGTCATCCACAATTAAATTACTTGGGTTGCGGCCGATGGCAAGGCATCTTAAAACTTCTTAACATCATCATCTAAACTGTAAGTTAGTCAATGCGGGATATATATTAGACAAAGGAAAGGTCGATTAAATTCCTATATATTCAGTTCTTGACCAGTATATATAGGGAAGAAATAATTACGAACCGATATGAACTTTTGTGCGGTAATTATAGAGCCAGAATTGAAATATTGGGGTCGCTTTATATGGGGGCTATATACAATTATGAACACGAGTCTACCAAAAATGGCAGATTTTTTACTCTATAGAAATAAATTTTTGACAAAATTTTGTATAGAAGTTATATTTTGGCAAAATTTTCTATGGCAATAAAATTTTGGTAGATTATTTTTGGCTCGAATGGCAATCATGATTTTTCTGTGATCGGTTCATTTGGGGGCTATATATGATTATAGATCGATACGGACCAATTTTGGCATGGTTGTTATCGGCCATACACTAGCGAAATGTACCAAATTTCAACCGGATCGGATGAATATTGCTCCTTCAAGAGGCTCCGCAAGTCAAATCTGGGGATCGGTTTATATGGGGACGATATATAATTATGGACCGATGTGAACCAATTTTTGCATGATTGTTAGAGATCATATACCAATACCATGTACCAAATTTAGCTGGATCGAATGAAATTTGTTTCTATTTGAGGCTCCGCAAGCCAAAACTGGGGATCAGTTTATATGGGGGCTATACGTAAAAGTGAACCGATATGGCCTATTTGCAATACCATCCGACCTACATTAATAAACTACTTGTGCCAAGTTTCAAGTCGATAGCTTGCTTCGTTCGGAAGTTAGCGTGATTTCTACAGACGGACGGACATACTTAGATCGACTCAGAATTTCACCACGACCCAGAATATATATACTTTATGGGGTCTTAGAGCAATATTTCGATTCGTTACAAACGGAATGACAATGTTGTTTTTAGTGTATTAACTTTAATTTAGATAGTCCGTCCCTTTCTACTTAAGGCTGGTTTCCACTTTAGGAAGCCACCGTTGTGCAATGGTTCACATGCCACCTTGCATACACACGGTCGTGGGTTCGATTCCTGCTTCGAACGAACACCAAAAAGTTTTTCAGCGGTGGATTATTCCATCTCAGTAATGCTGGTGACATTTCTGAGGGTTTCAAAGCCTCACCAATGTGGTATCACAATGGACTGAATAGTCTAAGTGAGCCTGATACATCGGGCTGCCACCTAACCTAACCTAGTTTCCACTTTTTTATTATCGCGTCATAAACCAAGTCTATAATTTGAAACCCCATTAATATTGGATGGGTATCTTCATGACCGCATCGCAAGTGCTCATCATGTTCAAGGTTCGATTATGCCATTCTATTTATGTTCCAAAATAGCTCAACAAAATACCACCATTCTTCAATATGCAACAGTTTTGATTAACATTGTTAGTCTCATGTAATACCAAAATAAAAAATAAAAACTTCACAGTTTTTTTAAATTTTGTGTCAACAATCAATGGCAGCTCTCAAATGGAATCTAACATATATGCCGATCTATTGTTGATGTATAACTGTCATGTTGTGGCAACACATCACGACAACTTTGTCAGTTTTATAAGGCAATTTTCACATCATTGCAAGTCAATGTTGCACATTGAGCTCAAGATTTTGTTGGGTTTTGAGGTTCAAACGTACGTTAGTTGATGGCTTTGGATTATTTCGCTGTAATTCGTGCATAAAAAATCTTTGGCTAAATTAAATCTAATCTTGTAGGAGAATAGCAGCAATATAATTCAAACGGAAAGACGGATTAAGTGGCATTAGAATCATTGATTGATTGTCGTACTGATTTTTTTTTTTAAATGACACGTCACATCTACCTGGTTAGATGGATGACTTATGTGACTCAGCTGATGTTGGGTAAAATCGAAAAATTGCAAAGATATTTTTTTTGTTAATATTCAATATTGTATATATGTGTACCCCCATATGAAAATTGTACATGACAAGTAGTTAAAAATTTGAAACAATTTCGTAACAATACAAATGACATTTCAAGGTTCATCGAAGAGGTTATTATTCCATGGTACTGAGAAGAAAATTGGAATTTAGTTAGAATGGATAGAAGTTCGTGTGAGTTAATGAATCAACTAGATGTAGATATTGTTATATCTATTCTAAAAAAAAAATCTTGTCCAATTTCAAATATTTTCTCAAAATTACAAAGTTTTCGCATTATATTCTCAGTGTGTTGCTAAATTTTAGTAGTTCTCTGGCTATCTAGGTATCTTGTGTCCCAAGGAAAATAAGTGATCATCAAATATCATTTCATATCATCTACCCTTCTTCCAAAGGCACAACTTTAAAAGCACTTCCAGAGGATACACTCCCAATGATGTTCTTTATTTTAACTACCCAGGAAGTTCTTTTCATTCAATTTTTTATAACATGCTTTTTTCATATTTTAATGGGTAATTTTAATTTTTTAATAATAATTTTTAAACTTTGTCATTCCGTTTGTAACACATCGAAATATTGCTCTAAGACCCCATAAAGGCTATATATTCTGGGTCGTGGTGAAATTCTGCGTCGATCTGAGCATGTCCGTCCGTCCGTTGAAATCACGCTAACTTTCGAACGAAACAAACTATCGACTTGAAACTTGGCGCACGTAGTTGTTATTGATGTAGGTCGGATGGTATTGCAAATGGGCCATATCGGTCCACTTTTACGTATAGCCCCCATATAAACGGACCCCCAAATTTGGCTTGCGGGAACTCTAAGAGCAGAAAATTTCATCCGATCCAGATGAAATTTGGTACATGGTGTCAGCATATGATCTCTAACAACCATGCAAAAATTGGTCCATATCGGTCCATAATTATATATAGCCCCCATATAAACCGATCCCCCGATTTGGCATGCGGAGCCTCTAAGAGAAGCAAATTTCATCCGATCCGGCTGAAATTTGGTACATGGTGTAAATATATGGTGTCTAACAACTGTGCAAAAATTGGTCCACATCGGTTAATAATTATATATAGCCTCCATATAAACCGATCCCCCGATTTGGCTTGCTGAGAGAAGCAAATTTCATCCGATCCGGCTGAAATTTGGTACATGGTATTAGTAAAGGGTGATTCTTTTGAGGTTAGGATTTTCATGCATTAGTATTTGACAGATCACGTGGGATTTCAGACATGGTGTCAAAGAGAAAGATGCTCAGTATGCTTTGACATTTCATCATGAATAGACTTACGATCTGCCACAACGTCGAATTTTCAGTGAATGGGCCCTAGAAAAGTTGGCAGAAAATCCGCTTTTTTATCGACAAATTTTGTTCGGCGATGAGGCTCATTTCTGGTTGAATGGCTACGTAAATAAGCAAAATTGCCGCATTTGGAGTGAAGAGCAACCAGAAGCCGTTCAAGAACTGCCCATGCATCCCGAAAAATGCACTGTTTGGTGTGGTTTGTACGCTGGTGGAATCATTGGACCGTATTTTTTCAAAGATGCTGTTGGACGCAACGTTACGGTGAATGGCGATCGCTATCGTTCGATGCTAACAAACTTTTTGTTGCCAAAAATGGAAGAACTGAACTTGGTTGACATGTGGTTTCAACAAGATGGCGCTACATGCCACACAGCTCGCGATTCTATGGCCATTTTGAGGGAAAACTTCGGAGAACAATTCATCTCAAGAAATGGACCGGTAAGTTGGCCACCAAGATCATGCGATTTGACGCCTTTAGACTATTTTTTGTGGGGCTACGTCAAGTCTAAAGTCTACAGAAATAAGCCAGCAACTATTCCAGCTTTGGAAGACAACATTTCCGAAGAAATTCGGGCTATTCCGGCCGAAATGCTCGAAAAAGTTGCCCAAAATTGGACTTTCCGAATGGACCACCTAAGACGCAGCCGCGGTCAACATTTAAATGAAATTATCTTCAAAAAGTAAATGTCATGGACCAATCTAACGTTTCAAATAAAGAACCGATGAGATTTTGCAAATTTTATGCGTTTTTTTTTTTTAAAAAGTTATCAAGCTCTTAACAAATCACCCTTTATATGGTCTCTAAGGACCATGCAAAAAATGGTCCACATCGATCCATAATTATATATAGCCCCCATATAAACCGATCACCAGATTTGACTTCCGGAGCCTCTTGGAAGACCAAAATTACTCTGATTCAGTTGAAATTTTTTACGTGGTGTTAATATATGGTTCAAACACCCATGCAAAAATTGGTCGAAATCGGTTCATAATTATATATAGCCCCCATATAAACCGATCCCCAGATTTGACCTCCTGACCCCCTTGGAAGAGCCGAATTCATCCGATTCGGTTGAAATTTGGTATGTGATGTTAGTATGTGCTATCCAACAACCGTGCAAGAATTGGTTCATATCAGTCCATAATTACTCAGCAAAAAAAGCGTCGCCAAAAAAGTAATGAAAATGTTCTTTTTGGATCCGGAAGTGGTGCAAAATTGACGCAGAAGCGATGAATTTAACATGGGCTTGTCATAGGACGGAAGTCCTCCATTTCAACAGTCGTTGCACTGAATTTGCATCACTTCTTTAGGTGTGATCCGAATTCAATGTTTTAAAAATTAAAAAATTTTGTGATATTTTGTCAAATAAATAATTTTTATAATTTTTTTATAATTTTTAATGGATTCTAACTCTTGTCGGAAGCATTTGACCTCAAATATTTAAAAAAAATTCACAATTTTTTCATATTGGACTTAGCAATTTTTTCAATAAAATTTAAATGATTTGTGCCATTTGATGAATTCTTACTCTGTTTTTAACTTATTTGAAACAAAAACAGTTAAAATTACCCATTAAAAGTATGAAAAAATCAAGCTATAACAATTTTAATTAAAAGAACTTCCTGTGTAGTTAAAATAAAGTATCATTGGGAGTGCATCTTCTGGAAGTGCTTTTACAGTTGTGCCTTTGGAAGAACTTCCAAATTTTTTTGCTGGGTATATATAGCCTCCATATAAACCGATCCCCAGATTTGACCTCCGGTGCCTTTTGGAGAAGCAAAATTCATACGATCTGGTTGAAATTTGGTACGTGATGGTAGTATATGATATTTAACAGCCATGCCAAAAGTGGTCCATATCAGTCCATAATCATATATAGCCCCCATATAAACCGATCCCGAGATTTATTTTTGGAGACTTTTGGAGGAGCAAATTTCACCTGAGTCAGTTGAAATTTGGTACATTGTGCTAGTATGTGGCCGTTAACAACCATGCCTAACTAGGTCAATATCGGTCTATAGTTATATATAGCCCTCAGATAAATCGATCCCCAATCACACAAAAATTCAAGTTCATAATTGTATATAACCCCCCCATATAAGCGACCCCCATATTTCAATTCTGGTTCTCTACCACGTATGGACTAACTCACAATTTAGAACACGATGTTAAGAAGTTTTAAGATACCACAACCCAAGTAATTCGATTGTGGATGACAGTCTTTAGTATAAGTTTGTATGCAATCCATGGTGGAGGGTACATAAGATTCGGCCTGGCCGAACTTACGGCCGTATATACTTGTTTTGTTTCAAATAGGTTAAAAACTGAGTAAGAATTCATAAAATGGTACGAATCATTTATATTTTGTTGAAAAAAATTCCAAATCAAATTTGAGAAAATTGTGCATTTTTGAAAATATTTGAGGTCAAACGTTTTAGACAAGTATCCATTAAAAATTATAAAAATTATTTAACAAAGTAGCACAGAATTTTTTAATTTACATCCAAAACATTGAATTCGGATCACACCTAAAGAAGTGATGCAAATTCAGTGCAACGGCTGTTGAAATGGAGGACTTCCGTCCTATGACAAGCCCATGTTAAGTTCATCGCTTCTGCGTCAATTTTGCACCAATTCCGGATCCAAAAAGAACATTATCATTAAATTTTTGGCGACGCTTTTTTTGTTGGGTATTGACATAGTTCTTTCACTCATTGTCTTGATTTGAGCTTGGGGTCATACATGAGTATACAGCTTCTTTCCCACTCCGAACACATTTTAATATTCTACATCGAAATATGAAATCCAATCACATGTTATGATCTCTAATTAAATAACCAAAATTACAGGTATTTAAAATTAACGGCTCTTCTTAGCCGGCAAAAAGAAACATAAATTTTTCCTTATTAATTTCCAAGTGTGTGAGAAACTCCCTTGATTACATTTCCCCATTAAATGATGTGAAAAAATAAATACCGTTTTCCCCTCAAAAGCATTTGAATTGATAATCTTTCTGTATATAAACTTGCTTGCCATTATACTGTTGTGTAGACGAATATTCCACGATCTTAAAAGGTGCTCACATGGTGGGTAAGAAATGATGTAATTTATTTGGTAATCTTAGCAGCTGGAAATATACTGGGAGGATGCTTCAATCGCACTTGAATCTTATGTTGTTTTGTTGCCTTAAAACCGATATGCACATGCGTATGTGAAGCTAATGATTTACTATGTTTAGTAGAGCAGTACTATCAATTTTTCAAACGATTTGATATAAACGAAAATTAAATAAAGCGTTTATCATAAAATAATGTTATATAAATATAGGAAAGCTTATATTGTAAGGTACACCGAAAGAAAAGTTTTCTTTTCTGCTGAACGACAATCGTTATATCATGTGTCATATAGTCGGATTTTCTAATTCTTAAAGAAACTACACTATAACAAACTAAATTTTCGTTGTATAAAATTCTTTTCCGGAGGAAAGTATTTTTTCTTGATGTGTAGGTTGAAGGTATCCAAACCATTTAAAGAATTTTTTTTTTTTTTTTCGAGAAAAACTGAATTAATATATTTGTATATACAAGTAGTAAATTTCTCTTTTTTGCGGAAAAAGCATATTCAGTGTAATCCACATAAAGACTTCCTATGAAAAACTTTAAATGAACCATATGGTCTAATCACTTTATTATGAAAACTTTAATCCTTTTTACATTACACTTAACTGAAATTTAAATGCGTACTATAGAGTATGAAAGACTTCCCATATGACCACAGTAAATCATACTCAGGCGTGTGGATAAACAATATAGCGGCATTTTTTCAGCAAACGGTTACTTTTTCTATTAAATGTGTAAAGCAGCTATAGCAAAAACAAAAAATTCGTCATTACAAAGCTAAAAACGAAACACACTTCTCTATTGGCAATACGACTACTATCTGCCTATCCATGGTTTCCCAAAATAAAACAAAAGGAATGGATAAAAAAATATCCAACATCGCCAGATCAGAAAATTCTTGTTTTATTGGAAATTTCTTGTGGCGGTTATATTCATTTTTGAACGTAGTTTTCTTTTACGTTTGTTTTTCAATTACATTTTTTCTTCAACAATGAGGTATAAGTGTGCACAGTGATTGCAAAACGTAAAGAAGCAATACTTTAAAGATCATTATAGAAGCCCTAAGACAGTTCGAAATATTTTTTTTTTTTTAGAAGCGATACACCATTGAATAATGGTCGATGCCATTAGTAGCGAGCTAACGTTATATGAGAAAAGGCCATGTAACTGATGAGTTTTTAAAACTATAAGTTTGAATGTAGATATCGGCTTTAAGTGCAGGAATACCATGGCATTTTTCTTTACGATCTTTATATATAACATTCAAAGTATGTTGGTTTATTTGTTTGTATGTTCCTGGTAAGCTTGGAAACGGCTGAACCGATTTATGTCAAAATTTCAGATATGGTAGGGGGCGCTCATGTGGTGAAAAAAGGGTACCTCATTTTTTTGACACCTGGTCGCGAAGGGTAACATCCCCTTTGTCCTACTTTTTGAAAATTGGACCAAAGTTGACCGATTTGCTTGGTCGTGGAGGGTGACCTCACCTTTGTCCTACTTTTTGAAAATTGGACCAAAGTTGACCGATTTGCTTGAAATTTTCATTGAAGGTTGGGGTTGACATCTAAACAAAGATCCTACTTTATTTTTCGATATTTGGTCGCGGAGGAGGACCTCCCCTTTGTCCGACTTTTTTTAAAGTACAACGAAAAAATTGAAATTCTCTAAATTACCTGAGATTTACAGAGGACATGCGGTGAAGTTATGAAATTAATATGGGGTACCTGATGTGTTCGTATGTGGACGGGGAGGGAGACCTCAACATTGCCCGACTTTTTGAAACTTGGAACCAAATTATCCGATTTTCTTGAAATTTTCAGAGAAGTTTGAAGGGGGATCTAGACAAATAACGGCTACTTTATTTTACGATATTTGGTCGGAGAGGTTGATCTCCCCTTTGTGGAAACACCGTGAAAACAAAACTAAAGTCCTCCGAAGGAAATTTTACGGAAAAACTGTGTAAGGCTATGAAATTTATATCAGGTTCCTGATTTTCTAATATTTGGTTGGGGAAAAATAAAAGGGAATATGGTGACATCCGCTTCTCCTTAAGCACATACAGTGAAAAAACTAAAACTTTTCCAATTTACTTGAATTTACAGAGGACTTGGGGAGAGGTTATGAAATTAATATTGGATATCAGAGTTTGAGATATTTGGTCGGGAGGAGTGTCCGCCCCTTGCCCTGCTTTTTAAAAATTGGGCTTATAATTTGTTTCACATTTTCTGGGACGTTTACACAAGAGATGCTACATCACTTTTCGATATTTGACCGGGGAGGGGGACCTCATCTAAAACTGAAAATACTAAAATTCTCAGGTTTTCTTGAAATTTACAAACGCCGTACGGGAAGATTATGAACTGAATATGGTGTACTTGATTTTTGGATATTTGGACGGGAACCTTCTCCTTGCCTCAGACTACGAAACTTGAAGGAAAGTTTAAAGATTTTCGTGGAATTTGCAGTGAAGTGACGTCCCAATTTACTTGAAATTGGGAGAAGATGATTAAATTTATACAGCGTACATGATTTTTCGATGTCTGGTTGGGAAAGAGGAATAGTGAAGTTTGGTAGTTTGTGAAAATAGTATAGGGTACGTGAATTTACGATATCTGGTTGGGGGGGGAGCGAATTGTGCCCGATTTTTTGAAAATAGAAAATAGAGGATTGTTGATAAATGGGAATTTGGTACTAGAGGTGTGCGTGTGACACGAAATTCTCGGGACACGCGTGAATAACGTGAGTCATGAACAAAATCCAATCACGAGAATTGTCGTGAATCGTGTGTGAGTACTGGTTTTCATTTCGTGAATGTACGAGAGTGGGATTGGCTACAACACGTATCGTGCGTGAGCGTGCGTGAATAAACATTTTGTTTCGTGAATGTGCGTGAGTGTGAGTGAAATTTCAGTCAAGCGCACACCTCTACTTGGTACACAATTTTATGGTTTTTCCACAGGCTTCTTCCAGACGTTTTTAAGTAAAAAACTTAAATTTACATGAAGTTGACAGGCAACGTAGGATGCTTCATTTTCCGGTATATGTTTGGGAATGTTCTCCTTGTCCAACACTTTAACAAATGTTAATATGGTCAATATTTAAGTACTTTTACTTTTGCCGATGTATTGGACGGTATGTCGAGGAGAAGTATATCTCCCCTTGACAAACCACGCACGAAATTCACAGGAAATGTAGAAGATTGTCCAGTGATTTGAATACATACCAATGAAAAACCAAAAATTGTTTGAAAGGGAACGTTTGTTAAGCCGGTCCGTTTTACTTCTGCATAACCGCCCTATTTCTGTATATAAACGAAAAAGCAAGTAGTCCGATTTTTTTTTAATGTACGGAACACGTGTACGGAACGTGTGGAAACCATGGAGTGATAAATCAGTACTTCAGTTTTTGTGCCAGACTTCCCTTGACCCTGCTCTTTAAAAGATTTCAAATCATTTCGAATTTGTTTTCAGATCGAAGGATATAGTTGACTACGTTAACGTAAATATGCTTCGGAAGTCGTAGCGAAGCGGGCCGGGTTACGCTAGTCTGTGCATAATATCAAGATGATAGCACCATTATTGCACACTGAAAAAACAGTGAACCCACCAGGAAAGATAACTTTCGATTAATTTTAGAAAATTTGGAACTTTTTTAGAAAATTTTAACTAAACGGTATTACAAGCGCTGGCATCACTCGGATATGGCAAAAATAAGTAAATATTTTTTGACAAATTCAAGAAAATTTATTAGACATAATTAAATTTTTTCAGTAGGTAAAGAAAATTTTGTAGTTTTAAGAGAAATCTTGGAGTTCAAAATTGCAAGAATGTCTTTAGTGACATACGAAGTTCACGATGGACACATTTTTGGTAAAATTTACAAATTTAAAGAAATAATGAACTATTTTGTAAGAAATACGAAATTAGGAAATCTTTATGCTTTATTTGTGTATAACTTTTTCCCGTTTTTTAGTTCATTTAACTAACATACGCAAAAAATTATTTGACTAAAATAAACTTTTTCCAAACATAATGATTCTATGAACTAATATAAAGTTAATATGGCTTTAGTGAAATAGAGAGTTCACTTTTTTTTTTGTGCAGGTTAAAGCGTGATTACAACAGACATGCAGACAGACGATTCAAAGTTCTCTGAAATAAAATAATTTATGTAAAAGTTTTCTTTTACTTCGTAAATTATAATCATTTAAGCTTTTCTGATCATCCTGCTAAAAATCCCTTTTTCCCGGTAATGGAAAAAGACCGTTAAAAAACTAAACTTTGAGATAAGTTATTAGCTTTTAAGACCAACTTTCTTTTAATAAATAATATAACAGTTCACCCTCTAATGCCCAATTCCGCCTTTTGGCGGGCTTCGTAAAATCAGTAAGTTTTTAGTAAAACACAAAAGAAAACTTAGTGAAATCTGTTTAAGAGGCTTTGCAGCATATACTGAATTTTACCGCATAATTTTTTCTTGCTTCGTTTTCTTGCTTTTGTGTCGTTAACATTAGTGATCTAGTTTGGCTTTTTTCGTGAATTTTATTTATTAATTTAAATTGTTTTATAAATTCATACCCACTAATATTTTTCCGATCTCTTTTTTTAATTTTTTCATGAAATTAAATTAAAATAAAATAAGTTTTTAATATTAATAATATCAGAAATAAAATACTATCGCGATAGAACGTGTAAAACTCCCGAATATGGCTAACATATGTTTTGTTCTGAAATTCGCTGAAGTTTGCTAACGTAAACTCTCTTGGTTTTAATTAGTTCACGTTACGTATATACAAATTATTTCTCTGTTAAATTTAATTCTGAGTGTTTCAAAGTGGTTTCACTGCAATAAGGAACGCCGTTCGGACTCGGCTATAAAAATGAGGTCCCTTGTCATTGAGCTTAACATAGAATCGGGCAGCACTCCGTGATAAGAGAGAAGTTCACCACTGTTGTATCACAATGGACTGAATAGTCTAAGTGAGCCTGAAATATTGGGCCGCCACTATACCTAACCTAACCTAATCTTAATTCTATATTACCTATGATCGATACGAGTTTCACATTTCCTACATACTAACATTTACCACTGTGCTATTTTTATAGAATCGCCAAATCACGTTAATAACTTCAAACCAAAACAACATATAGAGCATCCAAACAACGCACAATGCAAGTGTAAATCTTATTAATAAAATATGTGTTTTAGTCTTTTTGGTAAGCAGTGACCAAAACCGTGATACCATGGACCCAAAACAAGTCAACGGTTCCTATTGGAGAAGAACAACCATAAAATCCGTTGATCAAAGCAAAAAAAAAAACTAATTCCCTAAGCATCATTAACATCTCACAGGAGGCAGAATTAGCCTTCACATAAGCCTTATGGTGGTATGAATGCATTAAAGCTCAATAAAAATTTGTTAAAATGCTATGTGGCAAGCGTTTAGCCTTGGTCATATACTTTTAACAAAAAAAAAAAAAAACAGAAAAACTCTCCTCATCCAGGCAAAATTAATTCCGCATTGCATTAACTAATTGTTTTTATTTTTTGTTGTGAAAATTCCTTTGGCCAAAAGCAAATTCTATGTGCGAGTGTCATTACAGACACCAGCGGCGGAGATATCATGTACATATCTGGCATTTTGGGTCTTTGTTTTCTTTTTCTCTCGTAGTGGACGATTGTTTGTTATTTCTGTAATAAATGAGTTCTTCCAGCTGCAGAGCCAAATCCCATGTCAATATACTTGCCAAGAGCTAATTCGCAAGTACTGTAAAAATCGATTTCAAATGACTATAGGTTTGGTATTCGGTAATTGGTTTTTGTGAAATATGCTAATTCTTAGAAAAAACTTGGGTGGAAATATTTGTACCATTAGGATATTGGGATACAAAACTTTGTGTTGAAATAAAACAATTTTTACACTGAGATCTCTAAACTTTCTACATGTAAATGATACACATATAAATGTCAGAATTCATTTCATTCATTTTCTCAATTTAACTAACATATATTTTTCGTTGACTATTCCCCTACATGTAATCTTCCACTATTTTTGACCAATCCTGTGAAGTGAGTTTGGTACCACTTTGTTTTGGCTTAACTGAAAGTCTTTCTACCTCCGTTCATGATATTCGAATATAAGTCCATTGGTACACTTCAAAGACCCATGAAAAGTAAAAATAAACAACTGAACACGGCGAACGTGAACCATTCTATAAGACGGAATGGTGATGGCTAAGAAAATAGATGGATTCACAAGGCATGATACAAGCTACACCCAGACAAGGATTATGATCACCTCAAATATGTTTCAAGAGCAAAATATTATTTTTGAACGGGAAACATGTAACGTGTTTGTCGCAAAATTTTATTTTCTCGAAAATTTTGTATATGATTTCGTCAACCATGTGTATATTTGTCAAAAAAAAAGCGACAAAAATGTTCCAGCGCACCATCCAAAATTAACATTTTGCTCTGGAAACATGTTTGGGGTCATCATGTTCCTACTCAGCATGTATCCAGGAAATTGTCACAGGTCTATGTTTAGCTCATTAACAAAGGACCTCCTTTTTATAGTTGAGTCCGTACGATGGTAAAACCACTGGGTGGGGATAATCTACGGCCCAAACACTTTTTTGGGTTTGGTCGAAACTGGAATTGAACCCATGTCCCTTTGTATGCAAGGCGAGCATGCTAACCATTGCACCACGATGTCGTACGAATATTCCTATTTGCATAAACTCATACCTTTGATTTTAATCCATGACGGAGGGTATAGGGGTTTGTGGCCTATCAGATGTACCATCATTTCCTTTGTTTGTGTGTAAATGGTGATAGCTAATGATTTTCTCGTTCCACTTTTATGTATTTTTCTCCCCATTCGTCTGCAGTAAATCTTTCAGTAAATTGCTTGGACAACATCTACTACAAAGAGTCGAAGGAAAACCTAATATGTGATATACATTTCATTGGAAAACTTTCAATTTCATTTTTAATTTAAATAATTGACTTTCATTGAATTGCAATTTCCATCTATTTCTCTCTTGAGCCAGTTTTCGCCATATATACCAGAAACAGATAGGCATGTATTTTAGCAAAATCAATTTCATCTCTTGTATAGAGAGGGAGACCAGTTGCCTCATCAGAAGTTGCATGTTTAACTCACATAGCTGTGCTACTGTTGCACCGGAATTTGTGCCGCCTCAAACCACAGCCCGATCGAGCTTACACCGTCGGACTATGCTCTAATTTCACTTGTTACGGTGGCGACAAACATAGACGCGGCGACATTTGTCACTTGTCACATATCCTCCATGCATTCATATGTGGAAAGCGAAAAATGTTGTTATTGGCTTTTCATTGGTCTTTTTTTATTTCGCTTTCCAACTATTTTTGTTTATTTTTTTCGAGAGTCTTATATTAAACGAGAAAACGAGTATCAGCACGCGAGATGTGAAAAGAAACTACAAAAATGGAGATATTCATTAGGTAAACAGCCTTAGGCAAACAAACAGCCTAGATGAAATCGTCTAAGGCGCAAAGACATGGTTATAGGAACGCATAAAACTACTGTTATGACCACTACGGCAAAGGAATATGGCCGTACGACGAGAAAAATTTTCACAAAACTTTCAATGATAGCAAACAAATTGTTTTTTGTTTGTTTGTTTATGGAGGCTAACAAGCTTGGGGTGAGTGGAGCTGAAAGTTGAGGAAAAAGCAAAACTTCCAACCAATGCTGATTTAGACAATTGAATTTTTATGAGGTTCGTGTCTTAAGTCTTTTGTTTATTTTTAAGATATGCGTCAGCATAAAATCTTAAGTGATATTAAGGAAACTTTTAATATCCTATCTAATTTTCAATTTATTTACTTTGAAAGATTCACGAAAATGGCATATAAATTGGTTGATTGTATATTAGTAAAAGGAAGGAGTAAACTTTAATTATATACTGGAAAATGTTACAGATTATCTATGTGAAATATAGCAATTTTGTAAAGTATTTTTAAAATGCTGGCGTTCGATTAAAATCGGGATTTTTTTGTTAACAGATTTTAGCACAATAACAGCTTCAAACTACTGAATGCCGCTAGCTACACCCAGGGAAAAAATGCTTTTCTCGGGAACGAAATTTTAGATAAACGAAATTCCCCTTTAACATAAAGTATTTTGTTTGTTGTCACAACAAATGTCTCTATTGTTTACTATTTGCTTTTGAAAAAAAATTGGGTGCTTTAGAAGAAAACTTCATTCCTCCGAATAGAAAATTCTTCTTTCAGTGTAATTAAGGAAGTTCGAGGCTAAAAACCTGAGTAGCTCCGGTTTTTAGCCTTGAGTTTTTCGTACTAGATTCTGAGAAACATTTCGTAATTTATTTGTTTTTTTCAGCTTCTTTTCCTCATAAGCTCTCAAAGTCCTTTACAAACGTGGTAACGACAAGTAGAAACTATGCCATGTTTCAATTAAAAAACTACATTAAAATAAAGTGTTGAAAAAATATCGTATTTTTGAACTCTTTTTGCTTTGTAGTCAAGATACAAAAACAACTCATTTAGAAACGTTTTGATTAGTTTTAATTTTTTTTTTTTTGAATTATTATAGCCAAGTTGACCTTAGAAAAAAAATTTTCATGTTAGGTGTTGAAACCTGTTCAACCAACTTTACCTTGATTAAAATATCTATATATTTAATTTGTATAATTGCACGCTCACAAAAAATCGCTTCTGTAACATATACTCCCAAATATATTTTGCTTCAAGCATATACTTTTTGGGTATTGCCCAAACATTTATATGTTTGATCTCTTCCAATATATAATATGTTTGAAAGCATATTGGTCTAAACAATATATGTTTGGGTAGTCTAAGTTCCAAACATTTTGTATTTTTGCATCCAAATTCAATAATGTTGTCTTCCAAAAAACAATATGTTATTTTGTGAACATATAATATGTTTGGAAGCATTTTGCACCCAAAAATATTATATGCTTAAAAAAAAATCTCCCAAACAATATTGTGCTCAAAATTTTATTTATTTATTTATATATTTACAATCATAATGAATTATGAAAATAAACAGGTAATATAGGTGCTAACAACCTTTCGACCTGAATGCTCAAAATTTTGTTTCTGCCCAATTGTATATTCCCCCACATCTTTCTCACTTCCACGAGATTTTTTAGTTCTTAGCACCTTTTTCTGTAATACAAACATTGTAGAAGAAATTAATCAATTGTATGATTTTTTTTATTTTAATTTTACCTTTTGCCGGACGGGGATTCGAACAGCGGACCACACAGTTTGTAAGGATCAAAGAAGTAGCTGATCAATTGCCCAAGGAAAAGTAAAATGTTAATTTTGTAATAACAAGCAACAACCACCAACTTAATTCAATGTCGCTCCCTGTTAAATAGCGCTCCAAGCTACTAAACACATATATGTTTATAGGCTAGTTCTAAATTAATATATGTTTGCATCCAAGCATATTATATTTACAAACATTTTATGTCCCAAACATAATATGTTCTAACATATTAACATATATGTCCCAAACATGTTATGCTAGTTTATGAACATTATATGCTTGCACTCAAAAATATTGTGTTTAAAAATTTGTGTTCCAAACATATAATGTTTATAGCCAAACATATGAAAAACAGTCTTTTTCATCCGTGTGAATTGAAGTTACTGAATTAATTTTATATTTGAATTGAATTCTTAACGAATGAACAAATTGAATTGTATCTTAAATGAACGAATGAAATGAAATTGTGAATTACGTAGTATAGAGAATGTGGCAACTCTTTTCTTTTCTTTGCAGTGAAAGCTTTCCCTCAAATTTAATTTTAGCGATATTCGTCCTTCTCTATCATTAAAATGATTTGCTGAATTAATTAATTTGGTACAATTAATATGTTTGACCGCATTTTTTGTGTTTCACTTGTGCACCGTCATCACGCTTGGTAAGCTGCCATCCCAATAAAAGTCCGGAAAAATCATGAAATCTTGCATTTTCTTTATATTTACTCTTTTTGGTATTTTACAATTCCTGGAGACTCTTAAATCACAATCGCATAACAGTCCATTATTCAAGGAACTCATCCATAATTGTACATTAAAATACACATTTTTAAGTCGAACAACTACAAGGACAAAACGACTTCATTGAAGGTTTTATCGACTTTTGGACAAGAAAAAAAAACTTTGGAGAAGAGAAATGCGTCTTGTATGCTAAGCAAAATACGCATTCGTACTTTCAGGACATGAAATATTTGCCTCACGACATTTTTTTTCAGTGTTTCAGGTATAAAATTCAAATAGTCATAAAGAATTTCAGTCGTCGAAATAATCTTTTATCGATATAAAATGAAAAAGTGCTTCAACTTTTTCCAATATTCTTTCGAAAAAAAATTTTTTCCGGCTTCTTCAAACCTCGACTTTTGCGATTAATAAAAAGTCAATTTTTAGATTCTCATCCTAACTGACGTCGACGAAATTTAAATTTGTATGACAATCATCACTCAAAATATTTACCTCAATTATTACGCCAACCTCATAAGTGTCACCAATTTTTCCTCATATATAATATATTCCTAGACATGTCTTAAATGGACATGAATTCCAAGCTCCTCCAGTTGGTGCGTGTGTCACATCTCCGCATTTTGCCTAAAGTCCCACTATGTCACTCATACTATGGGTATAAGTGCCCACAGCGTCTTGTTATCTTTGATTTCTTGTTTCGTTTGATGATAGAAACCACTAGACGGGAATAGAGACCAAAGTTGATTTTTACGAGTTTTCTTTGTGAATATGCCAGCAGACGAATGAATGAATTCATCGTTTCGCATATTTATTTACAATTTTAGTGTTTTTCCTCTGATTTGTTTCTTTTTTTTATCGTATGTTTGTTGGCGTTAACTGAAGTTTCTTTAAATGTTTATCTAATCACTCCCATCAATATGGGCGCCTAGTTAGTTAAAATGAGGTGCTTTCAGAGTTTAACAAAAAATACAACGAAGGAAAGAAAAAAACTCGCAAACGTAGACAGTTTTTGCAACACCAAAAAATCCATATTTTGTGCGAACAAATTTAGAGGATACCAAAAACAAAAAGTGCATCGTAACATGCACCAAAGTCAAAAATGCACTGTATTTAGAGTTGAGGGGGAAAAAAGCTATTTTATCGTAAATTAAAATGAAATCGAATCGGGCTGAAAATGCCTGTCAGAGTCCACAATGACGCAGAGGTTTCAACCAAAAAAGGTTGAATTTTTTTGTCAGCCAATACCGCAAATAAACGAACCAAATATTTGAACAAATTTGATATCATTCCGCTGATAACAACCATCGCATATTTCTCTAAGCGTTGATAGTGCGACGACAGAAACTTGGCGTGCAGTAATTAAGTCAATTAATGGAATAATGACGTTTTTATTATGGAGCCCCATTTTTTAAGGTAGAAAAAGTGAAGGTGTTTTGTGAAATGCAAAGAAACACTGAATTCAAGTGTCATGGGAATTATACCAGCTTTCAATATGTGTTTTCATACGTTTATATTTAGGGAGGGGCAAACACTTGTTGACATTTACATGAATTTTCGCCATAACGATTTAATGAGGGACGAGAGGGAAATTCTCTAAATTCGTCTACTTCGTCTGGACACAAGGAACGGAGTACCCCATACTTGCACTAACATACTTTTAGAAACGTTTACACACTGAAAAAAAAAACATGTCCGGTTCCAAAGATTTTGTCTTTACATTAAAAGTTTTGTTATTGATTCCAAGCCAAAGAAGCGGACAATAAAAGTACGACACTCGTAAGGACACATTCAAGACAAAATTTTCTATTAAATTTGGGTTTTATGTACTTGCATCTAGGATGCAAATTACATAAATTACATATACGGCACATCTATCTTCGGATGGCCATCTTATTTTACCCCGGATGGCCATCTTATTTTACCCCACGGGAGCCACCGTGGTGCAATGGTTAGCATGCCCGCCTTGCATACACAACGTCGTGGGTTTGATTCCTGCTTCGACCGAACACCAAAAAGTTTTTCAACGATGGATTATCCCACCTCAGTAATGCTGGTGACATTTCTGAGGGTCTCAAAGCTTCTCTAAGTGGTTTCAGTGCAATTTGCAACGCCGTTCGGACTCGGCTATAAAAAGGAGGTCCCTTGTCATTGAGCTTAACATAGAATCGGGCAGCACTCAGTGATAAGAAAGAAGTTCACCAATGTGGTATCACAATGGACTGAATAGTCTAAGTGAGCCTGATACATCGTGCTGCCACCTAACCTAACTAAAGGGTGATTTGTTAAGAGCTTGATAACTTTAAAAAAAAAAAAAAACGCATAAAATTTGCAAAATCTCATCGGTTCTTTATTTGAAACGTTAGATTGGTCCATGACATTTACTTTTTGAAGATAATTTCATTTAAATGTTGACCGCGGCTGCGTCTTAGGTGGTCCATTCGGAAAGTCCAATTTTGGGCAACTTTTTCGAGCATTTCGGCCGGAATAGCCCGAATTTCTTCGGAAATGTTGTCTTCCAAAGCTGGAATAGTTGCTGGCTTATTTCTGTAGACTTTAGACTTGACGTAGCCCCACAAAAAATAGTCTAAAGGCGTCAAATCGCATGATCTTGGTGGCCAACTTACCGGTCCATTTCTTGAGATGAATTGTTCTCCGAAGTTTTCCCTCAAAATGGCCATAGAATCGCGAGCTGTGTGGCATGTAGCGCCATCTTGTTGAAACCACATGTCAACCAAGTTCAGTTCTTCCATTTTTGGCAACAAAAAGTTTGTTAGCATCGAACGATAGCGATCGCCATTCACCGTAACGTTGCGTCCAACAGCATCTTTGAAAAAATACGGTCCAATGATTCCACCAGCGTACAAACCACACCAAACAGTGCATTTTTCGGGATGCATGGGCAGTTCTTGAACGGCTTCTGGTTGCTCTTCACTCCAAATGCGGCAATTTTGCTTATTTACGTAGCCATTCAACCAGAAATGAGCCTCATCGCTGAACAAAATTTGTCGATAAAAAAGCGGATTTTCTGCCAACTTTTCTAGGGCCCATTCACTGAAAATTCGACGTTGTGGCAGATCGTAAGTCTATTCATGATGAAATGTCAAAGCATACTGAGCATCTTTCTCTTTGACACCATGTCTGAAATCCCACGTGATCTGTCAAATACTAATGCATGAAAATCCTAACCTCAAAAGAATCACCCTTTATTAGAAATCCGTTTCAATTTGGCCATCCCAATCGAACCCGAAATGAAAAAAAAAACTTTTGAAATATGTCGAACAATATCTTATTCTGATCATTTTATTTCACTAAATGTGAAAATGCTTGATATTAAAATCTTAATGGATCTAAGATTTTAATATCAGGCGAATACAGCAATAAATAAAATACGACTATTTAAAAATTGCAACTAACTGGAGCACAAGGTCCGTCAGTGGCAATTTGCACCAATTTCACGTAGGGATATTTTAAGAAAGTTTCCTAGACTTTTTTTGTGTACGTTAGTGAAATGAACTCAAAAAGGGGAAAAATATACACAAAAGAAATTTTCATTGGGCTGTGGAAAATAATTAATAAAACAAATAATTTGTTTGCAATAAAATAAATAAGTTAAAATTAGCGTTAATTTAACTAATAAAAAGTAATCCCTGTAAAACATTCTGGAAGAACTATTTGCACAAATGAAAATTTCATTGGGCTGTGGAAAACAATTAATAAAATTTAACTACAAACAAATAATTTGTTTGCAATAAAATAAATAAGTTAAAATTAGTTAGTTTAACTACGGACTGGTTTTTCGGTTGGCATATTGCACCACTAGGGTTGTCCAATCCGGAAATATAAAATGTAATCCCTGTAAAACATTCTCGAAGAACTATTTGCACAAATGAAAATTTCATTGGGCTGTGGAAAACAATTAATAAAATTTAACTACAAACAAATAATTTGTTTGCAATAAAATAAATAAGTTAAAATTAGCGTTAGTTTAACTACGGACTGGCTTTTCGGTTGGCATATTGCACCACTAGGGTTGTCCAATCCGGAAATATAAAATGCAACTCCTGTAAACCATTATGGAACAACTATTTGGTGTTCGGCAAGAACTGCGATGGAGGACATAACTCTTTATCTCCATAGCGTTACCGTGGCTCTCATTTGACCACAGCGTTGCGCTTATAAAGTCAGCGGCGATTAAAAAAAAAATAACTTCATTGTATGACCATCCATATTTTCGAATCAATGTTCAAATCCTCTTTTGATTTGCAAACAAAAACATTGGTATGCAATTTCATTGCCACACTTTAAATAATGTGGTCAATTGACAAAGTCCTTCGGATGCTAATGCAACAATGGAATTTGCATTGTTTTTGTTTTTACAGAATACAGACCTTAACAAAAACAAAAAGCAACACCCAAACCTAAACAAAGCCATACCTAAAATGCTGCCAAACTAAAAGTTAAACCCATTGATTTCATGACAACAAAAACAAAAATTGTAAAAAAAATCATTGGCGGATTCAGTTGTTGTCGCCTTTTGACAATGTAAACAGATCAACAATAACAACAAAACTCTATATGAGGTGTCATGGTGATACTGGTGAAATAGTCTAAATGCCTCCTGGGCATTCAAATTGCACGAAATTCACAAGCATCACAGCAAAAAAAAACGAAAAAATTCCCCTGACAAAACAATTGCACTGAAATATTTTAACAAAGGCACTCTATTTTTAAACTTATTAAAATGTGCCATTGTGGTCGCCTATGGAAGACGGCGGTCATTGCAGAAGTGGTAAAATCTGCGGCTAACTGCTTTGGTGGTGCTCTGGATGGTGTTACATTTTAGTTGAGGTAATCACATTTTAGTTATTTTACCTTAAAAATGAGCTTTATTTTGAACCGGAGATTGGTTTTTTGTTTTGGAAATTATTTTAAATTGAATATATAATGGATTTTTAAATTGCCTTAATTTAACTTGTGTTTTGTTTAAAATATTTTTTAAATGACTGCCACCCACTTTGAAGTATTTTTTTTTTTTTTACAAAATGTAATCTTTTTAATGCATATTGGATTGGCGCTGATGGTCAAGCGTGTCAAACGGAAAATTGTACACAAATATTGGTTACACTTTGAGTTTTTCTAATCATTGACAGGCAGGGGGTTAAAATATATCAACCACACAGAAAATAATTTCCATAGTTAAACTAACGCTAAATTTAACTTATTTTTATTGGAAAAAAATTATTTGCTAATAGTTAAGTTTTATTATTTTTATAGAAATTTTCCACAGCTTAATGAAATCTAACTTTTTATACCCTGCTCCACACTGTGGAACAGGGTATTATAAGTTAGTGCATATGTTTGCAACACCCAGAAGGAGACGAGGTAGACACATGGTGTCTTTGGCAAAAATGCTCAGGGTGGGCTCCTGAGTCGATATAGCGATGTCCGTCTGTCCGTCTGTCCGTGAACACATTTTTGTAATCAAAGTCTAGGTCGCAGTTTTAGTCCAATCGACTTCAAATTTGGCACAAGTATGTGTTTTGGCTCAGAATAGATCCTTATTGATTTTGGAAGAAATCGGTTCAGATTTAGATATAGCTCCCATATATATATTTCGCCCGATATGGACTTATATGGCCCCAGAAGCCAGAGTTTTACACTAATTTGGTTAAAATTTTGTACAAGAAGAACAATTAGTACTATAGTCAAGTGTGCCAAATTTTATCGAAATCGGTTCAGATTTAGATATAGCTCCCATATATATCTTTCGCCCGATATGGACTAATACGGTCCCAGAAGCCAGAGTTTTACCCCAATTTGGTTGAAATTTTGCACAGGGAGTAGAATTAGCATTGTAGCTATGCGTGCCAAATTTGGTTGAAATCGGTTCAGATTTAGATATAGCTCCAATATATAGCTTTCGGCCGATTTACACTCATATGACCACAGAGGCCAATTTTTTGCTCCGATTTAGTTGAAATTTTGCACAAGGGAGTAGAATTAGCATTGTAGCTATGCGTGCCAAATTTGGTTGAAATCGGTTCAGATTTAGATATATCTCCCACATATAGCTTTCGCCCGATTTACACTCATATGACCGCAGAGGCCAATTTTTAACTCCGATTTAGTTGAAATTTTGCACAGGGAGTATACTTAGCATTGTTGCTATGCGTGCCAAATTTGGTTGAAATCGGTTCAGATTTAGATATAGCTCCCATATATAGCTTTCGCCCGATTTACACTCATATGACCACAGAGGCCAATTTTTAACTCTGATTTAGTTGAAATTTTGCACAGGGAGTAGAATTAGCATTGTTGCTATACGTGACAAATTTGGTTGAAATCGGTTCAGATTTAGATATATCTCCCATATATAGCTTTCGCCCGATTTACACACTGAAAAAACAGTGAACCCACCAGGAAAGATAACTTTCGATTAATTTTAGAAAATTTGGAACTTTTTTAGAAAATTTTAACTAAACGGTATTACAAGCGCTGGCATCACTCCGATATGGCAAAAATAAGTAAATATGTTTCGACAAATTCAAGAAAATTTATTAGACATAACTAAGTTTTTTCAGTAGTTAAAGAAAATTTTGTAGTTTTAAGAGAAATCTTGGAGTTCAAAATTGCAAGAATGTCTTTAGTGACATACGAAGTTCATGATGGACACATTTTTGGTAAAATTTACAAATTTAAAGAAATAATGAACTATTTTGTAAGAAATACGAAATTAGGAAATCTTTATGCTTTATTTGTGTATAACTTTTTCCCGATTTTTAGTTCATTTAACTAACATACGCAAAAAATTATTTGACTAAAATAAACTTTTTCCAAACATAATGATTCTATGAACTAATATAAAGTTAATATGGCTTTAGTGAAATAGAGAGTTCACTTTTTTTTTAGTGCACTCATATGACCACAGAGGCCAATTTTTAACTCTGATTTAGTTGAAATTTTGCACAGGGAGTAGAATTAGCATTGTTGCTATGCGTGACAAATTTGGTTGAAATCGGTTCAGATTTAGATATAGCTCCCATATATATGTTTTTTTTTAATTTCGACAAAAATGGTCAAAATACCAACATTTTCCTTGTAAAATCGCCGCTGCTTAGTCGAAAAGTTGTAAAAATGACTCTAATTTCCTAAACTTCTAATACATATATATCGAGCGATAAATCATAAATAAACTTTTTCGAAGTTTTCTTAAAATTGCTTCAGATTTAAACGTTTCCCATATTTTTTTACTAACATTGTGTTGCACCCTAGTGCATTAGCCGACTTAAATTTTGAGTCTATATATTTTGTAGAGTTCTATCAAATTCTGTCAAAATTGAGTGATATATAAATATATGTATTTGGGACACACCTTTATATATAGCACCCAACACATTTGTACAAAGTGGTGCAGGGTATAATATAGTCGGTCTCGCCCGACTTTAGACTTTCCTTACTTGTTTAAGTATGTATCAAAAATTTTATGAACTAAACGTGAATATAAAGTTCAATGACCGTACACATAAGTTCAATATGAACTAAAACAAATGAATATTTTCGTACGATTCCCAAAAAAAGTAAGAATGAACTACTGTATGGTTAAAATGGTCATGATTTGGCTCCAATGATTTTCTTCTTTACTTTTAGTTAATTTTTTCTTCTATGAGATGATGTAATTTCGTGAACTGCAGTTAAAAAGTACAACAGGGCATTACAATTTCCTGGCTTTAACAACAGTTTGTGGAAATCTGAAAATGTGGAGTAAAATTTAGTTCAATTTTCGTGCGTTGTAGTTCATTCTTCATATAAAAGAGTTCACTTCTTTTTTCGGTGCATAAAATGTACTAAACAACTTTTTTAAGCAAAATTTATATTTTATTAAAGACAAAATTTAAACTCGAATGTCTTTGAGTAAAGCAAATCACCATTAATGCAAAGAAAAACATTGCATATTTAAATAATATCAGTTTGTTAATAGTTTCCAAATTGGCTGGACATTAATTGATTTCTTTTTTATCTTTACACTAAAAAAAAAGTGAACTCTCTATTTCACTAAAGCCAATTTAACTTTATTTTAGTTCATGGAGTTATTATGTTTGGAGAAAGTTTCCTCTACTCTAATAATTTTTTGTGTACGTTAGTTAAATTAACTAAAACCGTGGAAAAAAATATACACAAATGAAGGATAAAGATTAACTAAATTCGTGTCTTCCACAAAATAATTAAAAAAATTTTTTTAATTTGTAAATTTTACTACAAATTCGTTCATCATGAACTTCGTATGTCACTAAAGACATTCTTGCAATTTTGAACTCCAATTTTTTCCTTCAAACTACAAAGTTCTTTAGCAAATGAAAAAACTTAATTATGTCTAATAAATGTTCTTGAATTTGTAGAAAAATATTTACTTATTTTTATGACATCGGCGTGATGCCAGCGTTTGTTATACTGTTTAGTTAAAATTTTCTAAAAATATTCAAAATTTTCTAAAATTAACCAAAAATTTTCTTCCTGGTGGGTTCACTGTTTTTTCAGTGTACTTGGAAGCAGATAACAAAACAGATTATTCACTTGATACAGTAATTCAAATTAGATGTTGATTATATAAGACTATCACCAAGTTGAATAAAGGGTGATACGGTCAAAATTTGGTCAAGGGAAAACGCGTGTAAATCGGTGAAATCGTTTATTTAAAAAATCAAATTAAATTTCTTTTTCAAGTTCAATTAGTATAAAATTCAGGAAAAATATTCAGTTAGGCTTTCGCTTTTCCAAATCCGAATTGCCGGGCCTCACGCTTGACATCTGCCATCAGATTTTGTACAGCCACCTTGTCCACCTTCTTCGCCGCAGAAAGCCAGTTTGCCTTGAACTGCTGCTCGTCCTTAGCAGTTTTTTGGTCTTCTTTAGGTTCCGCTTGACAATAGCCCAGTATTTCTCAATTGGGCGGAGCTCTGGCGTGTTGGGAGGGTTCTTGTCCTTGGGAACCACCTGCACGTTGTTGGCGGCGTACCACTCCATGGCCTTTTTACCGTAATGGCAAGATGCCAAATCCGGCCAAAACAGTACGGAACAACCGTGTTTCTTCAGGAAAGGCAGCAGACGTTTACTCAAACACTCTTTCACGTAAATTTCTTGTTTGACAGTCCCGGAAGCTATGAAAATGCTGCTTTTCAAGCCACAGGTACAGATGGCTTGCCAAACCAGATATTTCTTTGTGAACTTTGACAGTTTTATGTGCTTGAAAATATCTGGTACGTTTCCCCTTCCTTTTGCCGTATAAAACTCCTGTCCCGGAAGCTGCTAGTAGTCGGCTCTGACGTAGGTTTCGTCGTCCATTACCACGCAGTCAAACTTCGTCAGCATCGTCGTGTACAGCCTCCGGGATCGCGCTTTGGCCGTTGTATTTTGTTTATCATCGCGATTTGGAGTCACTACCTTCTTGTAAGTCGATAGTCCGGCTCGTTTTTTGGCTCGATGCACGGTTGTAGACGATACACCCAGCTTATTTGCGGCATCTCGGAGAGAGAGGTTAGGGTTTCACTTGAAACTACCGGCAACTCTCTTTGTCGTCTCAGCGGCTTCCGGTTTTCGATTTCCCCACGATCCAGACTTCCTGGCTGTCGACAAACGTTCCCCAAACACTTTAATTACATTTGTAACGGTTGATTTGGCAACTTTTAGGGATTTTGCCAGCTTTGCGTGCGAGTAGCTCGGATTTTCGCGATGCGCGAGCAAAATTTTGATACGCTGCTCTTCTTGCTTGGACGGCATTTTGACAACACACACCTTCAAAATGAGGGGTGTTCAGGTTTTTTAAATGCAAAATTGAAAGAAATACGTCAAGTTTATATTGACCAAATTTTGACCGTATCACCCTTTATGAGTTGAAATGCATTTCTCTGTAGCCGGGAGAAATGTTTGTGTGGGTGAATGGCTTATATTTGCATGATATGCTATCGGATTTGTTCATTCAATTGCTTATAACTTTGTCATTTTTCGGTCGTTTTTCTTCCAATTGATCAATTATTACTTACGTTATATAGTCTATACGACCATGGAGAGAAAACAATTTTTTTTAAATGGTTTATACTTTACTAGCGGAAAAGGTCCATTGTAAAATACTATATTTTTGAAAATTTTGACTTCTCGCATTGATATTCTTTGAACCACTTAACTTATTCGTCATCTTATTATCTTTCATTTAAGTACCAACAACGTTATAATCGGACATTTCTAACTCGATATATATTGTGTTTAGTGAAAAAAGAGCGAAAATTTAAAAATAGCGGGATATCTCAGCTCAAAATACATAAGAAAAGTTGATTTTCATCAAGTGTACATTTTTAGTGTAAACTAGTGTAATGTGTCCCATTGATAAACACTATTTTTGTTCATCACAGTTTCAAGTCGACAGCCAATATCTCTATTTGTTCGAGAAGAGGAGTGACTGCAACAGATAGACTGACAGGGACAATCGACTAAAGATTTCAAGATCGTCAAGATTGTATTCACTTCAGGATCTGAGAGCAAACTTCCATTATTGCACGAGGATAATGGAATTGATTCTGAGTCGATTGATGTATCTAAATACTGGAGTAGGGTTATTAATTCTTGAAGGCTCATACATATAAAATATATTACACATAGAACTTATTACCACGTGTTAGTATAAAATAGGCTCCAAAATGCAAAGTGCATATATACGGAACATGTTATATAAACGGAACATGTTAAAATTGCGTGTGTGGGAAACATTTCGATGTTGTCCATGAAATCTTTCCATAAAATTCAAATGAAAACTTATGTAGATATTTGTTGAAATTTCAAGATAAACAAACGCCTATAACAAACATTTTTGTTTTCTTATTAAGATACCAAGAAACTCTCACATGTCCCATCAACATTTATATTATATTTTTGTGAAAATGAAAATTTAAATGTATTTTTATTTTGTTTTTGTATATTATTGTGTGATTCACGTAGGATGTGAATGCTTCAAATTTAATATCCGCACGCAAATGCAATTAAATCGATATAAACATTATGCGGGTCTATGTAAATGTTGATGTTGCCATATTCAAACGCAATATTCAATTTGAGAAAGAGTTTGGAGTAGGTAAATGCGATCGTACATGGAGATATCAGCAGCATCAGCAGGAACAGCTTGATATGTTGACTCGTTGCCAACATTTGTTGATGATGTGCGGTTGCTTTTTCAATGTTGAACATAAACAAATTGCTTAATACACTTTGTGTTTTTTGGTGTAATGTTTATGTGAATTTAAGTAATTAATAATAGTAATGATTTTCTCCGATATGTGCGTTTTGTCAACATACCCCGGTTTATCACCTGGGTGGTGTTAATTGTAAACAATTAACAATAATAAAACAAGTAAGGAAAGTCTAAACTCGGACGGGGCCGACTATATTATACCCTGCACCACTTTGTAGATCTAAATTTTCAATACCATATCACATCCGTCAAATGTGTTGGGTGCTATATATAAAGGTTTGTCCCAAATACATACATTTAAATATCATTCGATCTGGACAGAATTTAATAGACTTCTCTAAAATCTATAGACTCTAAATTTAAGTCGGCTAATGCACTAGGGTGGAACACAATGTTAGTAGAAAAAAATATAGGAAACATTTAAATCTGAAGCAATTTTAAGGAAACTTCGCAAAAGTTGATTTATGATTTATCGCTCGATATATATGTATTAGAAGTTTAGGGAAATTAGAGTCATTTTTACAACTTTTCGACTAAGCAGTGGGGATTTAGCAAGGAAAATGTTGGTATTTTGACCACTTTTGTCGAAATCAGAAAAACATATATATAGGAGCTATATCTAAATCTGAACCGATTTCAACCAAATTTGGCACGCATAGCTCTACAATGTTAATTCTACTCCCTGTGCAAAATTACAACTAAATCGGAGAAAAAAATTGGCCTCTGCGGTCATTTGAGTGTAAATCGGGCGAAAGCTATATATGGGAGCTATATCTAAATCTGAACCGATTTCAACCAAATTTGACACGCATAGCTATAATGCTAATTATACTCCCTGTGCAAAATTTCAACTAAATCGGAGCAAAAAATTGGCCTCTGTGGGCAAATGAGTGTAAATCGGGCGAAAGCTATATATGGGAGCTATATCTAAATCTGAACCGATTTGACTGATATTTTGCAAATTTTTCGAGACTCATAAATATTCGGATGTACGGAATTTGAGGAAGATCGGTTGATATACACGCCAATTATGACCAGATCGGTGAAAAATATATATGGCAGCTATATCTAAATCTGAACCGATTTTTTTCCAAAATCAATAGGGATCGTCTTTGAGCCGAAACAGGACTCTATACCAAACGTTAGGACAATCGGACTAAAACTGCGAGCTGTACTTTGCACACAAAAATACACCAACAGACAGACAGACAGACAGACGGACATCGCTAAATAGACTCAGAATTCAATTCTAAGACGATCGGTATACTAAACGATGGGTCTCAGACTTTTCCTTCTTGGCGTTACATACAAATGCACAAACTTATTATACCCTGTACCACAGTAGTGGTGAAGGGTATAATAAAAGTATAATACAAAAATTTATAAAATATAAAAAATATGTACAACAGAAACATCGACCATGCCTAAAAGTCAGCCAATGAAACAAATTCGTTAATACAACGAATTTTTTAACGAAATTTCTGTCATTAACGACTTGTAATGAGATCTTCTTTGTGTGTATGGATTGCATACAAAGTTCTACTTGGGTTGTGGTAACAGTTTCCCATGGTAAGGTATCTAAAATCTTCTTCGTCGTCACGCCGATATCACAAATATAAGTAAATATTTTTTGACAGATTCAAGAAAATTTAATGGACATAATTAATTTTTTTCATTTGTTAAAAAAAAATGCAGTTTGAAGGAAAAATTGGAGTTCAAAATTGCAAGAATATCTTTAGTGCCATACGAAGTTCAAGATTGGCGCATTTGTAGTAAAATTTACAAATTTAATGAAATAATAAACTTTTTATTCTTCATTTGTGTATATTTTCCCCATTATTTAGTTCATTTAACTAATGTACGCAAATAGTTATTGGAGTAAAGGAAATTTTCTCCAAACATAAAAATTTCATGAACTTAAATATAGTTCATAGATCATAGGGTTCACTTTTTTTATAGTTTACATGGTTTTTAAAGGCCATGTACTGAAATCGTACACCAAATGTCTAACGCATCGAATGAAATTTATTCCTCCATGAGTATCCAGAAATCAAATTTGGGGGGCTGTATATAATTGTAGACCGATATGGACCCTCTTTGCATGGTAATTAGAGACCATATATTGACATCACTTACCAAATTTTAAGCGGATCAGATGATGTTTGATCCCCATTATGCTCCAGAAATCGAATCAGGGGATCAGTTTATAAGGGTGCTATATATAGTATAAAGTCTGTAATGACCCAAGTACCAAATTTCCTCCATAGGGTCCATTACAATATATTTTTTTTAATCGGAAGTTAGCGTGAAGGATGGATGGACATCGCTAGGTTCACTCAGAATTGAACCACATATAAATATATAATGAGACCAATATTCCGATGCGTTACAAACGAAATTACAAAGATAGTATACCCTCCATCCTACATCCACGCCCTCAAAAAAAATCGCTTTTGTAACATATGCCCCAAACACATTTTGCTTCAAGCATAAATATTTTCTGAATTGGTCCAAACAAAATATTGTTTGTATTGTTCTAACATATTATGTTTTACCTTAGGCATACGCTGGTAGAAAAAAATTTAATGAAATTTTGTTTTGTGTATATATATTTTTAGGGTGCCAATTGGTTACTTCCATTCTTTTACTTGCAGCATACTCTCTAGGTCTGTCTTTCTAAACACATATATGTTTATAGGCTATTTCCAAAGTAATATATATTTGCATCCAAGCATATTATATTTACAAACATTTTATGTCCCAAACATAATATGTCTAACATATTAACATATATGTCCCAAAACTGTTATGCTAGTTTATGAACATTATATGCTTGCACTTAAAAATATTGTGTTTGAGTTCCAAACATATAATTCTTACATCCAAACATATGAAAAACAGTCTTTTTCGTCCGTGTAGTTATAGACCGATTTGTTCTAGGTTTTATGTTGTCTTGAGGACAGAGTTTTCATGTCCTTAATATACAAATGCGAATTTTGCTTAGCATAGAAAACGAATTTCTGATATAAAGTTTTTTCTTTAGTCAATCCAAAAATAATTAATTCAGAAAAATATTCAAAATTAATTATAAATCTTCTTTAAAAAGTATCTAGCCTACAAAGCAAAAAAGCGTTTAAAAATAGGAGATGGTGTTCAATAATTTATTATGTAGAAATGTATGTTTTCGTTCATACATTTTTAAAGGACTTTGATAGCACATGAAGAAAAAACCTCGAAAGACTAATAAATTAAAATTAGCTTTCTCCACGTATTCTTACTCGAATTGTCCACTTCCTTGGCTCGGAATCAATACCAAAATCGTTAGTGTGAAGGAAAATCTTTGGAGCCGGGCATGCTATTTTTCAGTGTATACACGGATGAAAAAGACTGTTTTTCATATGTTTGGCTATAAACATTATATGTTTGGAACACAAATTTTTAAACACAATATTTTTGAGTGCAAGCATATAATGTTCATAAACTAGCATAACATGTTTGGGGCATATATGTTAATATGTTAGAACATATTATGTTTGGGACATAAAATGTTTGTAAATATAATATGCTTGGATGCAAACATATATTAATTTAGAAATAGCCTATAAACATATATGTGTTTAGTAGCTTGGAGCGCTATTTAACAGGGAGCGATATTGAATTAAATTGGTGGTTGTTGCTTGTTATTACAAAATTAACATTTTATTTTTCCTTGGGCAATTGATCAGCTACTTCTTTGATCCTTACAAACTGTGTGGTCCGCTGCTCGAATCCCCGTCCGGCAAAAGGTAAAATTAAAATAAAAAAAATCATACAATTGAATAATTTCTTCTACAATGCTTGTATTACAGAAAAAGGTGCTGAGAACTAAAAAATCTCGTGGAAGTGAGAAAGATGTGGGGGAATATACAATTGGGCAGAAACAAAATTTTGAGCATTCAGGTCGAAAACCTATGTTGTTAGCACCTATATTACCTGTTTATTTTCATAATTCATTATGATTGTAAATATATAAATAAATAAATAAAATTTTCAGCACAATATTGTTTGGGAGAATATTTTTTTAAGCATATAATATTTTTGGGTGCAAAATGCTTCCAAACATATTATATGTTCACATAATAACATATTGTTTTTTGAAAGACAACATTATTGAATTTGGATGCAAAAATACAAAATGTTTGGAACTTAGACTACCCAAACATATATTGTTTAGACCAATATGCTTTCAAACATATTATATATTGGAAGAGATCAAACATATAAATGTTTGGGCAATACCCAAAAATATATATGCTTGAAGCAAAATATGTTTGGGAGTATATGTTACAGAAGCGATTTTTTGTGAGCGTGTATGTGCTATATACATATAATTATGAACCAATATGGATCAAGTTTTGCACAATTATTAGAAAGCCTATAATGACCCCAGTACCAAAGTTTAACAGGATTGGATGCTCCTTCAAAAGGTACCGGAAAATAAATATGGAGATTGGTTTATACGGGGGCTATACCTAAAAGTGGTTCGATATCCAATACTATCTGACCTATGTGAATAAAAACTGCTGCTGCTGCTAAGTTTGGACCCAATAACTTGTTTCATTCGGAAGTTAGCGTGAAGGACGGACGGACAACGGTAGGTCTACTCAGAATTTTATCTGGAATAATTTTTTACTGAGATCAATATACCGATGCGTTATACAATCAACATTTTATGGGGAACTAAGCCCCCTCACGATACCTTTCTACGCTTGTTTATTTTTACACTATTTTGGGTATTTTTATATAACACCGGCGGGGCACTGCTGAAGCTACAAACAAAATTTGAGACACAGCCACAAAGTCAATAGCCAAACTCATTTATTATAAATGAAACAAGCACAAGGTAGTATATTACTATATCAATTTCAATTCACGACTTTCTTTATTTTGTCTGGTATTTTTTTTCTTTTTCTTTAACAAATTCGACAGATTTCAATAAAGCGATCTTCAAAACTTTATAGCTCGATTGATTCGTTATAACTAACTTAAAAAATAAAACAAATTACATGCAAAAGTAATAAAATAATAACGAGTAACAGTATATTATTCTAGATAACAAAAATCCCAAAACCCAAATACTGATGGTCATCTTCGATAATGTTCCAAAGGCATACAAATCGAATATGGTTCCTCTCCACGTCTCAATAGATGGCGTTAATTATATAATTTCAAATAAATTCATCTCAACATAAACATTCCGGCCCCCTTGCAGTACTCTGCAATCCATAAACTTTCATTCAATATCCGACAAGCCAGGTTTAAATTAAAAGGAACAGGGTCCGGAAATTATGTAGCCAAAAATCGTAAACTGTGCTAAAGGTCTTCCCAATGTGCCGCCACTAACTCCATTGCGTATTATCTTAGAATACAGGTCACCGCCAATGGAGAGATGTACGTGCCGTGATAGATAAAATAGTGGATCCGCCAACTGCAGCCCCGGATATTCCTCAACGATCTGAGACTGTACTGACTTGTTAGGAGTAACTATCGCAAACCTTTTCCGAACCTCGGCGTACGTTTCGACGGTACTACTCATTCCATGACATCCTTGAAGCTGCAAATAACACTTCCACTGACTTCCAAATTTTATCATTTTCTTTCCTATTCGTCGTACTAAAGACTCATCTATTATAGTTCTCTCAGACACGGGATCTATTATCGCCCTTTCCTCAACGTAACGATCTCCAACAATAATTTTCACAATAGCCGTCGGTCGGAGCATAATAGATTCCTGAATAGAATATGATGGGGAGGATGCATCCGAACTGCGCACCGATTGATTTCTTATTACTTCTCGGGACTTAAACGGAACAACTTGATGCGACAACTTTGTGTTGCGTCGATTGACTTCCGATGAACGAGATGGATTTACTTCCTCCAAATTCGTGCTGTTACACCTATGTATTCGCTTTGCGGACGAACTTGGTCCAGCCGTTGAGGAGCGATTGGACGAACTAGGTCCATTTTTGCCAATGGCATCGGACGAACGAGGTCCGAGCCCAGAGTTGCATCTGGACGAACTAGGTCCATCTTTGATGGTAATATAGGACGAACTATTTCTGTGTCCTGTTTGAGGTTTGGACGAACGAGGTCCTAACCTTTTAACCACACTTTTTAAAGCTTTACTGGACGAACGAGGTCCAGGTTTATGGAGCAAGGTGTGGTGCATGTCACCACATTTTCGACAACGTCCTTCACTGGTGCAAGTACGCCAGGTATGATCATGAGCTAGACATCCAGCACAGTGTCGGTAAATAGAAACAATTCGCATGCGTTCAAAATAATCCATAACGAGGAATTTCCTACAAAATCGAAGCGGATGATCCTTAAGGCATACACGGCACACAATTCTTTGTTTATTTTCGCGATTTTCTGGGAGATATCTTTTTGCCTTAACCATGATTCTAAATAAGAGAGAGAGAAACAGAAAAAAAGGATTCTTAAACGAAGATGACCTTTAATTAACAGGAAGACAGACAAGTTTTACAACTGGCCTAACTAATGGGCCACGAGCCGTTCGGATTTCGACAACTCTGACCTTTCCATCAACACCAGGAAAAACTTTTGTTACTCTTCCTACTCTCCACTCGTTAGGAGCTAAATTATCGTCACGAACAACAACCATATCATTGACTTTCAAGTTTGATTGATCTGTTTTCCACTTATTCCTTTTAACTATTTCTCTTAAATACTCATCTTTCCACCGCGCACATAAATGTTGATTAAGGGCTTTTACTCGTTGCCACCTATTTACAATAGTAATTGGAGTATCTTGTATCTGTGGTTCTGGTGGTGACAGTAGTGGACCACCGACCAAAAAGTGACCTGGGGTAAGTGCATCAACACAATCAACGTCCTCCGATAAAGGACAAAGTGGTCTTGAATTCAAGCAGGATTCAACTCGAGCTAATAGAGTTGAAAACTCTTCGAATGTATATCTTAAATTACAGGCAGTTCTTCTGAAATGGTGCTTAAAGGACCTAACTCCTGCCTCCCATAGACCACCCATATGAGGCGCAGCAGCGGGGTTAAAATGCCAATTAATTCCGTTATTCACATATGACTGAACAATTTCAGAACTAACGTTTCGAATAAAGCTACGAAATTCGGACCTTAAGGCCCTCGAGGCACCAACAAAATTTGTCCCGTTATCTGAATACATATCCTTCGGACAACCTCTCCGAGCAACGAATCTCGCAAATGCCGCCAAAAACGTCGCCGTCGATAAGTCACTTACAGCTTCCAAATGAATTGCCCTTGTCGCGAAACAAACAAAAAGCGCAACGTATCCCTTTGTTATCAGGCATGCCCTACCCGTATAATTTTTTATGTCATAAGGCCCGGCGAAATCAACACCCGTCCGTGTGAAAGGTCTATCAATAATTGTTCGAGCCACCGGCAAGGAGGCCATAATTTGTTCCTTTGCCCTTTTCGCGAATATTGTACACACTCTGCAATGTCCTATGACATATCTTATCATGTTCTTAGCCCTTGGAATCCAGAATTCTGATCGGAGAACCCTTAACATTAACTGGTTTCCTCCATGTAACGTGACCTGATGAATGAAGCATGTCAAAAGTCGTGAAAGCTGGCAATCATATGGCAAAATAACCGGATGTTTCTCATTAAAAGGAAGAAAGTTTGCGTTGGACAATCGGCCTCCAACGCGCAAGAGACCCTCCTCATCAACAAAGGGATCTAGATTCAATAAGCTGCTTGTCTTACGCAGGGGATAACCATTGGTCAAACTAAAATACTCCTCAGGAAAATACGCCTTCTGTGCGACAATAGCCAGCTTTCTCTTAACAACTTGAATCTCATTAGACGAAACTTGCATTTCGACAGTCGAAGATGATTTCTTCCTCAGCAACGCGATAAATCGATACACATATGACATAACCCGTAACGCCCTTGAATAGGAAGAAAATCTCAGGAGCGAGTCTTCAAAATCCTTTATATATATAAAAAACGACCTAATATCACGACCTTCCTCAATGGTATGAAATTCACTCCTAGATTGAACTTGCCAGTCAGCTGATGATAACTTCATCCACGAAGGTCCATACCACCATAAAGTACTCCCTATAAGTTCTTGAGGCCGAACACCTCTGCTAATAATATCTGCAGGGTTATGCTCTGATTTAACATGTCTCCAACATTCCTTTCCGACCAAATTCTGGATCTTTGAAACTCTGTTTGCAACAAATGTCGTCCACGAAGACGGTGGTTTCTGAAGCCAAGCAAGGACTATTGTAGAATCACTCCAACAAAAAATATTAGCATTCTTATTATCCAGACTCAGGTCCGTTCTCAGCGACGCTATTAATTCTGCAAGCAAAAGTGCACCACATAACTCCAGCCTTGGTAATGAAATAGCTTTCAAAGGGGCAACCCTAGATTTTGCAATTAGCAAATTAGTCTGAACAATACCATCAGAGGATATTACTCTCGAATAAACACATGCTCCATAAGCCCTTTCAGACGCGTCCGAAAAGCCATGAATCTCAACATTACAACGTGGTTCAAATCCAATCCAGCGTTCTAGTTTAACGTCGTTCAGGATATTATAATCAGTAATAAACTGATTCCACCGATGGCTACTTGCCTCAGTCAAACGTTCATCCCAACCAGTCTTCTCAAGCCATATTTGTTGCATTAGCATCTTCGCTATCACAATTACAGGTCCCAACCAGCCAGCTGGATCGAATAGAGTCGCAATTATGGACAGCACTTCCCGTTTCGTAAAATCATCCCTCCTACAACTTATAGGTTTTACCGAAAAATAAAAGGTATCACTCTTCGCATTCCATCTAATTCCTAAGGTCTTGGCCTTACTCTCATCTTCAATTTCCAAAAAATTTTCCCTAAGAAGATGCTCTGCCGGCAGATCCTTTAATATTCTTTCATCATTCGCCGTCCATTTTCTCAAAGAGAATCCCGCCGATGACAGCGCTGACCTCAATTGTTCTCGGGCATGTAAAGCCAGATCTAGATTATGTGCACCGGCAAGCACGTCGTCGACATACATCATTTCCCTCAATATCTTTGTTGCCAAAGGGTATTCATCCTCTACCTCAGAAGCAAGCTGCAGTAAACTTCTTATGGCTAGAAAGGGCGCACAGTTTACCCCAAATGTAACTGTTTTTATTTCAAAATCCTGTATATCTTGACTGGGTTCTTGTCGTAACACTATCCTCTGAAATCTCGTATGCCTGTCATCGAGCAGAATCTGGCGATACATCTTCTCGATATCACCATTAAACACATACCGGAAAAACCTCCATCTTATGATTAATAACACCAAATCACTTTGTAATACAGGCCCGGGATATAATACATCGTTCAAGCTTAGACCAGTTGAAGTAGGACAGGAGGCATTGAATACAACTCTCAACTTAGTTGAGATCCTTTCAGGTTTTATAACTGCGTGATGGGGCAAATAGAATTCAGAAACTTTTCCGTTAGGCTCTTCCAACCTTGCCATTTGCCCTAAGGATTCGTATTCCTTTACTACTGCATCATACATAACTTTGAGATCTGGTTTCTTCAACAAAGAAGCCTCATTTCGTAGAAATTGTCTGACCGCTTTAGAACGTGATAATCCCAAACCATTTCCTTCCGCATATTGAGGTTTAAATGGCAAACACACTATAAATCTACCTGTATCCGACCTCCTAGTAGTATCTCTATACAATTCCTCGCAATATTCCTCTTCTACCGTAATTGTAGACACCCTTGGAGGTTCCTCTAATTTCCAAAACTTCTCAAGTTGGTGATTCAAAGAAATTTCAGTACAAAACGAAACGAGAGTGGTAACACCACGCTGGGAGTTATCAATTTGACCAGTCAGCACCCATCCAAATATCGTATTTTGAGCAACAAGTGACCCAAGAACATTCCTTTGGACGCCTTCTAAAATAATTTGTGGATAAACATCTGCCCCAATCAATATGTCAATCTGATCACTTTTCCCAAAATGTGGATCTGCAAGTTGCATGTCACCAAAGGAGTATTGCTCAGGAATAGAGACCGACGAACTTGGTAGTTTTCCTGTAAGTTGAGGCAATACTAGTGCATTTACTTCGACCTTTACACCATTTCCACCACCTGACATCAGGTTAAAGGTGCATTGTTTTTGGGTCAACCCTGCCAAAGCATTATTTAATCCCGAAATCCTCGCATTTACCTTTGTAGTTTGAATACCAACTCGCCTTTGCAACCTCTCTGATATGAAAGAGGCTTGGGATCCTGAGTCAAGCAATGCCCTAGCGGTGAAAACCATCCCGTTGACATCAAGGTTTACTATAGCCGTACCCAGTAGTACAAGCTTAGAAGACATAGCAAAACAACTCTGAATCTGCTGCTCATTAGTCACACTTTGACTAGGAGCCGGAAATTCTCCATCAGTTTCCGCTACCTCGGTACTTAGAGATACTCGAGCGTCTCTATGTAGTAATGAATTGTGTCTCGAATTGCATTTTCCACAACTAAGTTTGCTCGCACATTGCTGCAATCTATGATTGCCGCTGAAGCAATTGATACATAAATTGTTCCTCTTGACCACCATAAAACGTTGCTCTGGAGTCATTTTCAAAAACTTGTCACAGGACTTCAGATAATGATCCTGCGAGCAGGCGAAGCAGGTGATTCTCTGTGTACTTGCCTGATACATTTTAACTTTCCTATGTACAGGTTGAGTTCGCTCCAATTTTCCTGAGGTCTCTGGCACTTCAATATTAGTAAAATCAAATACTGTTTCCAATGATTGGAACCGTGCGGTCAAAAAATTATCCAAATCCTCCCATTTAGAGATTTCAGTTTTATCCCTAACCGTTTGTTCCCACAGGGATAGTGTAGTCACCGGGAGCTTTGTCGAGCACAAAAACACAAATATAGGATCCCAACTATCAATACGTATCTCATGTAGCTTCAAGGATGTGATACAATTATTTATTTCCCTTTGAAGTCTTTTTATCTCATGAGCCGATTCAGACCTGACAGGAACAAGATTAAAAAGGAGTTTTAGCTGGCTATTTACCAATATCCTTTTGTTTTCATATCTGTCCTTTAAGTTGTTCCAAGCTATTTCAAATCCTTCATTAGTCAACTGGGATTTTTTCACAATCTCCAATGCCTCCCCTTGTGTGTTCTGGCGTAAATAGAAGAGCTTTTCAACTGGCGTTATCGAATGGCAGTCAATATACACCGCCTTAAACATATCCCTAAAGGATGGCCACGAGAGATAATCGCCATAGAAAACTTCCGTTGTACAAGGCGGTAGTCTTAGTCGATGATCATTAACCCTACTATCGGAATATTGTTGAGAAGCGCGATTAGGAGAAGCAAAGGTGGATGTCAGCACAGATCTATTCAAAAATGACTGGGACAATTCTCCCATTCCTGCTGCACAAGTAATGTAAGCTTCCCTGCATTGCTTAAAAAGATCAGATGCCTCCTTTTCCTGTTCCTCAGAACATTCACAATCGACATTAAATTTCTCATACGAATTCTTAACTTTAGTCCACAAACTCTTGAACTCTTCCTTGCGCAGTTCTACTGTGAACATAGTATGCGTAGTGCCAGATGCGCTGTCGGAAATGGCACTATTTTCCCTTTCGAATTCCAAAAACAAAGCAGCAAACTTTTTAAATTTTCTCAAAAGAACTGGATCAGCCATTTCGTGATATCGTCTTTTATCAAGTATACATCAAAAAATGTGAGCTCGATACGACACTTATCAACCTAATAATCACACTTGGACAAATGAAACCTTGTGATAAATTTATTTTCCAAAAAATTATTTTTCAAAAAATATATTATTATTCAAAAAATTGACCCTTATCGTACACGAAAGTGCCCACGATAATAAAAATCCTCGGACTAAAGGTGAACAAAATTAGTTATGATCAGTGACTACTCTTCTTGTGATAAGTCACTTATTTCAAAAATGTTGCCAACGTGCGTATAATTAAAACCAAATCTGAACAAGTAGATAAATATTCAAATGATTATAGGCCAAGGTTCGTTAAAATTATATAGGTCTGTCCTCAACGAATCTGTAAGATTATTTTCCGATTTTCATTCTCCGAAGGTATTCACGATATTGATAAAAATAAATATTCGTTGGACTAATAATGAACAATATCAGTTATGATCAGCGACCACTCTTCTTATTATAAGTCTCTTGTATAGAAAATGTTGCAATTATGCGTGTAATTAAAATCGCCAAATCAACAAAGAAGATTATATAAATAGAATAATTTTTAGATTTGTGTAATTCTCAGGTAATAAAGCTTATGGACAACGGTCCACTAAAACTTTAAATTGTGTCCCCGAGGAATCGCTTAGATCGATTGCCGATTGTTCTCTCTTTTCCTCAGTCCTCGTTATTGTTACAAACAAACCAAACCACTTTTCATGAACACATAAGTAACGAAAACCATCGGCAATTAAAGCTATATTGGCATCACTGATCCACTCAGTTCGACAACAAAGAGAATGTGTGATGAGAACATAAGAGACTCGTCCTCTTCTCTTCAAGTTTATCTCCCGCTCATTGACTATAAAACAGGTGACCCCTCTTTATAACAATAGTATCTTACTTTAAGAGAAGGGAGCCAATTCGAACAAAAATTACGAGTAATAAAATATTTATTCATCCGAAGATAAATTAAATTGTAGGTTCTACGCAGAAGCTTCCAAAAACTATTGCGGTTGAAATAATAAAAATAATCACAGCAACATACCTGGATTCTGGACTACAATAATAATAATAATATATACAATAAATGCAATGAGACCAGACAAAAAGAGTAATCTCACACTAACTGGATTTCACATTGACACAATAATCGTTTCTCACTTATTTATTTATGACCATTATTTTTATTATTTCTCTCATTTAAATTTATTATGGTTTCTCAAAATTGTTTCATTTTACAATATTTTGATTTTCAATAACAATTCTTTTTCCTGTAGATGAATTTTCACAATTTAAAGAAATCAGACCAATTCACTCGTCAAACAATAAATATGAGATGGTTGTTGTTGCGAAAGAGAAAATAAATCAAAACGTAAACGAAGAGGTCAGAGTTGCCAGATGTATTGATTGCAATGGGGTAATTAAGAATTATTTTATATTTTAAAGTTCATAAATTTAATATTTAGTATTTTCCCGTTCATTCCGATTAAAGTCACGGTTTCTATTCTTGAGTTTTACAATATATGCTTCTCTTGCCCCGTATCCGGCTCGAAGGACCTTGTTTATTTTTACACTATTTTGGGTATTTTTATATAACACCGGCGGGGCACTGCTGAAGCTACAAACAAAATTTGAGACACAGCCACAAAGTCAATAGCCAAACTCATTTATTATAAATGAAACAAGCACAAGGTAGTATATTACTATATCAATTTCAATTCACGACTTTCTTTATTTTGTCTGGTATTTTTTTTCTTTTTCTTTAACAAATTCGACAGATTTCAATAAAGCGATCTTCAAAACTTTATAGCTCGATTGATTCGTTATAACTAACTTAAAAAATAAAACAAATTACATGCAAAAGTAATAAAATAATAACGAGTAACAGTATATTATTCTAGATAACAAAAATCCCAAAACCCAAATACTGATGGTCATCTTCGATAATGTTCCAAAGGCATACAAATCGAATATGGTTCCTCTCCACGTCTCAATAGATGGCGTTAATTATATAATTTCAAATAAATTCATCTCAACATAAACATTCCGGCCCCCTTGCAGTACTCTGCAATCCATAAACTTTCATTCAATATCCGACAAGCCAGGTTTAAATTAAAAGGAACAGGGTCCGGAAATTATGTAGCCAAAAATCGTAAACTGTGCTAAAGGTCTTCCCAATGTGCCGCCACTAACTACATTGCGTATTATCTTAGAATACAGGTCACCGCCAATGGAGAGATGTACGTGCCGTGATAGATAAAATAGTGGATCCGCCAACTGCAGCCCCGGATATTCCTCAACGATCTGAGACTGTACTGACTTGTTAGGAGTAACTATCGCAAACCTTTTCCGAACCTCGGCGTACGTTTCGACGGTACTACTCATTCCATGACATCCTTGAAGCTGCAAATAACACTTCCACTGACTTCCAAATTTTATCATTTTCTTTCCTATTCGTCGTACTAAAGACTCATCTATTATAGTTCTCTCAGACACGGGATCTATTATCGCCCTTTCCTCAACGTAACGATCTCCAACAATAATTTTCACAATAGCCGTCGGTCGGAGCATAATAGATTCCTGAATAGAATATGATGGGGAGGATGCATCCGAACTGCGCACCGATTGATTTCTTATTACTTCTCGGGACTTAAACGGAACAACTTGATGCGACAACTTTGTGTTGCGTCGATTGACTTCCGATGAACGAGATGGATTTACTTCCTCCAAATTCGTGCTGTTACACCTATGTATTCGCTTTGCGGACGAACTTGGTCCAGCCGTTGAGGAGCGATTGGACGAACTAGGTCCATTTTTGCCAATGGCATCGGACGAACGAGGTCCGAGCCCAGAGTTGCATCTGGACGAACTAGGTCCATCTTTGATGGTAATATAGGACGAACTATTTCTGTGTCCTGTTTGAGGTTTGGACGAACGAGGTCCTAACCTTTTAACCACACTTTTTAAAGCTTTACTGGACGAACGAGGTCCAGGTTTATGGAGCAAGGTGTGGTGCATGTCACCACATTTTCGACAACGTCCTTCACTGGTGCAAGTACGCCAGGTATGATCATGAGCTAGACATCCAGCACAGTGTCGGTAAATAGAAACAATTCGCATGCGTTCAAAATAATCCATAACGAGGAATTTCCTACAAAATCGAAGCGGATGATCCTTAAGGCATACACGGCACACAATTCTTTGTTTATTTTCGCGATTTTCTGGGAGATATCTTTTTGCCTTAACCATGATTCTAAATAAGAGAGAGAGAAACAGAAAAAAAAGGATTCTTAAACGAAGATGACCTTTAATTAACAGGAAGACAGACAAGTTTTACAACTGGCCTAACTAATGGGCCACGAGCCGTTCGGATTTCGACAACTCTGACCTTTCCATCAACACCAGGAAAAACTTTTGTTACTCTTCCTACTCTCCACTCGTTAGGAGCTAAATTATCGTCACGAACAACAACCATATCATTGACTTTCAAGTTTGATTGATCTGTTTTCCACTTATTCCTTTTAACTATTTCTCTTAAATACTCATCTTTCCACCGCGCACATAAATGTTGATTAAGGGCTTTTACTCGTTGCCACCTATTTACAATAGTAATTGGAGTATCTTGTATCTGTGGTTCTGGTGGTGACAGTAGTGGACCACCGACCAAAAAGTGACCTGGGGTAAGTGCATCAACACAATCAACGTCCTCCGATAAAGGACAAAGTGGTCTTGAATTCAAGCAGGATTCAACTAAGCTAAGGCCCGGCGAAATCAACACCCGTCCGTGTGAAAGGTCTATCAATAATTGTTCGAGCCACCGGCAAGGAGGCCATAATTTGTTCCTTTGCCCTTTTCGCGAATATTGTACACACTCTGCAATGTCCTATGACATATCTTATCATGTTCTTAGCCCTTGGAATCCAGAATTCTGATCGGAGAACCCTTAACATTAACTGGTTTCCTCCATGTAACGTGACCTGATGAATGAAGCATGTCAAAAGTCGTGAAAGCTGGCAATCATATGGCAAAATAACCGGATGTTTCTCATTAAAAGGAAGAAAGTTTGCGTTGGACAATCGGCCTCCAACGCGCAAGAGACCCTCCTCATCAACAAAGGGATCTAGATTCAATAAGCTGCTTGTCTTACGCAGGGGATAACCATTGGTCAAACTAAAATACTCCTCAGGAAAATACGCCTTCTGTGCGACAATAGCCAGCTTTCTCTTAACAACTTGAATCTCATTAGACGAAACTTGCATTTCGACAGTCGAAGATGATTTCTTCCTCAGCAACGCGATAAATCGATACACATATGACATAACCCGTAACGCCCTTGAATAGGAAGAAAATCTCAGGAGCGAGTCTTCAAAATCCTTTATATATATAAAAAACGACCTAATATCACGACCTTCCTCAATGGTATGAAATTCACTCCTAGATTGAACTTGCCAGTCAGCTGATGATAACTTCATCCACGAAGGTCCATACCACCATAAAGTACTCCCTATAAGTTCTTGAGGCCGAACACCTCTGCTAATAATATCTGCAGGGTTATGCTCTGATTTAACATGTCTCCAACATTCCTTTCCGACCAAATTCTGGATCTTTGAAACTCTGTTTGCAACAAATGTCGTCCACGAAGACGGTGGTTTCTGAAGCCAAGCAAGGACTATTGTAGAATCACTCCAACAAAAAATATTAGCATTCTTATTATCCAGACTCAGGTCCGTTCTCAGCGACGCTATTAATTCTGCAAGCAAAAGTGCACCACATAACTCCAGCCTTGGTAATGAAATAGCTTTCAAAGGGGCAACCCTAGATTTTGCAATTAGCAAATTAGTCTGAACAATACCATCAGAGGATATTACTCTCGAATAAACACATGCTCCATAAGCCCTTTCAGACGCGTCCGAAAAGCCATGAATCTCAACATTACAACGTGGTTCAAATCCAATCCAGCGTTCTAGTTTAACGTCGTTCAGGATATTATAATCAGTAATAAACTGATTCCACCGATGGCTACTTGCCTCAGTCAAACGTTCATCCCAACCAGTCTTCTCAAGCCATATTTGTTGCATTAGCATCTTCGCTATCACAATTACAGGTCCCAACCAGCCAGCTGGATCGAATAGAGTCGCAATTATGGACAGCACTTCCCGTTTCGTAAAATCATCCCTCCTACAACTTATAGGTTTTACCGAAAAATAAAAGGTATCACTCTTCGCATTCCATCTAATTCCTAAGGTCTTGGCCTTACTCTCATCTTCAATTTCCAAAAAATTTTCCCTAAGAAGATGCTCTGCCGGCAGATCCTTTAATATTCTTTCATCATTCGCCGTCCATTTTCTCAAAGAGAATCCCGCCGATGACAGCGCTGACCTCAATTGTTCTCGGGCATGTAAAGCCAGATCTAGATTATGTGCACCGGCAAGCACGTCGTCGACATACATCATTTCCCTCAATATCTTTGTTGCCAAAGGGTATTCATCCTCTACCTCAGAAGCAAGCTGCAGTAAACTTCTTATGGCTAGAAAGGGCGCACAGTTTACCCCAAATGTAACTGTTTTTATTTCAAAATCCTGTATATCTTGACTGGGTTCTTGTCGAAACACTATCCTCTGAAATCTCGTATGCCTGTCATCGAGCAGAATCTGGCGATACATCTTCTCGATATCACCATTAAACACATACCGGAAAAACCTCCATCTTATGATTAATAACACCAAATCACTTTGTAATACAGGCCCGGGATATAATACATCGTTCAAGCTTAGACCAGTTGAAGTAGGACAGGAGGCATTGAATACAACTCTCAACTTAGTTGAGATCCTTTCAGGTTTTATAACTGCGTGATGGGGCAAATAGAATTCAGAAACTTTTCCGTTAGGCTCTTCCAACCTTGCCATTTGCCCTAAGGATTCGTATTCCTTTACTACTGCATCATACATAACTTTGAGATCTGGTTTCTTCAACAAAGAAGCCTCATTTCGTAGAAATTGTCTGACCGCTTTAGAACGTGATAATCCCAAACCATTTCCTTCCGCATATTGAGGTTTAAATGGCAAACACACTATAAATCTACCTGTATCCGACCTCCTAGTAGTATCTCTATACAATTCCTCGCAATATTCCTCTTCTACCGTAATTGTAGACACCCTTGGAGGTTCCTCTAATTTCCAAAACTTCTCAAGTTGGTGATTCAAAGAAATTTCAGTACAAAACGAAACGAGAGTGGTAACACCACGCTGGGAGTTATCAATTTGACCAGTCAGCACCCATCCAAATATCGTATTTTGAGCAACAAGTGACCCAAGAACATTCCTTTGGACGCCTTCTAAAATAATTTGTGGATAAACATCTGCCCCAATCAATATGTCAATCTGATCACTTTTCCCAAAATGTGGATCTGCAAGTTGCATGTCACCAAAGGAGTATTGCTCAGGAATAGAGACCGACGAACTTGGTAGTTTTCCTGTAAGTTGAGGCAATACTAGTGCATTTACTTCGACCTTTACACCATTTCCACCACCTGACATCAGGTTAAAGGTGCATTGTTTTTGGGTCAACCCTGCCAAAGCATTATTTAATCCCGAAATCCTCGCATTTACCTTTGTAGTTTGAATACCAACTCGCCTTTGCAACCTCTCTGATATGAAAGAGGCTTGGGATCCTGAGTCAAGCAATGCCCTAGCGGTGAAAACCATCCCGTTGACATCAAGGTTTACTATAGCCGTACCCAGTAGTACAAGCTTAGAAGACATAGCAAAACAACTCTGAATCTGCTGCTCATTAGTCACACTTTGACTAGGAGCCGGAAATTCTCCATCAGTTTCCGCTACCTCGGTACTTAGAGATACTCGAGCGTCTCTATGTAGTAATGAATTGTGTCTCGAATTGCATTTTCCACAACTAAGTTTGCTCGCACATTGCTGCAATCTATGATTGCCGCTGAAGCAATTGATACATAAATTGTTCCTCTTGACCACCATAAAACGTTGCTCTGGAGTCATTTTCAAAAACTTGTCACAGGACTTCAGATAATGATCCTGCGAGCAGGCGAAGCAGGTGATTCTCTGTGTACTTGCCTGATACATTTTAACTTTCCTATGTACAGGTTGAGTTCGCTCCAATTTTCCTGAGGTCTCTGGCACTTCAATATTAGTAAAATCAAATACTGTTTCCAATGATTGGAACCGTGCGGTCAAAAAATTATCCAAATCCTCCCATTTAGAGATTTCAGTTTTATCCCTAACCGTTTGTTCCCACAGGGATAGTGTAGTCACCGGGAGCTTTGTCGAGCACAAAAACACAAATATAGGATCCAAACTATCAATACGTATCTCATGTAGCTTCAAGGATGTGATACAATTATTTATTTCCCTTTGAAGTCTTTTTATCTCATGAGCCGATTCAGACCTGACAGGAACAAGATTAAAAAGGAGTTTTAGCTGGCTATTTACCAATATCCTTTTGTTTTCATATCTGTCCTTTAAGTTGTTCCAAGCTATTTCAAATCCTTCATTAGTCAACTGGGATTTTTTCACAATCTCCAATGCCTCCCCTTGTGTGTTCTGGCGTAAATAGAAGAGCTTTTCAACTGGCGTTATCGAATGGCAGTCAATATACACCGCCTTAAACATATCCCTAAAGGATGGCCACGAGAGATAATCGCCATAGAAAACTTCCGTTGTACAAGGCGGTAGTCTTAGTCGATGATCATTAACCCTACTATCGGAATATTGTTGAGAAGCGCGATTAGGAGAAGCAAAGGTGGATGTCAGCACAGATCTATTCAAAAATGACTGGGACAATTCTCCCATTCCTGCTGCACAAGTAATGTAAGCTTCCCTGCATTGCTTAAAAAGATCAGATGCCTCCTTTTCCTGTTCCTCAGAACATTCACAATCGACATTAAATTTCTCATACGAATTCTTAACTTTAGTCCACAAACTCTTGAACTCTTCCTTGCGCAGTTCTACTGTGAACATAGTATGCGTAGTGCCAGATGCGCTGTCGGAAATGGCACTATTTTCCCTTTCGAATTCCAAAAACAAAGCAGCAAACTTTTTAAATTTTCTCAAAAGAACTGGATCAGCCATTTCGTGATATCGTCTTTTATCAAGTATACATCAAAAAATGTGAGCTCGATACGACACTTATCAACCTAATAATCACACTTGGACAAATGAAACCTTGTGATAAATTTATTTTCCAAAAAATTATTTTTCAAAAAATATATTATTATTCAAAAAATTGACCCTTATCGTACACGAAAGTGCCCACGATAATAAAAATCCTCGGACTAAAGGTGAACAAAATTAGTTATGATCAGTGACTACTCTTCTTGTGATAAGTCACTTATTTCAAAAATGTTGCCAACGTGCGTATAATTAAAACCAAATCTGAACAAGTAGATAAATATTCAAATGATTATAGGCCAAGGTTCGTTAAAATTATATAGGTCTGTCCTCAACGAATCTGTAAGATTATTTTCCGATTTTCATTCTCCGAAGGTATTCACGATATTGATAAAAATAAATATTCGTTGGACTAATAATGAACAATATCAGTTATGATCAGCGACCACTCTTCTTATTATAAGTCTCTTGTATAGAAAATGTTGCAATTATGCGTGTAATTAAAATCGCCAAATCAACAAAGAAGATTATATAAATAGAATAATTTTTAGATTTGTGTAATTCTCAGGTAATAAAGCTTATGGACAACGGTCCACTAAAACTTTAAATTGTGTCCCCGAGGAATCGCTTAGATCGATTGCCGATTGTTCTCTCTTTTCCTCAGTCCTCGTTATTGTTACAAACAAACCAAACCACTTTTCATGAACACATAAGTAACGAAAACCATCGGCAATTAAAGCTATATTGGCATCACTGATCCACTCAGTTCGACAACAAAGAGAATGTGTGATGAGAACATAAGAGACTCGTCCTCTTCTCTTCAAGTTTATCTCCCGCTCATTGACTATAAAACAGGTGACCCCTCTTTATAACAATAGTATCTTACTTTAAGAGAAGGGAGCCAATTCGAACAAAAATTACGAGTAATAAAATATTTATTCATCCGAAGATAAATTAAATTGTAGGTTCTACGCAGAAGCTTCCAAAAACTATTGCGGTTGAAATAATAAAAATAATCACAGCAACATACCTGGATTCTGGACTACAATAATAATAATAATATATACAATAAATGCAATGAGACCAGACAAAAAGAGTAATCTCACACTAACTGGATTTCACATTGACACAATAATCGTTTCTCACTTATTTATTTATGACCATTATTTTTATTATTTCTCTCATTTAAATTTATTATGGTTTCTCAAAATTGTTTCATTTTACAATATTTTGATTTTCAATAACAATTCTTTTTCCTGTAGATGAATTTTCACAATTTAAAGAAATCAGACCAATTCACTCGTCAAACAATAAATATGAGATGGTTGTTGTTGCGAAAGAGAAAATAAATCAAAACGTAAACGAAGAGGTCAGAGTTGCCAGATGTATTGATTGCAATGGGGTAATTAAGAATTATTTTATATTTTAAAGTTCATAAATTTAATATTTAGTATTTTCCCGTTCATTCCGATTAAAGTCACGGTTTCTATTCTTGAGTTTTACAATATATGCTTCTCTTGCCCCGTATCCGGCTCGAAGGACCTTGTTTATTTTTACACTATTTTGGGTATTTTTATATAACACCGGCGGGGCACTGCTGAAGCTACAAACAAAATTTGAGACACAGCCACAAAGTCAATAGCCAAACTCATTTATTATAAATGAAACAAGCACAAGGTAGTATATTACTATATCAATTTCAATTCACGACTTTCTTTATTTTGTCTGGTATTTTTTTTCTTTTTCTTTAACAAATTCGACAGATTTCAATAAAGCGATCTTCAAAACTTTATAGCTCGATTGATTCGTTATAACTAACTTAAAAAATAAAACAAATTACATGCAAAAGTAATAAAATAATAACGAGTAACAGTATATTATTCTAGATAACAAAAATCCCAAAACCCAAATACTGATGGTCATCTTCGATAATGTTCCAAAGGCATACAAATCGAATATGGTTCCTCTCCACGTCTCAATAGATGGCGTTAATTATATAATTTCAAATAAATTCATCTCAACATAAACAACGCTTATGCCTCTAATAGGAAAAAAATAAAAAGAGCAATATCGATCGTTGTTTAGATTATTAGGGTAGCTATAGCGACATCCCGTACTTTTACATGCAAAAAAACCTTTAGAGGTCGGGTATCGTGCACTCTCTTTTATCTAAATTTTTATATAAAAATCTTTTAAATAAAAAAAATTATATTCCAAAATCAAAATCAATTTCGTTTATATTAATATATATGTTAATCTGTCGTAATCACGCTGCTCTGAAATTTATTTATGTTGAGACCATAAACGTGTTAAAACAAATATGATTAATATTGGTGGTTTTTTCTTATAATCTGGCGCATACGAGTATATGTAAAATAATCCAATTTTTTTTCCTTTAATTTAAACAAAGTTTCTAACGAAATGGAATATTGAAGTATTTTATGGTAAACCAAAAACCAAATTATTATTGCTATAAATTAAACTTTTTGCATTATTCATTTGTAAATTCAGGAACATTTATCACTAATCCATTAGACAGTTAGAAATTGAATTTTGTGGTGAGCAATAACAAAGCCCTGATTTGAATGAATTTAAATTAATTTTCTTACCACTAACATCGGAGGATGTGATGTCCACTATGTCCAAGTAATTAATCACAGGATCAAAATTTATGGCCCTCTTGAGATGCGAAGAGTTGTACAACCATGTGCCAAGTTGTATTTACAACCGTCAACATTAAGATGATGATCGTGATGGTGATGTTTGTATGATACCATGGCATAACGTTAACGTTTATTGGTGTCCTTTAAACACCAATAACAACGACAACTAAACTGGCAATTTATGAGACGTTTTAAACGATTTATAACACCTTATTTATATTTAACGTTTATTTAATTACAACATGTGCCGTCCGTCTCGCAGACAGACAGGCCCCGTGTGCAAGTGTCCCTGGTTCTATTATGCAGATCTTTGGACCTAATGGTAATATCTGCTATACCGTCTTTGTTCAATTTGCTTGTGATGATTATGGAAATGTGTTGAGTACACATGAACGATTTATTGTTCTTAATTAAATAAATGAAAGTGAAAAAGAAATAAATTTAATTTTTTTCTCAATTTGTTGTAAGCGATAAAATCATGCATTTGTCTTCTGCTAGAAAGAAACTAAATAAGCTATTTGTGTATTAAGAAGTCGATTTTTTCCCAATATTCATTTAAATTGGAAGAATTAATTGAATCACTTGGGGTGCTAATTTGGAACAAGTAGTTTGCCATAAAATTACACTAAAATTTATCGACTTGGAAAAATCCTAAGGCATTGTTATGGCAATAATGTCGTCGCACAAGTGTATGATTATATTTTTTTTAATTGCATATTGTTATGGATCTTATCTTGATGGAAACATGAAACTACTTGGAATTTCAACTTTATTACTCGTTTATTGCTCAACAGTTGTTATGATGCACCCCCATGAAAATATATAGATATCTTGGCGTTTTTTTCACATTAGCAGAATGTACGTGTGATGCAAATAATTCGTTGTTATTTCAGAGGAGGTTCTATGAGTGTAGTTATAGAGAGTTAATGCGAAGATAAAACGCTAGAGTCACAAGTCAACATTGTGAAAAATTGAAGTGTTGCAAAACATTAGATTCAAGTAAAGATATGCAGCGGTGAAATAAAAAAACATTTACTTACGAACGTGGTGCGTTAAGTACTAAGACTATGAAAAAGAACAATTATGTTTGTGGTGATTTATTCTTCTTTCAATCCGATAAATCTAACCCAGAGATGCTCTCCCATTTTTAAACCATCTGATTTTCGACTGACAGTTTTGGCCATTTAGTGGCTTTTCAAACCAGAAATCGCATATGGTAAAGAGTACCATTTAGTTCTCCATATAAGACCACACTTTCTTTGCCATAATTCGGCATTGAGTAGAGTTTTTGTGGTTTCGCCTTTCAGAAATAATCGATGAAGGTCACAACTAACGAAATCCATTCCCTTTCTAGCCACTGGGATAGCCTGCGACTATTTCGAAGCACGTTTGCGGGGTGCTCTTCATTCTTTCGACTTTTATCTTATGCCAAATTCGGCACCCATCATCATCCTTATCATTACCGAAACTATCTAATATGTCAAGCGTGCATCAAGCGACTGAATCACTTCTGAACACATGTGTAATTGGAACTCCTCCGGCTGCCGATGTGCACTACGGATGATATTAGAAAACGACACTAAACTCTAACTTCCTACTTAGTTCAGGCCAAATAGCATCTATTTTCCTAAGGTCATTTGGTCATAAGTCAAGAATCAACTATTCCAAACAAATTCTTATAGATATTCAACTAATTGGTGTAATTGGTGTAGGCCCTCAAATTTAAATTTCTTTCTACATTTTCTACATTTCTTTGCACAAACAGCATTAGCTTTAATTTGGTAATGAAGAGATTACTATACTCCTGAGCATTCAGCATAGGAACTGCTAATGGTGTTCCAAGCCACTACGACTGCTGCTAGACTCGGGACATCAAGATGGTAGTGATCTAATCACTGTAAAGCTGTACTCCGAGAAGGTGCCTATTTGGTTGATTACATAATTATACGAAACTTAAATTACCGGATCAGTTGCCCCCTCCCCGATTTAAAATTCTATAGGATAAACGAATCAGCCCAACACTTAGCCATAATACCGCTGTGTCAACAGATTTTTCGAACAGCTTATAAAATTCCTTCTGCCGCATCTACGCTGCAGAAATTTTGGGATGGTACCCAACAAAGACAAATAGGATTAGGACGGGTTATAAAAATTGTATAAGCTGAATGATAGCTTCGCATTTAGCTGGACCATAAATTCGGAGTATTCATGAATGCGGAAGGTATATGCACTTTCATTAAGCTCTGATGGGTTCCAGAAAACAACAACATAGTGGGGGAATTAGCCTTCAATCGGCTAATCTGTCATTAAAGGTTGCGCAATTCAATGTCGAAGAAAAAAGATAAAACCAAGTAGTTCTCTTGATCGCTATTCACAATGGAAAACAGTTTCATTTGAATCTACTCAGGTGCATTTTTTTGTGTTATTGAAGCGAAATTATAGATATATAGAAAAAAAAAAATAAAGAAAATATTTAAGATCTTCAAAATTGTTCTTAAACTGAATAACTCAAGAACCAATGCGAAATCAATACTATTTGACTTACGTTCTACGACAAGCTCATCTAAAGTTCATTGCTGCTGATCCAATTTTGCCAGATTTTTTCGATAGGGATCCCCAAAATTTCAAAATTTATCCCCAAACAATTCCCAACTGAAATTTTTTTCCCAATGAAAAATCCCCAACGAAAATTCATATAAATTATTTTATATATGTAAATTTTATTTTATGAAAAATAAAAACAATCTCGCAATATCGAATTCTTTAATAGGTAAGTACTTCAGCAAGTCTGTTAGGTGGTCGACTTGTGTGTTACAATAAAAACTGTGTAGTTTTTTTTTCTCAGATGTTATATTCAAGCCAAAACCAATATACCAAAAATTGGAGAAAATCCAAACAAAATTATTTTGTCAAAATTTTATTTCTTTAGAAATTTTTCTAAATTTTTAAAAAATGTTATTTCTATAGAAAATTTTGTCAAAATTTTATTTCTATAAAGGCAAATGTTGTCAAAATTATATTTTTGTAGAAAATTTTGTCAAAATTTTATTTCTATAGAATATGTTGTCAAAATTCCATTTCTATAGAAAATGTTGTCAAAATTTTATGTCTATAGAAAATTGTATCAAAATTTTATTTTTATCGAATATTTTGTCAAAATGTAATTTGTATAGAACATTTTGTCAACATTTTATAGAAAATTGTGTCAAAATTTTATTAATATTTTTATATTTTTTATTTCTATAGAAAATTTTTTCAAAGTTTTATTTATATAGAAAATTTTGTCAAAATTTTATTTCTATAGAAAATTTCGTCAAAATTTTGGCAAAATTTTATTTCTATTGAAAATTTTGTCAAAATTTTATTTTTATAGAAAATTTTGTCAAAATTTTATTTTTATAGAAAATTTTGTCAAAACTTTATTTTTATAGAAAATTTTGTCAAAATTTTATTTCTAAAGAATGTTTGTGAAGTGCCTCTTAGTTGGAGAGGAATATTTTGCAAAATCTACCAAACTATAAAGAATTCTACCAATATACCACTTTTGGTAGAATTCTACTAACTAAGGCAACCGCGTATACAACCCCAAGTTATAATAGAAGTTGGGCCTCCTTCAAATTTGTTACATAAACAAGAAGCTACGATGATAAATAGGAACGTGGTTTAGCCCATAAGCCTTACTGTACTTCGCTTTTACACTTTGCAAAAAATATTAATACTACGTGATTGAAAGTGGCAATATCCCCAGAAAGTGGCAATATCCCCACGAGAAAAAATCCCCAGTTTAGAGGAAATCCCCAGTTTAGGGAAAATCCCCAATATGACAACACTCCTTCCGGATCCAGAAAAGAAAATTTTCATTGATTTTTTTGGCAACACTTTTTAGCTGGGAACATCTTTCAAATGTCCATGTTTTCCAATTCCTCACACCAGAAACTGCTATTATATGTTACATATTAATTTTCAATAAAAATTATTTTTTTTTTTTTTTTCTTTCAATAATCTCACCATTGAGGAAGCAAAAAGTCCCAATTTATTTCGCCATTAAATCATCGTCATCGACAGCTACCACGAACATATGTAGCCGGCAGGAAAAACAAAACACAACTTGTCACATTTATTTCAAAACTTCAAAAAAGAAGGAATCGGTATGATCAAAAAATAACAGATCAAGCGTTTACTAAGTACACTTGCGCCGCTGATATGATTAGATCGATAAGCCACATTTGAAGCTAGGCCATTATCTTGTACCAACCACCAAGATACTACAACACAGGATAGCTAATCAAGAAAAAAAAAAAACGAAATGAAACTGGAGCATTCACATTAGTGCGATATTTATCCCACGGTTTTGGATGTCATTCGCTAGTGTTAGGCATTAAATTTTAGTGCGCGCTTTGTCACAGTAAAACATACTCAACACTGAGGCTCGGTTCGTCTCTGCCAGGAGCGTAAATCTATTTGAGATTTATAAATGGGTGACTGTTGGCTGGACGGGCACATTAGTTAAACAATTTTCTGTATTCACAAAATTTAACTCAAGTTTTGGATATTGGTGATCGCAATACTAAAATATTTAATAGACAGTGGTAACAATGCATGTTTACTACCCCAGCAAAAAAGCGTCGCCAAATAAGTAGTGAAAATTTTCTTTCTGGATCCGGAAGTCGTGCAAAATGGGCGCAGAAGCGATGAATTTAACATGGGCCTGTCATAGGACGGATGTTTACCATTTGAACAGCCATTGCAGGAAATTTGCATCACTTCTTCAGGTGTGAATTCAGAGCTCAATGTTTTGGATGTGAATTTAAATAGTTTGTGATATTTTGTTAATAAATAAATTGTTTTTTAATTTTTTATGATAACTAATGCATTTTAACGCTTTTCTGAAACATTTGACCTCAAATATTTTCAAAAATATTATTCTAGAATACATTTACCATTTTTTCCAACAAACTTTAAAATATTTGTACCGATTTATTAGTTCTTACTTTGTTTTTAACCTATGTGAAATAAAACAAGTAAATACGGCCGTAAGTTCGGCCAGGCCGAATCTTATGTACCCTCCACCATAGATTGCGTAGAAACTTCTACGAAAGACTGTCATCCACAATCGAATTACTTGCGTTGTGGTATCTTAAAACTTCTTAACATCGTTTTCTAAATTGTGAGTTAGTCCATACGTGGCATATATTAGACAAAAAAGGTATGTATAGGTAAGTCTACAAATAATTACGAATCGATATGGACTTTTGCACGTACGTGCAGAGCCAGAATTGAAATATGGGGGTCGCTTATATGGGGGCTATATACAATTATGAACTTGATATGGACCAATTTTTGGTGATTGGGGATCGATTTATCTGAGGGCTATATATAACTATAGACCGATATGAACTTAGTTAGGCATGGTTGTTAACGGCCATATACTAGCACAATGTACCAAATTTCAACTGACTGACTAGCCCAATGTACCAAATTTCAACTGTGGCTCCAAACCCAAATATAGGGATCGGTTTTTATGGGGCCTATATATGATTATGGACTGATATGGACCACTTTTGGCATGGTTGTTAAATATCATATACGTACCAAATTTCAACCAGATCGGATGAATTTTGCTTCTCCAAAAGGCACCGGAGCTCAAATCTGGTTATCGGTTTATATGGGGGCTATATATAATTATGGACTGATATGAACCAATTCCTGCATGGTTGTTGGATACCAAATACTAACATCATGTACCAAATTTCAACCGAATCGAATGAATTTTGCTCTTCCAAGGGGCTCCTTAGGTCAAATCTGGGGATCGGTTTATATGGGGGCTATATATAATTATGGACCGATGTAGACCAATTTTTGCATGGTCATTAGAGACCATATACTAACACCATGTACCAAATTTCAGCCGGATCGGATGAAATTTTCTTCTCTTAGAGGCTCCGCAAGCCAAATCGGGGGATCGGTTTATATGGGGGCTATACATAATTATGGACCGATGTGGACCAATTTTTACATGGTTGTTAGAGACCATATACTAACACCATGTACCAAATTTCAGCCGGATCGGATGAAATTTGCTTCTCTTAGAGGCATCGGTTTATATGGGGGCTATATATAATTATGGACCGATGTGGACCAATTTTTGCATGGTTGTCAAAGACCATATACTAACACCATGTACCAAATTTCAGCCGGATCGGATGAAATTTGCTTCTCTTAGAGGCTTCGCAAGCGAAATTGGGGGATCGGTTTATATGGGGGCTATATATAATTATGGACCGATGTGGACCAATTTTTGCATGGTTGTTAGAGGCCATATACTTACACCATGTACCAAATTTCAGCCAGATCGGATGAAATTTGCTTCTCTTAGAGAATCTGCAAGCCAAATTTGGGGGTCCGTTTATATGGGGGCTATACGTAAAAGTGGACCGGTATGGCCCATTTGCAATACCGTCCGACCTACATCAATAAAAACTACTTGTACCAAGTTTCAAGTCGATAGCTTGTTTCGTTCGGAAGGTAGCGTGATTTCAACAGACGGACGGACGGACATGCTCAGATCAACTCAGAATTTCACCACGACCCAGAATATATATATACTTTATGGGGTCTTAGAGCAATATTTCGATGTGTTACAAACGGAATGACAAAGTTAATATACCTCCATCCTATGGTGGATGGTATAAAAAGCAAAAATTACCCATTAAAAATATGACAAAAGCGAATTATGAAAAAATGCATTTGAAAGAACTTCCTGTATAGTTAAAATAAGGAACATCTTTTTGAGAACATGGAAGTGATTTTAGAAGAACTTCCAAATTTTTTTGCTACGACATTTTATGTAGGATTTACTACAATCCACAAATTAAATAATAAATTTACTTGCAATCATTTTTCATCCATTCATTTTCAATTTCAATTAATTTAAATGCTTCAATCACCGCAATAAAAAATAACATTAGTTCACTGATCGAAGTTTTGTGTTGTTTAAAAATTATTGAAAAAATTAAGAAGGATTTACATCAGCTTGCTATGCAAAGAATGTTATAACACAGAAGAGGGGTGCTCTAGTGTATTATAGGAAAGAGCAAGACTTAGGTGCCTGAATTGCATCCATCAGTTATGAACCGGCCACATGGGGGGAAACGTGATTCAAGGCCTGACACAGTTCAGAAATGGGGACTGGAAACAATTTAAATAGTTGTTAAGCACAACATGCCAAATATTATCAAATGAGCAGACTCCTGGGAAAAATAAAGCTCCTTCCAACCAAACAGTCAAAAAGATTTTTGCCCTGATAATGTTGGTATTGATTCCGAGTCAAAAAGCGCAGAATTGAAGTAAGGATACTCTTTAAAATTTGAGTTTTGCGCAATTGATTCTAGGACACTCATTGAAATGTATTCGTTTTTCATCTTTTTCTTTCTTCAGGTGCTACCAAAGTCCTTTGAAAACGTGTTAAGGGTAACTTAAATTTCCTAATTCAGACAAGATTTCAAGTATGAAATATGCTACGTTTCAAGTAAAAACGCTTTTAAAATAAAGTATTGAAAAATACCTCCTAGTTTGGAACGCTTTTTTGTTTTATAGACTATATACAAAAAGTCAAAAATTTAAAGACGATTTCATTACTTTTGAAGATTGTTTCAGAATTATAAAACTCAACTTGACCTTAATCAAACAAAATTTCCTTACATGTAAAAATACCCATTTTTAAGTCCAAACACCTATACTAGAAGGACAAAACGACTTTATTGAAAAGTTTTCTACACTGAAAAAAAATATTGACCTAATATGGAAGATTATGCAACTTAAATTTTAGGACTCGAAATTTACGCAATGCTAAGGACAAAATTCTTTAAAATAATGACATTTTAATTAAAAGAAAGTTTATAATCCTTGCTTCAAAAATTTTTTTCATTAAATTTAAGACACAAATCTTGAAATTTTGCGTCCCTCTGTTGAAGTTGTAGATCTTTGAAGTAAGGCAAATGTTCCTTAAAATAAAGAAAAACATTGTTAATTTAAAGAAGTCGTCTTTAACTCAACTGACATATTGAATTTTTAAATTTAAGATAAAAATGCTTCAAATATAAGGTATGACTTATTTTAAGGATTTGAATTTTTGGTTTAAAGTTTTTTTTAGCATTAAGAAAACAGTTTTTACTTGGCATAATTTGGATTTTGAAACTGGAATTTTTTTGTACATGAATACCTTTATTAATATATCGCAAACAGAGAATAAAAATTCGATGAATGAGATCTGTATGCAATTTTAATTTTATCGATCCTACACTGAAAAAACAGTAAACCCACCAGGAAAGAAAATTTTAGTTACTTTTAGAAAAAATATTTTAATTTTAGAAAATGTTAACTAAACTGTATTAGAAACGCAGATGTCACACCGTTTTCACAAAACTAAGTGAATAATTTTCGATAAATTCAAGAAAATTTATTAGACATAATCAAATGTTAAAGAAATTTTCGAAGTTTGAAGGAAAAAAATTGGAGTTAAAAATTGCAAAAATGTCTTTAGTACCATACGAAGTTCATGATGGGCTCAGTACTGGTAAAATTTACAAATTCTAAGAAATTCTGAACTATTTTGTGGGAGACCCGAATTTAGTTAATCTTTTTTTTTTTTTTTTTTTTATTACGTCTATAGATACAAAATCCTTACAGACTAATATGTACAAATAATTTATCTGTTCAAATGCAAGATAATATTTCTCTTTAATGTTACTCGATTCTCAGACAGATCTATAAGGTTATAATATTTGTTGAATTGCGCGCATAATCTTCATTTGTGTATAATTTTTTCCTCTATTTTAGTTATTTTAACTAACGTACGCAAAAAATTATTAACGTCATGGAAACTTTCTTAAAACGTAAAAATTCCATGAACTTAAATTGAATTAAATCAGCTTTAGTGAAATATAGGGTTCACTTTTTTTTTGAGTGTAGATTTAAAGCCAGAGAGGTCCCTAAAAATGTATTTATTTTAAAGAAGCCGTATCTTTGGCTCGGAATCAATACCAAAATCCTTAAAGGAAGTTCAAAATCTTTGGATCCAAGTAAACTTTTTTTGAGTGTACTTTTGTACTAGAAAAAAAATGTTATATCATAGAAAGCGTTTTCTATGCTAAGCAAAATTCGCATTCATATTTTAAGGACATGAAATCTTTGGTCTCACTACAATATGTTATTCAGTGTTCTTGAATGTGATACATGATGGAAGGTATATAAGATTCAGCCAGACCGATATATCTTTTTGCAACTAAATATCCATGTTTTTGTTAAATTTTCAATTTCTTGCTTCCACAGTGCACATTGTCACTAGCATACATATCACAATTCTGTCCAATACTCCGGGGGTTCTTTTAGCATATGCACTCCTAAGAGACCATATAGTGTGGATTTGTTTTCTCAGCAAAACAAATGAGACAAGCATGTGTCCATTTCACAATGTTTCAGCTAAGCCAGTCATTTTTGATTTCAAGTATTTGCCACAAATTAATTTTCGGCAAGTCAGCCAACAAGTGACCACAAATATTTCTTTAACCTGATTCTTTTCGATGTAGGAAATCACGAAAGAAAATATTTCAGTAGTGGTAGGAGCAGCAAAAGCCAATGGTTGCATTTGTAATAAATCGTCCACTTATACATCAAAAAACACCAAAAACGTCAGCCCAGTCAAAATAGTATTTACACGCAAAGAAAAAAACGTTTGGAAAACGTGTACCGAAAACGTTTTTCTTTTGTTAGAGTTTTTTGAATTGCTTCGAAAAGTATACACTTTTATCACCAAAAAAATTCGTTTCTTACACAATTTTTATTTTTTCAATAAAAAGAGTTATTTTTGAACCAACAACACAGTCCATTTCGTTTATATCAAACACTGTTCTTTTCTGACTTTAGGTCTTTAATAAGACACATTTTACAGTTCATAGTAAAAATTTAATATAGTAGAATGTAATGTTGAAATGTTTTCCGACCATATCTGGAATATATGTACAAAAAAAAAAAAAAAAAAAAAAAAACTTTGGTCGAAGCAGGGATCGAACCCACGACCCTTGGCATGCAAGTCCGACGTAGCAACCACTGCCCCACGGTCCCAAACTAAATGTATTTTTCTGTTAAATAAACTTTGTTTAATCGGCTCGTGGGCGCCGCAAGCTATGCTATATTAATATAACTTATATGGATAATTAGCTATTGATGACAATAACAGCTACGTAGCTCAGTGGATAGTGTGCTGCCTTACAAATTGCATGGTCCGCGGTTCGATTCTCAGTCCAGGCGAAAGGTAAAAAAAAATTAAAAATTTATAAAATCATATAATTTCTTCTACATTGTTTGTATTGCAGGAAAAGGTGCTAAGAACTAAAAAACTTCGTGGAAGTGAGAAAGATGTGAGGGAAAATGTAATTAGCCAGAAAAAAAATTTTTTGAGTTAGTCTTTATGAAATTGCTTTTACATCCTGGAAAAGAATAAACGTTTATCACAAAAAGTATATACTTTTCTTCCAAATACACTTCCTTTCAACGAAAAGCAAATGAGAAACGAACTTTGTTTGTCTAAAATTTCGTTTGGGAGGAAAGAATTATTTTTTTGCGTGTACCAAATACCAAATAGAGTGAAAAGCATCATTTGTATCTTTAATGAGTAACATATACAGAAGCACATTAGTTTTCACAATGTTATGGTGCAGTTGCGAATTTCCAGATGCATTTTTCCATTTATTTAAGTTAAACTAAGGCTGACCAAATTTGCATATGAGGTGGTTCACAGTGCTTGCCTAAATGTAGTACTAAGCAGTTTGATGTTTGTTTTTCCTTGGCACAAAATTGACATCGAACAAATCTGTTTTCAATTAATATTAATATTTGGCGATCACCATGATCAGCTACCCGCCATCTCGGCTGTATGTGAATGACGAGTGTCTGTGTCAGTGATATATTTATCGACATTTGTTAGACTTCGTAAAAAAGCCTACAACTTGAGATATTATTTACCAACCGCAAATTTATCTGGAGAGGTAATATTACCAAACAAGATTTTTAAATCACCCAAATAGGTGAAAATGAAACTATAAGAGGAGGAAACGTTTAAATAAAATTTATTCGACAATAGTTTTACTCTTTTAATATTATTTTCTGAGAAGGACCTAATTAAGTTAAGGGGAGTAAGTAAATGCAATACGCAGAAAAATTATAATGATATTATACCCAAACAACTATGTGGTAAGAATCACTAATTAGACAATGGTGCCACACAAAATTGACCGATATTCGATTTTAATAAAACGGTCTAAAATATACAAGGATCAGTTCTAGGATATTATTATATCGTCTTAAAATTGTACCTTAATCAATAGTATATAAATTGTATATCAGGTCGAAAATCTATTTTTTATATATTATAAATGGAATTTAAAAATTATAATGGTGAGCAATAAAATGTATCTAATCTAACCTACTAATACACTGAAAAAACAGTGAACCCTTTTCCATTGCAAAATGAACTAAACTGTAGTAATATTGACCATGATTTAGCCCTTAAGATTTTTTTCAACTTGTCTAGTTTATAAATCTCTTAAATTTTAGTTCATATATAACATTGTATATTAGTTCATTTTTACAACACCATAAGATTTATATACCCCTACCAAGTTATAAAGTCAGTATTATTTTAGTTTACTTGCTTATTTTTTGGGAAACCCGATACTAAAAATTGGTTAACAATCTCTTTAAAATGTTGGCGACTAAACTATTTTTAAATCAATCACTCCACAATACAGAGAAATTAAATAATTAAAGGAACACAAACCGTTTTACTATTATGAAAATTTTCATAGAATAAAATTAAACTTTCTTTAAGCAAAATGATAATTAAAAAATATATATATTTTTTAATTCTTCATTTTAGCTTGTAACTTACAATATTTGGGGGCATTTTATCAAATGGTGTAAGGAATTCAACTTTTCTTTGGAAAACGTATCTCATAAAATTTGTACCTGAAACAATTAGAGAAATATAAACTCATAAAACTGTGTTGTTATCGATGTGAAGGATATAATAAACTAAATATTCTAGTTGAAAGAAAGCCAAAGTTTTAATATAAAACTTACCAATTCTCTATTAAATTGTACGCTGAGGGGAAATATAAAAAGTGGTCCAAATTTATTTGGGTTACTCTGAAATTAAATATTTATTTTTTACATTAAATAAAATTATTAAATAGGTTTCCAAAAAATAATAATATGCATAAAAAACCAAATATTCTGGTTAACCCTAGACAGTCATCATTCGTGAAAATGACGACACGTAATTTCATTTTCGATTTAAAATGCATTTTAGTCTATTGGGAAATGGTAAATTTAAGTTATACTAATTCGACCGTTTTATGAATTTTTGTTTTATACTAATTAAAACCAAATTGAATAAGACAATAAATTCAAGTTTGGTTCATTTTTTCGCTCACGATGAAAATTAAAGCGTCTGAGCCGTAGTCAAAATGACGAAGGATGACGTTAATGTACAAAAAATAAGGATGACTGTCCAGGGAAAGGAAAAGAAAGAAAGAATCCTTACCAATTCACTATTAAAATACAGGCAAAGGAGTACTAAAATGTTTTCCAAATTTTTAAGGGGTTATTCTGAAAATAAATATTTGTTTCTTACATTAAAAATATTACATTGGTTTCCAAAAAAATTTATTAAAGGTCATAAAATCGTAAATATTCTAATTGAAAGAAAGTAAATTTTTAAAAGAAAACTTACAAATTCTCTATTTTTTAAATTTGTTCGACTCCATCTGGAATTGCTCTGAAATTAAATATTGATTTTACAACAGAGAAAAACATTAAACTGGTTTCCAAAAAAAAATAATTAACAAATAATAATATACATCAAAAATACATTTTAAAAAGAATACTTACCAATTTATGACTAAACTATACGCTGAGATATAACAAAAATTTTCCAAATTCATCTGGAATTGAATATTAATTTTGTACATTGAATAATAAAAATTTCAATACACTTTCAATTTCAACATATTTTCCTAAATATTATTAATAACTTTTTTCTAAACTACCGATAAAATATTAATAACTTTCATTTAAAAGGTTTAATTAACAAACACCAATATATGTCTCAAAAATCCAAAATATTCCATGTCTTTATATTCCCTTGTTGCATACCAGCTAAAAAGATGCAACAGCCCACGCCAACGCCAACTATACAACTGAAGCATTTCCAACAAAACCAAGCAAAGCCAAAACATTCCTACAACAACAAAAACACATGTGCCTTTATTGAAAACAACACCTCATCCGGCCAAATAAACCATCCACGAATAACAAACACACACACACAAACCACTAAATGAACAAAAATAAAAACAACCCCACGCTCATGTATACACAACATACCCATTCCTCATTAATGCATTACTATCACTCAAGTAACATCATCTTTACATTAATCACATTCCACTATGCCGATAAAGATCTCTGTACTATGCATTAGTTCATCGAATCTGCTTACAATTTACTCTAAGAATAATATTCGTAAAAGCACACCAGTTTATGAACGATGAAACGTTTAACTTAAAATTTGAAAAAACTTCATGAAATGTTATCAACCATTTTTGACGAAAATATCTATAAATTTAATTACATGTGAACTAAAAATATTTCATTGGGTAATTTTCTACCAACAATTATTAACTATAGGAATTGTCAGTAAGAAATTGCTATCCACTTTCAAGTTAATTTTTCGTAAAAAAATATTTTCTCATACAAAAAAATCTTCTAGTAAATTGCACTTATTATTTAGAAAGTACTTTACATTTCACAAGTAGTTGTATACCATGACAAACGAATTTTTAACTACCAGTTAAGAAATTTTTTAAGGAAATTTCCATCGTATTTTGTAGGCCCTGAATTAAACGATTGCTACTTAGAATTTGTAAAATTTCATTTCGAGTAGTTAATTTTCGTTGAAGATACGAAAAATTAACTAAAATTCTGGAAAATTCTTGTAATAAATTATTGTAAAAATCTTCTTAAATTTACGAGACACTTTTTTTTCTGTGTAGACATAAAACAAATCTACCACCATTTTTATATCACCATGGAATTTCAATACAATTTGAATAAATGTATTGTTTAGTTACAAAAATATGAAAAGTTTTTCAAATTTAAGTCTCCGACTCCACAGCCCTGCTTCTGTCTATCTATGTTATGTTTTGTTTGCTAGTCAGACATACAACAATTCCAAAGCTTCTCTAAGTGGTTTCACTGTAATGTAGAACGCCGTTCGGACTAGGCTACAAAAAGGAGGTCCCTTGTCATTAAGCTTAACATAGAATCGGCCAGCACTCAGTGATAAGAGAGAAGTTCACCACTGTGGTATCACAATGGACTGAATAGTCTAAGTGAGCCTGAAATATCGGTCTGCCCTATACCTAACCAAACCTAACCTACAACAGTTCCAATCCAATTGTCATGAATTTTGGAACAAGAACAAAAAATCGGGATAAACTTAGATATATGTTGCTCATTTACTTATGTGGTGCTCGGTTTTTATATTTATTTGGGATCATGTAAACGAATGCAATCTGCTAGTATTTTGGCAATTTCCGTATAATGATATACTAGCATGATCCACCATGGTAACTTGGTAGTTCAGCTTGTAGCGTATCGAAATATTGATCTCAAACAACATAAAGTTTTTTTTTATATTACTGGCCATATTCTGATTCGATCTCGCCATGTCTGACTGTTGAAATCCTAACTTGAAACTTAAACTTTTCATAAATTCTTCTTATTGCAGAAGATTTGTGATATGGCCCCCATATTTAAAAAAAACACGAGATTGAATCGTCTAACTACTACGCACAAAAGGGTCTATATCGGATACAGTATACGCTGTAAACAAGTTTTAAATTTTATTATTTTCAAAATTTTCCACTGCCTAAAAAAATTTTCATTTTTTTAAAAGTATGTCTCAAATACTTTATGAACTAAAAATGGTTATAAAGTTCAATGACCGTACACATAAATTCAATATGAACTAAAGCAAAAGTTATTTTCGTAGGATTCCCAAAAATTGTAAGAATGGACTGCAGTGTGATTAAAATTGACATTTAGCTCAATTTTCTTCCATGAGAAGTTGTAATTTCGGGAGTTGTAGTTAAAAAGGACACCAGGGCATTAAACTTTCATGGTATTAATAACGCTTTGTGGAAATCTCAAAGTAAAATTTAGTTCTATTTTCGTGATTAATTTTTGCTATAGAAAAGTTTATTTGTTTTCTGTATATCCATACTCTAACAATCTCGCTGCCAATTGACCATATCGACCTATTATTAGATACAAACCATTCTCCAGATAGAATCAGCAGGTATTTTAGACACTAGTTTCTTAAATATCTGTTATTTACGACTCTTCCACGGTCTGTGGCGGTATGATCGCTTGGGTCATTTCATGCCCGAAATTTTATGTATCGCCTTAGCTCAAACGTTGACACCATTTAGTTGTATGACATGTAAAAAAATATGGATAAACAGGTGACGATAGGCCAGTAACCTATGGAGAATAAATCATTGAGCTTTCAGGGTAGTATACACAAGCAACTGGAAAATACTTAACTACAATGGGTTGGATAATGACCGTTGTCTTTTGTTAGTTGTGAGCAAGCCATTTAATTAAATTATACGTGTGATATCACTACTCATCACTGTGATAAGGTTGACTAATAAGAGAGTGTGGTAAAGAAAAAACGTTTATGTTCGTACTATCAGAGAGAAATAATTTTCTAAGAGAGGATCAGACAACAAAAACATCTCCTATAGTTCTAACCTACATTTCTGATACATCTCTTGAGTACGTTACAGAGAAAGTTTTCCCCAATGTCAAAGTTTCCCCATTTCAATTTCGCATTTGTAAAATTTGTCCTACATTTAAGTGAATGTCAAATTCTATTGTTCACCATGCCAATATCAATCTTGACCGTCTCTAATACGTCAACAATAACGAGTCGCGTGCATTTCTCAGGGGCACTCTACACACACACTCACTCTTAAATCTGTTTCATTGCAATGACCAAAGAAAAAAGTTTCTTTCTTAAGTCTTTTGATTTTACAAATACTCCATAAATTGCTCAGTGATTCGGTGAAGTGAACAAGCAATCTAAATAAAGTTTGAATTTGAGTGTTAACATGCTTCTAGGCAAAATAAAACCTTCAAACAAATAAAGTCACAAAAATAAAAACAAACCAACCGCTGATCTAGGAGAGAGTTTAGGGGGGAATACATGGGCTTATGGTGCTAAACCTTAAATTGTGCTGTTAGGATTTTATGCTTAAGCTGCCACCAATGAAAAGTCGTGCAGTGGGTGTCAACTATGAAACAATAAATATATTTTGTGGTTTTAATCTATTGCAAACCTACATAAAAATATATTCCTATATATGTGTGTGTATGTGTGAAAAATAGACACGATATATTAGCTGCAAATAATGAAAATTGCCTCCAAGAAACCAGTAGAAAACCTCACCATAAATCGTTCACAGGAAAGTTATTTAGGTTAAATTTATCGTTTACTCGATATACCAAATGCCACCTACCGCCAATGCACTTGTTACAAAAAAGAACAAAGAAAGAAAATATTCAAAAAAAAAAAAAAAAAAAAAAAAATAGGCAAGATAATTTCATTTAAAATCCATGCGTCAATATTGTGTGGCAAATTTTAAAGGAAATAAAACTGTGAACTGAAATTAAATTTGCCATTCATGAGCACACAGATAAAAAATTTCACAAAAATTTTTCCAATTAAAATTTTAATTGAGTTTTAAAAAATATTCTATTAATAATTTAATTGATTCAACAAATGTTTTACTTGAAACAAAAATTAATCACCTTCAATTAATTTTTTAATTGATACTATCATTTCTGTGATTGAAGACATTTCAACTAAAAAAATAATTTTATCAATTATTTTTTTTATTTAATTAATTTTTTTGTGCAGGCACAAAAGACTTGCTAGATTGCAGTATCACTGATAGAGAATTTCTTTTCTTTTAACAATAAGAGCTGCCCAAATCTAAGCTAAGCTTTGGAACCTCCATTCTACGGTAGTATCGGCCAATCGACAACAAACAAGGGAGATTCGATAAGAGATTCGAAACGTATAGATACTTATTATCTATAATCTAAAAACTAAAAATATTTCTGATAGTCACATTTTAATACAAATCAATTAAATTGTAATCTGACCCATATTGGGTGTAGGGGGTTGTCAACTTGATTTTTTATCTTTAGCTTTCAACTGCCTGCAACCACAACTCACGCGTGATTGATGTTAATTTATGTTTGAAAATTTTTCAATTAACAATCATCAAACGACAAACGATCGAACCCATAACTCTAGCTATTCAATAGCAATAACCATTACCGACACATAGACATGTGAAATTCGAAAAATATTTTCTCAAAATTTATTAATTATTTTTACATGGCGACTTATGGAGGAACATTTATGGTCATTGCACGCTTTTTGTCAACGATATACAATGATTTTTATAACATTTTTGATTAATTGCTTTTGCGTTTGTGTGACAACTAAATCGACACAGACACACAGAGAAAAGAGACCAAGGTTAATCTTGGAGTCTTACGCTGTTGTCTCCTTCAAAGTGCAACATGTCATTGTAAATCAATTAAAAATAAAACACAAAGAAACAACCAAACCATTGGCCCACAATCTTTTCGCCAATTCATGCCCGTGGGGTACTCACGCATTCAAGAACTTCAATTGCAATTTGATTTCAAAATCCAACCAAATAAACCAAAATGTTCAAAACAATTCTCAAACATAATTTATGAGTTTGGAGTACAACACAATAAAAGCGGTAAAAGTTATTGACATTTGTGCTCTAAGCTAAACTAATGACACGCCAAATTCATGTGGGAAATTTTTTTGTCAACGAACTAATTTGTTAACGAATTCTTGTGGTCAGGGTTGATGTCAAAATATTTTTGGAAATTTTTCACAAAACAAAACCCCAATTAAAAATCTGTGTGAACTAAACATACAAATATTTATAAAACCTTGAGGTATAGGAGTTTTCGCTAGGATCTTAGTATAAGCCGTACCTCGTTATAGAATATTTGTGTCCATCAGAAAAAAGCAAAGGTAGACAAATGAAGAGATTTTTGGTACTAGGAACAGGCAAAAAGAAAGGATTAGATTTGAGTTTGTTAGAATTAATTGGGGGTTTGTTTTAAGAACAAAATGTTATCTTTGGTTGGTGACCATGTAACCCGTTTGTTGCTACCATGTTATTTTTATCGAAAATTATATACCTGATGTTTGACGAGAAAAAAACATTGTTTGCGACAAACATATCACGTGGTCACCATCTAAACATAACAGTTTGCTCTTGAAGTTATCATATACCTTCTTTAAGAATGTAGACAAAATTTTCTTCATAAAAAATCTGTAGAAATAAAATGTTGATAAAATATACTCTAATAAAAACAAATAATTTTGAAAACGAACATTGTTGAAATAACATTTTTACAAAATATTCTATAGAAACAAATTTTGCCCAAAATGTTCTATATTGATAAAATTTTCCATGGAAATAGATTTTTGACAAAATTTTCTGTAGAAATAAAATTTTGATTTTTGATACACTGAAAAAGTATGTCCGGTTCCAAAGACTTTGCCTTTACACTAATGATTTTGGTAATGATTCTGAGCCAAAAAAGCGGAGAATAGAAGTGAGGATGCCTTTAAGAGACAATTATCATTTAAATTGGAGTTTTTTTCAATTTTTTAGATCAAGTCAAAATTGCACCACGACATTAAAAAAACATCATTACATTCGGTAATGTAACTTTCATTCTCTTTATGAAATCGTTTCGTTGGCTGAGATTAAATGACAAATTTCTTTAAAATTATGAAGCTTTCTCTATCAGTTCAAAAAGTCAACTTCGAGTTTTCGACCTTCAATGCAAAAACTCGATTAGAAGTCGATTTTCGAAATTGGTTTTCTGCGCTCGGGTTGGTCAACACTTAACGTCATAAATTTATGTCCCTGACTCAGCTGACAATCTTCAATTTGTATGAAAAGTTGTGGTTGAATCTTTATGTGGTCGAAAGCTGCTAAATTATCACAAAAATTTATAATATCAAACAAATTTGCAGAACACTGAAACAAGCTTGCCCGGTTCCAAGGATTTTGTCTTTAAATTAACGATACTGGTATTGATTCCGAGCAAAAGAAGTGGAGTATTCAAGTAAGAATTCATTAAAGACACAATTCTCTTTTAAATTTGAGTTTCAATACTTGATGCTAGGAGAATTTTTTTAATTTTTTGTTTTTTTCTTCTTTAAGTGCTATTAGAGTTCATTAAATACGACTAAACGACACCTTAAGGAAACCTCCTATCTATTAACCGCTTTTTAGCTTCGTACCACGGTTGCCACAATTGGTAAAATTCTACCAAAGAGAGTAGATTTTTTACGGTTTGGTAGATTGATGTGTTAGTAGATATATGCAAAAAAATTCTACTCCAAATAAGAGGTACTTCAATTTTCTATGGAAATACAATTTTCACAACATTTTCTATATAAATAAAATTTTCACAAATTTTTGAAGAAATTTGACTAACATTCTTTTCCACTGTTGGTTAAGCTACTCTTGTTGTTTAGTCAACACAATGGTTTTAAGGCTGAAATCAAAACAACAAATATGATTGAAGTACAAACCCACAATAAAAAAACAAAACACGAATGAAGTAAGAGTAAGCACGCTCAAAATAAACCCAGCCAACTGCACTCACATCGATGATTTGATGGTGGCAAAGGAAAAGAGAAATGTTTGTATGAATTTACTTCGGCATAAGCCGGCTATCATAAACCTTTTTTCGGTAGGTTCAAGTGTGGTTTACCTTGGGTTTAGTGAACTGCCTGAATTTATTCTGATAATTGGTTGATAGTTTTGTTGCAAATAGAGGATGCTGATGAAGAATGTGGTAATTCCGAAACGTTCGTCAACACAATGGTTTTAAAACTGAGATCAAAACAACAAATAAAATTTCCTATAGAAATAAAATTTTCACAAAATTGTCTATAGAAATAAACTTTTCACAAAATTTTCATTAGAAATAAAATTTTCACAAAATTTTCTATAAAAAAAATTCGAATAAAAAATAAATTTTTGATAGAAATAATATTTTGACAAAATTCCTATAGAAATTAAATTTCGACAAAATTTTCTATAGAATTAAAATTTTAAAAAATTTTCTATGGAAATAAAATGTTCACAAAATTTTCTATAGAAATTAAAATTTGACAAAACGTTCTATGGAAACAAACCTATGGCAAAATTCCATATAAAAAATTATTGACAAAATTTTCTATAGAAATAAATTTTGACAAAATTTTCTACGGAAAAAAATTATTGACAAAATTTTCTATAGAAATAAAAATTTTGATAAATTTTCTATAGCAATAAACTTTTGAGAAAATTTTCTATAAAAATAAAATTTTGAAAAAATTCTCTATAGAAATAAAATTTTTACAAAAATTTCTATAGAAATAAAAATTGTTGTTGTTTTTTTTTTGATTTCAGCTCAAAACCATGCATTGACTAAAATGTGTAGCTTAACCAACAGAGGAAAAGAATGTTTGTCAAATTTATTTGGGCAAAGCCCTATAGACTGCAAGATGGTTGGATGGATGCACGTTTCGGAATTACCACATTCCTCATCAGCATCCTCAATTTGCAGAAAAACTTTCAACCAATTATCAGAATAAATTTAGGCATTTCACTAAACCCAAAAGTAAACCACACTTGAACCTTCCGAAAAAAGGTTTCCACGGTAGCCGGCTTATGTCGAAATAAATTCGTACAAACATATTTCTTTTCCTTTGCCACCGTCAAATCGTCGATTTGAATGCAGTTGGCTGGGTTTATTTTGAGTGTGCTTCTTCGTTTTTTCATTCGTTTTGTTTTGTTATTGTTATTCTTTTTTAATCATTTTTGTTGTTTTTTTGATTTTAGCTTAAAACCATGCATTGACTAAACTACAAGTGTAGCTTAACCAAAAGAGGAAAATAATGTTTGTCAAATTTATTTGGGCAAAGCCCTATAGACTGCAAGATGGTTGGATGGACGCACGTTTCGTGCAAGTAGAGGATGCTGATGAGGAATGTGGTAATTCCGAAACGTGCATCCATCCAACCATCTTGCAGCCTATAGGGCTTTGCCCAAATAAATTTGACAAACATTCTTGATTAAAGAAAAAAACCAACAATAACAAGAAATAAAAATTTTAAAAAATTTTAAATGTTGACAAAATTTCTATAGAAATAAAATTTTGGAAAAAATGAACATTTTTTTTAAATAACCACAAAGTTATCTTCGAAGACGAAAAAAAAAATTGTTTAATTTTGCCACCAAATGTTGACAAAATTCCTATAGAAATATTTAAAATTTTGACAACATTTTCTATAGATTAATTTTCGACAAAATTTTCTATAGAATTAAAATTTTACAAAATTTTCTATGGAAATAAAATGTTCACAAAATTTTCTATAGACAAAAATTAAAATAAATAATAGTATTAATCTTCTATAGAAATAAAATGTTTCTATAGATATAAAAATTTTGATAAATTTTCTATAGCAATATCATTTGGAGAAAATTTTCTATAGGAGTACAATTTTGACAAAATTCTCTATTGAAATAAAATTTATACAAAAATTTCGATAGAAATAAAAAACTAAAAAAAAAATAATATAAGATTGACAAAATTTCTATAGAAATAAAATTTTGACAAAATTTCTATAGAAATAAAATTTTGACAAAATTTCAATAGAAATAAAATGTTGACAAAATTTTCTATAGAAATAAAATTTTGGCAAAAACTGAAAAAATTTTTTTAAATACCCACAAAGATATGATAGGAAACTTCAAAAAAAAATTGTGTAATTTTAGCACAAAATGATGACATAATTTCTACAGAAATAAAATTTTGACAACATTTTCTATTGAAATAAAATTTTGACAAAATTTTCTATAGAAATACAATTTTGAAAAAACTAATCAAATTTTTTTTAAAATAACCACAAAGATATGATCGAAAACATATTTTTTTTCAATTTGGTAGATTTGTGGTAAAATTTTATTCATTTTATTTATTTTATACTCTCGACAATAAGAGTTGTTCAATCGCGAAATATAAAAGGCAACCATCGTAAAATAATTGCACCTATCATTGCAATCATTGAGAATTTGCTATTAGTTTTCAAACTCTCATCTTCCATGGTAAACGGCTATTTCTCGGTATTAGTATCACCATATGTAGACGATATTTTATTACATTGAAGTAGGCCTAAAACTGATTTATAATTTGCACAAATTTCTTAATTCCCATTTTTGTTAAATTTACCTCTAATCTTTAAACATGCATCGCTTTCAGCATGCATCTACTATACCAAAAATGCTTTATTGAGCTCTATTTCGTAAAATATATGAAAAAAGTCAACTACTACTTGTAATGACACAAAAAAAAACGACTAGAAACTCTGACAACTGTCAATTTTCCATAAACGGTTGGAAACAATGTCTAATGGCACATTTCGATTTAAAAACTGCACTCGGCGTCTATGGTGACATAGAGCAAAGCAGTGCAGCAGTGCAACAAAACACTTGACATATTTTAATCGATTCCGAATCAAATATGCATATCATTGATGTAAAAATCGCATAAAACTCTTGCAAACTCCATGTGTATCTAACCTAGCAACCAGACATCGTCAGCTCTCGATTATGGCAGAGCGATATGAGTATGATTGGATATGAATTACCAAGCACCATACTTACAACATGGTTTGCTTAGTTTTGATCGAGCGATAGATGAATGCATAGCTGGATGGATGGATGGATGACTGAATCAAATAATTCGATATGATTTCTTATTTGTGTGTGAATATTGTGATTTTCATGTACTCAACTCTAACCGTTTAACTATAGAATTGTCTGGATGCCATAACAACTGAATGGCTGACCGAATAATCAGCGTCGAAAGGCTATAGCCTCGACTTTTTATGGATTTCATGGATTTCCATTTTGGTAGGACAATGGGAATGGGGGTCAATACTTTGAATTTTTGTTGTGTTTCTTAAAAACAGTTTGAAACAAATGTATTTTCGGTTTTATATCACAGCAGGTATTATCCACACCAAAATTTGAGAGGCAAAACGAAAACGAAAAAAAAGAAACAACATGAAATAACACTACAAAGATGAAAATGAACGTTAAAGAAAATAGCGCCGCATATTCCACCTCATGTGGACAAACAAATTTTATTGCAACAAGGCCATGATGTCAACAAAAATGGTTAATTGTGGGAAGATTAAATTACTCTCCTCTGGAGATTCATGATGAAATATGACTAATTTTTTTTTTACCGATGTAGATTGGTGGGACGATAGATATTCAGCCTCACTGCCTGATACACGGCAATTAAATATCGTAGAGAACATTCTCATAAGTGCCTATTGTCGAAATGCTCATAATTTTTCTCTTACTGTGGGTGCTACCGGTAGGATTAAAAATCGACATCCAGACAGTAGACTTTTTGGCAAAAAAAAAATGTCGAAAGTCGAAAGTCGAAGTCAACATTTTATATTCTTCAAATTCGACTAATCGGCTTCTGATGTTTTTGAAAATTGCCACAAATCGACTAATCAATTTTTAACGGAATTTTTGAAGCAACGTTCTCCGAAGAATCAGGCATTTCAACTTCTGGCCAAAAGATTAGGTTAGGTAAAATTTTGACAAAATTTTCTATAGAAATAAAATTTTCTATAGACATAAAGTTTTGAGAAAATTGTCTATAGTAATAATATTTTGAGAAAATTTTCTGTAAAAAAAAATGTTGACAAAATTTTTTATTTTTTTATTTATTTATTTTTATTTCGGTCTATGGATATAAAAAATCCTTACAGACTATGGCTTAAATCTAAAAATATATTAAATCTAATTTCATTAGGAAATTACGCAATGGAATCGAAAAATCTAAATCTGTACTTGAAATTCGATTGAATTCTATCAAAGCTCTTTCCACTGGCTCATTAATAGAATATTTACTTCTGTGTATAGCTATATAAAAACTTTTATGTTGACGTAGCATACGAGATGGAACATTAAAGTTTAAATTACCCAATAAATTAATACAATCCACAATGTTATTAACTAATTTAAAGATAAATAATTGAGATAAGTAAAGTCTTCTATTCTCAAGAGTTTTTAGAGATATCAATCTGCATCTATCAATGTACGAAGGTTCAGGAGCACTAAAATTTATTGACCGCAACATGAATTTCAAAGCCTTTTTTTGAACACGCTCTATTCTATTTGTGTACTTCTCATAAAAAGGATTCCAAATGAAGCTAGCATATTCAAGTTTGGATCTCACGATAGACATATAAACAAGTTTAACGGTATAAGGATCAGAGAATTCTTTACAATTTCTTTTGACAAAAGCTAACAATGCATAAGCCTTTGGAATAATAAAATCTAGATGTGGAGCAAAAGTAAATTTGCAGTCAAATACAACACCAAGGTCTCTAATCTCATCTACCTTTCTCAGCGCCTTAGAGTCCAAATAATAATCGAAACACACTGGACTTTGACACTTACTAAATGTAATATTAAAACATTTAGACACATTGATCTCAAGACAATTCAAAACACACCAGCGGAAAATATTTCGCAAATCTTCTTGCAATTTAATACAATCACAGATTGAATTTACACGCAGATAAACTTTCATATCATCAGCATATAACAATAAATTTGCCCATTTGACATAATCCGATATATCATTAATAAACAAAATGAATAATAAAGGACCCAAAATACTTCCTTGTGGTATACCAGACATCGCTTTATTTCTACAGAAATAAAATTTTGATAAAATTTTCAATAAAAACACAATTTTGACAAAATTTTCTATAGAAATAAAATATTGAAAACATTTTGTACAGAAAAAAAAATTTACAAATTTTTCTATGGAAATAAAATTTTGACAAAATTTTCTATAGTAATAAAATTTTTTCAAAATTTACTATAGAAATAAAATATTGACAAAATTTTCTATAGAAATAAAATTTTGAAAAAATTTTCTATAGAATGAAAATTTTGAAAAAATTTTCTATAGAATGAAAATTTTGAAAAAATTTTCTATAGAATGAAAATTTTGATAAAATTTTCTGTAGAAATAAAGTTTTGACAAAAACTTCTGTAGAAATAAAAATTTGACAACAATTTCTATAAAACTAAAGGTTTGAGAAAAATTTCTATAGAAATAAAATTTTGACAAAATTTTCTATATTTAGTAATAAAATTTTTACAAAATTTATAGAAATAAAATTTTGAAAAAATTTTCTATATTTAGTAATAAAATTTTTACAAAATTTACTATAGAAATAAAATTTTGAAAAAATTTTCAATAGAAATAAAATTTTGTTGTTGTTTTTGATTTCAGCTTAAAATCATGCATTGACTAAACCACAAGTGTAGCTTAACCAACAGAGGAAAAGATGGGGCTTTGCCCAAATAAATTTGACAAACATTCTTTTCCTCTGTTGGTTAAGCTACACTTGTAAACTACAAGTCAATGCATGGTTTTAAGCTGAAATAAAAAACAAAAACAATGATTAAAGAACAAAACCAACAATAACAAAACAAAACGAATGAAATAAAATTTTGACAAAATTTTTTATATACAAAAATTTACTAAATTTTTTATAGAAATACAATTTTGATAACATTTTCTGAAGAAATAAAGTTTTGACACAAATTTCTATAGAAATAAAAATTTAACAAAATTTTCTATAAAAATAAAGTTTTGAGAAAATTTTCTATGGAAATAATATTTTGAGAAAATTTTCTATAAAATTTTTTGTTGACAAAATTTTCTATAGAAATAAAATATTGTCAAAATTTTGTACAGAAAAATTTACAAATTTTTCTATAGAAATAAACTTTTGACAAAATTTTCTATAGAAATAAAGTTTTTACAAAATTTACTATAGAAATAAAATTTTGAGAAAACTTTCTATAGAAAGAAAATTTTGTCAAAATTTTGTATAGAAATAAAATGTTGATAAAATTTTCTGTAGAAATAAAGTTTTGACAAAAATTTCTGTAAAAATAAAAATTTGACAACATTTTCTATAAAAATAAAGTTTTGAGAAAAATTTCTATATCAATAAAATTTTGACAAACTTTTCTGGAAAACATTATTTTCCTCTGTTGGTAAAGCTACACTTGTAGTTTAGTCAATGCATGGTTTTAGGCTGAAATCAAAAGAAAGCAAGTATATACGGCCGTAAGTTCGGCCAGGCCGAAGCTTATGTACCCTCCATCATGGATTGCGTAGAAACTTCTTCTAAACACTGTCATCCACAATCGAATTACTTAAGTTGCGGTAACGCGTGCAAGGTATCTTAAAACCTCCTAACACCATCTTCTAAATTGTATGTAAGTCCATACGTGGTATATATTAAATCAAAAAAGATCGATCCAATACGTATATAATTCAGTTTGACAAAGTAAACATAAAATTTTGACAAAATTTTCTACAGAAATAAAATTTTAACAAAATTTTCTATAGAAATAAAATTTTCTATAGAAATAAAAATTTTGACAAAATTTTCTATAGAAAGAAAAACTTGGTAGATTATTTTTGGTTCGAGTGGCAACCATGGTTATGAACCGAATAAAATTTGAACAAAATTTTCTATAGAAATAAAATTTTGACAATGATGAAAATTTTATTATGAACCGAATAAAATTTTAACAAAATTTTCTCTAGAAATAAAATTTTGACAAAATTTTCTATAGAAATAAAATTTTGACAAAATTGTCTATATAATAAAATTTTGGTAGATTATTTTTGGCTCTAGTGGCAACCATGATTATGAACCGATATGGACCAATTTTTGTGTGATTGGACCAATTGTTGTATGGTTGTTAGCGACCATATACTAACACCACGTTCCTAATTTGAACCGGATCGGATGAATTTTGCTCCTCCAAGAGGCTCCGGAGGTCAAATCTGGAGAACGTTTTATATGGGGGCTATATATAATTATGGACCGATATGGACCAATTCTGGCACGGTTGTTAAAGATCATATACTAACACCATGTTCCAAATTTCAGCCGGATCGGATGAAATTTGCTTCTCTTTGAGGCTCCGCAAGCCAAATCTGGAGATCGGTTTATATGGGGTCTATATATAAGTATGGACCGATGTGGACCAATTTTTGCATGGTTGTTAGAGACCATATACCAACATCATGTACCAAATTTCAGCCGGATCGGATGAAATTTGCTTCTCTTTGAGGCTCCGCAAGCCAAATCTGGGGATCGGTTTATATGGGGCCTATATATAATTATGGACCGATGTGGACTAATTTTTGCATGATTGTTAGAGACCATCTACCAACACCATGTAGCAAATTTCAGCTGGATCGGATGAAATTGGCTTCTCTTATAGGCTCCACAAGCCAAATCTGGGGGTCGGTTTATATGGGGGCTATATATAATTATAGACCGATGTGAACCAATTTTTGCATGATTGTTAGAGACCATCTACCAACACCATGTACCAAATTTCAGCCGGAGCGGATGAAATATGCTTCTCTTAGAGGCTCCACAAGCCAAATCTGGGGATCGGTTTATATGGGGGCTATATATAATTATGGACCGATGTGGACCAATTTTTGCATGGTTGTTAGAGACCATATACCAACACCATGTACCAAATTTCAGCTGGATCGGATGAAATATGCTTCTCTTAGAGGCTCCACAAGCCAATCTGGGGATCGGTTTATATGGGGGCTATATATAATTATGGACCGATGTGAACCAATTTTTGCATGATTGTTAGAGACCATCTACCAACACCATGTACCAAATTTCAGCCAGATCGGATGAAGTATGCTTCTCTTAGAGGCTCCACAAGCCAAATATGGGGATCGGTTTATATGGGGGCTATATATAATTATGGACCGATGTGGACCAATTTGTGCATGGTTGTTAGATACCATATACCAACACCATATACCAAATTTCAGCCCGATCGGATGAAATATGCTTCTGTTAGAGGCTCCACAAGCCAAATCTGAGGGTCCCTTTATATGGGGGCTATACGTAAAAGTGGACCGATATGGCCCATTTTCAATACCATCCGACCTACATCGATAGCAACGACTTGTGCCAAGTTTCAAGTCGATAGCTTGTTTCGTTCGGAAGTTAGCGTGATTTCAACAGACGGACGGACGGACGGACGGACGGACGGACATGCTTAGATCGACTCAGAATTTCACCACGACCCAGAATATATATACTTTATGGGGTCTTAGAGCAATATTTCGATGTGTTACAAACGGAATGACAAAGTTAATATACCCCCATCCTATGATGGAGGGTATAAAAACAACAATGATTAAAGAACAAAACCAACAATAACAAAACAAAACGAATGGAAAAAGAGGAAGCACTCTGATTTGACGGTGGCGAATTTATTTCGGCATAAGACGGCTATCATGTAAAACCTTTTTTCGGAAGGTTCCAGTGTGGTTCATTGTTGGGTTTAATGAACTGCCTGAATTTATTCTGATAATTGGTTGATAGTTTTGCTGCAATTAGAGAATGTTGATGAGGAATGTGGTAATTCCGAAACGTGCGTCCATCCAACATTCAAACATTCTTTTCCTCTGTTGGTTAAGCTACACTTGTAGTTTAGTCAATGCATGATTTTAAGCTGAAATCAAAAACAACAACATTTTCTATAGAAATAAATTTTGAGAAAATTTTCTATAGAAATAAAATTTTTAGAAAATTTTCTATAGAAATAAAATTTTGAGAAATTTTTCTATAGAAATAAAATTTTGAGAAAATTTTCTATAGAAATACAATTTTGAGAAAATTTTCTATAGAAATAAAATTTTAAGAAAATTTTCTATAGAAATAAAATTTTAAGAAAATTTTATATAGAAATAAAATTTTGAGAAATTTTTTTAAAGAAATAAAATTTAGAGAAAATTTTCTATAGATATAATTTTTTGACAACATTTTCTATAGAAATAAAATTTTGCCAAACGTTTCTACAGAAATAAAATAAATAAGTAAAATAATTTTTTAAAATAAAATAAAATTTTGACAAAACCTTCAATAGAAATAAAATTTTGACAAAATTTTCTACAGGAATAAAATTTTGACAAAAGGTTAAAGTGGCAGCCCGATTAGGATTCAGGCTCACTTAGACTATTCAGTCCATTGTGATAAAATTTTGACAAAATTTTCTATAGCTAAAATCGTTAAAAATTCCACATATTTACAATTCAAGGGACATTTGTATACCCCAAAATTTGTCACTAGTAGGAGATGATCCTTCCCTTCATTCGATGAAAAAGCATTTTTATTTTCTTACTAACTACAAAATTTTTACTAAATACTGCAAAATAAGAATAAGAAAAAAATTTTTAAATTTGGTAGATGGTGATAATTTTTTCTTCAACTTTTGGTAGATTATGTTTGGCATGAGTGGCAACCGTTGTTCTAAGTAGATCTTGAGATGACCGTCCGTCCGTTCGTCACGCTACCTTTCGAATGAAACAAGCTATCGATTTGCAAAAATACACATGTAGTTGTTATTGATGGTATTGCAAATGGGTCATGTCTTACAACTTTAAGGTATAGTCCCTATCTAAACCGATCCCCACATTTGATTTCCAGAGTTTCCTGGAGGTGCAAAATTTGGTACGTGATGTTAGTCTATGGCCTCTAACAACAATGCATATATTGGTCTAGATCGGTCCATAATTATTAATTAAAACTAAAATGAACTAAATTTAATCTTACTATTAGCTTACAAATCTCTCCTTACCTTTTTTGACATAGCACTAAATTAAGATGTTTTGAGACAATTGAAATCCCTCATACATTTCATAATTTCCGTTTTCAGATCTTCAACACATTTTCGTAGCCATTCCACTTGTTCTCTTTAGTTCTTCGCATTTTTTATATATTAAAAAATGCATAGTCAACGTGAAACATCATTAGGTTAATAAAAACTTCATTTATGCATCCTTTGTGTAGTTTTATTGAACATAATTTTCCCTATACCCTCATTATTTTCCAAACACAGATAGACTGAAGTGAGTTTCATGTGGTTTTTATGTTAAAGGCTACATAAGATAGTTGGAATAGTATCCACCAGTTCCTTTTATGACTCAGCTTTTATTTTATGCCGATATGGCATAGAATCAGGAGCAGTAGCAACAGTGAGTTAATGGGTAGATGCTCCCAATATGAACTTGCCAGACAGATGTTACGACTCCAAAAGAGAAGAATTTCGTTCATTGATTAACAGTGGCGGTATCGTTTGTTCTCTATTGACTAGCTTGTCCAAACTTGGCCTTATTGAGACCGCCTTCTCTTTTTTATTTGGATGGAAAGAAAGAAACAAAGATGCGGCTACTTCAGAAGGGTTATATCCGCCTACGTCACGTTCAATACATTTAAAACAAACTAAGTTGACGTTTACGTTTATATTCGAAAATATGAATATAAGTTTCTACTTAATAAGTTTATATGTTGGAAAGTGTTGTTAATGTTGTTGAATTTGTAAAAAGTGGCATAAAAATTTCATTATTTTAAACAAATTTCTAATATTTTCTAAATTGCGCATCTTCAAATTTAGGTTGCGTGATCTTTTTTTTTTCAGTGTCTGGAACTGTACTAATCCTGGGGTTGATCCGATTCCCGTAGGGATTCGATTCGTAAACTCAATTATTTGTTAATACTCTAATCATATCAATACTTCTGACAATATTTGGAATCAAATTATGAGAAAAGAGACAAATTGTCCACTAAAGTCCCAATTATTTGAATTTGATCACTAAAAAAACCGACTTTTTAGTCGAACAACCAATATTTGACTTTTGTATCCCTTCACTAGAAACGGATCTTCTTAAACCTCACAGTATAATATATACAAAAACAAAATGTCAAAGTAAGTACCAAATACAAAGAAACAATACGATAGAAGCCGGCATCATTAATATAAACACTAGGGACTGGTATTCTATCGATGGTTGTCATTTTGAAACTCTTGACACACAAAGAGGTTAATGTCAGTGTAAATAAACCCACTCAAGTTTTTCGCACCAAAAACATTCTCCTAAATTTCAACTGCAATGAAGGCTTTAGGAAAAAGTACATTCTCATCATATGTAGAACGCAAAGCAATAACTAAGATGGTTTAAATATGAGATTTCAGAAAAAATATATATAAAACTATTTTAAATGTTTATTTCAATGTTTAATCGAAAGCATAAAATCACAATTTCTAATGAGTTGATTGAAAATACCTCCACCATACACGCTCACAAAAAATCGCTTCTGTAACATATACTCCCAAACATATTTTGCTTCAAGCATATATATTTTTGGGTATTGCCCAAACATTTATATGTTTGATCTCTTCCAATATATAATATGTTTAAAAGCATATTGGTCTAAACAATATATGTTTGGGTAATCTAAGTTCCAAACATTTTGTATTTTTGCATCCAAATTCAATAATGTTGTCTTCAAAAACGCAATATGTTATTATGTGACCATATAATATGTTTGGAAGCATTTTGCACCCAAAAATATTATATGCTTAAAAAAAATTCTCCCAAACAATATTGTTCTCAAAATTTTATTTATTTATTTATATATTTACAATCGTAATGAATTATGAAAATAAACAGGTAATATAGGTGCTAACAACATAGGTTTTCGACCTGAATGCTCAAAATTTTGTTTCTGCCCAATTGTATATTCCCCGACATCTTTCTCACTTCCACGAGATTTTTTAGTTCTTAGCACCTTTTTCTGTAATACAAACATTGTAGAAGAAATTATTCAATTGTATGATTTTTTTTTATTTTAATTTTACCTTTTGCCGGACGGGGATTCGAAAAGCGGACCACACAGTTTGTAAGGATCAAAGAAGTAGCTGATCAATTGCCCAAGGAAAAATAAAATGTTAATTTTGTAATAACAAGCAACAACCACCAACTTAATTCAATATCGCTCCCTGTTAAATAGCGCTCCAAGCTACTAAACACATATATGTTTATAGGCTATTTCTAAATTAATATATGCTTGCATCCAAGCATATTATATTTACAAACATTTTATGTCCCAAACATAATAACATATTAACATATATGTCCCAAACATGTTATGCTAGTTTATGAACATTATATGCTTGCACTCAAAAATATTGTGTTTTAAATTTGTGTTCCAAACATATAATGTTTATAGCCAAACATATGAAAAACAGTCTTTTTCATCCGTGTAGGATGGGGGGTATATTAACTTTGTCATTCCGTTTGTAACACATCGAAATCTTGCTCTAAGACCCCATAAAGTATATATATTCTGGGTCGTGGTGAAATTCTGAGTCGATTTGAGCATGTCCGTCCGTCCGTCTGTTGAAATCACGCTAACTTCCGAACGAAACAAGCTATCGACTTGAATATTAGCACAAGTAGTTGTTACTGATGTAGGTCGGATGGTATTGCAAATGGGCCATATCGGTTCACTTTTACGTATAGCCCCATATAAACGGACCCCCAGATTTGGCTTGCGGATCCTCTAAGAGAAGCAAATTTCATCCGATCTGGCTGAAATTTGGTACATGGTGTTAGTATATTGTATCTAATAACCATACAAAAATTGGTTCACATCGGTCCATAATTATATATAGCCCCATATAAGCCGATCCCCAGATTTGACCTCCGGAGTCCCGTTGGAAGAGCAAAATTCATCCGATTTGGTTGAAATTTGGTACGTGATGTTATTATATGGTATCCAACAAGCATGCAGGAATTGGTTTATATCAGTCCATAGTTATATAGCCCCCATATAAACCGATCCCTCTAGGTGAAGCACAATTAATCTGATCTGGTTGAAATTTGGTACGTGGTGTTAGTATATGATATTTGACAACCATGCCAAAAGTGGTCCATATCAGTCCATAATCATACACAGCCCCCATATAAACCGATCCCGAGATTTGGTTTTGGAGCCTCTTGGAGGAGCAAATTTCATCCGAGTTGAAATTTTGTACATTGTGCTAATATATGGCCGTTAACAACCATGCCTAACTAGATCCATATTGGTCTATAGTTATATATAGCCATCAGATAAATCGATCCCCAATCACACAAAAATTGGTCCATATCAAGTTCATAATTGTATATAGCCCCCATATAAGCGACCTCCACATTTAAATTCTGGCTTTCTACGTACCGCGAAAAAGTCCGTATCGATTCGTAATTATTTGTAGACTTACCTATACATGCCTTTTTTGTATAATATATAGCACGTATGGACTAACTCACAATTTAGAAAACGATGTTAAGAAGTTTTAAGATACACCCAAAGAAAAAATACTTTCCTAAGGAACGAAATTTTAGACAAACGAAATTTTCCTTTGACATAAATTATTTTCATTGAAAGCAAATAAACTCGAATTCATGACAAACGTTGTAACAATGGTTTCTAATCTGTTTTATTTGTTTCTAAAGAAAATTATTTAGCGTCAAAAGAAATCTACGTTTGTCTAAAATTTCGTTTCTCAGAAAAGAAAACTCTACTTTCAATGTATCTTGCCATCGGTAAGTATTACCACAACCCAAGTTATTCGATTGTGGATGACGGTCCTTCATAGAAGTTTCTACGCAATCCATGGTACAGGGTACATAAGATTCGGCCTGGCCGAACTTACGGCCGCATATACTTGTTATACCATCCACCATAGGATGGGGGTATATTACCTTTGTCATTCCGTTTGTAACACATCGAAATATTGCTCTAAGACCCCACAAAGTATATATATTCTGAGTCGTGGTAAAATTCTGAGTCGATCTAAGCATGTCCGTCCGTCCGTCCGTCTGTTGAAATCACGCTAACTTCCGAACGAAACAAGCTATCGACTTGAAACTTGGCACAAGTAGTTGTTATTGATGTAGGTCGGATGGTATTGCAAATGGGCCATATCGGTCCATTTTTACGTATAGCCCCCATATAAACGGACCCTCAAATTTGGCTTGCGATTGCTCTAAGAGAAGCAAATTTCATCCGATCCGGCTGAAATTTGGTACATGGTGTTAGTATATGGTCTCTAACAACCATGCAAAAATTGGTCCACATCGGTCTATAGTTATATATAGCCGATCCCCAATCACACAAAAATTGGTCCATATCGGTTCATATTCATGGTTGCCACTCGAGCCAAAAATAATCTACCAAAATTTTATTTTTATGGAAAACATTGTCAAAATGTTATTGGTATAGAAAATTTTGTCAAAATTTTATTTCTATAGAAAATTTTGTCAAAATTTTATTTCTATAGAAAATTTTGTCAAAATTTTATTTCTATAGAAAATTTTGTCAAAATTTTATTTCTATAGAAAGTTTTGTAAAAATTCTATTTCTATAGAAAATTTTGTAAAAATTTTATTTCTATAGAAAATTTTTTCCAAATTTTATTTCTATAGAAAATTTTTTCCAAATTTTACTTCTATAGAAAATGTTGTCAAAATTTTATTATTTCAAAATTTTATTTCTATAGAAACTTTAAACTTAATTATATACGTATTTAATCGGCCTTTTTTAGGAAGTTTTAAGATACCTTGCCATCGGCAAGTGTTACCGCAACCTAAGTAATTCGATTGTGGATGACAGTCTTCAGTAGAAGTTTCTACGCAATCCATGCTGGAGGGTACATAAGCTTCGGCCTGGCCGAACTTACGTCCGTATATACTTGTTTATTCTTAATCATTTGAATTCAGAATAAAATATAATTATATCTCGATTCAATTTTTGTAAGTATTTAAAAAAATTTAGTTTTTTAAGGAAACAAATCAGAGATTTGATGTCTTTAGTATACGTTATTTGCTATCATCAGTCGTATTTGTATACCCTAAACAATATAGTGGTCAGGGTATAATAACTTTGATCTTCCAAAAAATGTGCCTACCAGAAATATTGATTTTAGACCCCATAAAATATGTACCGATCGACTCAGAATCACCTCCTGAGTCTATCTAGCGCTTGGTGTCCGTCCTTCCGTTTGTCCATTTGTTGTTCACAGGATTCCGTTCGCAATTATTAACCGATTTTGATGAAATTACAGGTACATGATGTTTTTTTTTTGGCACAAGGACGAACGCTATTGAAATTGGAAGAAGTCGGATCAAATTTAGATATAGCTCCCATACATATGTATCGCCCGATTTCGAAAAATTGGGTCACGTTGCACTTTTTTACAAACGGACCGCCACCAAAAAGTAATCTTCTTCATCACCCTACAAGTCTGCAAAATTTCAACCAAATCGGTTCAGTTTTAGATAAAGCTCTCATATATATGTATCGCCCGATTTTCCCAAATTTGGCCATAAAACCCTAATTTATAAACCGATAGTACTCAAGGTTGGGTAAATGTAATCTTCTATAGCACTAACTATATGTGCAAAATTTCATCGAAATCGGTTCAGATTTAGATATAGCTCCCATATACATGTATAGCCCGATTTTGCTAAATTTGCCCATAGAATCCTTATTTATTTACTGTCCTTACTCAAAATTGGCTAGATCTAGTCCTCTATAGTACTAACTGCACCCTTACAAAAAATCGCTTCTGTAACATATACTCCCAAACATATTTTGCTTCAAACATATACATTTTTGGGTATTGCCCAAACATTTATATGTTTGATCTCTTCCAATATATAATATGTTTGAAAGCATATTGGTCTAAACAATATATGTTTGGGTAGTCTAAGTTCCAAACATTTTGTATTTTTGCATCCAAATTCAATAATGTTGTCTTCCAAAAAACAATATGTTATTATGTGAACATATAATATGTTTGGAAGCATTTTGTACCCAAAAATATTATATGCTTAAAAAAATTCTCCCAAACAATATTGTGCTCAAAATTTTATTTATTTATTTATATATTTACAATCATAATGAATTATCAAAATAAACTGGTAATATAGGTGCTAACAACATAGGTTTTCGACCTGAATGCTCAAAATTTTGTTTCTGCCTAATTGTATATTCCCCCACATCTTTCTCACTTCCACGAGATTTTTTAGTTCTTAGCACTTTTTTCTGTGATACAAACATTGTAGAAGAAATTATTAAATTTTATGATTTTTTTTTTTATTTTAATTTTACCTTTGCCGGACGGGGATTCGAACAGCGGACCACACAGTTTGTAAGGATCAAAGAAGTAGCAGATCAATTGCCCAAGGAAAAATAAAATGTTTATTTTGTAATAACAAGCAACAACCACCAACTTAATTCAATATCGCTCCCTGTTAAATAGCGCTCCAAGCTACTAAACACATATATGTTTATAGGCTATTTCTAAATTAATATATGTTTGCATCCAAGCATATTATATTTACAAACATTTTATGTCCCAAACATAATATGTTCTAACATATTAACATATATGTCCCAAACATGTTATGCTAGTTTATGAACATTATATGCTTGCACTCAAAAATATTGTGTTAAAAATGTGTGTTCCAAACATATAATGTTTAGGGCCAAACATATGAAAAACAGTCTTTTTCATCCGTGTGTATGTGCAAAATTTCATCGAAATCCCTTCAGATGTAGATATAGCTCCCATATATATGTATGTATCGCCCGATTTTGAAAAATTTACCCCTAATAACCTTATGTTTAATCATAGAGGCATCATTTCTTAACTGATCTTACTCAAATGGCACAAATCATTTAAATTGTATTGAAAAAAATGCTAAGTCCAATCTGAAAAAATTGTGCATTTTTTTAAATATTTGATGTCAAATGCTTCCGACAAGCGTTAGAATCCATAAAAATTATAAAAAATTATAAAAATTATTTATTTGACAAAATATCACAGAATTTTTTAATTTACATACAAAACATCGAATTCGGATCACACCTAAAGTGATGCAAATTCAGTGCAACGGCTGTTGAAATGGAGAACTTCCGTCCTATGACAAGCCCATGTTAAATTCATCGCTTCTGCGTCAATTTTGCACCACTTCCGGATCCAAAAAGAACATTTTCATTAATGTTTTGGCGACGCTTTTTTTTGCTGGGTAGTTATATACACGGACGAAAAATGCTGTTTTTCATATGTTTGGGTGTAAAAATTATATTTATATTTTTAATTTATATTTTGAAGTGCAAGCATATAATATTCATAAACTAGCACAACATGTTTGGGACATAAAATGTTTGTAAATATTTTTTGCTTAGATGCAAACATATATTAATTTCGAAATAACCTATAAACATATATGTGTTTAGAAAGAGAGAGCCCTAGAGAGTATGCTGCAAGTAAAATAATGGAAGTAACCAATTGGCACCTTAAAAATATATCCACATAAAGAATATTTCATTAATTTTTTTTACTACCAATGTATGCCCTAAGATGAAACATAATATGTTTGAACAATACAAACAATATTTTGTTTGGACCAATCCTGAAATTATATATGCTTGAAGCAAAATATGTTTTGGGTTTAGGGTATGATATAGTCGGCCCCGCCCGACTTTCTACTTTATTTACTTGTTAAGCTAAGTTTTGCTTCAAACTACATTGCTCTATACATGCAATTGCGACTAGGACCTGCTCAAAACACTTGCTCTATATTTTATTTGGTAATAAGTGAACCGTCCATCTGTTTCATCTTGAAACATATTTTGACAATTTGAATTGTTTTAACTGTTGAACGGATGCATCTAAAACAAAAAGAGAACGGGCACTCGAACCATTTATGATGGCAGCAATTTCATTTTGTGACTCTAATGACTAAAACGTGTCTAGTAACACCTTATGATTCTTCGCTTCTGTGGCAATTGTTGTTTTTGGATAATTTTCAAGGGGTTAAAGCAAACGACACATTTTATACACTGTAAAATTTTTATTATTACACGACATTGCCATTTAACCAAAATGTGTATCTATTCAAAATGTGCCCAATAAGCTATTTTTGCTATAGCACTTGTAGACAACAGGGATCAGCGGATATTTTCAATTTTCATACAAATTTGGTATAAATTTGGCTTTTTTTGATTAAGAATTAAAATCTGGGGTTTAGAGCAAACATAAGAAAATTTTCTATAGAAATTAAAATTTTTAAAAAATTATTCTTTAGAAATAAATTTCGACAAAATTTTCTATAGAAATAAAATTTTGACAAAATTTTCTATAGAAATAAAAATTTTAACAAAATTTTAGATAGAAATAAAAAGGCTGTGGAAAGGTTCATTCGCCCGAACCGAAACATGTACAGTCCAGGCGTGTATAGATTGGTATCTGGCGTTTTCTTTTCAATGGCTCTATTAACCATGTTCCTTAATCTATATCTGTCCATAAAGCTCGAAAAATAATTGTATAATTAGATATAATGCATTTGGACGTCAATTGCCTGTTTCATTATCAGGCTAACATGAAATATAATAAGCAACGATGAGCCCGTCGTAAAACTAGGAAAAACACGACTAATGTACGCGTTAGAATTGTTGTTGTATCCTGGAAACCAGTTTCTGTTAATTGTCATATGTTGTAGTTGACTGTAGAAACAATAAGCATTGTTCGACTGTTCACCACTTAGGTGAATTCTAACAAATTAGCTTTCTAAAAATAAATTTCGTGTTGTTGCATTACTATGTAACAAAACGAAATAAAAATAAGATTAAGGGACTTGTAAGTTATATGAAAAGATGATGTACAGTGGGAGAAAAGATTATTCAATTTGTAAGAGGAAATTTCCCAAATGTTTTCTCCATAAGGAGTTAGCATAAAGGGCCCAAAATTGAGTTATCTCTCCCAGCCAGATCTATACTAAAGGCTGTGGAAAGGTTCATTTGCCCGAACCGAAACATGTACAGTCCAGGCGTGTATAGATTGGTATCTGGCGTTTTCTTTTCAATGGCTCTATTAACCATGTTCCTTAATCTATATCTGTCCATAAAGCTCGAAAAATAATTGTATAATTAGATAGAAATTAAAATTTTAACAAAATTTTATATAGAAAAAAACTTCTGGCAAAATTTTCTATAGAAATAAAATTTTGAAAAAATTTTCTATAGAAATAAAATGGTGACAAAATTTTCTATAGAAATAAAATTTTGACAAAATTTTCTATAGAAATAAAATTTTGACAAAATTTTCTTCAAAATAAAATTTTGACAAAATTTTCTATAAAAATAAAATTTTGACAAAATTTTCTATAGAAATAAAATTTTGACAAAATTTTCTATAGAAATAGAATTTTGACAATATTTTCTTTAGAAATAAAATTTTGACAAAATTTTCTATAGAAAAAAAATTTGTACAAAATTTTCTATATAACTAAAATTTTGACAACATTTTCTTTAGAAATAAAATTTTGACAAAATTTTCTATAGAAATAAAATTTTGACAAAAACTTCTATAGAAATAAAATTTTTACAAAATTTTCTATATAACTAAAATTTTTACAAAATTTTCTATAGAAATAAAATGTTCACAAAATTTTGCAACATGATCAAATTCGTAATATTGCTAAAATATGAAACGATATTAATAATGTATAAGCCACATTTTGGTGCTGAATGATGTTTCATAAATGATTTTTGTATTGCAACAAGTCTACAATTGATTGATTGAGGAAATTTGGAAATTAACATAGACTGTATTGTATATGTATTAATATTTGGAGATTTTAATTCAGTTTGCCTACTCTACCTGATGAGAGATAATTTCATAATTAAAAGTAATAAAAATAATATTTACCATTTTTTTCGCAATGTGTATGCCAGAACATGATTTGCTTAGACAACAAGGCATACTCGTATACATATGAATGAATTTTGGTGTTTGCTCAAGTGTCTATGTACCTGTATCTGTATCTAATGTAGTGCATTTTCATAGATGCAATAACAATTTAAATGTCACGAATTCAAAGATACGGATTTCGTTCAAATTTGTTTCGTTATTTCAACTCTAGAAGAGCCATATAGTCAAAAGCTTTTAAACAGATATGGGTGATATTTTTGTAGAGCATAGCAAAAAAAAAAAATATGATAGCAATAAATTTTTCCACAATTAAGAACATTACAATTATTTGCTTTTACAAAACTGTTATCTGTAAAAGAATTGTTGGAAATAAATCATTGAAAATTACGTGCGAAAACAAATTTGCTGCATTTGATTTAACAAAGTGTTGTTAGAAAAAGCTGCTGTTATTCAGTTTTTTACAATAAGATTGCGGTACTATTACTTGACTACCTCCCAGGAAATAAAAAGTTAGCAGAAAATGTTTAAATAACTTCCAATGTCGGCTTGTCGGCCCTTTCTGTATTTACAAAATGTGCTTTGGATTCGAGAAATCTAGTGATGACATGAGCAATATACCCAGAGCCCTGAAATTTGTTATGTATTTGTTTTGTGTAGTTAAAATCAAGGACTTCTTTGCGAGGACATTATAGGAGGCCTTTTTAAAGTTGAGCTTTTAGAACAACTTCCAAAATTTCTTTGCTGGGTTGTAATAATAAGTACAAACGCAGAGAAGGAATATGACAATCTCGAACATGTTTAAAGAGTATAATGTTATTTTTAGACGAGGAACATTTTTCTAAACTGTTGTATTTAATTTTAAAGAAAAAACTGGCAAAAATAAATTCCTCTGTTGGTTATGTTACTCTTTTAGTTGTAACCAAAAACAATGGAAGATGAAGATGGGAAAATGGCAGCAGAGGGTATCAAACCATTGACGGCGTTCGATGCAAACGTGTCGTTTATGATTTTTTGTTCCACAAATTAAACTAAGAATAAAAAGAAATTTATATCAGGGAATGACGTGGAACAATCGGTCAAAAGTATCTCATTATTATTTACACAAAATTTAACATCATTTGTGAGTTTTTAACAAAAAAATATTGCAAATTAAAAATGAACGAACGTGTACGGTGTTCGACACCGTAAATGCAACTTTTGCTATGACGTCGCCCATTTTCCAATCTTCATTTTCTATTGTTTTTGGTTGTAACGTATCGTTTTAAGCTGAAATCAAAACAATAATAATGAAAAAATTTTATCGTTAACAGAAAAATTTGTCTAATATGTCGTTCTTCAGAAAAGAAACTCTTCTTTCGTTGTACAACCTAGCAAGAAAAAATGAAACTAAAATTAAATAAATTTGGTTCTTCAAGAGTATAAGAGGTAAATGGCCAGTGGATAGAGTCATTGGTTTGAAAATTGATGGTACATGGTTAGATTCGCCGTTCGACTAGATTTGAAAAACTCTAACATATAGGTTACATCCACACACTAAAAATATGATAGATTTACCATACTACTTAACAAACAAAACTAAACTCCCCCGACTGAAATTTTACAGAAAAATGGGTTACGAAATTTATATCAGGTTCCTGATTTTTTAATAAAAATAAAAGGGCATAGGGAGACATCCGCTTCTCTTAAGTACATACAGAGAAACAATTAAACTTTACCGAGTTACTTGAAATTTACAGAGGACTGGGGAGAGATCGTAACCTCCGTCAACCGTAATAGTTGATACCTGATTTTGTGATATTTGGACGGAAGAGAGGCCGCCCCTTTAGGCTTATAATTTGCTTGACATTTTCTGGGACGTTTACAAAAGATACGCTTTTCGACATTTGGTCGGGGAGGAGGTCCTCCTCTAAAACTACAAAAAAAATTTAAGTTTTCTTGAAATTTACAAAAGCAGTTGGGGAAGGTTATGAACGAAGAGGCAACCTTCCTTGCCCCACACTTGAAGGAAAGTTTCAAGAATTTTCAGGGAAGGTTAGGGGTGTCGATATTGTATCGGAGAAAGTGACGTCCCTTTAAAACAATAGAGCAAAATTTAAACATCTCCGATCTACTTGAAATTTACAGGGGCGTGGCAGGAGGCGATTAAATTTATACATAATTTTTAAATTAGTATATGATTTTTCGATATCTGGTTGGGAAAGGGGAAAATTGAAATAAACTTTATCGATTTACTTCGATACAATTTATAGGGACCATTGAGTAGTTGCGAAATTAATATAGGGTACGTGATAGTCCGATATCAGGTCGGAGTGGAGCGAAGGTGGGGAGAGGGTTCCCTTTTGTCCGTTTTTTTTCTTAAATTGAAAGTAGAGGGTTGTCCGTAAATGGGAACTCGGTACATAATTTTATGATTTTTGTACAGGCTTCTGCCAGACTTCTTTTTAGTAAAGAACTAAAATTTACATGAAATTGGCAGCCAACGTAGAAGGTGCATCATTTTCCAGCATTTTAGCAAATGTTAATGTGGTAAATTTTTTTACTACTTTTGCTTTTTCCGATTTATTGGATGGGAAACAGTAATTCTTTGTATGTTATTATAATATAGTGCTTAATTTTCAGATATGTTGAGGAGAAGGATACCTTTCCTTGACAAACCCCACTTAAAATTCACAAGAAATATAGAAGATTGTCCAACTAATTGAACACAGAACATTTTTAAAAAAATTTGGAGGAAAGGGTACACAGGAAGTTCTTTAATTCAATTTTTTGTAACTGGCTTTTCCATATTTTAAATGGGAAATTTTAACTTTTTCAAATAAATTAAAAACAGAGTATGAATTAATAAAATGATACAAATTGTTTGTCCCAAATACATACATTTAAATATCACTCGATCTGGACAGAATTTGATGGACTTCTACAAAATCTATAGACTCAAAATCTAAGTCGGCTAATGCACTAGGGCGGAACACAATATTAATATGGGAAACATTTAAATCTGAAGCAATTTTAAGGAAACTTCGCAAAAGTTTATTTATGATGTATCGCTCGATATATATGTATTGGAAGTTTAGGACAATTAGAGTCATTTTTACAACTTTTCGACTAAGCAGTGGCGATTTTACAAGGAAAATGTATTTTGACCATTTTTGTCGAAATCAGAAAAACATATACATTTCAACTAAATCGGAGCAAAAAATTGGCACCTGTGGTCATATGAGTGTAAATCGGGCGAAAGCTATATATAGGAGCTATATCTAAATCTGAACCGATTTCAACCAAATTTGGCACAATGCTAATTCTACTCCCTGTGCAAAATTTCAATTAAATCGGAGTAAAAGATTGGCCATTGTGGTCATATGAGTGTAAATCGGGCGAACGATATATATGGGAGCTATATCTACATCTGAACCGATTTCAATAAAATTTGGCACACTTGACTATAGTACTAATTCTTCTTCTTGTGCAAAATTTTAAACAAATTAGGGTAAAACTCTGGCTTCTGGGGCCATATAAGTCCATATCGGACGAAATATATATATATATGAGAGCTATATCTAAATCTGAACCGATTTCTTCCAAAATCAATACGGTTCTATTCTGAGCCAAAACACACACTTGTGCCAAATTTGAAGTCGATTGGACTAAAACTGCGACCTAGACTTTGATTATAAAAATGTGTTCACGGACAGACGGACATGGCTATATCGACTCAGGAGCCCAACCTGAGCAGTTTTGTCAAAGACACCATGTGTCTATCTCGTCTCCTTCTGGGTGTTGCAAACATATGCACTAACTTATAATACCCTGTTCCACAGTGTGGCGCAGGGTATAAAAAGAACATTTTCATTACTTTTTTGGTGATGTTTTATTTGTCGGATGCATAATTTCAGAGAAAATAACATTGTTGCGACAAACATATAATATGTTCCCAATGAAAAAGTAACATTATGCTCTTAAACCATGTTTTGGGTGGTCATACTGCTTTGCTGGATGTGGTTGGCAACATGGAATCAATCTAAATTTAAACAAAAGATTTAAGACACGAACATGATACAGAATAACTTAGGTTAGGTTAGGTGGCAGCCCGATGTATCAGGCTCACTTAGACTATTCAGTCCATTATGATGCCAAAGTGGTGAACTTCTGTCTTATCACTCATAGTTGACCGATTCCATGTTAAGCTCAATGACAAGGGAGCGCCTTTTTATAGCCGAGTCCGAACGGCGTTCCACATTGCACTGAAATGTGGAAATTTTAGACAAACAAAGTTCGTTTCTCATTTGCCTTTTGCTTTAAGGAAGTTTATTTGGAAAAAAAATTATATCCTTTTTGTGATAAAAGCTTATTATTTTCCAGGATGTAAAAACAATTTCATAAAGACTAACTCAAAAGAAACAATCTCTTCTGGCTAATTGCATTTTCCCTCACCTCTTTCTCACTTACACGAGGTTTTTTAGTTCTTAGCACCTTTTTCTGTAATACAAATAATGTAGAAGAAATTATTCGATATTATAAATTTTTTAAATTTTACCTTTCGCCTGGACGGAGAATCGAACCGCGGACCATGCAATTTGTAAGCCAACACACTATCCACTGAGCTATGTATGTCCAAGAAAGTAGAGTTGCCATTTTCGAATTTTGAAAATTTGAAAGCTGTGCTGAATTGTGCTAGGTTTGTGCCGATTTGTGCTGCAATTTGTTTTTTTTTTTTAAATTTTATCAAATAGCCGAAATATTTAGAATCGCCATTTTCGAAATTCGACATTTTGACATTTGTGCTGAGTTGTGTTAGCCGAGTACATTATTGTGCCGTTTAAATAAAAATTCTATCTCTTATAGTTTTCGAGAAATTCCCAGAATCGCCATTTTCGAATTTCGAAAATTTTAATATTGTATTAAACCGTTATCGCCTTGTGCTTAGTTGTGCCATTGAGATCGCCTTTCAATCTCTAGCCGTTTCGGAGAAAAAGCCAAATTAAATTTTTAAAAACGTTCCAAAATATATATTTGAAAAACGCCAAAATTTAAATTTTTGAATGTCAAAAAACAGAACGTTGTGCCAATTTGTTCACAACTTTCAAATTTTCGTAATTCGAACATGGCAATTCTACTTTCTTGGACATGAGCTATGTTTCTGTTATTGTCATCAATAGACAATTATCCATATAAGTTATATTTATATAGCACAGCTTGAGGCACCCACGAGCCGATTAAACAAACTGTATTTAACAGAAACACACATTTAGTTGGGCACTGTGGTAGCTACGTCCGCCTTGCATGCCAATGGTCGTGGGTTCGATCCCTGTTTCGACCGAACACCAAAAAAAAATTTTTTGTTTTGTTTTTTACATATATTCCAGATATTTTCGGAAGATTCCGAAAAGATGTTCAACATTACATACTACTATATTAAATTTGTACTATGAACTGTAAAGACTCTTATTAAATACTTTAAGTCAGAAAACAACAGTGCTTGATATAAACGAAATTGACTGTGTTGTTGGTTCAGGAATCGAACCCACGAACTTGTGTATGCAAGGCCGGTATGCTAACCATTGCACCACGGTGGGTAACATAGGTTTCGATCGGCTTTCGGAATAAGACATGTGCCAATTGTAGATGTGAAACCATCATCGCAACAATAATTTATTGCATATCTAGTACTATTAGATATCTAGTATTATTATTAGATATATTAGTTATATTATACATTGGGGATAAGGAATTTAAATGTAAGAAATTTCTTGGCAAAATATGAAGTTGTTCAAAATTTATTTACAGTTGAAACTTTTGCGTTTTGCAAATTCGTATACCATAACATGGGAATATATTACGATGTATTAAAAACTAAAATTTAAAAGAGAATTGTATCGTTAACCCTTTCACTACCGAAATAAACCTAATGTTAAAAACTTTAATGTAAAAACTTCATGTAAAACAAAAATTGTCATTTTGTGATCCTACCTCAATTACTTCAAAAGCTATATGAGCTTGTTCTGAAAACTTGATTCTTGAATTGTGACCAAATGGCCTTACGAAAAGAAGTGCTATTTGGCCAATAATATATTTCAAAGTGTGAGAAAAAAATACAAAAAAGAACCCGAAAAAGTATCAGCTATAGTTTTTGTATAAATGTCCATTTACTAGAAACATACAATAGAAAAATTGTCTCAAATGTTTATATTTTTCGTTTATTGTTAAAGAAGTTTATAAAAATGTATTTTAGTGCCCACAAATATGGAAAATATTTATAGCTTATTTAGATTAAAGCCTCTACCTTAAAATAACATCGAGAAATAAATCGAAACTAAGTGGGAAAATAGAATGTAGTGTCTTTTTGGAATGTCCTTTTAAGTGGACATCGGTAGTGCAAGGGTTAATGTATAATATTATTTTTATGCTGAAAATTATAAATATTATGTTTTATAGTTTACATAATCTTGATTAGCTGTTTAATATTCTTTGGTTTAAAGTTAATGTAGGGATACATAGCTGTTGTTCATCATCGTATATGTCCACCCAACTAAAAAGTAAAATCCATTTAAACCATGCGTTAGATGTAATGACCGATTAGAAGAAATATCAATTGATTTATTATTGTTATTGCATGCCTTAAGAGCATTTATCTGTCGCAAACCTAATACTAGACTCTAAACAGAATATTTTATGAAACCAAAACTAAACACTAACATTTCAATTGAACCTCTCCCTCATGATAGCCATGTTGGCTATTGCTTTAGTAGCTAAAATTGTTGCTGTGAATTGCCTGTGGCAACATTAACTGATTTATCACACTTGTTGGCCATATATGAAGAAATCCATATCTGTAACTGCAGACAATCGCCAAAGGTTTTTTGTTCACCTTCTCTTGCTTTTTTTTTTTTGTAAAAGAACATAAAAGCTTTGGGCCAAAGATTCGATTACTTTCAATATTCTGTATTCGTTCTCATGAGGAATGCGTAACGCATATGGCGTTCAATACTCATTGTGATGATAGTTTCTAAACGATAATCGTAAATATACAAATGCATTATGCTAAAACTCTATAAAATATGGTGTGGGAATCATTTCGACGACAAATATCAGATAAATGTTGTACAAATGCAAGCAAAACTCTTTTATATGCTAATGACTTTACTTTGTAAGGGTCACAATAACTATGTAGTACAGAAATGGTAGAGATTTTTTCCGTAGTTATTTGATTTAATCTGTCCGTCCGGTCACCTATCTGTAAATACATTTTTAAAGACAAGTGACCGGGTATTGTAGGTTTTTCGGATCAGAGACGATCCCAATTGCACTTTTAGAACTAGGTTCACACTGCGAATAAGGATCACGAAGGACTTACTTCGTAGGGGCTCCGACTAAATATTTTATTACTGTCGCAATAATTGCCTGATTTAGTTTTCTTGGTCAAAACACATTTGACCGAGATACGCTCATGGGTACTATTCCATCCAGGGTTGTGAAGTAGGAGTCTGAAGATTTTGCTGGAGTCGGAGTTGTTAAAATTTTTCTCGCCTCCGACTCCGGAGTTCATTGAGTTCTTCTATATATCAATGGATGTAATTGCGCTACAACTTCCAATGATGGAGATTTTTCTATGTTCCTAAAAGGGTAGACTAGAAGATCAGCTGAATCGATCCATTTTTGTGCCCACCGCCAAAAAATTCTATTGTAACATTTCGAAATATAGATTTTAATTTGATTTAATTTTTTTTTAAATTTTATTTTAAAACAAGTATATACAGCAGTAAGTTCGGCCGGGCCGAATCTTAAATACCCACCACCATGAATCAAATATAATAGTTTACTTTGAAAACTCTTCGTCGTAGCGGGTTACTTGATAATATATAGCTTTTTATGGGGTTTGATGACAAGTCTTCTCCCAAGCAAATCAGTTCAAGCAGTACGCTTCCCGAAGAAAACATTTAAAGATTCTAAGATTCTGGATTTATGAGAACCAATTTGGTTTGAGTTTTAGAGAAATTATAAACATATCGTATGATGAAATAACGCCTTGATTTGAAATCTAAAATCTGTAGTTTTTTTCCGCCAATATTTAAATGAATACGATGAGTAAAATCTGGAAATTTTACTTTAAGTTTCAAGCAATTTTCATGATCAGTGCGCCTGCTATACCCTGAAAGAAGTGTTTTCTTTTCTGAGGAATTTTAGACAAGCAAAGTTTTCTTTTGACACAAATTTTAGAGACAATCGTTGAATCGCTTATCAAAAATTCGGAATAGTTTGCTCTAAACGAAAATACTTTATACGAAAGGGGAATTTCGTTTGTCTAAAATTTCATTCCGGAGGAAAATATTTTTTCTTTGGGTGTACCCTCAAGAAGTTAAATCAGTCAATATTCTCCACTATAGGATGGGGTGTATATTAACTTTGTCATTCCGTTTGTAACACATCGAAATATTGATCTAAGACCCCATATAGTATATATATTCTGGGTCGTGGTGAAATTCTGAGTCGATCTGAGCATGTCCTTCCGTCCGTCCGTCCGTCCGTCCGTCTGTTGAAATCACGCTAACTTCCGAACGAAACAAGCTATCGACTTGAAACTTGGCACAAGTAGTTGTTATTGATGTAGGTCAGATGGTGTTGCAAATGGGCCATATCGGTCCACTTTTACGTATAGCCCCCATATAAATGGACCCCCAAATTTTGCTTGCGAGGCCTCTAAGAGAAGCAAATTTCATCCGATCCGGCTGAAATTTGGTACATGGTGTTAGTATATGGTCTCTAACAACCATGCAAAAATTGGTCCACATCGGTCCATAATTATATATAGCCGCCATATAAACCGATCACCAGATTTGACCTCCGGAGCCTCTTAGAAGACCAAAATCCATCTGATTCAGTTGAAATTTGGTACGTGATGTTAATATATGGCCTCAAACACCCATGCAAAAATTGGTCGATATCGGTCCATAATTATATATAGGCCCCATATAAACCGATCCCCAGATTTGACCTCCGGAGCACCTTGGAAGAGCAAAATTCTTCCCATTCGGTTGAAATTTGGTACGTAATGTTAGTATATGGTATCCAACAACCATGCAGGAATTGATTCCTATCAGTCCATAATTATATATAGCTCCCATATAAACTGATCGCCAGATTTGACCTCCGGTGCCGTTTGGAGAAGCAAAATTCATCCGATCTGGTTGAAATTTGGTACGTGGTGGTAGTATACGATATTTAACAACCATGCCAAAAGTGGTCCATATCAGTCTATAATCATTTATAGCCTCCATATAAACCATTCCCGAGATTTGGTTTTGGAGCCTCTTGGAGGAGCAAATTGTATCCGAGTGAGTTGAAATTTGTGGATGACAGTCTTTCGTAGAAGTTTCTACGCAATCCATGGTGGAGGGTACATAAGATTCGGCCTGGCCGAACTTACGGCCGTATATACTTGTTGATCTTAAAATACCTCTAGATTTTCAATTTCAAGTAAATTGGCTAGAAACTGTAGTCTCTAGACGACCAAGAAGTAAAATCGAGAGATCGGTCTATATGGGGGTTATACCAGGGATCCGGAGCGGAGCGGAGCGTGGAGCGGAGCGGAGCAAGCCCTTTTTTTGCCGGAGCGGGAGCGGAGCGGGAGCGGCATTTCTAAAATCCGGAGCGGAGCGGGAGCGGAGCGGTTTCCAAATGAAAAACCGCTCCGCTCCGAATAAAATATTACTTGAATGAAATGTGTAACTTTGAAATTACACTGTGTAGGTAATTTCAAATTTAGCTAGTACTTAGCGTAGTGTGAGTAAACGTTTAAAATGTACGATATGTATTTTTGTACGTACGTACATTGGGGAAAACACAACGTGTTTTTTAGTAATTGTTTTCAAAAACGGCAAATGTCAAAATATATATCTAGTATGTGTTGTAAAAGTAACAACAGTACTTTCGATCAATTTCATCCCGTATTACTACAAAGATGTTTGTAATGAACGTCAAATAAATGCAATTAAACGATCTTATTTATATTTAATTTTTTAGTTTTCTACACTGAAAAAAATATTGTCGTGAAGTCAAAGATTCCATGTCCTTAGAATAAGAATGCAAATTTTGCTTAACATGGAAGACGCATTTCTCTAAAATAAAGTTTTTTATACCCATCACCATAGAATGGTGACGGGAGTATAATAAGTTTGTCATTCCGTTTGTAACACATCGAAATATCGATTTCCGACTATATAAAGTATATATATTCTTGATCAGGGAGAAATTCTAAGACGATATAACGATGTCCGTCTGTCTGTCTGTTGTAATCACGCTACAGTCTTCAATAATGAAGCAATCGTGCTGAAATTTTGCACAACCTCGTCTTTTGTCTGCAGGCGGGTCAAGTTCGAAGATGGGTTATATCGGTCCAGGTTTTGATATAGTCCCCATATAAACCGACCTCCCAAGACCCCGGCTTATATAAATCGTATTTTTTATCCAATTTTCCTGAAATTTGAAACCTGGAGGTATTTTATGACCGTAAAGAGGTGTGCCAAAAATGGTGAGTATCGGTCCATGTTTTGGTATAGCCCCCATATAGACCGATCTCCCGATTTTACTTCTTGGGCTTATAGAAACCGCAGTTTTTATTCAATTTACCTGAAATTGGAAATCTAGAGGTATTGTAGGACCACAAATACGTGTGCCAAAAATTGTGAGTATCGGTCCATATTTTGGTATAGCCCCCATATAGACCCATCTCCCGATTTTATTTCTTGGGCTTATAGAAACCGCAGTTTTTATTCAATTTACCAGAAATTGGAAATCTAGAGGTATTGTAGGACCACAAATATGTGTGCCAAAAATTGTTAGTATCGGTCCATGTTTTGGTATGGTCCCCATATAAAAAGACGTCCCGATTTGGGGTCTTGAGCTTATAGAAACCGTAGCTTTTATCCAATTTGTCTGAAATTTGAAATCTAGAGGTATTTTGGGACCATAAAGAGGTGTGCCGAAAATGGTGAGTATCGGTCCATATTTTGGTATAGCCCCCATATAGACCGATTTCCCGATTTTATTTCTTGAGCTTCTAGAATCCGAAGTTTTTATCCTATTTGCCTGAAATTGGAAATATAGATGTATTTTCGGGTCATAAAGAGGTGTGCCGAAAACAGTGAATATCGGTCCATATTTTAGTATAGCCCCCATAAGAACGATCTCCCGATTTAACTCCTTGGGTTTGTAGAAACCGTAGTTTTTATCTGATTTGCCTGAAATTGTAAATATTCTGGTATTTTAGGCTCACAAAAACGTGTATCGGGTTAAGTTTTTATCGGTCCATTTGGTAATGCCTCCATATAGACCGACTTCACTTCTTGAGGGTGTAGAAGGCGCACTGATTATGGAAATTGCTTGAAACTCAATGTAAAAATTTTACTTCTACAGATTTAAGATTTCAAATCAGACGTTATTTTATAATTTTCTTGCACACTTACAAGAGATGTTAATGATTCCTCTAAAACTCAAACAAAAATGGTTCTTATAAATGCAGAATCTGATATAGTCCTCATAGGTGAAATCTTTAAATTTATCTTGGGGAAGTGTCCTCAAGTCCTCAAGCCCTCCTAAAATTTCAAAGGAAACCCTAATATTTGGTTCATGGTGGTGGGTATTTAAGGTTCAGCCCGGCCGAACTTAGTGCTGTATATACTTGTTTTCTTGTCCAAAAGGCAATAAACTTTTGAATGAAGTTGTAATGTCCTTATAATTAAGTGATTTTACTTAAAAATGTGTATCATAACATGAAAGATAAAATTTTTGACTTTAATAATTAAGAAAAATTCTTTAAAATTAACAAATTGTCTTTAAATTTGTTTCCTTTTTGCATCTTGCCTACAAAGCAAAAAATCGTTAAAAAATAAGACATGTTTTTCAACACTTTATTTTAAAGACGCTTTTTACTTGAAACGTAGCATAATTTCTACTGGAAGTCGAGTCTTAATATGGAAAAAAATAACTCGTTAACTCGTTTTTAAAGGATTTTGATAACAACTGACGAAAAAAATCTAAAAAAATGAAAAATTAACATATGCATCCTAGAATGCTTCATTTAATGAAGTCAAAATGGATTTAATATTTCTGAAAAAATCTTCAAAATTAATAAAATATTTCAACACATTGGTTTAAAGTCATTATACCCTAAACCACATAGTGGTTAGGGTATAACAAGTTGTAGGCACAAAAAATGTGCCTACAAGAAATATTGATTTTAGACCCCATAAAATATATACCGATCGACTCAGAATCACCTCCTGAGTCGATCTAGCGCTTGGCGTCCGTCCGTCCATCCGTCCGTCTGTCCATGTATTTGTTGTTCACAGGATTTCGGTCGCAATTATTAACCGATTTTGATGAAATTTGGTACAGGGAGTTTTTTGGGCACAAGGACGAACGTTATTGAATTTGGAAGAAATCGGATCAAATTTAGATATAGCTCCCATATATATGTATTGCCCGATTCCGACAAATGGGGTCACGTTGCACTTTTTTTTCTAACCGATCGTCGTCAAATTTAGCACAAAATAATCTTCTGTATCACCCTTTAAGTCTGAAAATTTCATCGAAATCGGTTCAGATTTAGATATAGGTCCCATATATATGTATCGCCCGATTTTGTCAAATTAGGTCATAAAACCCTTATTTATCAACCGATCTTACTCAAAGTTGGCGAAATGTAATCTTCTATAGCACTAACTATATGTGCAAAAAATCATCGAAATCGGTTCAGATTTAGCTCTAGCTCCCATATATGTACCGCCCGATTTTTCTAAATAAAATAAAATTCAATTGAACAAATAATACAATGTTTGTACTATAATTTTCTCGAAGAGGAGCGGAGCGGAGCGTGGAGCGGAGCGATTTTTTTTTCTCGGAGCGGAGCGAGGAGCGGAGCGGTTTTTTTTTCTCCGGAGCGGGAGCGGAGCGGAGCGAAAAAAATGGACCGCTCCGGATCCCTGGGTTATACCAAAAAATGGACCGATACTTCTCAATTTCGGCACACATATTTGGGGTCCCAAAATACCTCTAGATTTCCAATTTCTGTCAAATCGGGTAATAAATACAGTTTATAGAAACCCAAGAATAATAATCGGGAGATCGGTCTATGTGAACCTATACGGACCATTTTCGACACATCTCTTTATGGTCCTAAAATACCTCTAAATTTTCAATTTCAGGCAAATCGGATAGAAAATACAGTTTCTAGACGCCTAAGAAGCAAAATCGGGAGATCGTCTACATGGGGGCTATACCAAACCATGGACCGATACGGACCATTTTCGACACACCTCTTTATGGTCCTCAAATAGCTCTAGATTTTCAATTTCAGGCAAATCGGATAGTAAATACAGTTTCTAGAAGCCCAAGAAGCAAAATCGGGAGATCGGTCTATATGGGGGCTATACCAACACATGGACTGATACGGACCATTTTCGAAAACCCTCTTTATGGTCCTCAAATAGCTCCAGATTTTCAATTTCAGGCAAATCGGATAGAAAATACAGTTTCTAGACGCCCAAGAAGCAAAATCGGGAGATCGGACTATATGGGGGCTGTACCAAAACATGGACCGATGGGCACTATTTTCGACACACCTTTTTATGGTTCTCAAGTAGCTCTAGACTTTCAATTTCAGGCAAATTGGATAAAAACTACGGTTTTTATAAGCTCAAGAACCCAAATTGGGAAATCGGTTTATATGGGGACTATATCAAAACTTGGACCATCTTCGAACTTGACCTGCCTGCAAACAAAAAACGAATTTGTGCCAAATTTCAGGACGATAGCGTCATTATTGAAGGCTGTAGCATGATTACAACAGACAGACGGACATGCTTACATCGTCTTAGAATTTCTCCCTGATCAAGAATATATATACTTTATATAGTCGGAAATCGATATTTCGATGTGTTACACACGGAATGACAAACTTATTATACCCTCATCACCATTCTATACTGGTGGGTATAACAGTAAAGCTATATCCGTCTACCATTATTAGCCAGCCTGAAATTCCCAGCAAAAAAAAATTGGAAGTTCTTCTGAAGGCATAACTTTAAAAGAACTTCGAAAAATGCTCTCCCAAGGATGATCTTTATTTTAAATGCACAGGAAGTTAATTTGAGTCAATTTCTTTAGAACTCGCTTTTTTATATTTTTAATGGGAAATTTATTTTTTTGTGTTTCAAATAGGTTAAAAACAGATTAAGAATTAATAAAATGGTACAAATTATTTAAATTTAGCCGAAAAAATGCTAAATCCTTTGTAGAAAAATTTCGAATTTTTGAAAATAATTGATCACAAAAGTTCCAGACAAGCGTTATAATGCATTAAAAATCATAAAAAAAAATTTTAAAATTATTTATTTGTCAAAATATCACAAAATTTCTTAATTCACATCCAAAACATTGAATTCGCCTTAAGAAGTGATGCAAATTCAGTGCGGCGGCTGTTGAATTGGTGGACATCCATCATATGACAAGCCCATGTTAAATTCATCGCTTCTGCGTCAATTTACACCACTTCCGGATCCAAAAAGAACATTTTCACTACTTTTTTGGCGACGCTTTTTTTGCTGGGTTTGTATAAATTTTTGCAGAATTTGGGATCCCCAAAGAAATATGCAAAATATGGCTCTTGTCATTCCAGCTTTTGATTCTTGAGGACATAAATGCTCGCATACGTTTGGGCTACAATAATAGTGTTTTTGTTTTCTTGTTCATATCGGCAATTTTTTATATAAAACTCAGAGAGATCGATATCAGTATTTTACTTCTTAAAAATCTATGTTAGAAGACGAATTATTCGTTTAAAATTTTCTATTTTTATAGAAACATATTTTAAGAGCATAATGTTTCTTTTGGACGAAGAATATGTAATACGTTTGTTATTTTTTGGAAGTTGCGTATCTGATTTGGGGAAGCATGTTGTTGATTCACAATCGCATTTTTGCAAGTAACATAGATTCCAAAGTTTCACAATTTATTAGAAGTTTATTATTTTTCCTCAATTAATGTAATTCATAAATTGTAAGAAATAATCAAATTTTACGCATTCATCTACGATGTGTGAATGCGTAAAATTCTTTGCAGTCACAAATAACAGGTATAAACAGGTCTAAAAAACAATCTCCTCTCCATGACCATTGAAGGGATTGTGAGAATCGTATTGTTTGGAAAAGTTATGTGGTTGAATTTGACGAGTTAAACATACAACGGATTTAAAACTTTCCGAAATAACATAGACAGACGACCGACATTTAATTTTTCAAGTGAGATTGGCTCAATTTCTTCATATATTATGGCCTCTAATACCAATATTTGAATATTTTATTTGATGCCCTTGTGTACACATTATGATAACTCATAGTTTGCAAATTCGTAATCCCAATAATTTAAACCAATAGAAATTTATATGGCTATGTGGATATGCTCGTATGGAATGGGTAATATATAATGTACTAATTTATGTCACATACAAACGTTGTATCTCTAAATATTCTTAATGAAATTCTCGTGTATTTGCTTGAATTTTATATATAAAAAAATTCCTATAGTTCCATTGAAAATTGAATCAAAACTAAACCTCAACTGGAGATGCTCAAATATTTTTATCTCTTATCTTTGGCGAAATTTGTGTTAAACATGAAATCATTTAAAAATTATCATAAAATTCATAGTTTATTTGCCATTCAAACAAACCTCCACTACCAGACATTACCCCAATTTGAACGTATACGACTTTGTTTCATGTATTGCCATGGCTTGGATGAAACGTAACTCAAGACAGATATACAGACAGACCCATAAGCATGGACAGACTTTGACACCAGATGCACACGCAATCATCGTCCTTATCCTTTTAAGAGCGTCATACATTTGTTTCTGTATTTTTTTTTTTTTTTTACAAAACCCCCACCAAGGCAGGCAACTGAATTGAACATTCACCTTATGAAATCATGAAACATTCCAAACGAAGGCGATGAATGCGCCATCAGAATGAAAATGTTCTTATGCAAAATTATCGCCAGACCTGTATTTTAGAATACATTTTTTTTGTCAAACATATAAAACGAAGATCAGAAATAATGACGGTCAACCGAAAGCCAAAAAAGACAAGAAAATTGCCACTTTTAAGTGCCAGCGATAGTGAAAAAATATACTTGCCTTAGCTTTAAAAGGAGCTTAACAATGACTTTCAATGGAAAAGAAAATGAAAATCAATGCCATTAGCTGGCAAAATGTCAGCTATAGAAAATATGAACAGTTGCTCTTTTCGCAAAGAGGTAGGACATGTGGTAGAGCGAACACAATGGGGTGAATATGCTTGACATCGAAAATAATTTCTAAGCAAGTCATAAAGTTTAAGCAAGTTAAATTTGCATGGGCCTACTGTAGAGCTTAGTACCCAGGTTGCTTTAGGGCGAAAATTAAACTTAGTTGTATTCCAACGTTTGAGATTAATTGAATGAAATGTCATATCACTTAAAAAATATTTGTGTGGGGATCGGCTATATATAACTATAGACCGATATGGACCAATTTTGGTATAGTTGTTAGCTGCCATATACTAACACTACGTTCCAAATTTGAACCAGATCGGATTTTGCTCTTCCAAGAGGCTCCGGAGGTCAAATCTGGAGAACGGTTTATATGGGGGCTATATATAATTATGGACCGATATGGACCAATTCTGACACGGTTGTTAGATACCCTATACTAACACCATGTTCCACATTTTAACCGGATCGGATGAAATATGCTTCTCTTAGAGGCACAGCAAACCAAATCTGGAGATCGGTTTATATGGGGGCTGTATCTAATTGTTAACCGATGTGGACCAATTTTTGGATGGATGTTAGAGACCATATACCAACATCATGTACCAAATTTCAGGCGGATCGGATGAAATATGTTTCTCTTTGAGGCTCCGCAAGCCAAATCTGGGGATCGGTTTATATTGGGGCTATATATAATTATGTACCGATGTGGACCAATTTTAGCATGATTTTTATAGACCATATACCAACACCATGTACCAAATTTGAACTGGATCGGATGAAATTTGCTTCTCTTTGAAGCTCCGCAAGCCAAATCTGGGGATCGGTTTATATGGGGGCTATATATAATTATGGACCCATATGGACCAATTTTTGCATGGTTGTTAGAGACAATATACCAACACCATATACCAAATTTCAGCAAGATCGGATGAAATTTGCTTCTCTTTGAAGCTCCGCAAACCAAATCTGGGGATCGGTTTATATGGGGGCTATATATAATTGTGAACCGATTTGGACCAATTTTTGCATGGATGTTAGAGACCATATACCAACACCATGTACCAAATTTCAGCCGGATCGGATGAAATATGCCTCTGTTAGAGGCTCCGCAAGCCAAATCTGAGGGTCCGTTTATATGGGGGCTATACGTAAAAGGGGACCGATATGGCCCATTTGCAATACCATCCGACCTACATCAATAACATCTACTTGTGCCAAGTTTCAAGTCGATAGCTTGTATCGTTCGGAAGTTAGCGTGATTTCAGCAGACGGACGGACGGAGGGTATAAAAATGGAGGATACCGATAATTAATATAAATGCCAAATTCCGAAAAGATTCTTTCAAACCCATAGTGAAGTATAACATATTCTCAATATTCTGTATAAAGTGACACTTTGTGTTGCCCTTATTTAGGAACGCAACTGTCACTAAAGTCTGAACGCTATTGCCATAAACAATTGTTAACTACTTGGGATGCAATAAAACGGCCATTGATGACCATTTAGAAACAATAACTTTATATGAAATTATATCAAGTTCACCACTTTGCAAAGGTATTGTCTTCGATTCTTTGCAAAGAGTAGCGAAAGTATGTAATGGACCTTTTGTTTGAGCCATAAGATTTATGGGATCGTTGAGTTAATTATAGAAAATTGTTAAATAAATTATTCCAAAAGAGAAAATAATAACGACTATATATTAAGGGGTGCATGTTGTAGGAATATGTTTGGGAATCCTTTTCGGAAATCGCCGCAAGATAAACACCGAGATAAACTTGTACCATTGGAAAGGAGGTGCAAATATTCTACAATAGAATTCCAAGGATGGCGTAATGCTACCGCTGGGTGTGAGGGACCTCACCAGAATGAGACCTATGGCGTACTTTGAGGAAATACTGTGGATTATATAGATGCACGGTTAAGACTATTACTTTTTTATCTGTCCTGCTGAAGCGAGATATCTAGGCGGGATTTGGAATAGTTTTAAGCAAGACGCTTATGTAAAACATAAATCGGTACAGACGGGCCCACAAATCTTAAAATTTAAGGAGTATTTCAATAACGTTCCTTACACGCAGAGAAGGAATATGATCACCTCAAACATGTTTCAAGAGCAAAATGTTATTTTTGTATGGTGACCATGTAACATGTTTGTCATTAAAATGTTATTTTCTCGTCAAATATAACCTGCTTGCCGAAATCAGATACATAATTTCCGAGAAAATAACATGGTTGCGAAAACCATGTTACGTGGTCACCACCCAAAAATAACATTTTGCTCTTAAAACATGTTTGACGTTATCATATTCCTTCTCTGAGTGTATATTCGATGATAAAAATTTGTCATAATTTTTTATTATTATCGTTTGTAAAGTGCTTTTTATTCCAAAATCAAATGGAATAGGATATGGGCGAAGTCCAATTAGCCAGAAAATTAAAAAAGGGCTTCAACGTTTTCATGAAAAGTATATACAAACATTTTTATAGCGAAAAGCAAATGGAGTTGGTGTGCCTAAAACTTCTTTTGGAAGTAGAAATTCTTTTTGTGTAACCCTAGGGATGCACTAAAAAAATTGGAGTGAGTTCAAATTTTGAATAAAACACAAACTATTTGGGAAATTATTGTAATTTTATATTCTTATGATATATTGGTATTACTCAATTATGAACACGCAAAAAAATAATTCTTTCCTCCCAAACGAAATTTTAGACAAACAAAGTTCGTTTCTCATTTGCTTTTCGTTGAAAGGAAGTGTATTTGGAAGAAAAGTATATCTTTTTGTGATAAACGTTTATTCTTTTCCAGGATGTAAAAACAATTTCATAAAGACTAACTCAAAAAAATTTTTTTCTGGCTAATTGCATTTTCCCTCACATCTTTCCCACTTCCCGAAGTTTTTTAGTTCTTAGCACCTTTTTCTGTAACACAAACAATGTAGAAGGAATTATACGATTTTATAAATTTTAAATTTTTTTTTACCTTTCGCCTGGACGGAGAATCGAACCGCGGACCATGCAATTTGTAAGCCAACACACTATCCACTGAGCCATGTAGCCGTTATTGTCATCAATAGATAATTACCCATATAACCAAGTTATATTTATATAGCATAGCTTGCGGCGCCCACGAGCCGATTAAACAAAGTTTATTTAACAGAAAAATACATTTAGTTGGGCACCGTGGAGCAGTGGTTGCTACGTCTGACTTGCATGCCAAGGGTCGTGGGTTCGATCCCTGCTTCGACCAAAGTTTTTTTTTTTTTTTTTTTACATATATTCCAGATATGATCGGAAGATTCCGAAAAAATTTTCAACATTACATTCTACTATATTAAATTTTTACTATGAACTGTAAAATGTGTCTTATTAAAGACCTAAATTTAGAAAAGAACAGTGTTTGATATAAACGAAATGGACTGTGTTGTTGGTTCAAAAATAACTTTTTTTACTGAAAAAATAAAAATTTTGTAACAAACGAATTTTTTTGGTGATAAAAATGTATACTTTTCGAAGCAATTCAAAAAACTCTAACAAAAGAAAAACGTTTTCGGTACACGTTTTCCAAGCGTTTTTTTTCTTTGCGTGTATGGAACAAAATATCGGCCAAATGTCCGCCGCGACCTCGGTGGCACACCTTCATCCAAATTTTCAATGACGCTGAGGCATAATGGAGGTTCTATGTCGTTAATGTGCCGAATTATCTCATCCTTTATCTCTTGAATTGTTGCTGGCTTATCGACGTACAACTTTTCTTTCAAATAACCCCAAAAGAAAAAAGTCCAACGGTGTCAAATCACATGATCTTGGAGGCCAATCGACATCGCCATTACGTGAGATAACACGGCGGCCATTGAATTAGTTGCGCAAAAGCGCCATTGTTTCGTTGTTTTCTCATTCGCCCAAATGCGGCAATTCTGTTTATTGACGAATCCACTGAGGTGAAAATGTGCCTCATCACTGAAGATGATTTTCTTCGAAAATTGATCATCCACTGTTGCCATTTCTTGGAACCATTCTGCCCATTCACGACGTTTGGAATGGTCAAGAGGCTTTAGTTCTTGAGCCAATTGCACCTTGTAAGCGTGTAAATACAAGTCTTTATGCATAATGTTCATCAACGACGAGTGTGAGAGGTGCAATTGTTGGGCACGAAGACGAGTTGAGGTGGACGGCTCTTCAGCCACACTATCGCGAACAGCAGCAATATTTTCTGCAGTACGAGCTGTACGAGCATGCACTGGTGTTCTCACATCTTCTACAGACCCGGTTTGCTCGAATTTTTCCACGATTTTTGCGATTGTACGCACATTTGGACGATCAAATTGACCAAAAAAATCACGAAGTGCACAATATGCATTTTGATTTGAACGCCTATTTTCATAATAAATCTGGATAACTTTAACACGTTGTTGGATTGTGTATCTCTCCATGGTTCAAATTGAGTAAGTCTGAAATAGAGAAATGTCAAATAAAATTCGGAAAAAAACTTGGCGTTTAGGTGTGGTTCACATTCAACATCGGCCCTTACAATTTAAACCACCCTTTACCTGTCCACCGAAAATGGGATTTTATACGAAACCGACAATCAGTGCAAAACGAAAAACTGGTCCACCGGTTTGGTCAATCTACTTACAGCAGAAAGAAAATGGGAAACGATATTTGTTTGTCTAAAATTTCGTTTTTGAGGGAAACATGATTTATTTGTGTGTAGGGAACCAATAGACACCAAAGGTTTTAATTCAGCCTAACTAAATCCAAATAAAGTTATAGTTAATCTTTAAGATAACAATTTGCCTATTTTTACACCCAGAATATAATTGAAATATGCATTAAATCATTACCAATTAAACAGATATAATCTTAACATTATAAGGCACTTAACGTATAAATCATGCAACTACATACCAGCGGGCATCCATTCATTCCTGAATTCAATTGGGGTGTCTGGGTATGTGCATGATATCACGATACTGATGTCAATCAGTCTCCCCTATCAGACAAAATAATAATTATCGATTGCAGAGTGCAAGCCCACAAAAGCCTTAAAGATTATCATAAACATCCATAGCACGATGCTGTTGTCATTCGAGCATTGACACATTACAGAAGGGGCCTAATATGGTTGCGTTGAATTTGGTTGCAATGCAACATAGTTACCCAACCGGTCGTTGCACAAAGACAAACCTCCAAACCCGTTAAATATGTCCGATTTGAAGCAAGAGCATTTTTTAATTGTTCTCTAATTAAAATACAATTTCCAAATTGTTTAGAAGACAAAAATGTAGCCTAACCGGCCGACTGGTTGTTGGTTAATGGCTCGCTTGCGCTTGAATTCAAAGTTTAGAGTGACGATGTGCTGCCACGGCTTTGAGATAAACAAAAACCTCATACATATAATAATGAACAAAATTTGCTATTTTAAAAAGGAATAAAAAACAAAATAAATAAACAACTCATGTTGATAGCCAGCCAACATTTAGAAATCAAAGAGACAAATCGACGCCAAAAATGGTTGTGACGCAAACAGCAAATTACACCAAAACAATGAACGTTCACTCAGATCACGTGAAGTATATACACGCAAAAAAATAATTCTTTCCTCCCAAACGAAATTTTAGACAAACAAAGTTCGTTTCTCATTTGCTTTTCGCTGTAAAGAAGTGTATTTGGAGGAAGAGTATATACTTTTTGTGATAAACGTTTATTCTTTTCCAGGATGTAAAAACAATTTCATAAAGACTAACTCAAAAAAAAACATTGTTTTCTTGCTAATTGCATTTTCCCTCTCATCTTTCTCACATCCACGAGGTTTTTTAGTTCTTAACACCTTTTCCTGTAATACCAACAATGTAGAAGAAATTATACAATTTTATAAATTTAAATTTTTTTTTACCTTTCGCCTGAACGGAGAATCGAACCGCGGACCATGCACTTTGTAAGCCAACACACTAACCACTGAGCTATGTACCTGTTATGGTCATCAATAGATAATTATCCATATAAGTTATATTTATATAGCATAGCTTGCGGCGCCCACGAACCGAATAAACAAAGATTATTTAACAGAAACAAACACTTAGTTTGGCACCGTGGAGCAGTGGTTGCTACGTCCGACTTGCATGCCAAGGGTCGTGGGTTCGATCCCTGCTCCGACCAAAGTTTTTTTTATTTTATTTTTTTTTTTTTACATATATTCCAGATATGTTCGGAAGATTCCGAAAAAATGTTCAACATTACATTGTACTATATTAAATTTTGAACTGTAAAATGTGTCTTATTAAAGACCTAAAGTCAGAAAAGAACAGTGTTTGATATAAACGAAATGGACTGTGTTGTTGTTTCAAAAACAACTCTTTTTATTGAAAAAATAAAAATTTTGTAACAAACGAATTTTTTTGGTGATAAAAGTTTAAAATTTTCGAAGCAATTCAAAAAACTCTAACAAAAGAAAAACGTTTTCGGTACACGTTTTCCAAACGTTTTTTTTCTTTGCGTGTACGAGGTCTCATTATATGATTGTAAGTATATTGCAATGAGCATACATTGCTGGTTATTTAAAATTAATTTGAAATTTCTATATGTTCATGCATTAGCGTAGCTAGACAATTTTCCTAGGGGGGGCTATAGCCCCCCTAGCTAAAAATTTATGGACTGAACTTATAGGTTCAATTATTGTTTTATTTCATAAAAAAGAATAAAAAATAGACATCAAAATAATATATAATAAAGCAACTAAAAGTAGTTCCACACTTTTCCCAGCAAAAAAATTGGGATTTGTTTTAAAGGCACAACTTTAAAAGCACTTCCAAAAATATCCTCACAAAGAAGTTAATTATATTAACTACACAGGAAGTTTTTACTTCAGTTTTTTCATATTTTAATGCGTAATTTTTGTTTTCTTTTTTCAAATAGTTTAAAAAAGAGTAAGAATAAATAAAATGGTAAAAAATATTCAAATTTTGCCACAAAAATGCTAAATCCATTATAGAAAAATCGATAATTTTTGAATTAGAATGCATTAAAAAACATAAAAATATAAAAATTATTATAAATTAATGTTTCTTGAAGCTCGAGGTCTTTATAAATATTTATATAATTCTAACAAAAGGTCGACCAAAAATCAAATAAAAAACGAATAAATAAAAATTATTTATTTGGGAAAATATAACACAATTTTTTAATTCACATTCAAAACTCTGAATTCGGATCACACCGTAAGAAGTGATGCAAATTTATTGCAACGGCTATTGAAACAGTGAACATTCGTTCTATGACGAGTTCCTATTACACTCATCGCTTCTCCGCCAATTTTGCACCACTTCCGGACCCACAAAGAACATTTTCACTTCTTTTTTGGCGACGCTTTTTTGTAGCATTATTAAGATATTAATTTATGAAAGAATAGTTTTAATACCAATTACTATTTTTTAATTAAGATGACTAAACCAGACTAAACAATATAATAAAGGAGCTTTAGAGCCTGTTTCTGTATGTCGAATGAGCTCTGTCGATCGACTAAAATGGAAACAAACAGCTGAATTTATAACTAAAAAACAGCTGTTTTTTGGTTATAAATTATAGGTTTTCAAATTCTGGGGGGGGGGCTAAATTTTTTCTGGGGGGGGTCTAAGCCCCCTCCCCAGAGGCCTTCCTACGCTTATGTGTTCATGTATGTTTGCATTCAGGTTTATGGTGGATATGCATGAAATTCCCCTATGACTCCCTTTGAAAAATTATTGCTATAAAATTGTACGATAAAGGCATTGTGAAGGGGGTTTCAATAATGATTTTTTTTTTCATAAAAAAATCAAATCGCCCTATGTTCTCTACAGCCTGGTAAATTTCATCTTTGGAGTCTTGAATCAACGCTAGGCATTCGACGTAGGGGATTTCTTTCATTAAGCCCCGAAAAAAGAAGTCGCAAAACACTAAATCACGAGATATCGGTGGCCAAAAATTATCACATCTTCGAGAAATAATACGATATGGACAAATGTTCTCGAAGAAGAGCAATAGTTTCGTTACTTGTGTACCATGTTGCGCCATCTTGAAATTAATAGCTGTCCAGACCAGTTCAGTCTAAGACAAACCATGATTAGGTATAGGTTAAGTTTTTATTTCAAACTCGCTTAGACTATTCAGTGCATTGTGATACTACATTTACAATAACAGGTTGGCTGATAAGTCCCCGGTCTGACACATAGATGGCGTCGCTAGTATTAAATGCATATTATTTTTATATAGTACCAACCTTCAAATGATTCGTTCAAAATTTGACGTCTGTAAGTCAATTAGTTTGTGAGATAGAGCGTCTTTTGTGAAGCAACTTTTGTTATTGTGACAAAATGGAAAAAAAAGAAAATTCGTGTTTTGATAAAATACTGTTTTCTGAAGGGAAAAAATACGGTGGAAGCAAAAACTTGGCTTCCGGACTCTGCCCCAGAAAAATCAACAATAATTGATTGGTATGCAAAATTCAAGCGTGGTGAAATGAGCACGGAGGACGGTGAACGCAGTGGACGCGTTGGTAACCACCCCGAAAGAGGTGGTTACCAACGAAAACATCAAGATAGAAGAGGCCTTAAAGATATCAAAGGAACGTGTTGGTCATATCATTCATCAATATTTGGATATGCGGAAGCTCTGTGCAAAATGGGTGCCGCGAGAGCTCACATTCGACCAAAAACAACAACGTATTGATTATTCTGAGCGGTGTTTGCAGCTGTTAACTCGTAATACACCCGAGTTTTTTCGTCGAGTCCAATCGACAGTCGGCTGAGTGGACAGCGACCGGTGAACCGTCTCCGAAGCGTGGAAAGACTCAAACGTCCGCTGGCAAAGTAATGGCCTCTGTTTTTTGGGATGCGCATGGAATAATTTTTATCGATTATATTGAGAAGGGAAAAACCATCAACAGTGACTATTATATGGCGTTATTGGAGCGTTTGAAGGTCGAAATCGCGGCAAAACGGCCCCATACGAAGAAGAACAAGTATATACGTCCGTAGGTTCGGCCAGGCCGAATCTTATGTGTAGAAACTTCTACGAAAGACTGTCATCCACAATTGAATTACGTTGGTTGTGCTATCTTAAAACTTCTAAACATAGTTTTCTAAATTGTGAGTTAGTCCATACGTGGTATATATTAGACAAAAAAGTTATGTATAGGTAAGCCTACAAATAATTACGAATCGATATGGACTTTTACACGGTACGTAGAGAGCCAGAATTGAAATATGGGGGTCGCTTATATGGGGGCTATATAGAATTATTAACTTGATATTGACCAATTTTTGTGTGATTGGAAACCGATTTATCTGAGGAATATATATAACTGTAGACCGATATGGACCTAATTAGGCATGGTTGTTAACGACCATATACTAGCACAATGTACCAAATTTCAGCCGGATCGAATGAAATTTGCTTCTCTTAGAGCCTCCGCAAGCCAAATCGGGGGAATGGTTTATATGGGGGCTATATATAATTATGGACCGATGTGGACCAATTTTTGCATGGTTGTTAGAGGACATATACTTACTCCATGTACCAAATTTCAGCCGGATGGGATGAAATTTGCTTCTCTGAGAGGCACCGCAAGCCAAATCCAATCCCCCGATTTGCCAATCCGATTTATATGGGGCTATATGTAAATATCGACCGATGTGGACCAATTTTTGCGTGGTTGTTAGAGACCAAATACTAACACCGTATACCAAATTTCAGCCGGATCGGATGAAATTTGCTTCTCTTAGAGGAATCACAAGCCAAATTTGGGGGTCCGTTTATATGGGGGCTATACGTGCCAAGTTTCAAGTCGATAGCTTGTTTCGTTCGGAAGTTAGCGTGATTTCAACAGACAGACGGACGGACGGACATGCTTAGATCGACTCAGAATTTCACCACGACCCAGAATATATATACTTTATGGGTTCTTAGAGCAATATTTCGATGTGTTACAAACGGAATGACAAAGTTAATATACCCCCATCCTATGGTGGAGGGTATAAGAAAGTGTTGTTCCACCAAGACAACGCACCGTGTCACAAATCATTGAGAACGATGGCAAAAATTCATAAATTGGGCTTCGAATTGCTTCCCCACCCTCCGTATTCTCCAGATCTGGCCCCCAACGACTTTTTCAGACATCAAAAGGATGGTCGCAGGGAAAAAATTTGGCTGCAATGAAAAGGTGATCGCCGAAACTGAGGCCTATTTTGAGGCAAAACCGAAGGAGTACTTCCAAAATGGAATCAACAAATTGGAAGGTCGTTATAATCGTTGTATCGCTCTTGAAGGGAACTATGTTGAATAATAAAAACGAATTTTGAAAAAAATGTGTTTTTATTTGTTAGACCGGAGAATTATCAGCCAACCTGTCAGCACCTTATAAACATGAAATACAAAATATTTCTAGAAACTCAGCTACGGCTGATTTTGGCATTGATTCGGAGCCATAGAATCGGAGAATTAAAGCAAGGATACATTTAAAACACAATTTTCTTTTAAACTTAGGTTAGGTATAGTGGCAACCCGAGATTCCAGGCTCACTTAGACTACTCGGTCCATTGTGATACCACAATATGCAAAACTTAAGTTTTGCATATCTGATACAATAAAAAAATATTTCTCCATGTGCTATTAAACTCCTTTAAAACCGTGTCAAAAAAACTTTAAATTTCCAAATTCGGACTCAAGTAGAAATTATCCTATGTTTCACGATAAAATCGTCTTCAAAATAAAGTGTTGGAAGCACGGTTGCCACTCGAGCCAAATCTACCAAAATTTTGAGAAAATATTACCAAAAAATCTTATTTTGCAAAATTATCTTTCTATTTATTTTCTTTCTATAGACATAAAATCAAAATTTTATGTCTATGGAAAATTTTAATTCTATAGTAAATTTTGTCAAAATTTTATTTTTATAGAAAATTTTGTAAAATTTTGTTTCTATAGAAAATTTTGTCGGAATTTTATATCTATAGGAAATTTTGTCAAAATTTAATTTTTATAGAAAATTTTGTCAAAATTGTATTTCTATAGAAAATTTTGTCGCAATTTTATATCTATAGGAAATTTTGTCACCATTTTATTTCTATAGAAAATTTTATCAAAATTTTATTTCCATAGAACATTTGTTAAATTTATTTCTATAGGAAATTTTGTCAAAATTTTATTTCTATAAGAAATTTTGTCAAAATTTTATTTCTATAGGAAATTTTGCAAAAATTTTATTTCTATAGGAAATTTTGTCAAAATTTTATTTCTATAGGAAATTTTGTCAAAATTTTGTTTCTACAGGAAATTTTGTCAAAATTTTATTTCTAAAGGGTGATTCTTTTGAGGTTAGGATTTTCATGCATTAGTATTTGACAGATCACGTGGGATTTCAGACATGGTGTCAAAGAGAAAGATGCTCAGTATGCTTTGACATTTCATCATGAATAGACTTACTAACGAGCCACAACGTCGAATTTTCAGTGAATGGGCCCTAGAAAAGTTGGCAGAAAATCCGCTTTTTTATCGACAAATTTTGTTCAGCGATGAGGCTCATTTCTGGTTGAATGGCTACGTAAATAAGCAAAATTGCCGCATTTGGAGTGAAGAGCAACCAGAAGCCGTTCAAGAACTGCCCATGCATCCCGAAAAATGCACTGTTTGGTGTGGTTTGTACGCTGGTGGAATCATTGGACCGTATTTTTTCAAAGATGCTGTTGGACGCAACGTTACGGTGAATGGCGATCGCTATCGTTCGATGCTAACAAACTTTTTGTTGCCAAAAATGGAAGAACTGAACTTGGTTGACATGTGGTTTCAACAAGATGGCGCTACATGCCACACAGCTCGCGATTCTATGGCCATTTTGAGGGAAAACTTCGGAGAACAATTCATCTCAAGAAATGGACCGGTAAGTTGGCCACCAAGATCATGCGATTTGACGCCTTTAGACTATTTTTTGTGGGGCTACGTCAAGTCTAAAGTCTACAGAAATAAGCCAGCAACTATTCCAGCTTTGGAAGACAACATTTCCGAAGAAATTCGGGCTATTCCGGCCGAAATGCTCGAAAAAGTTGCCCAAAATTGGACTTTCCGAATGGACCACCTAAGACGCAGCCGCGGTCAACATTTAAATGAAATTATCTTCAAAAAGTAAATGTCATGGACCAATCTAACGTTTCAAATAAAGAACCGATGAGATTTTGCAAATTTTATGCGTTTTTTTTTAAAAAAAGTTATCAAGCTCTTAACAAATCACCCTTTATAGGGAACTTTGTCACAATTTTATTTCTATAGAAGATTTGTGAAGTTCCTCTTAATTGGAGAGAAATATTTTGCAGAAATTTTGTCAAAATTTTATTTCTATAGGAAATTTTGTCAAAATTTTATTTCTATAGGAAATTTTGCAAAAATTTTATTTCTATAGGAAATTTTGTCAAAATTTTATTTCTATAGGAAATTTTGTCAAAATTTTGTTTCTACAGGAAATTTTGTCAAAATTTTATTTGTATAGGGAACTTTGTCACAATTTTATTTCTATAGAAGATTTGTGAAGTTCCTCTTAATTGAAGAGAAATATTTTGCATAATCTACCAAAACAGACCAATCTACGAAACATTAAAAAAATCCACCATTTTTGGTAGAATTCTACCAACTGTGACAACCGTGGTTGGAAGATGTTTCCTATTATTAACCGCTTTTTTGCTTTACAGTCAAAATGCAAAACAACTATTCGTATTTTAAGGACTATAAATATTTGACATCACTAGAATTTTGTTTTTCAGTGCAAGGTTTTGTTAGTTATACTATATACTTGCAACTTACAACTATTATCTCATTCTATTTGAACAATAATGCTAATAGCACTTGATCAATATACAAAGATATATCATATACACTTACTGAAATTCTTTGATTTTGCAATAAGTCATTATCATTAAGATTCTTTTACTAGCTTTGACATCGCGTGATGGTTAATAAGAATATTGCCTGATCAATACAGGAGGACATACACCATGCATCACCTTGCGACATGAGACTCATGACACCTGAAACGGTAAATAGACCATAACAGGAATAAGGAACAAACCTAGTCTACAATCTCTCAGCTATGGATGTACTACATGCAAAGAATTATTAAATCTAATGGTGTCTGGGTAATTAACTGAACTCGTTTAGTTTTCGATCTACATTAGGGGAAAAACGATTTTTTGTTCAAAAGAGAGTCGAAGAATTTGCCTTAGATATGGAATATTCCATGTCTAAGGAACGTAACAAAAGGCGAATTAATTATCCATATCGAATTCAGGGCATGATGAAATGTAAATCTTATATAAATTCTAAAACTCATCCATATTCAATGTATTCTACACCCAAGGCAAATGTGGTAGAAACATCCATATTAAGGAAGTAATAAAGGCAAATTGTAATTTAAACACTAAAGAAGGATGGCTACCACACCAAGTGAAACCCTAACACCCATGTACCCGCTTATGGCTTGGCCATCTATGATGCTACGCAAGGAGATGATATTGGAAGAGTATAGAACTATTGATATTCTATACTCGTATGCTACCGTTTAATAGTTAGATGTAATAGACATTTACATTTGCCATGTTGGTGTTGACTGAAGTAGTTAAGAGGTGAGTGGTTGTCACCATATTGGCTTAGATACTGATAATACACCACCATCTCTTTCCCACTTCATGCATGTAAAGGTTAGTTAATAAAATGACTTTAATAATAAACATTATTTGAGTTAACCAAAAACAATAATGACAAACAACACAACAAAATCAAACCACATACGGAAAACTTCATCACCACTGCAGGTGTCCATTTGACTTGCCTTGATCAAAGTTTGCCTTTTTACGGAGGCAAATAACGAAACGAATTGGCTTTGATATATTAAAAGAATTGCATAAAAACACACACACAAAAGAAACCACAAAATAGTATCAAATGAACGTTTAGATTTGTTCGCTACTTGGGAGATTTGTTTGAAGCCTTGATTAACGGGTTTGGTTCTTAAGTCTTTTGTTTGTGTTTTCATTAGCAACAGAAAGCGATAGAGTAAGAACTATATTGAGATAAAGTTACAGAAAATTACTGATATAAATTATTGAAAAATATATAGAACCATTTTTGTGCAGCTCTGTTAGGCTTTATTTGTCAAATATTTCAACTGAAATATTTTCAGCAGTTATGTTATGGCGTTTTTGATGGTGGCAAACAAATATTTTAATAAAATTTTCTAAAATTTTAAGTATGTCTCAAAAATTTTATGAAACAAACGTGGGCATAAATTCAGTATCCGTCCAACAAAAGAAAAAAAGCATCACCATAAAAGTTGTGATACGAATTCAGTGCTTTGGATGAGAATTAACTGAATTTTTTTAATATTTTGTAAAATAAATCATTTTTATAATTTTTATATATTTTATAATTTTTAATGCATTCGAATGCTTGTATGAAACGTTTGACCTAAAATATTTAGAATAGATTTAGCATTTTTTCGACAAAATTGAAAAATTTATACCATTTTATTAATTCTTACTCTGTTTTTTAAACCAATTGAAACTAAAACAGTTAAAATTACCCATTAAAATATAACAAAAGCGAAAAATTAAATTAAGAGAATTTTCTGTGTTGTTAAAATAACGAACATCTTTGGGAGGACATTTTTGGAAGTGCTTTAAAGGCACTGTGCATTTAGAACAACTTCCAATTTTTATTTTGCTAAGCGTATAAATAATATCAATGCAAACTAAAACAGAAGAAACTCTTTTTTATAGGAAGAATGAACTACTTCGAAAATGTAACTTCATTCAAATTGTACTCCATATTTTGAGATTTTCTTAAGGTAAATTTGACGCCCTGATTACTCCCTCTCTCTCTCATAGAAGAAAAGTTAACTAAAAATAAAGAAAATATCAATCACAAAATCATTTGCGCCAATTCACGACCATTTTAACTATATAGTAGTTCATTCTTATTATTTTTGGGAATCGTAGGTACTTATGCGTAGGCCCATTAAACTTTAGTTCATACTTAAAAAAAGGAAAATTAATTTGGGCTTTGAAAATTTCGTCAAAAATATTAAAATTTAACACAAATAACTACTTTTTGTTTTCAAATCAAATTAAGTCACATTTAGCGTTAGTTTAGGATCTTTGTTTTCGGTAGAAGAATGATCTATGTAATGATTAATATGGTACTGATTTATCGCCAATAATTTTTGCTTTTATGAGAAGGAAGAATTCCGTAAATGGCAGTTCAAAGCCTCAGCAAATGCATTTTATCTTAAAAACACATTCTGGAAATCTCAAAAAATGGAATATATTTTAGTTCAATTTTCATACGAGGTAATTTATTCTTCCCACGAATAGATAAGTAGGTGAGCTCAAAATTGTTTAACCTGTCAGAATATAGTGAATAATAGTCATCCATGGACGGGAAGACCTACTCATTCGACTGGCATTTAAAATTCGCAAACAATCTGAAGTCAAATAAAACCCAATCAAAACAAGTAAGTAAAGTCTAAAGTCGGGCGGGGCCGACTATATTATACCCTTCACCACCATGTACACAAACATTTGTGTTACCATCTCAACTATTTCAAATTTACTGGGAGCTGTATAAAGGTTTGCGTTTCCATATACAAATACTTTTAATGGAGACAATTTTTTTGTATTTCTACAAAATCTCTAAAATGAAAATTTAAATCGGATAACGCCCTGGGATGAAACACAATGTTATTAAAAGAATATATGGGACATATGAAGCGAGAGAAATTTTAATGCAATTGTACAAAAGAGCTTTTATGATTTATCAGGCGATACATATGTATTCGAGATATAGGACAATTTTAGTAATATTTACAATTTTTGCAACTCATCAGTGGCGATTTTGCAAGGATATTGGTTAGATATCGCCAAGATATGTGGTCAAGTGTGGGTTGTGATATATTATTTGGTCAAGTCGGGCGACTTGGAGCCTTATTTAAAACTCAACCGTTCTGTGGAAATTCTGGCATTACAGTGTATAGGATATGACTAAGATATGGGGAAATCATCACAGAATTTTGTATAAAGTCAGGAAATGTTGGCCATATTAGTATAAACCGGAAAAACGAATATATGGAGGCTTTATCTAAATCTGAACCAAATTAGATCAAACTTGACACACCTAAATATTATATTAAATATATTCTCTGTGGAAACTATCCAGTCGATTGGAGGAAAATCCCATTGAAAATGGGTTTAAAATATGAAAAAGTCTATCATATTTTTCCAACTCTGGTGTGCATATATATGGGAGCTATATATAATCTGAACCGATTTTGACTAAATTTGAACTGCAAAGTTTTCTGCAATCTCTGCAAAATTTCACGTAAATGGGAGTATAACTTTGGCCCCCGTGGTCATATGAGTGTAAATCGGGCGAAAGATATATATGGGAGCTATATCTAAATCTGAACCGATTTCAACCAAATTTGCCACATTTACCGATACTATTAAACGTACTCCTTGTGCAAAATTTGAAGCAAGGCAGGGCAAAACTCGGGCTTTTGAGGCCATATAAGTCCAAATCGGACGAAAGATATATATGGGAACTATATCTAAATCTGAACCAATTTTAACCAAATTTGGCACGCATAACGACACCGTTAAACCTACCTCTCGTGTAAAATTTGATGCAAGTCAGGGCAAAACTCTGGCTTTTGAAGTCATATAAGTGCAAATCGGACGAAAGATATATATGGGAACTATATCTTAATATGAACCTATTTCAATCAAATTTACCAAGCATTGGTAGAATGCCAACTCTACTCTCTGTGCAAAATTTGAAGAAAATCGGTAGTAAACTTTGGCCTCTGTTGCATTATGAGTCTAAATCGGACGAAAGATATATATGGGAGCTATATCTAAATCTGAACCGATTTGGATAATATTTTGCAAATTTCTCGAGATTCATAAAATATTCGGATGTACGGTATTTCAAGAAAATCGGTTGATAAACACTCTAACTATGACCAAATCGGGGATAAATATATATGGCAGCTATGTCTAAATCTGAACCGATTTTTTCCAAAACCAATAGCGATTGTCTCAACGACCTTATGCCAAATTTGAGGACGATCGGACTTAAATTGCGAGCTGTACCTTGTGCACAAAATTACATATACAGACAGACGGACGGACAGACAGACGGACATCGCTAAATCGACACAGAATTTAATTCTAAGCCGATCGGTATACTAAAAGATGGGTCTATGGCCACTATTTCTTGGCGTTCAGCAGTGGTGAAGGGTATAAAAATTTGATTGATGGGACATCAGTTCGAAGCCGAAATAGAGTGCGAAAAGGCAGGATGCGAGCAAACAATTAATCATTCTGCCTATCTGAATTACACTTTAGAATGTAATTTGCAATTTAACCTCCATAATTTCGCTTCTAAGACAAGAACAAAGAATGGGGTTTAAAACGAATGGATTCTAATTATAAATTGGATTGTCATCTATTATGAATCGCCATGAGGAGGATTACTTCCTTTTTTAGTATAAAATAATTCGTTCTTATCCTTTATAAAAAGAATCGATTGCAGAAGCTTACACGCAAAGAAAAAAAACGTTTGGAAAACGTGTACCGAAAACGTTTTTCTTTTGTTAGAGTTTTTTGAATTGCTTCGAAAATGTTAAACATTTATCACCAAAAAATTCGTTTGTTACAAAATTTTTATTTTTTCAATAAAAAAAGTTATTTTTGAAACAACAACACAGTCCATTTCGTTTATATCAAACACTGTTCTTTTCTGACTTTAGGTCTTTAATAAGACACATTTTACAGTTCAAAATTTAATATACTACAATGTAATGTTGAACATTTTTTCGGAATCTTCCGAACATATCTGAAATATATGTAAAAAAAAAACAAAAAAAAAACTTTGGTCGAAGCAGGGATCGAACCCACGACCCTTGGCATGCAAGTCGGACGTAGCAACCACTGCACCACGGTGCCAAACTAAATGTTTGTTTCTGTTAAATAAACTTTGTTTATTCGGTTCGTGGGCGCCGCAAGCTATGCTATATAAATATAACTTATATGGATATTTATCTATTAATGACCATAACAGGTACATAGCTCAGTGGTTAGTATGTTGGCTTACAAAGTGCATGGTCCGCGGTTCGATTCTCCGTCCAGGCGAAAGGTAAAAAAAATTTTAAAAAATTATAAAATCGTATAATTTCTTCTACATTGTTGGTATTACAGGAAAAGGTGTTAAGAACTAAAAAACTTCGTGGATGTGAGAAAGATGTGAGGGAAAATACAATTAGCAAGAAAACAATGTTTTTTTTTGATTTTGTCCTTATGAAATTGTTTTTACATCCTGGAAAAGAATAAACGTTTATCACAAAAAGTATATACTTTTCTCCCAAATACACTTCCTTACAGCGAAAAGCAAATGAGAAACGAACTTTGTTTGTCTAAAATTTCGTTTGGGAGGAAAGAATTATTTTTTTGCGTGTAGGGGAAAGTGATGCTATAAAATGTTATTTATCTCTTATCACATTCCCACTTTGATCAATTATTTGCTTAGATGTATGAGCCGGTGAGTTCTGATGATAAATTAGAACTCCGTCAAGTGGGACCTGTTTCCTTCAATTCGTCCCAATAACTCGGCAAATGCAATTGGGATCTCCAGATTCCATTATCTTATTCCATTCAATGTGGAATGTAATGATTCTCTAGACGAAATAAATTAATATGGATTCGTGTTGAAGTAGAGTGGCTCCTATACTTCTTCTTGCGAAAAACGATAAATTTTTCCAAATTTGGTGAATTTATCTTGAGGAATATCTCCATTTCTCGTGGTGGTCGAGAAACATGATAAACTTAGGACTTAGCAAGAAACTTTCTACCTCCTGTGTACCTACTCAGAAGAAAAGTCCGTAGTTAAACTACTGTTAAATTTAATATATTTTTATTGCAAAAATTTTATTGGTTTATAGTTAAATTTAATTTTTGTTTTCGAAATTTTCCACAGTCTTAGGAAAATTTTATTATTCCAAGTATGTCTCAAAAATTTTAAGAACTCATTTTATGATAGTTCAAAGGAGAAGAAAATGTTCGAATGAACTAATGTATGGTTAAATTGATAATGATTTAGATCCAAGGATTTTTTCTCTTTATTTTTAGTTCATATTTTCTTCTATGAGAGTCAAAAATCTCGTGAATTGCAGTTGTAAGTACACCAGAGTATAAATTTTCATTGTTTTAAAAACGCTTTGTTGAAACCTCAAAAAGTGGAGTACAATTTAGTTACGTTTCTGCACGAGGTAGTTCATTTTTCCCATTTTTTGAATTATGGCATCCATTGCTAACAATTAAAAATACAAGGCAACGAGTGCAGGGCTTTTTCATCATCCTTCTTATGCTGAAGTTCCAATGGGCACAATACTTATTGAAACATTTGCAGAAACATCGTCATTTTTTTAGAGTCTACAAAATTACCTTCTATTCATGTGTAAGTGGAAATTTTAGTCCATTCCCAAAAGTTGAATTACCAAACTCATTTCAGTTACATTATAATTTGAAAAAAAAACTGTTTTTAAAATAGTTCAAACCTTTAGAAAACATGTAGCACTGTCAAAACGGTGAACCTTTTTCCCAGCACTTGTTCCATTAACCAATACATTATCTGACACAAATACACCAGTTATGGTCACAATTATGTTACACTTTTCTATGATGGTCTAAAGGAAATTATGGCATGGATAGAATCTAAGATTATGGATGGCTTTCAATGCACAATATTATGGTTGTGGCGCCACCTGAAGACAGTGAAAATAGATTAAGAAAAGAAAATACATCTGGAGAGTTAGAAAACCAAATGCCTATACTTTGAGTTTAATTAAGTTTATGTTTTGCGGCTAAAATAGACGCAATGAAATGGATAGAAAAATCCATCACAATGTGCTAATGGAAATAAACTTTAATTGGAATTGGAACCACAGCCATATTTTTTTTTCTACATTGATCTTCTGAGACCAAAGACCATTTGTCTAATAAATGCGAATGTAAGAAGAATTCGTTGTTTATGGGGCCATCTTCTGACATAGATGCGAAGAATGTAAATAAAATTATGGAGTAAATTAATGAAGAAAAATGAGAAATACCGAAGCCAAATGAAAGGAACAAAAATAGCCTTAAATTACAAGGCACCATCTTCCATTAAAAGGTGTTAATGGGTCACAATGAAATCAATGGTAATGAACAACAATCATACTCAGCCTATTGTACTATAGGCGTTTGATTTCATTTGTTGGATTTTACTTTGATGATTTTAATTGGCAACTTATTCAGTTTAAATGTGGAATATTATTTGGTAGTGAGAAAAACTTTGCTGATTAAACTGAGGAATCAGACAAAAAAGCCATACGGTAAAAATTAAGTAATGCGTTTCAGATTGGTTTTTGTTGGAAAGATTGACTATGGTCACTCGAAAAATGTTCTGTGCATAAATTCTTATATTTAAGGAAGAATACATATCCAGCAAGGGGAACTTTCCCTTGCCGGATATGTATTTGAAAAAATTAATTGTCTTGTGTTCATGTGACAAAAACTTTTTTGAACTTGGGCCCCTCTTCTTAATCGATTTTTGAAGCATACTTGTGAGAAATTTTCTTCTTATCTATGTTAATTGAAGTGTTTTGGTCAACAAATAAGATATCGAAAGAATTTCGTAGTTAAATTATCGCTAAATTTAAATTGAAAAAAAACAAGTATAGTATACGGCCGTAAATTCGGTCAGGCCGAATCTTATGTACCCTCCACCATGGATTGCGTAGAAAGACTGTCATCCACCATCGAATTACATGGCTTGGCAAGGTATCTTAAAACTTCTTAACATCGTCTTTTAAATTGTAAGTTAGACCAGGGCTTCTTAATTTTTTTTGTTACGTGACCCGTTTTCGTAATACGAAATTTTTAGTGACCCCCAACAAAGTATAATTTAATGTTGAAAATGCAGGTTCTAATGATTTTATATAGAATGTATTTAAAATAGTAAGAATGTATACAGATTGACATATTTACTATAAATTTCTTATTACAAAAAAAATAAAATTAATATCAAAATTCAGAAACCAAACGAAAATTGCCATGTATGTCCATGTAAAAATTAAAATTAATTCAAAATTCAGAAGCAAAAACAAAAAACTATATAATTAATGAGATAGTGTGCTTGCATTAATTTACACAGTCGATCCAATCTCGGGATTATTTCAGATAGCGCATGTCTCAGGACTGTTTCAACATTAGTAAGGCAAGAACGTTTTTTTTGATTTAATTGTAACAAACGTTAAAAACGCTGATTCGCACAAGTATGTGGTAGCAAATGGCAGTAGCATTTTGATCGCTAAGTCGGAGAGTATGTTAGTAAAAAAAATATGGGAAACATTTAAATCTGAAGCAATTTTAAGGAAACTTCGCAAAATTTTATTTATGATTTATCGCTCGATATATATGCATTAGAAGTTTAGGAAAATTAGAGTCATTTTTACAACTTTTCGACTAAGCAATGGCAATTTTACAAGGAAAATGTTATATGGAAGCTATATCTAAATCTGAACCGATTTCAACCAAATTTGGCACGCATAGCTACAATGCTAATTCTACTCCCTGTGCAAAATTTCAACTAAATCGGAGTTCAAAATTGGCATCTGTGGTCGAAAGCTATATATGGGAGATATATCTAAATCTGAACCGATTTCAACCAAATTTGGCACGCATAGGTACAATGCTAATTCTACTCCCTGTGCAAAATTTCAACTAAATCGGAGTTAAAAATTTGCCTCTGTGTTCATATGAGTGTAAATCGGGCGAACGATATATATGGGAGCTATATCTAAATCTGAACCGATTTCTTCCAAAATCAATAGGGTTCTGAGCCAAAACACATACTTGTGCCAAAGTCGATTGGACTAAAACTGCGACCTAGACTTTGATTACAAAAATGTGTTCACGAACGGACGGACATGGCTATATCGACTCAGGAGCCCACCCTGAGCATTTTTGCCAAAGACACCATGTGTCTATCTCGTCTCCTTCTGGGTGTTGCAAACATATGCACTAACTTATAATACCCTGTTCCACAGTGTGGAGTTTATAAATAATTACGAACCGATAGGAACTGCCGCGTGGTAATTAGAGAGCCAGAAATGAAATAGTATCGAATTTCAACAGGATCGGATGAAATTTGTTCCTCAAAGGGGCTTCGGAGGTCAAATCTGGGGATCGGTGTATATGGGGGCTATATATAATTATGGACCGATTTGAACAAATTTTTGTATGGATGTTACAGGCCATATATAAACACCACGTACCGAATTTCAATCGTATTGGATGAATTTTGCTTTTCCAGGAAGATCCGCAAGCAAAATCTGGGGATCAGTTTATATGGGGGTTATATATAATTATGGACCTATATGGACCAATTTTAGCGTGAATATTAGAGACCATATACTAACACCACGTACCAAATTTCAACCGGATCGGAAGAAAATTGCTTCACTTAGAGACTCCGCAAGCCAAATCTGGTGGTCCAATTATATGGGGGCTATACGTAAAAGTGGTCCATTTGCAATACCATCGGAACTACATTAATAACAACTACTGGTGCCAAGTTTCACGTCGTTAGCTTTCGGAAGTTTGCGTGATTTAAACAGACGGACATCGCTAGATCGACTCAGATTTTCACCACGACCCAGAATATATATACTTTATGGGGTCTTAGAGCAATATTTCGATGTGTTACAAATGGAATGACAAAGTTAATATACCTCCCATTCTATGGTGGAGGGTATAAAAATAATTTATTTGTAGTTACACTTTATTGATTTTTTTCCTCTTTTATGTATGTCTCAAACATTTTATGAACTAAAGGTGGGTATAAAGATCAATGACCGTACAATATAAACTAAAGAAAATTTTCCTACAAAATAAAAAAATAGTAAGAATGAACTACAGTGTGTTCAAAATGATCATGATTTGGCGCCAATGATGTTTTCTTTACTTTTAAATAATTTTTTCATCTACGAAAGGGTGAAATTCGGTGAGTTGTAGTTAAAAATACACCAGGGTTTAACATTTTCCTGAAAATGATTTTCAACTAGAAAACCGAATATACACTGAAAAAAATATTGTCGTGAGGTCAAAGATTTCATGTCTTTAAAATACGAATACAAATTTTGCTTAGCATAGAAGACGCATTTCTCTAATATAAAGTTATTTTCCTTGTCCAAAAGTCGATAAACTTTTCAATGAAGTCGTATTGTCCTTATAATTAAGTGATTTGACTTAAAAATGGGTATCTTAACATGAAAGAAAAAATTTATAGGCTAAGGTCAACTTTGACCACATTTTTTTGGACCACAATTTGACCACAATTCTTAAACATCATCCATGTTTTTCAAAACTTTATTTTAAAGAATTTTTTTCTTCAAACATAGCATAATTTCTACTGGAAGTCGAGTCCTAATTTGGAAATTAAAGTTGCCGTTAACTCGTTTTTAAAGGACTTTGATAGCATATGAAGAAAAAAAGCTGAGAAAGCGAAAAATTAAAATTTGCTTCCTGGAAGCAAGTACACAAAACCTAAATTTAAAAGAGAATTGTGTCTTAAAAGTATCCTTACTTGTAGTCTCCGCTTCTTTGGCTCGGAATCAATACCAAATTTTTTAAAGTAAAGACAAAATCTTTGGAACCGAGACGCTTTTTTTTCAGTGTAGTACTGGTCTTAATGTCTAATATCCAAAATCATAGTGCCTACGGGATCAATTGTCAAGTGTATATACATTTCTCACGATTTTGCACAATATTTCTCCACAAGATGTAAATAAGACACATGTCAAAATACCATCTCCTCTGGCAGTAAAGATTTTACGCCCCCATTTATTGAGATATTTTGTTTGTTTTGACCACAATTCTTAAACATCATCCGTGACAGTGGAAGTGTAAATATAATCCCATTTTAAATTTCCTTCAGACATTTTATACGCTTGATTAAAAAAGCTGTTTCTTGTCTTCTGATTTTAATGTAAACAAACAAAAAAAGCACAATGATGGAATTAAAAAATCCCAAACAACAATCAACCAATAAAGAGTCAATCATTAAAAATCATACGCATGATTATCATATTTTCTGATTTTTGTTATGACTTGAAGATTCAAGTTGAATGAACTTTGGGGTCCATTGAGGATCAATGTTTGGATTAGGGTTTCTACTGTTGTGTTGTCAGAGAGAAATGTCTTCCTAAAAGCTTTATAAATTGTATTTAGGCAAATTAAAATTGGCCACGAAGCTGCGGTACAAGTAAATAATTGGCTAAGTAAATGTATGCTGAAACATAAATATTATTTTGTTTGATATTTAGCGGCTTTATTATTATCAAATTCTATTGGAAGTTTCTTTAATGTTAGTTTTTTTTTTTGCAGAATTAGAATGGATTGCGGTTTTGAACGATATGATAAAATCATTTGGTTCGTAGTTTCTACTTGATAGAGGAAATTTAATCATAGAAACTCTTAATGATTTTCTAAAGAATGTTTTAACATAATTTAATTATATATATATGAACCAAATCCACGATAAATAAATAGAGGTCTGAAAACCCAAAATACAATATTCTTGATCGTCTTGAAATTGTATGTTTATTCTGTGATCCACCGACCCTAAATTTCTGAATTAAAAAAAAAAAAAACTATAATGTACATTGAGCACGATTGAATCTTAGATTCGAATGGCTATAATTTGTAGCTCTTTCACAGTGAATTACTTCTGCATAGAATTTGTAGAACACCTCCAGGCTGTAAATCGTATAAAAGCAAAGACGAGCTTACACTCAAAAAGCAGTGAACCCAACAGGAAGTAAATACAGTCGAAGCTCTGTTTAACGACTACAGCTTTTAGCGAAAATCCAATATAGCGAATGTCCAAATATAAATAACGAATGGTTGAACAAAATTTACGTTCGATTTAACGAAAAAGCTTTTCTTCGTAAAAACATAAACAACAACAAAATCTGCAATATTTTCGGCTATGAAAATTGTTAAAGGTCTTCGAAAACTACAATAAAGCATTCCTAACCCAGCAAAAAAAGCGTCGCCAAAAAAGTAATGAAAATGTTCTTTTTGGATCCGGAAGTGGTGCAAAATTGACGCAGAAGCAATGAATTTAACATGGGCTTGTCATAGGACGGAAGTCCTCCCTTTCAAGAGCCGTTGCACTGAATTTGCATTACTTCTTTAGATGTGATCCGAATTCAATATTTTGGATGTAAATAAAAAAATTCTGTTATATTTTGTCAAATAAATATTTTTTTATAATTTTTTTTATAATTTTTAATGGATTCTAACGCTTGTCGGAATCGTTTGACCTCAAATATTTTCAAAAATTCACAATTTTTATACCCTCCATCATAGGATGGGGGTATATTAACTTTGTCATTCCGTTTGTAACACATCGAAATATTGCTCTAAGACCCCATAAAGTATATATATTCTGGGTCGTGGTGAAATTCTGAGTCGATCTAAGCATGTCCGTCCGTCCGTCCGTCCGTCCGTCCGTCCGTCCGTCCGTCCGTCTGTTGAAATCACGATAACTTCCGAACGAAACACGCTATCGACTTGAAACTTGGCACAAGTAGTTGTTATCGATGTAGGTCGGACGGTATTGAAAATGGACCATATCGGTCCACTTTTACGTATAGCCCCCATATAAAGGGACCCTCAGATTTGGCTTGTGGAGCCTCTAACAGAAGCATATTTCATCCGATCCGGCTGAAATTTGGTACATGATGTTGGTATATGGTCTCTAACAACCATGCAAAAATTGGTCCATATCGGTCCATAATTATATATAGCCCCCATATAAACCGATCCCCAGATTTGGCTTGCGGAGCCTCTAAGAGAAGCATATTTAATCCGATCCGACTGAAATTTGGTACATGGTGTTAGTATATGGTCTCTAACAATCATGCAAAAATTGGTCCATATCCGTCCATAATTATATATAGCCCCCATATAAACCGATCCCTAGATTTGGCTTGTGGAGCCTCTAAGAGAAGCATATTTCATCCGATCCGGCTGAAATTTGGTACATGGTGTTGGTATATGGTCTCTAACAATCATGCAAAAATTGGTCCACATCGGTCCATAATTATATATAGCCCCCATATAAACCGATTTCCAGATTTGGCTTCCGAAGCCTCAAAGAGAAGCAAATTGCATCCGATCCGGCTGAAATTTGGTACATGGTATTGGTATATGGTCTCTAGCAACCGTGCAAAAATTGGTCCATATCGGTCCATAATTATATATAGCCCCCATATAAAACGTTCTCCAGATTTGACCTCCGGAGCCTCTTGGAGGAGCAAAATTCATCCGATCCGGTTCAAATTAGGAACGTGGTGTTAGTATATGGTCGCTAACAACCATACCAAAATTGGTCCAATCACACAAAAATCGGTCCATATCGGTTCATAATCATGGTTGCCACTAGAGCCAAAAATAATCTACCAAAATTTTATTTCTATAGAAAATTTTGTCAAAATTTTATTTCTAGAGAACATTTTGTTAAAATTTTATTCGGTTCATAATAAAATTTTCATCATTGTCAAAATTTTATTTCTATAGAAAATTTTGTTCAAATTTTATTCGGTTCATAATCATGGTTGCCACTCGAGCCAAAAATAATCTACCAAGATTTTATTTCTATAGAAAATTTTGTCTTGTATTCTTATTTCTATAGAAAATTTTGTTAAAATTTTATTTCTGTAGATATTTATGTCAAAATTTTCTTTCTATAGAAAATTTTGTGAAAATTTTTATTTCTATAGAAAATTTTGTGAAAATTTTATTTCTATAGAAAATTTTGTTAAAATTTTATTTCTGTAGAAAATCTTGTCAAAATTTTATGTCTACTTTGTCAAACTGAATTATATAAGTATTGGATCGATCTTTTTTGATTTAATATACCACGTATGGACTTACATACAATTTAGAAGACGGTGTTAGGAGTTTTTAACCTTGCCATCGGCAAGCGTTACCGCAACTTAGGTAATTCGATTGTGGGTGGCAGTGTTTAGAAGAAGTTTCTACGCAATCCATGATGGAGGGTACATAAGCTTCGGCCTGGCCGAACTTACGGCCGTATATACTTGTTTCAGATTGGATTTAGCATTTTGTTCGACAAAATTTAAATGATTTGTAGCATTTTATGAATTCTTACTCTATTTTTAACCTATTAGAAACAAAAAAAGTTAAAATTACCCATTAAAAGTATGAAAACAACAAGTTATAAAAAATTGAATTAATAGAACTTCCTGGGTAGTTAAAATACAGAACATCATTGGGAGTGCATCTTCTGGAAGTGTTTTTAAAATTGTGCCTCTTTTTGCTGGGTAAGATATTTAGATTCCACGAAATGTTTCGAAACATTCTACGGGTAATAGATATGCCCCAGGACCGGTACATGACTAGTCCCTGGTGTGAATGGACCAGTTCTAGTCAAAACATTCCAGCAAAAAAATTTGGAAGTTCTTCTAAAGGCACAACTTTAAAAGCACTTCCAAACATGTCCTCCCAAAGAAGTTCTTTATTTTAGCTTCACAGGAAGGTATTTTGAGTCAATTTTTTTATAACCCACCTTTTTCATATTTATAGAGGAAATTTTTAAATCTTTTGTTTCAAATAGGTTAAAAATATATTAAGAATAAATAAAATGTTAAAAATTATTTAAATTTTGCCGAAAAAAAATGGCAAATCCATTCTAGAAAAATTGCGATTTTTTTTTTAATATTTGATGTCAAACGTTCCACACAAGCGTAAGAATGCATTAAAACTCTTAAAAAAATTTTAAAATGTAGTTATTTGTCAAAATACGAACTTCATTCTACGGTCATTCAAAATCATTTTGTGGATTTTTTTGATGTTTTCGTCGGTAACCACCTCTTTCGGGTGTCCACTGCGTTCACCGTCCTCCGTGCTCATTTCACCACACTTGAATTTTGCATACCAATCAATTATTGTTGATTTCCCTGTGGCAGAGTCCGGAAAATCATTATCAAGCTAAGTTTTTGCTTCCACCGTATTTTATCAAAACATATTATTTTAAAAGAAAGCCATATTAAAAAATACTTACCAATTTATAACTAAACTATACGCTGAGATATAACAACAATTTTCCAAATCCATCTGGAATTGAATATTAATTTTTTACATTGAATAATAAAAATTTCAATACACTTTCAATTTCAACATATTTTCCTAACAATTCTTAATACCTTTTTTTCTAAACTACCGATAAAATATTAATAACTTTCATTTAAAAGGTTTAATAAACAAACACCAATATATGTCTCAAAAATCCAAAATATTCCATGCCTTCATATTCCCTTTTCCCTTGTTGCAAACATGCTTAAAAGATGCAACAGCCCACGCCAACGCCAACTATACAACTGAAGCATGCCAAACAAAACCAAGCAAAGCCAAAACATTCCTACAACAACAAAAACACATGTGCCTTTATTGAAAACAACACCTCATCCAGCCAAATAAACCATCCGCGAATAACAAACACACACTCAAACCACTAAATGAACAACAAGTATATACAGCAGTAAGTTCGGCCGGGCCGAATCTTAAATACCCACCACCATGAACCAAATATTAGGGTTTCCTTTGAAATTTCAGGAGGGCTTGAGGACTCGAGGACACAACCCGAAGATAAATTTAAAGATTTCACCTATGAGGACTATATCACATTCTGGATTTATAAGAACCATTTTTGTTTGAGGTTTAGAGGAATCATTAACATCTCTTGTAAGTGTGCAAGAAAATTATAAAATAACGTCTTGATTTGAAATCTTAAATCTGTAGAAGTAAAATCTGGAAATTTTACATTGAGTTTCAAGCAATTTTCATGATCAGTGCGCCTTCTACACCCTCAAGAAGTGAAGTCGGTCTATATGGAGGCATTACCAAATGGACCGATATAAACTTAATCCGATACACGTTTTTGTGAGCCTAAAATACCAGAATATTTACAATTTCAGGCATATCAGATAAAAACTACGGTTTCTAGAAACCCAAAGAGTTAAATCGGGAGATCGTTCTTATGGGGGCTATACTAAAATATGGACCGATACTCACCATTTTCGGCACACCTCTTTGTGACCCGAAAATACCTCTAGATTTCCAATTTCAGGCAAATAGGATAAAAACTTCGGATTCTAGAAGCCCAAGAAGTAAAATTGGGGAATCGGTCTATATGGGGGCTATACCAAAATATGGATCGATACTCACCATTTTCGGCACACCTCTTTATGGTCCTAAAATACCACTAGATTTCCAATTTCAGACAAATTGGATAAAAACTACAGTTTCTATAAGCCCAAGACCCCAAATCGGGAGATCGGTCTATATGGGGGCTATACCAAAATATGGACCGATACTCACAATTTTTGGCACACGTATTTGTGGTCCTACAATACCTCTAGATTTCCAATTTCAGGTAAATTGAATAAAAACTGCGGTTTCTATAAGCCCAAGAAGTAAAATCGGGAGATCGGTCTATATGGGGGCTATACCAAAATATGGACCGATACTCACAATTTTTGGCACACATATTTGTGGTCCTACAATACCTCTAGATTTCCAATTTCAGGTAAATTGAATAAAAACTGCGGTTTCTATAAGCCCAAGAAGTAAAATCGGGAGATCGGTCTATATGGGGGCTATACCAAAACGTGGACCGATACTCACCATTTTTGGCACATCTCGTTATGGTCATAAAATACCTCCAGATTTCAAATTTCAGGCAAATTGGATAAAAAATACGATTTCTATAAGCCCAAGACCCCAAATCGGGAGGTCGGTTTATATGGGGACTATATCAAAACCTGGACCGATATAGCCCATCTTCGAACTTGACCTGCCTGCAGACAAAAGACGAGCTTGTGCAAAATTTCAGCACGATTGCTTCATTATTGAAGTCTGTAGCGTGATTACAACAGACAGACAGACAGACAGACAGACAGACAGACAGACGGACAGACGGACATCGTTATATCGTCTTAGAATTTCTCCCTGATCAAGAATATATATACTTTATATAGTCGGAAATCGATATTTCGATGCGTTACAAACGGAATGACAAACTTATTATACCCCCGTCACCATTCAATGGTGGTGGGTATAAAAATAAAAACAAGCCCACGCTCATGTATATACAACATACCCAGCCATCGCTACCATTTCTCATTAATGCATTACTCTCACTCAAACAAAACTCAAGTAATATCAGTGTTGCCAACTCCCCAAGGCCAAAAAGCACCAAACAAAATATTATAAATTCTAACATACCACCTTCCACCACAAAATCAAAAATACTCTACTAAAAAAAAAAAAAAACCTTCCGAAGATGTATTATAGAACTTTTGTGAATTTCAAGAAGTTAAGGTGGGTATTATTAGCCGCTAAAATAGCAATTTTTTTCACAATTACTTTCCTTTAATAAATCATTTTAAGGAATACAAACTTTGTGAAAATTTGCTTTTGGCTACTCCCCATCAATTTATAATAAAATTTGCAGCAAATATGCATAATTTTATGCCCATTTTTACTGATATAGTTTTCACTTTAGCGCAAAACTCAAATTTAGTACTCACCATTATGAACCGCTATTCAAGTATACACCTTCATCAGTTTTAATGCTTTCGTCCAATTCATTTTGATCAGTGATGTTTTTCAACTTTCAAAATATTAATATATGGATGGAGTCTATTGCTTATTTCAGTTATGCGTGCTTATGTGGATTTAATACTAACGTTTTTAATGACATCTTTACCAAATTCAGAAATTCGACACTCATCACTCGACTTTCCTACAGAATACCCTAAATGACAATATTAATTAAAAAATAATCAATACCAACTTCATAACAATCAAATTCTATATTTGGCAATAAATTTGAGTTTCTTCGGCTCTTGAAAGTCTAATCAAAATTTTTGTATCTATTAAACTTAATACTGTTCAAAATAAAAAAAGCACCAAAAGCACTAAATGAAAATGCCAGAAAGCACCAAGTTGGTGCTTTTTTTGAAAAGGCACCAAAAAGGCAATTTGGTGCTTTTTAGAAATCAAAAAACACTAAATTTGGTGCTAAAAGCACCAAATTGGCAACACTGAGTAATATCATCTTTATATTAATCACATTCCACTCTGCCGATAAAGATCACTGTACTATGCATTAGTTCATCCCATCTGCTGACAATTTACTCTAAGAATAATATTCGTAAAGGCACGCCAGTTTAAGAACGATGAAACGTTTAACTTAAGATTTGCAAAATTTTCATGAAATGTTATTTTTGACGAAAATGTCTATAAATTTAATTACATGTGAACTAAAAATATTTCATTGGGTAATTTTCTGCCAATAATTATTAGCTATAGGAATTGTCAGTAAGAAATTGCTATCCACTTTCAAGTTAATTTTTCGTAAAAAAATATTTTCTCATACAAAAAAAATCCTTTTATAAATTGCACTTATTATTTAGAAAATACTTTACATTTCACAAGTAGTTTTATAGCATGACAAACGAATTTTTAATTACCAGTTAAGAAATTTTTTAAGGAAATTTCCATCGTATTTTGTAGGCCATGAACTAAACGATTGCTACTTAGAATTTGTAAAATTTCCTTTCGAGTAGTTAACTTTCGTTGAAGATACGAAAAATGAACTAAAATTCTGGAAAATTCTTGTAATAAATTATTGTAAAAATCTTCTAAAATTTACGAGACACTTTTTCTTTCTGTGTGAAAAAACAGTACAAACAAATATGACAAAACATTTATTTATGAAAATTCTACGTTTCTGTACAATGGACAATCGAAATACACTGAGCACTGGGCTGGACACCAAATCCACTGAAAAAATATTGACCTAATATGGAAGATTATTGAACCAAAATTTTTGTATACACAATTTACACAATCATAAGGAAATTTTTCTTTAAAATAATCACATTTTCATTGAAAGAAATTTACTACACTACCAACAACTTTTGGCCAAGTATAAAACCAAGAGCTGGGAAACGAATAAAAGACCTTATTTTCGACATAACTTATTTCAATAATATCAATTGTAATTTTGGACGAAGTGGCATTTTTATTCTTGTGTAGAAAAGAAAATGTAATAATTTTGGATATAATATTGAACCTAATAATTTCGTTCATAAAATTCAAGTGCTAGTATACTAAATGAGGCAGGATATAACGCTGACTTTTCTTAGTTATTGACATTTTCTGCGCAAAGTATTTGGTGTCAAACAAATAAGAACATTTTATCTAATTTACCTGTACAGAATATAAAAAGCAAATAATCCCAACATTATTAGAAATTGTCTTTATATGAAGAAACATGACATGTCCGGAGGGTCATTTTCTATACGCCCACAAATTGTATTTATTTAGCTTTTGTCTCTTTTAATACTGAGCTCATAATGGCTTAAGTTTTAGCTCCATTCTTCCACCAATATATGCAAAAGACAAAAAAAAACAGAGAGAAAGGTTGCTGTGTAATCATGACAGCGGACAAGATACAATAAAAATTAAACTTGATTTTAATAAACGCGAATTGAGAATTCAACCACTTTGAATTATGATTCAGTCTAAAATTAATGGCCAATAAACACGAAGAAGCAATATAAGCAATTTTTCTTGCTTTTTTGCGATTCTTTGGCGTAAAAGACAATCAACCCATGCCGCCAACAGAACATTGTTGCGCATAAAAGGCCAACATCATCATATCATTCATTCCTACAGTCAGTCAGTCACTCATTCATTCATACTCACAGTAGTAATGGCCTAATATAAAACGGCTGAATACAAAATCTTCACTACGCCAATATGGTAAATGTAAAAGTTGGAAAACAAAAAACTAAAACAAAATAATGTAAGATTTGTTCGCGTAAAAAGTATGTCATGGGAATAGCATGCTGTTGTGCCGCCAACATTAATATATCAGCTCAAGAATTGAGTAGGTAACCTATAACAGGGTTACATTTGCTCTAAGTTTAAGGGCAAATTATGAGAACGGGAAGCTTTAATAACCTTTCGCCATGCTTTAAATAGAACCATCATTAATTTGGTTATGGATGCCGTGATAAATCAAAATTTCATTTCACACCACAGTTACTAAATGCTGGAGTATTTTTCGGCGCAACGAAGAAGTCTTTAAAAAGATTGTGAGAATGAGGTCTTCCTATTTTGATAGAAATTAGAATTTATTTTAATTTGTTATCGCTACGTATTAGAATAGGAAATAACAAATTATTAAAATCTCATTTAAATTTTTAACATCCTGTGGGTGCTTTTTTGGCAAATCTAAAAAGTTGTGAGTGGGTAATGAGGAGAGCTTTTTCAAGAGCAGTGAAAACGAGGTTCATGATGGCAAAATTATTGGTCACTTAGACACTAAATTGGACACTACTCTAAATGCAAATCAGGCGGGTACGTCGCTATATGCGATGCATATAACATAATTCGCTTTCAAAAAATTTTGAAGTACTGTAACAGATTGCTTCTGCCTAGCCATCATTCTGTGGACTTTACCATTCCCGAAAAGAAGGAAAACATTTCAAATTCCCCGGGAACCCGCTCACATACCAAATTCTATTCATATGATTTGAATGACATTCATATGACATTTGAACTAATTGCTCTTCTAGGTAATGACCAGAGAGGCATAGCTTTGGCAGTACAGATCGATGACTCCATATTTTGCACGGTAAACGAGGAGGCTCCATGGATGATTGCAGCAGGTCGCCAGACATTTCCTTAGCGTCACTTAATCTTATAAATAACGTGTCCTGGCAACCCGTCATTTGGGGACAAAAAGTCAAGGCCTCGTAGAGTGAAGCTGGGAGTTCCCCAAGCACTGTTCAACCTCCACAATCCTTCTATCCCCGTCAGGGAGGAGTGGAATGTGGGATTGTGAGTGCCGCTCGATTCTATGTTCAGCTCAATGACAAGGGACTTGCTTTTTAAAGTCGAATCCTAACGGAGCTCTAAACTACGGTGAAACCACTTAGACAAGCTTTGAAACACTCAGAAATGTCACCAGCATTACTGAAAAGGGACAATCCACCGCTGAAAAACTTTTTGGCGTTTGGTCGAAACTGGGTTTGAACCCACGTCATTGTCTATGCAAGGCTGGCATGCTAACCATTCCACCACGGTGGCTCCTAATGGCGTTGAGACTTTATCATATGCGGACGACTGTCCAATCATGACATCCGGGCACATTGTCAATGACATCTTCTATATTACCAGTAATTTCTCTGCTGCAAATTTGAGGATATCCGCCACCAAATCTTCATCCTCGCTATAGACAATATGGATGGCGAAAGTTTGCAGGCAGTTTAATGTCAGGGTCAATGACAAAGCAGTTCCGACTATAAACCCCTCAAGATTCTCGGGTCACATTCGACAACATTTTCAAGTCATCTGCCCAATTAATTAAAGCAATATGGACCTACGGTATCCAGCTTTGGGGCTGTGCTGACAAACAAGAACTGTTAAAGATTCAAAAAACACAAAACCTCATACTACGTACCATAGCTAATGCTCATTGGTACATACGGAACGCTGACTTGCACCGAGACTTGGGGGGTTAGAACTGTTGAAGAAGAAATAACCCTCAACTCACTGAAACATGCAGAGAAATTACAGAGTCATGTCAACAACTTAAATAACATTGTCCGGAACTACCGATCCACAAGAAGACTGCGAAGGACAGTACCGATGGATTTAAAGCCAACATCAAGAACTAGGATGTAGTTATTGAACTATTGACCTATAAATCAACTTAACTAGGTTAAAATTTCTAGTGTTAATTATGATGTATTAACCTATCAAGAAATTACTAGATGAGTCTAACTCAGTCGTAATAAAATCAGAATAAAACAAGTATATACGGCCGTAAGTTCGACCAGGCCGAAGCTTATGTACGCTCCAGCATGGATTGCGTAGAAACTTCTACTGAAGACTGTCATCCACAATCGAATTACTTGGGTTGCGGTAACACTTGCCGATGGCAACGTATCTTAAAACTTCCTAACACCGTAATATATACCACATAGTCCATACGTGGTATATTTTAAATTAAAAGGCCGATTAAATACGTATATAATTAAGTTTAAAGTTTCTATAGAAGTAAAATTTTGAAAAAAATTTCTATAGAAATAAAATTTGGAAAAAATTTTCTATAGAAATAAAATTTGGAAAAAAATTTCTATAGAAATAAAATTTTGACAAAATTTTCTATAGAAATAAAATTTGGAAAAATTTTCTATAGAAATAAAATTATGACAAAATTTTTTATAGAAATAAAATTTTGACAAAATTTTCTATAGAAATAACATTTTGACAATGTTTTCTATAAAAATAAAATTTTGGTAGATTATTTTTGGCTCGAGTGGCAACCATGATTATGAACCGATATGGACCAATTTTTGTGTGATTGGGGATCGGCTATATATAATTATGGACCGATATGGACCAATTCTTGCATGGTTGTTAGAGACCATATACTAACACCACGTACCAAATCTCAACCGGATCGGATGAATTTTGCTTCTCTAAGAGGCTCCGGAGGTCAAATCTGGGGATCGGCTTATATGGGGGCTATATATAATTATGGACCGATATGGACCAATTTTGGCATGGTTGTTAGAGACAATATACTAACACCACGTACCAAATTTCAATCGGATCGGATGACTTTTGCTCCTCTAAGAGGCTCCGGAGGTCAAATCTGGGGATCGGTTTATATGGGGGCTATATATAATTATGGCCCGATGTGGACCAATTTTTGCATGGTCATTAGAGAACATATACCAACACCATGTACCAAATTTCAGCCGGATCGGATGAAATTTGCTTCTCTTAGAGGGCTATATATAATTATGGACCGATGTGGACCAATTTTTGCATGGTTGTTAGAGACCGTATACTAACACCATGTACTAAATTTCAGCCGGATCGGATGAAATTTGCTTCTCTTAGAGCAATCGCAAGCCAAATTTGGGGGTCCGTTTATATGGGGGCTATACGTAAAAGTGGACCGATATGGCCTATTTGCAATACCATCCGACCTACATCAATAACAACTACTTGTGCCAAGTTTCAAGTCGTCACCTTGTTTCGTTCGGAAGTTAGCGTGATTTCAACAGATGGGCGGACGGACGGACATGCTCAGATCGACTCAGAATTTCACCACAACCCAGAATATATATATTTTATTGGGTCTTAGAGCAATATTTCGATGTGTTACAAACGGAATGACAAAGTTAATATACCCCCCATCCTATGGTGGAGGGTATAAAAATATCTGCCCAGGCCACTGCAACTTGTTATAAGCTCCGCGGTAGAAACATGGTCCTCATTTCGCTTGCCTTCAGTACTTGGAGTGAGGACAAAGAAACGTTGTTGATCGGATTGGACACCTCAGACAAGTGATACGCAGTTGAATAACGTACCGACCTGTCAGAACGCTAAACTGCTACAGGATGTCTCCGAAGTACACCCTGAATCATTTTTGTGTGGATACCATGATCCTCCCCGTGCATAGACACAATTTTATGTTGTCGAAGCAGTATCTCCTGCGTAGTTATCGAAACCACTATCTTAGATAGACAACCATTAACCAAGAACGCGCGAGATCCAGCCCTACAAAAAAGAGCCTACAGATCAGGCGACATATCAGAAAGTTTTGTACAATATTCATGAAGATACTGTAGCTTAAGAGGTGAGAAGTTACAAAGTTAATCCATGTTCTCGGAGTCCGACCACCGCCCAAAGCACCGGAGGAAAGAGACCCCCCACGGTAGTATCTTTCCTCCGGTGGCCCAACTACGATCAGTCAAGTACAACGGGCTTCATTCTTACCTGTCAGTGATTGATAGCAGCGTAGAAGACATGTGTCCCATCTGTACTCAAGGACCATATGACACTCGTCACCTTTTCACTTGCCCAACCAAAACTACTCATCTGACCAACAAGATCATTCCGAACTTCACTGTATTATAACCTTCCACAATCAAAAATAACATACTTCACTTGTTTCGTTGTTCTAGAATCCTCCATCACTGCACCATAGCATTTTGCTCTTGTTATACTCTTATATCGGACTTTGAGACGGAGTACTTAACGGGTACCATTTCTGAATAGTGGTGACATAAAAATCAATCAAATAAAAAATACCATCCTCATTGAAGTTTTCCTAAAATCTCAACACTTTATCAACAATCTACTCCTGGATATCAGATTTAATTCAATTGTATTTCCAAAAACACATTTCAATTATTTTTCCTAAAAAATTATTGTTGAATATTTGAAATTATGTAAATATATGGGCAACTTTCATTATCTTTGAATTGCATCTACATGTAATGCCACTTATAATCACAATCACAGAGTATTGCTAAATTTCTCGTTTAGAGAGATATCAACAAGTTAATGATTGCAATATCTTAGATAAAAATCAATTTCAAATATAAGAAATAATTTACCAATATGCATTTAAATAAAACAAAAAAGAAATAAACTATACTGCATAATCGAGCAATAAACAATAACTGCACATACGCATAATCGATGGACTAGACTAGGCTGCTTGTATATTGCAGCAGCAGCAGCAAACTCACACAAAACATTTTATCAATAATTTATTGCGAAATTGGCAAATTATCAAACATGAAAATCTTATCGCAAACAACATTAATATAGCAAACACAATTTCTGATGACGGACACTGGGAAAATGTTTGACATCCGAAATAAAGAAAATAATTACAATTTCTTTATAAAGAGAGTTTGGCAGTCGGGTATTAGTACTCAGATAGACCCAATGGATCAAGGGGAAGCCTTTCTCAAATAGGAGTGCAATTCTCCTTCTTAGCGACTCCGATTTTCCAAAAATGTTAAGATGCGACAGCCGTTATGTTGTATGTCTGCGATGTACAAAGACAATCATAGCTTCACAATCAGACATTGACAAAACATCAATCATTTGTTGAACTTTGTTAAGAAAATCAATACTTCAGCCTTTTCGAACTTGTCTATAAAGTCCCATTTCACTAAGATTAAATTATAAGCCGGTTGGTATTCTCATTGAAATAAGCGAAACAACATTTGTCATATTCGGAAAATATTTATCGATGGCTTAATGCAGTGTATTCAAAATTAAACTTTCATTGGTCTAGGCCAATGAATTGCAACATGATTGTGAAAGCAATATATCTTTTTTTCTTAACAGAAAATTTTTCAAAATTCCCTACGTAACTTCAGAAAAATCCTTTTTTGCCCTAAAAAAATTACTACAATTCGAAGAAATGTTGTAAGGAAAGAAAGAAAATTTTATTTTCAAACTCAAGCTCTTTTAAAATATCAACATAAAAATATCGATTCGGGTATTGTTGTAAACATTTGAAACTAGTGCAAACTCCATCGTATTACCACATGTATGGTAGTAATCTCTGGTTTCTGATGCTAACACAAGCACAGCTTAATTCACATCTTCCTTATTTAGGATGTTTGTAGAAGTCGCCGAATATTTTAGGTCCTCAAAGAACTGAAATATTAAGCGAATGCATTTTGTATTGTTTTTTAAAATTTTAAACTGTGGATAAAAAATCCTTACATTATTCGTAAGAATAAAAAACAAGTAAATAAAGTAGAAAGTCGGGCGGGGCCGACTATATCATACCCTAAACCACTCTTACTGAATTAGTAATCATAAGCATTTTTGGGGTAAAATTGATATAGGTCTGGGAGATAAGCCGCAGTTGCATATTTAAGAAAATTACGGGGTACATGTTTATGGGTGCTTTGTCTCAATATGACTATAGCTCATAGTCAGTGTTGCCAGGGAAAATGTTCGGTTTACCTACAAGGACAAAAAAAGTTCTCTACTTTCCCAAACAATTTTCCCTACAATATTTTCGTTAAATTTAAACAAATTTTGCAAAACAAAAATGGTTCTAAGTACTTTATTATCTTAAAATATGAAAATGCAACGTATATAACCTAGAAAATAAATTTGTATTACCACCACGATTGCCACAGTTGGTAGAATTCTACCAAAAATAGTATTTTTTTGTTAAATCTCTATAGAAATAAAATTTTGGAAAAAGTTTCTATAAAAAAAATTTTTTGAGAAATTTTTCCATAATATTGATAATAAATAATATAGAAATAAAATTTTGTGAAAAAATTCCATAGAAATAAAATTTTGAGAAAAATTTTTATAGAAATAATATTTTGAAAAAAAATTCTATAGAAATACAATTTTGACAAAATTTTCTATAAAAATAAAATGTTGACAAAATTTTCTGCTGGAATAACGTTTTAACAAAAATTTCTATAAAAATATTTGTTGGGTAGATTTGTGGTTATCTTCAAATTTTGTTAGGTTTTTTTTGACACGAGTGGTAACTGTTGTTACCACACATTATTAAAGATCAAGCCTTGCCGGCTTCTAATTTCCTCCTTTAGAGCCACCAAAATGTAAAATTTATTACAAATTGTGTTGAGTGAAAATGTCCCTAAATTGTGGCCCTGCGTTATACAAGACGATAAATATTGGAAAAAAACCTACATATAGGGAATTTCCCCTACTTCTAGCAACACTGGCTGTTGTTTATATTGCACCTACGGGGTTAGTATGCCACTAATATTGAGCCCATTATTAAAGAAGTGAAAATCGCTCAATTAGTGTGTAAAAATCGAGCAATATTCTTATGTAAGAGCTACAAGTACGTATAAATACGATCGGCTAGTATATCAAAATTTGAAATTTGAGTAACATTGGTTAATAAATAAAAGTATTATGGCCAAATTTGGGAAAATCGAGCGATGCATATATATGGAAGCTATATGAAAATCTTAACCAATTTGCATAATATTTTGCGGGTTTGATAAATAACACAAAAGGTTACCTTGTGCAAAATTTGAGTTGGTCAAACATACGTTATTAGGGGCAAATTTTTCAAAATTGGCCGATACACATATGGGAGCTATATCTACATCTGAACCGATTTCGATGAAATTTTGCACATACCATTAGTACTATAGAGGACTGGATCTAGACAACTTTGAGTAAGATCGGTTAATAAATAAGGTTTCTACGGCCAATTTTGGGAAAATCGGGCTATACATATATATGAGAGCTATATCTAGACCTGAACCGATTTGGATGAAATTTTGCAGACTCGAAGGGCGATGAAAAAGATAATTTTTTGCCAAATTTGGTGACAATCCGTTTGTAAGACAGCGCAACGTAACCCCATTTGTCGAAATCGGGCGATACATATATATGGGAGCTATATCTAAATTTGATCCGATTTCTTCCAAATTCAATAGCGTTCGTCCTTGTGCCCAAAAAAACTCCCTGTACCAAATTTCATCAAAATCGGTTAATAATTGCGACCGGAATCCTGTGAACAACAAATACATGGACAGACGGACGGACACCAAACGCTAGATCGACTCAGGAAGAGATACTGAGTCGATCGTGCCTACCAGAAATATTGATTTAAAACCAATATTTCTAGTGGGCACATTTTTTGGCAGATCAAACTTTTTATACCCTGACCACTATGTGGTTAAGGGTATAAAAATAAACTTTAGGAAAAAATCTCTACAAAAAATTATTTTCCCTAAACTCGCATCACTGCTTCTAGACGAAGAATATTTGAAATTCGATTCAAAATACATTACAAATTTTCCATATGTAACTACTCAATTTCCAAAGTAGAGTTAATGGTAAATTATCTCCTACCTCCATCGCCATTTCATTTCTTTAAGTGGACAATCATTGAAGAACAAACTCGAATGCAGTCAGATATATTAGCTATGGAAAGGAATCTGTTAATAAACACCTGTTTCGTACATTCGATAATAAACAGTAATAACAAATCCACATAATATATTGGCGGGTTTTCCCTTACTATGTAGTCATCGTCATTGTAGTCATTCGATACTTCGGAAGTATTGGTGAATTTAAGTTGATGAAAATTCCGTTAAACGCATGTGTTGAATTCCTAAACATTAACAGGAGGGGAAATTGACCATGAAAAAAATGACTTAAGAGTTATCTAATCAAAGACTTATTGAGTATTTGAGCATGGATATGACCAATGAAATAGAAAATTAGAAAAATGCTGAGAATTTCCTAAGAATAGGAAATACAGAGGAAAATTAAAATTGGTGATTGCAGCCAATCAATGGTAGACTGAGATGAAACTAATGTAAATCTTTATACATTCCAAGTAGTAATATAGATTACCTTTTAATTAATTTATAATGCAAAAAGACTTAAGAAACAAACTCAATTGAGAAAGACTTAAGAAACAAACTTTACTTATCTATAGCGCCTTCAACACATTTAAGTAATATAATCGATAGACGTTCTGTGCAGGTATGGTAACCATAGAGAAATATATACGTCATTCGATATCGTCTACTATTCCAAATTTGGAAAAATCTTTTTTCGACTTGTTCGAGGTCTAAACATTTTCGGCTTCTGTTATAATTGAAGAGTCAACTTTCGATTAGCCGAAATGTCGACTTTCGATATCGGTATACCCAGATTGAATGTTTATTTCATAGTACGAGTGTAGTGGTATGGTATGCCTTTTATTATGAAAAACGTTAAGAGTCAAATGAGCACTAAGACAACGCGTACGGAGCAGCGTTGCCAATTTAGCTTTTTTCCCGCTAGATTTGGCTTTTTTTGAAGACGTTTAGGGGGAAAAAAATGCATTTAGCTTTTAGTTTTTTTTCATGCCCCTTTTAGCTATTTTTGGCTTTTTTATTTTCGACATGTTCCTATTGAAATATGGATAAAACTTCGTTTTTATCTAAGCCTTGCTGTCAGAATAAGGTTTTCCACATATTTCAATTCCTTATATAAACTGTCAGTAAATTATTAGGAATATTAGCATTTGACTCGATTATTATGATATAACTAAATTAAAATAGTAGATGTGAATTGCTTTGTACATTGAAAAAATATTGTTGTGAGGCCAAAGATTTCATTTCCTTAAAATACGAACGCGAATTTTGGTTATAATAGCATTTGTGAATTTCTCTTATATAAACTGTTTTCCTTGTCCAATAGCCGATAAATTCTTTTTGTCCTTATAGTTAAGTGATTCAACTTAAAAACGGGTATCTTTTCATGAAAGAAGGCTAGGGTCAATTCTAAAAAATTCTTAAAATTAATGAAATAGTCTTTAAATTTGTGGAGTTTTTGTATCTTGACCACAAACCAAAATAGCGTTCAAAAATAGAAGAGGTTTTTCAACATTTTATTTTAAAAATGTATACATAAAGTCGAGTCTGAATTTGGAAATTTAAGTTGTCGTTAGCACGTTTTTAAAGCACTGTGATAGATCATGAAGAAAAAGCTGAAAAAACGAATAATTAAATTCAAATTTGACTCGGAATCAATACCAAAATTATTAGTGTACAAAATCTTTGGAACCGAATATAGAAATAATTAAGGAAATAAAGTTTTAAATGTGGTATTATTTTTTTAACATCAAAAAATGCAATGAAAAAATTCGTAGTGATAGGATCAAAACAAATCTGCTATATATTAATGGAATGGATTTACATTTACGAAAATTGGACAACAATAGGTTTGTATGGGAAATTTTCGAATAATAGTTATTCAATATAAACTTGCAAGACAGTTAGAATGGGTTTTATTCTCTTGGGTAAAATTAGGAGAAGTGTTCACGTTCACGAATTTATCATTAATTCAGTTAAAACGAAATATATTGACATTTTCTAATGCAGTTCTATGTGACATTATGCAATATATCGCACATTGGACTTGTTGATGATTAACCAGCTGGCAATTGCAAGTTTACTGGGAAAAATGTTTTTACTAGGAAATATAAACGAAGGACTTCCAGTAAAAATCAAAATGTATCGAGTACGCAAACAGAGCTAATATGACTTAAATTTTCTTACAGTCTCACAGAAATTGAATTAAAATGAATACAATTAAAATAATATGCATTTTAAGTGATATAAAGCCTTTAAGTTTGTTAAATTTCAATCAAAAATGTGACTTTTGATACAAAAAATTTTAGCTTTTTTTCTAGCTATTTTTTAAAATTTTTTTGATTTTTTTGGCTAGTTTTTTGGACAAATCTAGCGGTTTTTTGAAACAATTCTGGCAACGCTGGTACGGAGCTATGGTGCTGCAATTCCAGTTTCTACCCAACAAAAATTTGTCAGTGGTGGATTATCCCCTCTCGGTAAATATAACGACATTTCGGAATGTTTCAACGCTTCTCTACGGAGTTTCACCATAATGTGAAAAATGGAGGTCCCTATACATTCAATAAAGTCAACTCTATATGTCACTAAAGGCCGATTAACTCTAATTTGGTTCATGGAATTATTATGTTTTGAGAAAATTTTCTTGACTTTAATATTTTTTTGCATATGTTAGTTAAGAGGGAATTTACTTTCTTAAAATGTGTAAATTTTAACAATAATTGGCCGCAGTCAAAGTTCTACCACCACTTGCCGTATCATAATGGACTGAATATTTTAAATGAACCTAAAATAATTGTCTGCACCTATACCTATACTAACTTACCTTACGGGACTTACCCTTCCACACTGAAAACACAGTGAACCAAAAACAAGAAAAATTTTGGATAATATTATAAAATATTAATTATTTTTAGAACAGTTTACTGCTATCACGCCGATATCACACAAAAATAAGTAAGTATTTTTCTACAAATTCAAGAAAATATATTAGACACAATTAATTTTTTTCGCTTGTTAAAGAAAATTTTGTAATTTGAAGGAAAAAAATTGAGTTCAAAATTGCTACACGGACGAAAAAGAATGTTTTTCATATGTTTGGGTGTAAAAATTATATGTTTGGAACTCAAATTTTTTAACACAATATTATTAAGTGTAAGCATATAATGTTCATGTTAATATGTTAGAACATATTATGTTTGGGACATAAAATGTTGGTAAATATAATATGCTTAGATGCAAATATATATTAATTTACACATAGCCTATAAACATATATGTGTTTATGTTAGAAAAAGAGACCTAGAGAGTATGCTGCAAGTAAAATAATGAAAGTAACCAATTGGCGCCTTAAAAATATATCCACACAAAGAAAATTTCATTAAATTTTTATTCTACCAGTGTATGCACTAAGGTGAAACATAATATATTTGAACAAGACAAACAATAGTTTGTTTGAACCAATCCTAAAAATATATATGCTTGAAGCAAAATATGTTTGGGTTATCTGTTACAGAAGCGATTTTTTTTAGGGTGTAGAATGTCTTCAGTGTTATACGAAGTTCAAGGTAGGCTCATTTAAAGTAAAATTTTCAAATTTAAAGAAATTATGCACTATTTTGTGATAAGTACCATTTTAGTAAATCTTTATACTTCATTTGTGTATAATTTGTTCCCATTTTTTAGTTCATTTAACTAACTTACTTAAAAAATTATTAGAGTAAAGGAAACTTTCTCCAAACATAATAATTCCATGAACTAAAAAAAGATAAATTGGCTTTAGTGAATAAGAGGGTTCACTCTTTATTAAGTGCATGCTATTTGCCTAACCAAATTGCAATGTAGCTGTCCTGTGTCCTCTATGGCCCCATGATATCTTTCGTGGAGGTCTTGAATCCACGCTGAGCTACTGGCGTAGACCTTATATTTCATATGAAACAATAGAAGGTGTTGACAAGATATATGGGGCCAATTGTGAACACCTCTACAAGATATATAACGTAAAAATTCCCATTCAAATTAAATACTATCCAGACCAATATCCCCACCTCGACCTTTACTTATCTCTCAATATTGTAAATATCGCCAGCGGATACACCTGAGCATTATGTACCATGTTCCCCCAAAGCGGGACAGTCATTGCCATTGCACCTGTACTGGGAATAGCGCGAGAGTGGATTACGAGTTTCTGTTGCCGTATACAAAATCTAAGGCTGCGACCATGGACAGGTCCAAATTATAGAAGAATTATGAAGGACGTAAAATTTGTTCCATTTATGTAGTCAAAACTAAACCATTATCTCTACGTAAAGTTTCTTTTTTTCTAAAGACAATTATTTTCTATAAAGATTTCAAGATCTACCATATATTCGAACAATATAAGTTTTGTATATGTAGATTCATTTGAATCTAAACAATTCATGGCATCTCGCCATCAGCTATATACAAAAGTAAATTTAATGCTAATTCCATGATTCCTTCAAATTATGTTAATTACCACTTATAGACATAGATGAACGCATATGCCGTGGACAATTTAAAAACTCCAGTGATTTGTACAAGCTGCACAGCTGAATTATACTAATTGACTAGAGTACAAGGATGGAAAGAAGAAATCATCCAGAACCACTGAAATGATCACATTTAGGAGGCAATTGAGAAAAGTGCCATCATAGTCTGTACTAGACCAGACCAGGCATAGACGTCACACTAACATTCTAAAACTATAAACCAAAAAGCCCACCCGTGGCATTGTTTCAAAGCTTAGAATGGACAAGGTGAACACAAGAGCTCGGCGGACTTATAGTGGCAATTACCACCGCTGGCCATGAAGAGTGGTTGTAACAAATATGACAGTGGTACTACTAAAAGCATTTTCCTATATTTGAAGTAGCTTTCAACACACAATCAGGAAGTCATAAAAAGACCAATGAAATTGTATGATTTACAAAGTTTCTTTTTCTAATTACAGACTACAGAAGAAATGTTTGGCCAACAAGCTTTAGGCTTCAAGTACTAACGAGAAGAAAAATATACGTAAATCACAAAAAGAAAAGTATAAGGAGTATAAAATACCTAGATATGCATGCAATTTGTCTTTCACTATACAGTGCTACTGCTATATTTACCTAGTATATGTATTTACAGTTCTTTTTGTACGTTGGGAACATATTTTCAAATCTCTGAAATAACTTTATAAGTCAAAAATATATTCATAAATAATGAAATGCTATGTTTGGGACTTTCAAACATAGCATTTCATTTTTGAAAGGATATGCTCTATAGCCAATGCATATACACAGAAACAGCTATTAATTTATGTTCGAAATGGCTCTGCACTTTTTAAAAAGAGGGCTGTTGAAGGGGTAAAATAGCGGTAGCAAAAACTTGGCTTGATAATGTGTTTCCGGACTCTGCCCCAGGAAAATCAACAATAATTGATTGGTATGCAAAATTCAAGCGTGGTGAAATGAGCACGGAGGACGCCCGAAAGAGGTGATTACCGACGAAAACATCAAAAAAATCCACAAAATGATTTTGAATGACCGTAAAATGAAGTTGATCGAGATAGCAGGGTCCATAAAGATATCGAAGGAACGTGTTGGTCATATCATTCATCAATATTTGGATATGCGGAAGCTCTGTGCAAAATGGGTGCCGCGCGAGCTCACATTTGACCAAAAACAACAACGTGTTGATGATTCTGAGCTGTGTTTGCGGCTGTTAACTCGTAATACACCCGAGTTTTTCCATCGATATGTGACAATGGATGAAACATGGCTCCATTACTACACTCCTGAGTCCAATCAACAATCGGCTGAGTGGACAGCGACCGGTGAACCGTCTCCGAAGCCCGCTGTCAAAGTAATGGCCTCTGTGTTTAGGGATGCGCATGGAATAATTTTTATCGATTATCTTGAGAAGGGAAAAACCATCACCAGTGACTATTATATGGCGTTATTGGAGCGTTTGAAGGTCAAAATCGCTGTAAAACGGCCCCATATGAAGAAGAAAAAAGTGTTGTTCCACCAAGACAACGCACTGTGCCACAAGTCATTGAGAACGATGGCAAAAATTCGTGAATTGGGCTTCGAATTGCTGCCCCACCGTATTCTCCAGATCTCGCCCCAGCGACTTTTTCTTGTTCTCAGACCTCAAAAGGATGCTTGCAGGGAAAAAATTTGGCTGCAATGAAGAGGTGATCGCCGAAACTGAGGCCTATTTTGAGGCAAAACCGGCTCTTTTTAAAAAGTGTCGAGCTTCATGTGTGATCCAGCTTTCAAATAAAATAGGAGTATTATTATCTAATCAGCTCATTTTTGAGCAAAATTCAAACACTGGCTTTATTTAACGAGGCAAATTCATTTGTGTTTAAAATTGAGAATACTTTCACCCAGTTTTTTTTTATTTAAATAGAAACAAACCTCACACAAAATATAGCTAAATTTACCCTGTATTTTGTTAGAAAAACTATATCTTTCACTCTAGATTCCCACTATAACTAGGCTGTCCATTACATCTCTTTTAAAGAGAACATGTTCTCTTTTTGTGTTCGTATCTTTTTGTTCACTCTCTTTTTTGGTGCCGTATTTTTATGTCCAACAGTGCTCTTTATGTTCTCTATTTCAAAAAAAATCCTAGATTGATGGAATTTTATTTATTTAGTAGGAATTCGCCACAATTGTTAGCCACTAATTGCTTACTGGGTTAAATCTGTTGACAAATTAAAGGCCGGAACACAATTGCGACGTTTCGACGTACGGTGTAAAAGTTAGAAATAGATGTAATTGAACGTACGACGGAAATACGCCAATACGTTGTCGTCGTCAATGTATTTTGTTTATTTTTTAAGAAAATGTGATTCGTTTTGTTTTTTATTGTTTTATTATTTATATATTTATTTCGTTGTTTCTATCATTAGAAACTATTTTTATTTTTATTTTAACATCAATAAAATTATTAATTAGTTAAAATGTTCTCTTTTTTTAAAGCGAAAGTTCTCTTTTGAAAATTATCCATATGGAAACCCTAACTATAACCCAAGTAAATGATGGCTTGGCAAAAACAAAATGATTTCCATTACATTCCAGTTGATTTGTATTCAATACCCATTAAAATAAAACAAAACAAGCAATTTAATCTGATTAATTGCATTTTGAAATCAAATACATATTTAGAGGATTATTTGTCAAAGAAACATAACAATGCGTTGTAATCCTTCCTACATTCGTGTTATGTTTCTTCATTTAGACGCTTGTGTCTTAAGTCTTTTGTATGTGTCGCACTTTGAAAAATTAATCCATGTCTAGATTTTCTTCATGTTCCTAATGAAAACAAAAATTAATAATTTTTCATTTTTGTTTGCTATAATTTATACACTCGCATTAACATAACATCGATGTTGCCCCTTAAAGTGTCTTTATGCTAATTCAAAGTGTTTGCGTTTTTTCATCCAGTTTTTCAGTATTTGGAGTCTCCATCATGTGGGTTGTTTACTCATAATAGTTGGCGGAGGTTTAGGAAAGAAGCAAAACCAACTTAAATGAAACCACAAAAAAAACGCAACAATTAATTTATTGATATCGTTTTGGTATGGTGTGTTGCATTAATAAAAGCACTTATGACAAGTGTTTAAGTTGCCACATGTTTGTGTCTATTTAAATGAAAAACTATTGCATGTTATCGTTGGTTGGTGCTGCAGTGAACATGCAATACAATCCGCCAAAATGTTCCAGCAGATACAATACACAACCGTATACATATAGCAAAGGACACATACAGTGTTAAACAACTCTTCTTATTTAACTTACTTCTGTGATCATACACACTGAAACAAAAAATAATTAATAAAAATTTTGAATTTGTATTTACTAAAATTAACCTTTTATGTAATAAAATGTAAATGCTGTTGTTGGCGATGCCCATATATATCTGTCTGGTTTATTCATATCATACCCTTTCGTAATCCTATTGACGAAAGATTGTGGTTAACTGCCGAAGAGAGCCACTACGAAACAATTGTTGGCAAACCTACCTTTTATACAAAGGCAGAAACTGGGTTCGATCCCAGCATCCCTTCAATGCATCAAAAAGATTTTTATCGCGAAACTGGACATTTCAATAATCACAATAGCCGAAAGAAGTTATTTTTTAATTTGTAAGACGAAAAATTTGAAAAAAGTCGCGAAGTCGACCTTTACAAACACCGTACGTCGACCTTTTAAAAACAATGGAAAAGTAGGATTTTTCATTCTCGTTACCATCCCTAATAGTACAACATAAATTATGATCCGGGATCCGATTTATCAAGCTGTCTTATTTCAAAAGCGATAAAGTAAAAAATACCCTGAAAAACAGTGAAGAAAACTTGTAATTAAGTTTAGAAAATTTAGATTATTTATAGAAAAATTTAACTGAACAGTATCACAAACGCTGACATCACGCCGATAACACAAAACTAAGTAAATTTTTTCGCCAAATTCAAGAAAATTTATTAGACATAATTAATTTTTTTAACTTGTTAAAGAAACTTTTAAAGTTTGAAGAAAAAAAAATTGGAGTTGAAAATTTCAAGAATGCCTTTAGATTTTGACAGTACCCGCTTATACACGATAATTAAATGCTTTAACATCTGTCTCTCAAATTAACCCATGTCCTTTCGCAGCGTATATTAACAATTATCTCCAATATGTCAATAATTTTTCTCAATGTATTAACATATACACATCATGCAATGTACATGAATACGTAGGCCACAATTTTGATATAAATCAAACTTGAATATGGAAAAAAGACGTTTTTTCACTGAGTATGAATATTTTGTTCTTTTTCTGTCATTCTAATTTGCATTATTATGCAGATATTTTAAATAGACAATTTAATACGAAATATTGTTGGTTACCTTATTGGCTAACAGACGGAAAATATTCTTAGAATTGCAGATTGGCTTCGTAGTGATATCCCCCCAAAACAGGAACTAATGAATTCAGAGCATTTTTTTTTTTTTTGCTAGCCCGTCTAAATATGCGAAAATGGTGCATTGTATGTGAGCAAGTTAGCGTGAATATCTTAAAATTTAATTGGAAAAAATATGTGGGAATGCCATTTGGTGTCTAGAAGCATTCTGAGAACTTGCTAGGGCATATTTTGAATTTGCACATTATATAGTACGACAAAAAAAAATTCAATATGTAGAATAATTTATAACACAAATTGGTGTAAAAAGTTTACACAATTATCAGATTTCCAAATCACAATAATCAGATTTGTTGAAATATCAAATCAAAATGATCATAATAAGGGTTTGGCTTCTGCAACGGTCAAATTTTGATTTTCGCTTCATCTGCGATGCCTTTTTACCTTTGTTGAGCTAGATTAATAAAACAAGAATAATTTCCAAATAAATATGGGGCAAACATACACAGTAGTTAAACTTACGCTTAATTTAACTTATTTTTATTGTAAACAAATTATTTGTTAGTAGTTAAATTTTATTACTTTTTGAGAAATTTTCCACAGCCCAATGAAATTTTCGTTTTTTTTAGGTATGTCTCAAATATTTTATGAACTAAACGTGAGTATAAAGGTCGATGACCGTACACATAAGTTCAATATGAACTAAAGCAAATGAAAATTTTCGTACGATTCCCAAAAAAAGTAAGAATGAACTACTGTATGGTTAAAATGGTCATGATTTGGCGCCAATGATTTTCTTCTTAACTTTTAGTTAATATTTTCTTCTATAAGAGGGTGTAATTTCGTGAACTGTAGTTAAAAAGTACAACAGGGCATTAATTTTTCCTGGTTTTAACAAGGCTTTGGGGAAATCTCAAAATGTATAGCATAATTTAGTTCAATTTTAGTACGAGTTAGTTTATTCTTCCTATAAAACAGTTTACTTTTTTTTCGGGGTCGGCATATGAAGGTCGTCATTGCACGAAATTGTAGTTTTGTTGTTCAAAAATCGAATCCTCGATTTTTCTACGTTGAATTCCCTTTCATCGATTTTGGGTGAATTTTTATCCGATCGGTATTCATTCCTTGTCAATCATAAAACGTTGGTTCACATCAGTCCTCATATAAATCGAATGCTTGGATTTGAAATCTGGAGCTTCCTGAAGGATATTTATTCAACCCCTTCATAAAAGTGCACCTCACATTTGGAATCTTGAGCTGCTCAAAGGTCTATGACTATGAATGAAATGAAAAAAAACGCCTCATACCCAAAATTGAACTTCTCCCAAATTCGAAGGACTTATATGAATTCAATATTCAACCAACAGTAAACACACTTCATTTGGTCCATATAAGCATATAATTAGGTTCCCAGCAAAAACGAACTTCTAAAAAAGTAGTTTGATTCCCCAGATTTGTGATCCAGAATTAGTGCAAACTTGGATAATCTCCAATGACTTTTACAAGGGCTTATCATAGGACGGAAGTACTCAATTTTTCGATCATTAAAAAAAAAACTAAAAAAAAAAAATTTTATTTCACCAATTTCACTTTATATTTTTATAATTTTTTTTTGGATCTGTTGGCACCATACCATAACGCGTTAGCATACTCAGCCACAAACGCCATATCCTAAATAACTTCATCGGACCTGAGAAAAAATTATAGAGGATGCCGGGATGCTCCTAAAAAGAAATGTTTGTGGAACAACCTCTATACCGACAAAAAAGTAAACTATTTTATACGAAGAATAAACTAACTCGTAGGAAAATTTAAATAACTTGTATTCCACATTTTGAAAACAGGAAAATTTTAATGCTCTTTTGTACTTTTTAACTGCAGTCCATAAGATATTGGAAACATACTTAAAAAAAAAAACGAAAATTTCATTAGGTGTGGAAAATTTCGCAATAAATAATAAAATTTAACTACAAACAAATAAGTTCAATTTAACGTTAGTTTTACTACGAATTTTTTTTTTCTGCGCAATATTGTTTGCTGGGATTTTGCATATTACCCTACTCCGGTATATAAAGTCTTTTGCGCTCTGAAGGATTCACTTTCAGATGATATCAGACCCAACATACATCAATTCAAACAATTTTCTTAAACTAATATTGAACATATCAAGGTAAAGTTTCAATGTAATGGATTCTACACCGAAAAAAATAGTGTCGAGGTCAAAGATTTCATACGAATGCAAATTTTGGTTACCATAGAAGACGCATTTCTCTAATACAAAGTTTGTTTCCTTGTCCAAAAGTCGATAAACTTTTCAATAAAATCGTATTGTCCCTATAATTAAGTGATTTAACTAAAAAATGGGTATCATAACATGAAAGAAAAAATGTTTGGGCTAAAGTCAACTTGAATTTAATAATTCAGAAAAACTTCTTTAAATTTAATGAAATTGTCTTTAAATTTTTTGTCTTTTTGCATCTTGACTACAAAGCAAAAAATTGGTCAAATATAGGACATATTTTTCAATACTTTATTTTAAAGACGTTTTTTACTTGAAACATAGCATAATTTCTACTGGAAGTCAAGTCTTAATTTGGAAAATAAAGTTGTCGTTAACTCGTTTTAAAGGACTTTGATAGCATATGAAGAAAAACGCTGAAAAAACGAAAAATTAAAATTTGCTTCCTAGAAGCAAGTATACAAAACCCAAATTTAAAAGAGAATTTGTGTCTTAAAAGTATCCATACTTATATTCTCCGTTTCTTTGGCTCGGAATCAATACCAAAATTGTTAAAGCAAAGACAAAATCTTTGGAAGCGGACATGCTTTTTTTCAGTGTAACTACATCAAAATAAATGAAGCAGTTATTAATTTTGATTTTTTTGTTTTTTTTTTGGAATCAATTGTGAAGGGTAGGTACACTCAAAAAAAAGTGAACTCTACATTTCACTAAGGCCAATTTAACTTTATTTTAGTTCATGGAATTGTTATGTTTGGAGAAAGTTTCCTTTACTCAAATAATTATACCCTTCACCACTACTGTGGTACAGGGTATAATAAGTTTGTGCATTTGTATGTAACGCCAAGAAGGAGTAATCATTGACCAACCTTTTAGTATACGGATCGGCTTAGAATTAAATCCTGAGTCGATTTAGCGATGTCCGTCTGTCTGTCTGTCTGTCCGTTGATGTATTTTTGTGTGCAAAGTACAGCTCGCAGTTTTAGTCCGATTGTCCTAAAATTTGGTATAGTGTCCTGTTTCGGCTCAAAGACGATCCCTATTGATTTTGGAAAAAATCGGTTCAGATTTAGATATAGCTGCCATATATATTTTTCACCGATCTGGTCATAATTGGCGTGTATATCAACCGATCTTCCTCAAATTCCGTACATCCGAATATTTTATGAGTCTCGAAAAATTTGCAAAATATCAGCAAAATTGGTTCAGATTTAGATATAGTTCCCATATATAGCTTTCGCCCGATTTACACTCATTTGCCCACAGAGGCCAATTTTTTGCTCCGATTTAGTTGAAATTTTGCATAGGGAGTAGAATTAGCGTTGTAACTATGCGTGCCAAATTTGCTTGAAATCGGTTCAGATTTGGATATATCTCCCATATAAAGCTTTCGCCCGATTTACACTCATATGACCACAGAGGCCAATTTTTAACTCCGATTTAGTTGAAATTTTGCACAGGGAGTAGAATTAGCAATATAGCTATGCGTGCCAAATTTGGTTGAAATCGGTTCAGATTTAGATATAGCTCCCATATATATGTTTTTCTGATTTCGACAAAAATGGTCAAAATACCAACATTTTCCTTGTTAAATCGCCGCTGCTTAGTTGAAAAGTTGTAAAAATGACTCTAATTTTCCTAAACTTCTAATACATATATATCGAGCGATAAATCATAAATAAACTTTTGCGAAGTTTCCTTTAAATTTCTTCAGATTTAAATGTTTCCCGAATTTTTTTACTAAAATTGTGTTCCACTTTAGTGCATTGGCCAACTTAAATTTTGAGTCTATAGATTTTGTAAAAGTCTATCAAATTCTTCCAGATCGAGTGATATTTAAATGTATGTATTTGGGACAAACCTTTATATATAGCCCCCAACACATTTGACGGATGTCATATGGTATCGAAAATTTAGATCTACAAAGTGGTGCAGGGTATAATATAGTCGGCCCAGCCCGACTTTAGACTTTCCTTACTGGTTTTTTGTTTACGTTAGTTAAATTAACTAAAACCGAGGAAAAAATATACTCAAATGAAGCATAAAGATTAACTAATTTCGTGTCTTCCACAAAATAGTTCAGAATTTCTTTAAATTTGTAATTTTTACCAAAAATGCGCCCATCATGAACTTCGTATGTCACTAAAGACATTCTTGCAATTTTGAACTCCAAGTTTTTCCTTCAAACTACAAAATTTTCTTTAACAAGTGAAAAAAAACTTAGTTTTCTTGAATTTGTCGAAAAATATTTACTTATTTTTATGACATCGGCGTGATGCCAACGTTTGTAATACTGTTTTGTTAAAATTTAGTACAAATGTTCAAAATTAAATCTAAAATTAAACGAAAGTTTTCTTCCTGGTGGATTTACTGTTTTTTCAGTTTAAGATTCGGCTCTGTCAAACATTCATCCATATACACTGGTTACTTTTTTTTATTTTTGATTGGTCATAAGGTAAATCTTGTTAAGATAATCAAGGGTAGGAAAAGTTGTTATCAATGATAGTTGTAATGGTTACCAATAGATGGACAGCCAGACAAATTTATAAAAGCAACTATCTCGCACCCATATTCATTAAGCACACTTTTATATTTTATTTACTTTGTGAATAAATGTATAATAGAATATTAGCCATGAGATCAGACAGCTCAATGATATTCTCAAGTTGGATTACGAGTATGTTGTTGACAATATTATCTTAAGCAAAGATCTTTAAATCGATTGATTTCATTTCAAATTGTGAACTTTAGAAGAGATTATCTTTCAGATGTAGAGATACGTTGTTCACAAAAACATGTACAATTTTAAAATACTATAACAATTCTAACACTTTGGTTGCGGGCATTTATATATGGTTTTATTGATCATATATAGTAGGGGAATTAAATTGTTTTTCTCATATAAAAAAATCTTTCAAATCTGCGCGTAGTCCAACCCTACAACTTATAGGTGCATCTGCGTTCGAGTGTGCCCGGATATATACTTAATCTAAAATAAAGAAAAAAATTAAAAAGTAGCGATTCGACCAATTTTTGCAAGCATACAGCACAGCAAAAAAAAAATAAACGGTTTTATAACAAGAATGAACTACCTCGTGCGAAAACTTAACTAATTTATACTCCACATTTTGAGATTTTCACAAAGCGTTGTTAAAAGCAGGAAAACTTAATACCCTGTTGTACTTGTAAACTGCAGTTCACGAAATTACAACCTCTCATAGAACTAAAAATAAAGACGAAAATCATTAGCACCAAACCACGATCATTTTAACCATACAGTAGTTCACTTTTACTATTTTTGGAAATCGTATGAACATGTTTTTGGGTTAGTTCATATTGAACTTATGTGTACGGTCATTGAACTTTATACCCACGTTTAGTTCGTAAAATGTTTGAGACATACTTAACAAAAGAAAAATTTCATTGGGCTGTGGAAAATTTCGAACAAAATAATAAAATTTAACTTTAAACAAATATTTTTTTTACAATAAAAATAAGTTAAATTTAGCGTTAGTTTAACTACCGAATTTTTTTCAGTGAGGTCATTAAAGCCAATTTTACTCTATTTATTATGTTTTACTAAACATTTCACAAACAAGTAAACAAAATTTTTCTTTTGTAAAATTTACAATTTACACAAGTATACAAATTCGTATTTCCTATCGTAAACTTTGTATGGGGTTAACAACATTTTTGAAATTTTTAACTACAATTTTTCCTTCAAACTAAGAAATTTTATTTAACACTAGCGTAACCCGGCCCGCTTCGCTGCGCCTTCCGAAGCGTATTTGTAGGAACATTTTGCGTTAATTTAGTCAACCATATCCTTCATGCTGAGAACAACTTCGAAAAGATTTGAATTCTTTCAAACAAATCGGACTACTTGCTTTTTCGTTTATAGGTACAAATTCAGCGGATATGCACATGTAAAACGGTTCGTCTTAAAAAATGTCGGGGAGAGGGTGTGAAAGGGTACACCCTCCAAATTTTTTAAATAATGTTCTGTATTCAAGTAGTTGGAAAATCTTCTATATTTCTTGTGAATTTTAAGTATTGTTCGTCAAGGAAAGGTGTCCTTCTCCTCAACATATCCGAAAATTAAGCACTATATTATAATAACATACAAAGAATTACTGTTTCCCATCCAATAAATCGGAAAAAGCAAAAGTAGTAAAAATTTTTACCACATTAACATTTGCTAAAATGTTGGAAAATTATGCACCCTCTACGTTGGCTGCCAATTTCATGTAAATTTCAGCCTGTGCAAAAATCATAAAATTATGTACCGAGTTCCCATTTACGGACAGCCCTCTACTTTCAATTTAAGAAAAAAAAAAAACGGACAAAAGGGAACTCTCTCCCCACCTTTGCTCCACTCCGACCTGATATCGGACTATCACCTACCCTATATTAATTTCGCAACTACTCAATGGTCCCTATAAATTCAATCGAAGTAAATCGACAAAGTTTATTTCAATTTTCCCCTTCCCCAACCAGATATCGAAAAATCATATACTAATTTAAAAATCATGTATAAATTTAATCACCTCCTCCCACGTTCCCTGTAAATTTCAAGTAGATCGGCGTTGTTTAAATTTTGCTCTATTGTTTTAAAGGGACGTCACTTTCCCCGATACAATATCGACAAACACCGTAGTGAATAGCACCCCTAACCTTCCCTGAAAATTCTTGAAACTTTCCTTCAAGTGTGGGGCAAGAAAGGTTGCCTCTTCGTTCATAACCTTCCCCCACTGCCTATGTAAATTTCAAGAAAACTTATGAATTGTTGTTGTTTTTGTTTTGCAGTTTTAGAGGAGGACCTCCTCCCCGACTAAATATCGAAAAGTGATGTAGCGTATCTTTTGTAAACGTCCCAGAAAATGTCAAGCAAATTATAAGCCTAAAGGGGCGGCCTCTCTTCCGTCCAAATATCACAAAATCAGGTATCAACTATTAATATCGTAACCTCTCCCCAGTCCTCTGTAAATTTCAAGTAACTCGGTAAAGTTTAATTGTTTCTCTGTATGTAGTTACTTAAGAGAAGCGGATGTTTCCCTATGTCCTTTTATTTTTTTAATAAATTAGGAACCTGATATAAATATCATAACCTCACTAATTTTTCCGTAAAATTTCAGTCGGGGGAGTTTAGTTTTGTTTTCACTGTACTTTAAAAAAAAAAAGTCGGGCAAAGGGGTGGTCCCCCTCCCCGACCAAATATCGAAAAATAATGTAGCTGATTTTTGTCTAGATGCCAAATCCAACATTCAATGAAAATTTCAAGCAAATTGCATAATTTTGTTCCAAGTTTCAAAAAGTAGGGCAAGGGGGAGGTCCCCTTCCCCGTCCACATATGAAACCATCAGGTACCCCATATTAATTCCATAACCTCACCGCATGTTCTCTGTAAATCTCAGATAATTTAGAGAATTTTAGTTTTTTCACTGCACTTAAAAAAAAGTCGAACAAAGGGGAGGTCCCCCTCCGCCGCCAAATATCGAAATATAAAGTTGCGGATCTTTGTCTAGATGCCAAACCCAACCTTCAATGAAAATTTCAAGCAAATCGGTCAACTTTGGTCCAACTTTCAAAAAGTCCGACAAAGGGGAGGTCCCCCTCCGCGACCAGGTGTCCAAAAATGAGGTACCCTATTTTACCACATGAACGCCCCCTACGATCTCTGAAAGTTTCAAGTAAATCGGTTCAGCCGTTTCGGAGCCAACGCGAAACATACAAACAAACAAACAAACGAAAAAACAAACATAGATTGAGTTTTATATATATAGATGTGAAGCAAATTAATTAATTGAAATCTGTTTTATAAACCCCTAGATAAACCGACCTGTCAATTTTACTTCTTAAAACGATGGAAAACGCAATTTTCATCCGATTTGCTTGGGATTTTAAGTCAAGTGCTTTGGTTTATATTCTATTCATGAATCTTGTTACCTTTGCTCACTTGGAAAATCTCGTGAGTCTCGTGAATTTGTCGTGAGTCAATTGAATTGTCGTGTCTCTAAAATTAGTTCGTCCGTGGGTGTGCATGAGTACTGGTTTTCATTTCGTGAATGTGCGTGAGTGTGTGGTGCATGAGCGTGCGTGAATAAACATTTTGCTTCGTGAATGTGAAATTTCATTCACGCGCACACCTCTACTTTCGATATATCCCCCATATAGAGATATCTACCAATTTCACTTCACATTCACGGAAGCTGAACTACCATTAGACGGGAGATAACATTGGAAGTTATATTGGATCCATTGTTGGATAAAGATACTCAATTAAAAAAATTCAAGAATTGTGTATATTAAAATTATATATATCATCAACGCGATATATACACCAAATATAGGTATATGGAAACCTTAATTACAAATACATGTTCTGTAATCCATGAGTTTCCAAGGCATTTAATTTTATATCAATGCAATTGTTTATTTTACAATGAATGCCAAAACAGTTTATTTTTCAAGAACAAACTATTGTAATTATCGCTTAAGGTATAATGATTTGTCTAACAATTCGCAAATGACAGAAAACAAATAGCCAAACATTTATATGCAATCAAAGTAATTAATATCTCACATTGAAAGCAAATAAAGAGACATTAAAATGTAATTGTTTGAAAAAAATGAATAAATTTGTTATTAATATTCACCATTAACCAAAAAAAAACTAAAACCACTAATTATATGTGATTATTTTGTACAAATTATTGATTCATCGATTTTATATAGAGAAAAACAAAAGACTTAAGCAACAAACCTAAATTATTCATATTACAGTTGCAATGATGATCGCCATTGAGACACAAATAAGATTTATACCAATATGTGTATGTGTGTGTTCTAAATATCATAGAGTTCATTGTTTTGGGTTTAATGTCAATGCAACAATTACTCAAAATTTCCAATGACAAGCGCATACAATAAAAACCGCACCAACGGATGCTATTACAAATCCCAAACTTGAAAATAATGACCATAAGCAGAGACATTTTAAGTGCGACCAAGGCTCTAGAGACCTATGAATGCGTGCATTATTGAATGTTGCAGTTGTGTCGTGGCATGAAATTGTTTTTGTTTTTTTGTTACATATCGATTTGCAATATGGCTTAGTGTCCACCAGCACAAATGGCATTGTAACAAATAATCTTGGACAGTACATTTGGCGCCTATGTACCTGCACATCGATGTTAGGAGCATAAGTGGCCGCACCCACCCGCATAAGGTTGACCAAAAACAAAAAACGTAAAATATGAGTCTGGCCTAGACGCACTTACAAATTTGAGAGACAAAAAGCCAGTTAAATACTTGGTTTAAGAGACTTGCCTCCTCTCTCTTATCTCACCTATCCCTCCCACCTTCCATTCAAAACAAACAAGTCCACTCATGGTGTCTTGTTAACTTATTGCCAATAGGCATTGACTACTGATTATTCAATTGTCTTAGGTATTCTTTCAGTTTTCGCATATTTTCCAGATCAACTGGTAATGAATCATTTTCAGATACAAGGTTCCAATAATGTTTTTTTTATGCTATTCGAAGGGATAGAGAGAAACCTGTTACCCATTGTCAGAATTAATTTAGCATTAATTTATCACACGAATATAATTCGCATTAACACTGTCACTTTGTTCACTTACAATACATTTATATTCGTTCAAATTATTAATCACTAGCAATGAGAAATAAATTAAAGATTAAATAGTGACATGTTGTGGCAAATGTGTTCATAATTATTATGCAAAACTAATTGGAATTGGAAGTTGGTAATATAGATTTACTGAATGGTTAGTACCTCATTATAATATCCAATGTGAAAAAGGTGTGTCACAATTCATGTCGAGGAGCGACCCTAAAACGAAAAATATATAAGCCGAAAACAATAATAACCTTATATGAAAAATTAGGAAACATAAATTTTAGGACAGAGAATTTACATAGTTGTAAGGACAAATTTCTTTAAAATAAAAAAATATATATTTAAAGAAAGTTGTTCCACAAACATTTCTTTTTAAGAGCATTCCGGGATCCTACATCAATTTGTTCCACCTCAGATGAAGTTCTTTTTAACTTAAAGCTTCTTTTTGACTTAACGCCAAAATTTAAATGTAGGGCAATTGCGATGTACAACATAAAAAACAATCTTTAGAAAAAAAATTATAAAAAATTGCCGCTGTTCCTGTGTTCTTTATTTTTCATTCATACGACTCGTACTAATAAAGAACCTTTCGAGAAGTAGTGCCTTGGTGTCATAATTATTACAATCACATCACAAACATTTGAATTCACGTTTTGACGCTTTGTGTTCAATGGCATTTGTGGCTGGGTGTGCTAAGACGTTCTGTTATTGTAACAGCAACCTACACTGAAAAAACAGCATACTCGGTTCCAAAGATTTTGTCTTTACTTTAAAAAATTTGGTATTGATTCCGAGCCAAAGAAGCGGAGAATACAAGTAAGGATACTTTTAAGACACAATTCTCTTTTAAATTTAGGGTTTGTGTACTTGCTTCTAGGAAACAAATTTTAATTTTTCGCTTTATCAGCTTTTTTTCTTCATATGCTATCAAAGTCCTTTAAAACGAGTTAACGGCAACTTTATTTTCCAAATTAGGACTCGACTTCCAGTAGAAAATATGCTATGTTTGAAGTAAAAACTTCTTTAAAATAAAGTTTTGAAAAACATGTTCTATATTTGAACGATTTTTTGCTTTGTAGTCAAGATGCAAAAAGACAACAGATTTAAAGACAATTTCATTAAATTTAAAGAATTTTTCTGAATTATTAAAGTCAAGTTGACCATAGCCTATAAATTTTTTCTTTCATGTTAAGATACCCAGTTTTAAGTCAAATCACTTAATTATAAGGACAATATGACTTCATTGAAAAGTTTATCGACTTTTGGGCAAGGAAAATAACTTTATTTTAGAGAAATGCGTCTTCTATGCTAAGCAAAATTTGTATTCGTATTTTAAAGACATGACCATAGCCTATAAATTTTGTCTTTCATGTTAAGATACCCATTTTTAAGCCAAATCACTTAATTATAAGGACAATATGACTTCATTGAAAAGTTTATCGACTTTTGGACAAGGAAAATAACTTTATTTTAGAGAAATGCGTCTTCTATGCTAAGCAAAATTTGTATTCGTATTTTAAAGACATGAAATCTTTGACCTCAAGACAATATTTTTTTCAGTGTAGGTTCAACCCCCGGTCGGAGGGAAAAAGTTTTTCAAATTGTAAAAATTAGATAAATTGAAATAAAAATTATAAAAAAATAATGATAAAAAAGTGAAATTGGCGATTTTTTTATTCAAATGAACTACCAAGGCACAACTTTTAAAGCATTGCAAAGGATCCGAAAAGGAAGTACATTCCTACTATGACAAGCCCATATAAAATTCATTGCAGATGATCGACGTTTGCAGTACTTCCAGATCACAATTCACGAATTTTAGGTTTAAAAGAGGATTCAAGTCGCCCTGTCCCATATCGGCTGACACCTACACTCAAAATAGGGGCTGCTAACGCCAACTAAACTTTATTCCTGATATATGTATCTCTCTGGTATTTGTTCAGGGGTCCATGGGCCATCTTGCTGAAGTCAAAATGTGACACTCTCCATTTATGCCCACCTCAGGTATACGATCATAGATTGCGGTATACGTCATTTCACCCACCGTCTTCGCTATTGTCCTTTAATGGTTCACCATGTTTTGAGTTTCCGTCTATTCTCCCAACATCTTCAATCTCATCGCAGCAATGACGGCTACGTTTTTTATCTTAAGTAGTCCAGAAGTCGTAAGTCCAGTATCGTCTCCAAGGCTGTGGTTCATTGCCACAGTTATGCCAAGACTACATGTCCGTTGGACGCGTTTAAAAATTTCTATGTTCCACTTCATCGCCACCAGACTATCGACGCGTCGGGATTGGCCTTATTACGCTCTCTTATATCCAGCGCGGCACCTTTGGATTCAGACAAACTTGAACGAAATTAGATAAAAACAAATATATACGGCCGTAAGTTCGGCCAGGCCGAATCTTATGTACCCTCCACCATGGATTGCGTAGAAACTTCTACGAAAGACAGTCATCCACAATGGAATTACTTGGGTTGTGTTATCTTAAAACTTCTTAACATCATTTTCTAAATTTGTGAGTTAGTCCATACGTGATATATATTAGACAAAAAGGTATGTATAGGTAAGTCTACAAATAATTACGAATCGATATGGAGTTTTGCACGGTACGTAGAGAGCCAGAATTGAAAAAATGGGGGTCGCTTATATGGGGGCTACATAAAATTATGAACTTGATATGGACCAATTTGTGTGTGATTGCGGATCGATTTATGTGAGGGCTGTATAACTATAGACCGAGATGGACCTAGTTAGACATGGTTGTTAACGGTCATATACTAGCACAATGTACCAAATTTCAACTGACTCCGATGAAATTTCCTCTTCCAAGAGACTCCAAAACCAAATCTCGGGATCGGTTTATATAGGGGCTATATATGATTATGGTCTGATATGGACCATTTTTGGCATGGTTGTTAAATATCATACACTACCATCACGTACCAAATTTCAACCAGATCGGATGAATTTTGCTTCTCCAAAAGGAACCAGAGGCCAAGTCTGGGGATCGGTTTATATGGGGGCTATATATAATTATGGACTGATATGAACCAATTCCTGCATGGTTGTTGGATACCATATTCTAACATCACGTACCAAATTTCAACCGAATCGGATGAATTTTGCTCTTCCAAGGGGCTCCGGAGGTCAAATTTGGGGATTGGTTTATATGGGGCCTATATATAATTATGGACCTATTTCGACCAATTTTTGCATGGTCATTAGAGACCATATACTTACATCATGCTCCAAATTTCAGCCGGATCGGATGAAATTTGCTTCTCTTAGAGGCTCCGCAAGCCAAATCGAGGGATTGGTTTATATGGGGGCTATATATAATTATTGACCGATGTTAACCAATTTTTGCATGGTTATTAGAAACTGTATACATGGTGTTAGTATACAGTCAGCCGGATCGGATGAAATTTACTTCTCTTAGAGGATTCGCAAGCCAAATTTGGGGGTCCGTTTATATGGGGGCTATACGTAAAAGTGGACCGATGTGGACCAATTTTTGCATGATTGTTAGACACCATATACTTACACCATGTACCAAATTTTAGCCGGATCGGATGAAATTTGCTTCTCTTAGAGGATTCGCAAGCCAAATTTGGGGGTCCGTTTATATGGGGGCTATACGTAAAAGTGGACCGATGTGGACCAATTTTTGCATGATTATTAGACGCCATATACTTACACCATGTACCAAATTTCAGCCGGATCGGATTATATTTGCTTCTCTTAGGGGATTCGCAAGCCAAATTTGGGGGTCCCTTTATATGGGGGCTATACGTAAAAGTGGACCGATATGGCCCATTTGCAATACCATCCGACCTACATCAATAACAACTACTTGTGCCAAGTTTCAAGTCGATATCTTGTTTCGTTCCGAAGTTAGCATGATTTCAACAGACGGACGGACAGATCGATTCAGAATTTCACCACGACCCAGAATATATAAACTTTAGGGCGTCTTAGAGCAATATTTCGATGTGTTACAAACGGAATGACAAGGTTAATATACCCCCCATAAAAAGGCCGATTAAATACGTAACTAATTCAGTTTGATAAAATTTTCTATAGAAATAAAATTTTGACAAAATTGTCTATAGACATAAAATCTTGACAAAATTTTGTATAGTAATAAAATTTTGACAAAATTTTTGTAGAAATAAAACTTTGACAAAATTTTCTATAGAAATAAAATCTTGATAAAATTTTATATAGTAATAAAATTTTTACAAAATTTTCTATAGTAATATATCTATGTCTATGGACTCGATTTTGTGTTTAAAATTTAAATCAATATATAATACAATAAATTTACTATAAAGAGTTTCTTTGAATAAAATTGATTTTAAAGTGCTTATTCAGATTTCGGTTCAGATCCCATTGACATATTTCGCCCCATATGGACTTCTTTGCCTAAGGATACTCATGCCGAATATGAGCAATTCCCTAGTTTTGGTGTAAGGTGTAATAAATATAGCCAATACCGACCAAATTATATTCTTTCCTGTCCGTTATAAAATTACTCCTTCAGTCGATATGCAACTAATCCAATCATACAAAAAGCAAAAGCATTCTATTAAACTTGAAAGCATTTAATTTACAAATTTAATTATAAAATATTAAACAAAGTTAGTATACACTCATTCCTATGGTAGAGAGTATATAAAATCTAAAAAAATAATAAAAACAAATATAGAACTAATGAAATAATCCCTCCCAGTGTTGTCATTAGTTTTATGGTCATTCTTTTAATAATGCAAGAATGCTAAGTAAACGTTATTGTAATAAAGCCAAGATTATACTAAGCCTTCTTGCTCGATAATAATTAAAATGCTATCAAATATCCATAAAAGCAAATGAAAAACAAGCATCAGCATAATGGCAAATATGCATTTATAAATTCCTTTTGTAGCAGTAAACAAGTACGAGGGTTGACTTTAATAAATCAAACACGAACCACTGTGGACCCTAGAAGCCACTGTGGTGCAATGGTTAGCATGCCGGCCTTGCATACACAAGGTCGTGGGATCCATTCCTGTTTCGACCTAACACCAAAACGTTTTTCAGCGGTGGATTATCCCACCTCAGTAATGCTGGTGACATTTCTGAGTGCTTCTAAGCTTCTCTTATTGGTTTCACTGCAATGGGGAACGCCCTTCGGACTCGGCTATAAAAAGGAGGGCCCTCGTCATTGAGCTTAATATAGAATCGGGCAGCACGCAGTGATAAGAGAGAAGTTCACCACTGTGGTATCACAATGAACTGAATAGTCTAAGTGAACCTGATACATCGGGCTGCCACCTCACCTAATCTAACCCTAGTTTTGCACTGTACACTGAAAAAAAAATAGTGTCGTGAAAGCAAAGATTTCATTTGAAATATGAATCCGAATTTTGCTTAGCATAAAATAAGCATTTCTTTATAAAGTTTTGTTCTTGTCCAAAGATCGGTAAGCTTTTCAATGAAGTCATTTTGTCCTTATATTTAAGTGGTTCGACTTAAAATTGGATATCCTAAAATGAAAGAAAATTTTGTTTGACTTAGGTCAACTTATCTTCGGAAAAATTAATCAAATCCTCTTTAAATTTGTTGAGAATTTTTCAACGCTTTATGATTTTAAAAGATTCTGATAGATGGAAGAAAACACCTGAAAAAACGAATAAATTGAACCTTGTTTCCTAGAATCAAGTACGAAAAACTTAAATTTAAAAGTAAATTGTATCTTAATGTTACCCTTACTTCAATTCTCCGCTTCTTTGGCTCGGAATCTATACCAAAAAAAATTATGGTTTTTTCGGAGTGACAACTGACAGCGCTATCGTAAAGCTTGATATTGTTATACGTATTCAGAACGTTTTGACATACGAGCGCTGTTTGTGTTGTTTTTAGCAATTTAAAATATTTATCTTCCAAAAAACTGAATTAAATCGTGAATATTTTGCCTCGATAATGTTTTATAATATTCGACTTGGATTAAGTTAATTCAATTTTTGGTGATGAATTCAACCAAGGTCGTTGTACAAACCAAGGCGAAATTCGTGAAGGTGGTCTAAAATCAGTTGTTGTTCCGGAAACCATTGATACTGTTCGCCAACTGATATTCGCACATGTGACCTGTCGTGCAACTGAGACAATCTTAGGCAGCGTGCAACCAATCCTGCATGAATATTTGTCTGCCAAAAAAATTTGTTCGCGTTGGATCGCACAATATTTTTCAATGTCGATTGGTCTAAACAAATGCTCCAGAAATACGGTCGCGGTGCATCGAAACACGTCTATGACATAGTGACCGGTGGTGAATCGTGGACTTACTCGTATGAGCCCGTAAGTAAACAACAATATACGGATTTTTGAATATGAGCCAAACCCAACAAAAATTGTTGGCGCATGAAGAACTTCGAAGCAAATGGTCGCCTGTTTTTTTCGGAAAAACTGGACATGTCACAATTATACTACTAGAACAACGCAGAATAATCAATTCTGTGTTGTTCACAATAATTTGTGTGCCAGTTGTCTTCCAAGAAATCAGGAAAACCACAACGCCGAAGACGGATCACTTTTCAACACGACAATGCGAGCTCTCACATAACGGTTCTAACAACTGAATTGCTGAGCACTCACAACATCGGTTTGACTTGACTCTTGACTTGTCACCAAATGTAAAAACTGAAATTATAGGTCAACGTTTTTCGGCACATGAAGCGGTTGATGCGTTCAAAATGCTTGCTTTGGAGATAACTCAATCGAATTGGCAATCGTGATTCGACAATTGGTTCAAACGCATCCAAAATTTTATAGATTTTATTGGGGAATAATTTGAATAAACAATAAAACTACTTTCGATGATTAACATTGGATTTTGTTTTCATATTCCGAAATATAAAAAGCAACCCTCGTATATACAGTATATTAATCGGTATTTCGGTGTGTTACAAACGGAATGGGAAACGTATTATACCCCATGCTAAGGTAATGGGTATACAACTGCAAAAAAAAAATCTGCGAAGAAATTATTCGATTTCAGCCTTAGATACATTCCAGCAAAAACTGGAGCACTATTTCAGCAGGGTTGTGAGGAAGAGAGGCAGTATCAACTGCTTACAAAATAACCGAATCAGCGCTGATTTTTGTGGGCGATGTCCCAATTTAGAGCAGCTTCGACATAGCGCTGATATAATTGCTCATTTTAATAGAAATATTGCTCAGAAGTGATATATAATCTTGAGTATAGCATTGTTGGCGTCAAGGAAAACAGCACTACCTTTCATGCATCTATACTGCATGAATTTGTTGCAATAACGTAAACAAGTGATCATAAACTCGTTTACGTTATTGCCCTCGATTTATGCAGTGTGGATGCACTGCCTACTTTATTAAATACCAAAAAGCACAACTAAACTCTTACTGCTGAAGTATTTTTTGCTGGGATATATCCAGCTTCAATGTTATCCAAATTCACATTCAAAGTGAGTATCTTTTTTTATTTTCATTGAATTTTCTCACTTTATTTTTCCAATGCACTATCCATGGTCAGCTATGTTTTTTTTTCGGTAGGCCATTGTCTTGTGCCATGGTAATAGACATTTCAAAGGACTTTTTGCGACATTTACATACGCACCTGGTTCGATTGTCTTTCTGTTACATTTATAAATGATCGGCAAAAATATCTCCATATCGAATGGGCTGTATTAGCGAATTGACCAAAGCAAATGGCTTAAGCCATAAATAATAGCTACACTTGACACAACAATTTTCAAATGTCATTGGATGATGGCATATGCTATGTTTCCCACCGGAAGTAGATTGAAATAAAATAAATAATGAACTGATGTTAGAGTCTTGTTTTAGGATGAAGATTGGCTATGTGGAAAATCTCTGAAGAGTATTCGAAGACGGTCATTTGCTACGGGCAGAAAAGAAACATGATAGAGTCTATGAGATTCGATGAGTTAGATGATATGGTTCGCACAGGGTCAAATCAAGTGAATGGGGTAAAAGTCCTTAAACCCATTCGATCAATTTTATCTGTGGTAAGGTGGAAGGTGTGAGCCAGTGAGTTCTCATGCTGAACGTACAGATTTTCTTGCGCCAAATGAGATTTTTTTCAATTTAGCGTCCAACTCATCCAATAGTCCGGTTTTTCATTATCATGCTAGTCGATGTAAATTACATATTATGCACCCTAGAAAAGAATGGTCATCCTTTTTCGTGTTGATGGCAAAGTTTTCGTCTTGTTCGAAGCATAAACCCGCAAAAGTGGGATGTTTTCATTGTTCTTCGCCCTCCGGTGAGTACCAATTGGTCCACGCTTCTTCGATTATAATTGCGTTTAAACAGCATGCGGCACTGGATTTTCGATGCCCACAATTGAAAAATAAATTTCACTTGGTAAAAAAATATTAACCTTCTCTAGAGGATCAATACCATAGATCAGACACATATTCTTTAAAATAAAAACATTAGACGAACTGTACATTTCAGATTTCATTTGTGGAATTTTCCTTTTACTTTTGTTCCCATTTAAATCTGAACCGATTTGGACAAACTTTTTAGACTTCTACAAAAAATCTTGACTTAATGTTAATGCCCTGGGCAGCAGCTCTGTGTTAGTAAGAACAAAATATGTGAACGCAAAAGAACATTTATGGTTTATGGATTGATAGATACTTATTAGAGATATAGAAAAATTTGAGATTAGAAAATTTTATTTTTTGGAGAAGTTTGTCACAATTTTATTTCTATAGAAAATGTTGTCAAAAATTTATTTCTATAGAAAATTTTGTCAAAATTTTATTTCTATAGAAAATTTTGACAAAATTTTATTTCTATAGAAAATTTTGTCAAAATTTTATTTCTATAGAAAATTTTGTCAAAATTTTATTTCTATAGAAAATTTTGTCATAATTTTATTTCAATGCAAAATTTTGTCAAAATTTTATTTCTATAGAAAATTTTGTCAAAATTTTATTTCTTTAGAAAATTTTGTCAAAATTTTATTTCTATAGAAAATTTTGTCAAAATTTTATTTCTATAGAAAATTTTGTCAAAATTTTATTTCTGTAGAAGATTTTGTCAAAATTTTATTTCTATAGAAAATTTTGTCAAAATATTATTTCTATAGAAAATTTTGTCAAAATGTTATTTCTATAGAAGATTTTGTCAAAATTTTGTTTCTATAGAAAATTTTGTCAAAATTGTATTTCTATAGAAAATTTTGTCAATATTTTATTTCTTTAGAAAATTTTGTCAAAATTTTATTTCTATAGAAAATTTTGTCATAATTTTATTTCAATACAAAATTTTGTCAAAATTTTATTTCTATAGAAAATTTTGTCAAAATTTTATTTCTATAGAAAATTTTGTTAAAATTTTATTTCTATAGAAAATTTTGTCAAAATTTTATATCTATAGAAAATTTTGTCAAAATTTTACTTCGATAGAAAATTTTGTCAAAATTTTATTTTTATAGAAAATTTTGTCAAAATGTTTTTTCTATAGAAGATTTTGTCAAAATTTTGTTTCTATAGAAAATTTTGTCAAAATTGTATTTCTATAGAAAATTTTGTCAAAATTTTATTTCTATAGAAAATGTTGTCACAATTTTATTTCTATGGAAAATTTTGTCAAATTTTATTTCTAGAAGATTTTGTCAAAATTTTTTTTCTATAGCAAATTTTGTCATAATTTTATTTCAATACAAAATTTTGTTATAATTTTATTTCAATACAAAATTTTGTCAATATTTTATTTCTTAAGAAAATTTTGTCAAAATTTTATTTCTATAGAAAATGTTGTCACAATTTTATTTCTATAGAAAATGTTGTCAAAATTTTATTTCTATAGAAAATGTTGTCAAAATTTTATTGCTATAGAAATTTTTTTCAAAATTGTATTTCTATAGAAAATTTTGTCAAAATTTTATTTCTATAGAAAATGTTGTCAAAATTTTATTTCTATAGGAAATTTCAATAAAATTTTATCAAAATTTTATTTCTATAGAAAATTTTAATAAAATTTTATTTCTATAGAAAATTTTATCAAAATTTTATTTCTATAGAAAATTTATAAAGTACCTCTTAGTTGGAGAGGAATATATTGCTCCACCAAACAGTAAAAAATATACCAATTTTGGTAGAATTCTACCAAGTGTGGCAAACGTGCTCATGAGTCGGCCATTAGTATTAATGCCAATGACACCATTTTTCTATCTCGTCTCCTTCAGAGTGTTGCAAACATATGTTATGCACTAGCTTACCCTGTGTGACGCAGGGTATATAAAGAGAGACTGTATATCTATAGTTAGTTAGTTGAATCTTTATTATTTATAAATTCATCTATACAATTCAATGTTTAAAAAATGTAATTGATATAATACTTTAAATAAAGATTTTACGGCTATGACTTAACGTCGTCAGCCTGAGTACTTGTAACGTGTAATGTGTTAATTAAAGAACATATTATTCAAAAAGAAATAAAAAACAAAAAATTATGAAAACTCTCTGATAATCAGGTCACGATATCGTAAAGCTGCTTTAAGATATCCACACTGTTAGAAAAATATGTTTTTCATATGTTCCGATATAAACAAAATGTGTTTCGGGCACAATTTTTAAACACAATATATTTAAGTGCAAAAATGTAATGTTCCTAAACCAACACAAAATGTTTGGGACACATATGTAAATATGTTAGAATATATTATGCTTGGGGCATGAATGTTTCATAAAAATAATATGTGTGAATGTATACATATATAAATTTACAAATTTCGAGTAAACATATATATGTTGTGATACTTTATTCAGAGAGCGATAGAGAGAGTTAGTATAGAGAAAGAAATAGAGATGGAAACCGGGAGGGTTGAATAACAAGATATCAACATAACACAGCGAGAATGAAATGAGAGAAATTTCTGTGAAACCGCTTGTATGTAGTTTCGGAAAACTGTTTCATGATAAGGCCAAAAATGTAATATGCTTAAGTCTAAATATTATTTAATTTGAATATTAGAATGAGTATTCGGAATAAAGAGAATAGACATTCGGAACCAAGAGAATATACATTTGAAAAACAGCATATTTGTATTACAGAAAAAGATGCGAAGAACTCAAAAATTTCGTGGAAGTGAAAATTATGTGAGGGAATCTTCTTTGAGGAATTCTTCCAAGCATATACTATTTATGGACTCAAAATGCTTCCAAACATAAAGCAAACATATTAATGTTTCGGCAGTATCCAATAATATATGTGCTTCCTGCAAAATATGTTTGGAACATATGTTAGAGAAGCGATTTTTTTTGAGGGTGCAATAAGATTTCTCCAGTCTTCCACTTCTCTACCATCTAGTATACTTATGATATTATCCTCATTTAAGGGGTTCCTCCTAAAGAAGAGCACCCTAATCTCACTTAAAATGGGACATATGTTCGACCAGGTTTGCCATCATAGTATTCCAAGAAATCAAACTCATATTCTCGTTGATTAGGGGCATATCAAGCTGATCAATGATAGTATTTATTTGATTTGCCCAAAATAAATTCTTTTGTATTACTTTCCTTATTAACTGGTGGGGTAATCGTTCTGCCGTGTATTTGAATTTCGTTCTCATAATATATTTGAGATGCATTTGCATCAAATATATATGGCCTTCCTCAAGTCCAGTCTCCAAGGCTACTGCATAATTAGGGGCAGAGTGTGGCAATCGTAGTAATTTCTTTATAAAGAATCGCTGTAGCTTATCAACCTCATCATAATAACTGAAACCCCAGACTTGTGCACTATTGAATATCTATATAAGCCAGTTAAATTCTTTATCGGTTTATATTGAAGCTTCTAGAAATAATTATGAATCAATATGAACCAAATTTTGTACGGTAATTAGGGAGCCAAATTTGAACCGTATCGATTGAATTTAAGTAAGGGCCGATGTTGAATGTGAACCACACCTAAACGCCAAGTTTTTTTCCGAATTTTATTTGACATTTCTCTATTTCAGACTTATTCAATTTGAACCATGGAGAGATACACAATCCAACAAAGTGTTAAATAGTTCCAAGAAATGGCAACAGTGGATGATCAATTTTCGAAGAAAATCATCTTCAGTGATGAGGCACATTTTCACCTCAGTGGATTCGTCAATAAACAGAATTGTCGCATTTGGGCGAATGAGACTCCAAGGGTGATTGTCGAAAAATCAATGCACCCACAAAGAGTGACTGTTTGGTGCGGTTTATGGGCTGGCGGCATCATCGGGCAAAATGATGTCGGTCAGGCAGTTACTGTGAATGGTCGTGAGTTGATAACGAACTTTTTATGGCCCGAATTGGAAGATATGGATGTAGACGATATGTGGTTTCAGCAGGACGATGCCACTTGCCACACAGGTAACGAAACAATGGCTCTTTTGCGCAACAAATTCAATGGCCGTGTTATCTCACGTAATGGCGATGTCAATTGGCCGCCAAGATCATGTGATTTGACACCGTTGGACTTTTTTTCTTTGGGGTTATTTGAAAGAAAAGGTGTACGTCGATAAGCCAGCAACAATTCAAGAGGTAAAGGATGAGATAATTCGGCACATTAACGGCATAGAACCTCCATTATGCCTCAACGTCATCGAAAATTTGGACCATCGGATGAAGGTGTGCCACCGAGGTCGCGGCGTCCATTTGGCCGATATTTTGTTCCATACATAATTGAGTAATACCAATATATCATAATAAAATAAAATTACAATAATTTCCTAAATAGTTTGTGTTTTATTCAAAATCAACATCGGCCCTTGAAATTTTACCCACCCTTTACTTCTCGGTTTATATGAAGACTACACCCAATAAAAGCTACTTTTGCTAAGCTCAGGCCGATAGCTTGTTTCATTCGGAAGTTAGCGCCATTTCAATAGACGGACGGACATAGCTAGATCGACTCGGAATTTAACCACAACCCAGTATATATAAACTTTTTAGGGTCTGAGACCAATATTTCAATGTGCTACAAACAGAATGAAAAAGTTAGTATAGGGTACTCATCTCCGCTAAAGTCGTGTGTGCAATGCTTAGCATGTACGCCTTGCATATAAAGAGTCATTGGTTCAATTCTAGTTGCGATCGGACACAAAAAAACTTTTGAGCGGTGATTTATCCCTTCTCAGTAATACTGATGCCATTTGCAGTGTTTCAAAGCTTCTCTAAGTGGTTTCATTATAGTATGAAACGCCATTCGGACTCGGCTATAAAAGGGATCTCTTCTCATTCAGCTATAAATGAAATCGATCAGAATTTATTGATAAAATAGAAGCTCAACACTTGTGATAACACAATAGACTGAATAGTCTAAGTGAGTGTGAAATAACGGGCTATCACTATACCTAAACTAACTGTTACTAGAATTGAAAAAAAAACCTTTGGCATAAATCTACTACGACTGAAAGAATTACTGTGAGAGACACAAAATAGATTTGCCAGAATAAAGAAAAATAAAATTAAAAGCTATGTTTTACGATTTTATACTATAAAATATGGGAATCGTAATTCTATTTATAATTCCTTGAAGATGAATTCCTGGAGATACTTCGAAGTGGTGTACAACACCACCCAACAATAAAATTTGTTCCCCCCAAACAGTTTATTTCACCGCCTTGCAGATAATTTTCCCAGCTTTAAACACATGCACAGTTTACATTTAGTAAAAATCGTTATTGTCAACAGCCCTACTGAGATGTTTTTTTTATATATCTGGCATTTTTAAATAAAGATATTTTATAGTTTCCTGCTACAAGGAAAGGCGTCCATAAATTATACATCTAAAACGGCTGCTTGCACGAAGGCCAAAAAATACTTGGGAGAGCCAAACCAACCTGTCCGTCTGTCTGTCTGAATGTTAGCTAAGCCTCAGCTTCACTCAACATGTGTGTGTGTGTTTGAATGTGACGGGCCACCACCAACCAACACCATCACAGGTTGATCCATCCAAAAGTGGCATAAAGGAAAAACTTGTCTCTCCAATGGAAAAATCTTTAGCAATTGTTTCTCATCTCAATGGAGAAATCTAAATCACGTTTTTCCTCGTTCCATGGGTTCTTGTGTCTTGTGTAACTGCTGTAAATTTAACACTTCTACTCCTGCTGCTGCACTGCCCTCCAGTAGTCCGTCTGTTGCCTTTGCCACACCAAGCATTCTGTCTGTCCTCACCAGGCTTACCTATCTTACCAATAATGAGTGATGAAAACATGATTTGTTTCAGTTATTAAATGAATATGCATCGTTATAAGAGTTTAATGTAAACTCAATACTAGCGGCCAGACGTCGATGATATTCTAAATTGGATCATGGTCAAGTAATTAGGACTTGCCAGGTGTCCAGGCATACAACTCACTTCATCCTTTTTGAATACCATGGGCATAGACAGTGTTGAGATGCGAAAATTAAGATAAGCTAATTTCCTTAAAAGTTTTATTATAATCTACAGCAATATTTTGTTAGGATGTAAATTTGAGGCATCAGAAATTCTCTTTGACTGCACCCACAAAAAAAAATCGCTTTTGTAACATATACCCCAAACACATTCTGCTTCAAGCATATATATTTTCAGGATCGGTCCAAACAAAATATTGTTTGTATTATAAAAACATATTATGTTTTATCTTAGAGAAACAAATTGTAATCAAATTTTCTTTGTGTATATATTTTTACGTGCACAAAATTCTTTTACGTGCACAAAAAACAAATTCTGATTCACTGACGAAATTAATTGATCCAATTAATTTTTTAATTGAAATGTCTTCAATCACAGAAATGATAGCATCAAGTAAAAAATTGATTGAAAGTCAATTCAAAAATTAATTGCTCCAATTAAAAAATTAATTGGTTCTATTAATTTTTGTGATTCATTTTTGTATCAATTAAAAAAACTTGTGGAATCAATTAATTTCTAATTGAATATTTATTAAAACTTAATTAAGACCTTAATTGGAAAAATTTTTGATGAAATTTTTTTCTGTGTGCAGTATACTCTCTAGGTTTCTCTTTCTAAACACATATATTTTGATAGGCTATTTCTAAATTAATATATGTTTGCATCCAAACATATTATATTTACAAACATGTTATGTTCGAAACATAATATATATATTAACATATATGTCCCAAACATGTTATGTTAGTTTATGAACATCATATGCTTGCACTTAAAAAAAAGTGTTAAAAAATTTGAGTTCCAAACATATAATTTTTACGTCCAAACATATGAAAAACAATCGTCTGTGTGTGTATATCAAAGTCGACTTTTCAATTGGATGTGTAGAAAATTCAATTTAAACGCATTGAATTGCAGTTCAAGACTACAATGAAAAAATGTTCTTTTATAGTTGTTCAAACTGGGCATTTTGGTATTGATATGAAGGATTATGCAACCAAAATTTTATACTGCAAAATATTGTCGTGAGACCAACGATTGCATGTCCTTCAAATAGGAATGCGGATTTTACTTAGGATGGAAGACACAGTTCTCTGATATAAAGTTTGTCCAAAAGTCGATAAACTTTTCCATGAAGTCGTTTTGTCCTTATAGTTAAGTGATTTGGCTTGAAAATGGGTATCATTACATGAAAGAAAATGTTGTTTGACTAAGGTCAATTTGGCTTTAATAATTCTGAAAAGTTCTTTAAAATAAAATCCTTTACAATTGTCCACTTTTTGCATCTTGACTACAAAGCGAAAAAATGTTCACAAATAGAAGATATTTTTCGATAATTTATTTTACAGACTTGTTTCACACAAAAAAATTTTTTCTGATTCAATCACGAAATTAATTGATCCAATTAATTTTTAATTGAAATGTCTTCAATCACAGAAATGATAGTATCAATTAAAAAATTAATTGAAGGTCAATTAAAAAGTTAATTGATCCAATTAAAAAATTAATTGATACTATTATTTTTGTGATTGATTTTTGTTTGAATTAAAAAAAATGTTGAATCAATTAAATTTTTAATTGAATATTTTTTAAAACTCAATTAAAATTTTAATTGGAAAAATTTTCGTGAAATTTTTTTGTGTGTTTAATTGAAACATAATATAATTTCTAATTGAAGTCGAGCCTGAATTTGGATATTGAAGTTTTCGTTAACACCTTTTTAAAGGGCTTTGATAGCACATGAAGAAAAACGCTGAGAAAATCCTACGGGAAATTGGTGTATATTGACATTAACGGACCTATCACAGGATTAGGGTCCAGTTTGTCGCAAGTTTTAATTTTCCAAAACTTCGTAAAAAATTGTGAAAATATTCTTTTTGCATCACTTCTTGATCCGATTTTTTTCGTGATATTTTGCCAAAAAAAAAAATTTTATAATTTCCAATGATTTTTAACGCATTCTAATGCTTGTCTGAAAGGTCAAATATTTTCGAAAAATTTGCAATATTTAAAGAATGTTTTTTTTTTATAATTTTATTCGACAAAACTTAAGTAACTTCGCTACTCTTAAAAAAAGTGAACCCTATAACATATTTCACTAAAACCGATTTAACTCTCTTTTAGTTCATGGAATTATTAGTTTTTAAGAAAGATTCCATGACTTTAATATTTTTTTTATACCCTCCACCATAGGATGGGGGTATATTAACTTTGTCATTCCGTTTGTAACACATCGAAATATTGCTCTAAGACACCATAAAGTATATATTCTGGGTTGTGGTGAAATTCTGAGTCGATCTGAACATTTCCGACTGTCCGTATGTAGAAATCACGCAAACTTCCGAACGAAACAAGCTATCGACTTCAGACTTGGCACAAGTAGTTGTTATTAATGTAGGTCGGATGGTATTGCAAATGGACCAGATCGGTCCACTTTTACGTATAGCCCTCATATAAACGGACCCCCAAATTTGGCTTGCCGATCCTCTAAGAGAAGCACATTTCATCCGATCCGCCTGAAATTTTGTGCATGGTGTTAGTATATGGTCTCTAACAACCATGCAAAAGTTGGTCCACATCGGTCCATAATTATATATAGCTCCCATATAAACCGATCACCAGATTTGATCTCCGGAGCCTCTTGGAAGACCAAAATTCATCGGATTCAGTTGAAATTTGGTACGTGATGTTAATATATGGCCTCAAAGGCCAATGCAAAAATTGGTCTAAATCGGTCCATACTTATATATAGCCCCCATATAAACCGATCCCCAGATTTGACCTCCGGAGCCCCTTGGAAGAGCAAAATTTATCCGATTCGGTTGAAATTTGGTACGTGATGTTAGTATATGGTATTCAACAACCATGCAGGAATTGGTTCATATCAGTCCATAATTATATATGTTATAGCCCCCATATAAACCGATCTCCAGATTTGAACCCCGGTGTCTTTCGGAGAAGCAAAATTCATCCGATCTGGTTGAAATTTGGTACGTAGTGGTAGTATATCCCCAATCACACAAAAATTGGTCCATATCAAGTTCATAATTGTATATAGCCCCCATATAAGCGAACCCCATATTTCAATTATGGCTCTCTACGTACCGTGCAAAAGTCTCCACCACAAAATAGTTCATAATTTCTTAAAATTTGTAAATTTTACCAATAATTCGCCTATTTTGAACTTCGTATGTCACTAAAAACATTCTTGCAATTTTGAACTCCAATTTTTTTCCTTCAAACTACAAAATATTCTTTAACAAGTGAAAAAAATTAATTACGTCTAATAAATTTTCTTGAATTTATCGAAAAATATTTACTTATTTTTATGATATCAGCGTGATGTCAACATTTGTAATATTGTTTAGTTAAAATTTTCTAAAAATAATCGAAATTTTCTAAAATTAACCAAAATTTTTCTTCTTGATGGGTTCACTGTTTTTTCAGTGTACGCGAATTTGGTGCAAACTGCCACTGACGGACGTATCACAGGATTGGTAGCGGTGCTCGAGTTTGTCGCTATTATTAAATAGTCACAATTTATTGAATTGTTCGAAAAATATTTACTTATTCTTGTGATTTCGGCGTTTGTAATACAGTTACACATAACAGTGATTTGTCATAAAAATGGGCATTAGTAAAAATTTTCTAAAACTCATAATATGTTTTTAATAACTGAATATCACTGATACCAAAACCACTGTGCAATAGTACGGTGTTTAATTTTTCACCCAAGTTGAGGGACAAATGCACAAGCCTTCCAAAGTGAGTTAATTACAGGTTTTATAAACGTTGTTAAACAATTTTTGCCAAGGGTCCTTCTATAAAGTTAAGTAGAATATAGCCCGTGATCAGTGCCAAGCTTTACATACCGAACTTTATTCCTACTTATGTGAATGGGATAACTGAGATTTCACAATTTAAGACATCTTCTTGGAATTGATACTAATGACGCTATTAATCATTAGGCATGACTTCACTAGGCACAAAGCCAAACCTATAATGAGTGAATACACAAAAGGAGTTCGTTAGATACTGCATAATTATCACCACATGAAAAACTAATAATGTTACGATGTATTGACAATTATTAATGGAAAATATTACTCCAATTAATTAAGGAAATAATTGATCTGTTGAAATAATTGAGTCGCCGATTTAGCTTCTATAAAAAAAACATACATTTATGTGAAGAGCTTAGTTAGATGACATTTAAAATATTAAGGTAACATGCACGTATCAGGATTTTTTCTCCAATTTCATAGGTCCCGGTAATTAGTAGGACGGAAAATGGTGGAAAATCGGTTTTGTAATAAACGGTATAAATACCGATCGTATATTTGAATTTTTTGACATCAGATCATAGATATGGAGGAAATATATTTGTTTAATTTCTAAATTATATCATCAATGTATTGTTGCAGCGTTCAGGAAAATCATATGAAGATATAACCTATCATCGAAATAAAAACTTTTATAAGGGGGATCGGTCTATACACTGAAAAAATATTGTCGTGAGACATTGAAGACGCATTTCTCTAATATAACGTTTTTTCCTTGTCCAAAAGCCGATAAACTTTTCAATGAAGTCGTATTGTCCTTCTAATTAGGTGATGCAACTTAAAAATGGGTATCATAACATGAAAGAAAAATTTTTGTTAAGGGCTAAGGTCAACTTCCCAGCAAAAACTGGGTAAACACTAGTGATTCTTTCAGTAATACCGGTAATCAAAAAGTTACTGCTTGCAGTATTACCTGGGATTTAAAAATAATAACTTACCTATGTAGGCAAAAAGTGATTCTTTCTATTAATACCGGTAATCAACAATTTAAATTTGTTGCCTTTTTGCATCTTGACTACAAAGCAAAAACTCGTTCAAATATAGGACATGTTTTTCAACACTTTATTTTAAAGACGTTGTTTACTTCTTTGGCTCGGAATCAACCGAACCGGGCATGCTCTTTTTCAGTGTAGGGGGAGATATGTTAACATAAATACCAATACTAATGATATTTAGTGTTCTTTATGAACCAAGTTAAATTTTGGGCATGTCAGGTGCAAAAAAAAGTCTGTTGTAAAACTTATGCTAAAATGAACTAATATTTATTGCAAAAATTTATTGTGTTTTAGTTTACCAGGTTGGCTGATAAGTCCCCGGTCTGACACATAGATGGCGTCGCTAGTATTAAATGCATATTATTTTTATGTAGTACCAACCTTCAAATGATTCGTGTCAAAATTTGACGCCTGTAAATCAATTAGTTTGTAAGATAGAGCGTCTTTTGTGAATCAACTTTTATTATTGTGAAAAAATGAAAAAAAAGGAATTTCGTGTTTTGATCAGTGTTGGGCGTTATTCAATAAATTTTTATGCAAATAACAAATAATTTTTTATTCGTTATTTTTCATTAGGAATTTTTTGAAATCAAATTTCAACTGTTATCTGTTTATTTGTGTCACAAATAATTATTCGTCATTCGTTAGTTGTTATTTGTCATACAAATAATATTTTTTTTTTTGAATCGAAAAATATAAATTGAATTTATTGAATTCTTCTGATAAAATAATCTTTTTTTTTTGAGGAGCGATAATTGCCTTTATAACTAGGAATGGAGCCGGAAGGTACAACATCCAAAAATAGTGATTCAATTGAATCTGGTTTTTCAATTTTTGATGGAAAATTTTACAGAATTTTAGAAGACGGAGTAAAGAATATCAGTGCTGTGTGCGTGAAATGTGAGCCTGATTTTGTTAAGATAAAAGGAGAGAAAAATTCAACATCAAACTTCATATCTCACCTTAAGAGGCGACATGGTAAGGATGCGTTTGAAGAGTACCAGAGCTTTGAACGCCTAAAACGTTCTCAAGCGAAGGAGGTAATGAGAAAAAATTTTTTTTCACATACGTGCATTATTTGAAATTTTATTTGAAATTTTCGAATAACAAATAAAAAGATGACAAATAAATTGCAGTTATTTGTTTTCACAAATAAACGAATAAAAAAATTATTTGTAATTCCAAATAAAAACTAAATCGAATTTATTCGTTGTCTTTTTATTCGTTATTTAGAATAAATTTTGCCCAACACTGGTTTTGATAAAATACTGTTTTCTGAAGGGGAAAAATACGGTGGAAGCAAAAACTTGGCTTGATAATGAGTTTCCGGACACTGTCCCAGGGAAATCAACAATAATTGATTGGTATGCAAAATTCTAGCGTGGTGAAATGAGCACGGAGGACGGTGAACGCAGTGGACGCCCGAAAGAGGTGGTGGACGCCCGACGAAAACATCAAAAAATCCACAAAATGATTTTGAATGACCGTAAAATGAAGTTGATCGAGATAGCAGAGTCGTTAAAGATATCATATCATTCATCAATATTTGGATATGCGGAAGCTCTGTGCAAAACGGGTGCCGCGCGAGCTCACATTTTACCAAAAACAACAACGTGTTGATGATTCTGAGCGGTGTTTGCAGCTGTTAACTCGTTATACACCCGAGTTTTTCCGTCGATATGTGACAATGGATGAAACACGGCTACATCACTACACTCCTGAGTCCAATCGACAGTCGGCTGAGTGGAAAGCGACTCCGAAGCGTTGAAGGACTCAAAAGTCCGCTGGCAAAGTAATGGCCTCTGTTTTTTGGGGTGCACATGGAATAATTTTTATCGATTATCTTGAGAAGGGAAAAACCATCAACAGTGACTATTATATGGCGTTATTGGAGCGTTTGGAGGTGTTGTTCCACCAAGACAACGCACAAGTCATTGAGAACGATGGCAAAAATTCATGAATTGGGCTTCGAATTGCTCCCCACCCACCGTATTCTCCAGATCTGGCCCCCAGCGACTTTTTCTTGTTCTCAGGTGTGAGGTAAATTCAATGTTTTGGATGTGAAATAAGAAATTTTGTGTTATTTTGACAAATAAATAATTTTTAAACTTTTTTTTTATGATTTTTAATGCTATATAACGCTTTTCAAAAATTCGCAAATTTTCTAGATACGATTTAACGTTTTTGTCAGGTAAATTTAAATAATTTGTACCATTTTATTAATTCTCAATCTGCTTTTAACCTATTTGAAACAAAAAAAAAATAAATTTCCCAAGCGAGTTATAAAAAATTGGCTAAAATTAACTTCCTGTGCAGTTAAAATAAAGAACATGGTTGGGAGGACATTTTTAGAAGTTCTTTTAAAGTTGTGCCTTGAGAAGAACTTCCAATTTTTTTGCTGGGAGGTGACCGCTGAAACTGAGGCCTATTTTGAGGCAAAACTAAAGGAGTACTACCAAAATGGTATCAAAAAATTGGAAGGTCGTTATAATCGTTGTATCGCTCTTGAAGGGAACTATGATGAATAATAAAAACGAATTTTGACAAAAAATGTGGTTTTCTTTGTTAGACCGGGGACTTATCAGCCAACCTTATATAAGGTCTATCTCTCTAACATTAGATGCTCTACCCGACCATAAATCAAACCATTAATTAGTGAGTTACCTACAACTACTTTCCGTCGGAGACCATAAATAAGGGTTTTCAGAGAGTTGCCGTTTCTGAGCTAAGCGAAACATCTCCAATTTTGTATTTTTAATACGTAGAAAATAAATTAGATGGTCAAGCCTTTTAAAATTTCCTTAACAAAAATCTCATAAAAAACACATACCATAACAAACTGTTGTTCTCTTGGCCATAGCAAACTGACAACCATTCGACAAGTATCTATGTTTCGAATCTCGCACTGTGACGTGTATCTGTGGTACGTGTTCAAATTCAACAAGTAAAGCATCTTCCAATGGATCATTCCATTGCCTCATGCCAAAAGAAATGAAAATTACAACAATGTTTACACGTCGAAAAGTAACAACACGAAACATGATTTTCAACCAATTCGAATTACAAAAATATTTTCTAGCAAAACAATCGTTTAGAGAGGATGAAAAATGAAAAAGTAAAAGATAAATGCATATAAAGGGAATAAATTCACCACAATTATAAAATTTAATGAAGGTTAATGTTGGCAAATGCGATATTAGAGTATATCCGAGCTCAGCCTAAAACTATCTCCATAGATAACAATCTCAACATATTTCGTCCACTAAACATCTGTTAATGTCAACTATAAAGAAAGTGTTTATGCAGATCATTTGATTTTGCTCTATGCAGCAAAACGTGATGCACGAAATAGGGTGACAGATTCTTTGTCATATAGTCAGTTTCAAGTGACAACTATAAGCCGATGAGAGGAAACACTTAGAGTACATTACACCATTTAATATTTTATTGCAAGTCTTTCACTACAGCTCTCTCAAAACAATTAACTCATATTCATTGGAAAGTGGTTACATTTTCGCCACCATAAAGAACCTCTAAATTTGTGGTTAGATACAACAAATTTAAGATAAAATAAAATTGGATAATACCGAACTATAATTACCCTTCACTATTGAGAAAAAAGCATACACCCAAATATACTTTACTCCGAAACGAAATTTTAAACAAACGAAATTCCTCTTTCGTATACAGTATTTTCATTTAGAGCAAATTAATCTGAGTTTACGATAAGCGATTCATCGATTGTCTCTAAAATTTTTGAAATCACATTGAAAGAAAAATTTTTTGGTCAAACGAAAACTTGTCTAAAATTTTGTTCCTCCGAAAAGAAAACTCTTCTTTCATTGTATGGAAATGAGAAATTGTTTTTACATGGAAATTGTAAAGGCGAAGAGAAGTTTTGAAGCGATGTTCGTTGGAAAAAAATTACGTTAGAGAGGAAAATATTTTTTGTTGCGTGTATTGTTTCTGTTTAGGCTCCACCAATTAAAAACTTCCACTTTTGAAGTTAATATGCTTTGAAATTTGACAAATAGAAACTACACCATCGCCAACAATCAAACGGTAAATGCTTAAACATTCCATTTTAATACTCTATAAAAATGAAGGTGGTGCGATTTAAGGTCCATTGGGGTCATTTCAATGTTACGGTAAATTCCACAAAAGCAAATAAACCGTTGCTTTTTAACGAGAAAAGTTTCCGCGCCGTGCTATCTTACGAAGGGGTGATCACAATTGGCCAACTATATTATGTGAGTTAACTCCTTGTGACTTCTTTTTTTCCATGACACGATTTCGTATTAGCAGGCCGCTGATTCAAGACACGCTTGATAGATGTAACAGGTTGGCTGATAATTCCCCGGTCTGACACATAGATGGCGTCGCTAGTATTAAATGCATATTATTTTTATATAGTACCAACCTTCAAATGATTCGTGTCAAAATTTGTAAGTCAATTAGTTTGTGAGATAGAGCGTCTTTTGCGAAGCAAGTTTTGTTATTGTGAAAAAATGGAATTTCGTGTTTTGATAAAATAGTGTTTTCTGAAGGACAAAAATACAGTGGAAACAAAAACTTGGCTTGATAATGAGTTTCCGGACTCTGCCCCAGGGAAATCAACAATAATTGATTGGTATGCAAAATTCAAGCGTGGTGAAATGAGCACGGAGGACGGTGAACGCAGTGGACGCCCGAAAGAGGTGGTTACCGACGAAAACTTAAAAAAAATCCACAAAATTATTTTGAACGACCGTAAAATGAAGTTGATCGAGATAGCAGAGGCTTTAAGATATCAAAGGAACGTTAGTCATATCATTCATCAATATTTGGATATGCGGAAGCTCTGTGCAAAATGGGTGACGTGCGAGCTCACATTTGTTGATAATTCTGAGCTGTGTTTGCAGCTGTTAACTCGTAATACACCCGAGTTTTTCCGTCGATATGTGACAATGGATGAAACATAGGTCCATCACTACACTCCTGAGTCCAATTGAAAGTCGGATGAGTGGACAGCGACCGGTCAACCGTCTCCGAAGCGTGGAAAGACTCAAAAGTCCGCTGGCAAAGTAATGGCCTCTGTTTTTTGGGATGCGCATGGAATAATTTTTATTGATTATCTTGAGAAGGGAAAAACCATCAACAGTTACTATTATATGGCGTTATTGGAGCGTTTGAAGGTCGAAATCGCGGCGGCAAAACGGCCCCATATGAAGAAGAAAAAAGTGTTCTTCCACAAAGACAACGCATCGTGCCACAAGTCATTGAGAACGATGGCAAAAATTCATGAATTGGGCTTCGAATTGCTTCCCCACCCACCGTATTCTCCAGATCTGGCTCCCAGCGACTTTTACTTGTTCTCAGACCTCAAAAGGATGCTCGCAGGGAAAAATTTTGGCTGCAATGAAGAGGTGATCGCCGAAATTGATGCCTATTTTGAAGCAAAACTGAAGGAGTACTACCAAAATGGTATCAAAAAATTGGAAAGTCATTTTATCGCTCTTGAAGGCAACTATGTTGAATAATAAAAACGAATTTTGACAAAAAATGTATTTTTCTTTGTTAGACCGGGGACTTATCATCCAACCTTAAGAGTAGGTTTTTAAAACAGAGCTTGAGGTTGTGAGAAACCCTTCGGAATAATGAGTGTCACATGGCACCACTAAGGAAACCAATTCAGCACATTATTTTAGGCTGTTTCACAATCCGATGTAGTGTCGTGATAATGGATGAAGCATAGTTTCACTAGTACTCTCTGGGAACAAAGAAATGGTCAAAACAGTAGATGGCGCAGTACACAGTTTATTAGAGGACTATTATATGCTGATTTATTAGACCGATTAGAAGAAGGCAATGATGGGCCATTTCGGAATAGAAACGACTAATGGACTTTTTGTTGAATTCTTGATATATTTACAATCCGATTCAACCTTATTGATCGCCATTTGATTTTGGCCGGGATAATTTCTGGGACCTTGAAATTATCATAATTTCTGGGATTTAGAAATTATGAGTCATATTGACTTCCAGCACCCAAACAAAGTCTGCTTGGATCCAACGATTTTGACCTTTCATTTAAACTTTTGGTATTTGGTCATTAAATTAAAAATATTTTTACGAATCTATCTAGCTTTAAGCTAGTCTCTATACAAGGTTGGGTAAAGTGGCAGCCCGATATTTCAAGCTCACTTAGACTAACCAGTCCATGGTGAAGCCTATTTGAACGAAAGATGCAACATCCTCAAAATAAGTCTTACCTTTAATCCCAAGATTCTTTACGCCATTTAATTTAAAGATTATATCTTTATATTATAAATGTTTTTCTGTATGCTAAGGAAAATTTGCCTTAATTCAAAAACATACCCAGAAAAAAAGTAAACTGTTTTATAGGAAGAATGAACTATCTAGCGCGAAAATTGAATTAAATTGTTCTACACATTTTCAGATTTCTACAAAACAGTGTTAAAACAAGAAAAATTATGGTGATTTCAATTGGTAAAAAATATGTTGCATATTTTACACCTTACCCGCATAAATCGAAAAATTTTGTCCGATTGGAAAATTCAGTGCAGCCTACCCAAAATGTGCACGTACGATTGACGGGGTGTTACCCATCGCAAGAGCAAAAGTGTAACCCATTTTACACCGTAGCTGGTCTAGGGTGCAGATGGTTACACTTTCAATCAGATGTTGAAGACGCTTTTATTCTTCGACCTAAATAATAGAGTTGGTGCAAATACAAAAGAAAGTGCGTGACGCGTGTATTGTGGTTGCTTTTCAATTTCTTCAACACTGCTGATTAATTTACCAAGAAGAAGCATATCAATTGTTTAGTGCCGCGACAACAAAATTCGATATTAAATATTTTTAATATTATAGCAAAAAGCAAATGCGTTCTTTTGCCAACACCATTGTAGATGCGCTATTGTAGAGTAGTTCTTCTGACGATGATGAAGAACTTAAAACATTAGTGCTTGGACGAAATGACCAACGGCGAGTTAAAAACTTTGTTGAGGATGTAATTAATTTGTACTCTGAAGTAGAGGTAAGATCATTAAAAATATATAAAATCAGAAGTTTTAACAATTTCCCTTAGTTCAAGAAAAATTTGCGTGTTAGTCGAGATTCCAATAATAGTTGTTAATAATAATCGAAATATTTCCGCCAAATTTATTTTGTTTTGATTTTATATAAGTGTTGCACTTTTTTGTTCGTTTTCACACGCAAACGGTGTTGTCATTGCAAGGGGTTTAGGCGACAATGTGGTAACACCATAAAATGTTGTACCATTTGTATGCAACACTTTTTTTCACAAACGAAATCACCATTAAATGTCCTTGTTAACCGCAATTCACGAAGAAGGTGAAAAATTAACAAAAAGTAAAGAAATACCCATGTTGGTATTTCTTTACTTTGGGCTGTGGAAAATGACGAAAAAATAATAAAATTTAACGGCCAACCAATCATTTGTTAAGAACGATGGACTTGTAAACGGATGTGAACGGATACTGTTACACAGAAAAAAATGTAACCACAATTTTTCCACTTAAAAATTTGATTGAATTAAAAAAAATATTCAATTAAAATTTAATTGATTCCACAAATTTTTAATTGAAACAAGAATCAATCACAAAATAATTTTTTAATTGGATCAATGTAATTTTTAATTGACTATGGTGATTGATACTATTTTTTCCGTGATTGAAGACATTTCAATTAAAAATTAATTGGTTTAATTAATTTCGTGATTGAAGACAAACCCAACCTACTGCACTCAAATCGATGTTTTGACGGTGGCAAAGGAAATGAGATATGTTTGTACGAATTTATTTCGGCATTAGCCGGCTATCATGTAAAACCTTTTTTCGGAAGGTTCAAGTGTGGTTCACTTTTGGGTTTAGTGAACGGCCTGAATTTATTCTGATAATTGGTTGATGGTTTTGCTGCAAGTAGAAGATGCTGATGAGGATTGTGGTAATTCCGAAACGTGCGTCCATCCAACCATCTTGCAGTCTATAGGGCTTTGCCCAAATAAATTTGACTAACATTCTTTTCCTCTGTTAGTTAAGCTACACTTGTAGTTTAGTCAATGCATGGTTTTAAGCTGAAAGAGAAGACACATGCGTGATCAGAAGGGCACCTATAATATCCAATTTGTTTTTATTTATTTAAGCGAATTCATACAGTTTGTCAAGAAAGTGTTTTGACAATGGGATCAAAATTATGTTTTGTTCCAAAATTAAATACAATGAAATTTTAAAATAATATTTTATTATGTATTTTGCAAAGTATACATACGTACACAGAATTAAAAATTTAATAAAATATTTAATATTTCAATTTTTTTGGATTTGAAATAGTTGGCAATGTCAAAAGACTTTCTTGACATACTGTATATGATGCTTAACTTATACTACAACTAGTCTCTATTATGAAAAAGTGACTAACCAGTAGTTTATTTATTAACAGTCAATAGACTTATAGAAATTAATATCTCCTAAGACTAAACTAGGACAATTTTTGTTGTAAATTTTTCATATATTAAAGCGAGTTAATAAATCATGTGGTTTGAAGCGGAGCAATCTTCTAGGTTGATTGGAAGTTTGGAGTACGGGCTTCGCGATTTGTGTAGTTCTGTAGGCGGAAATCATTTTTAAGTCTCGGTGGAGGTCACTATTTCGGACATACCATGGAGTGTTTACTGCACTTCTTATCACTTCGTTTTGAAACCTTTGTATTTTTTCGATAGAACTATTTGCCACACATCCCCATAGTTGAATGCCATATATCCATACTGGTTTTAAAGCTTGTTTATATATTCAGAGATTATTATCTATGGAGAGGGCAGAATTTGTTCCAATTAACCAGCGGTATTTAATATTTAGTTCTTCGCACTTTTTATCAATATGAATTTTTCCAATTTAATTTAGAATCCAGTGTAAAACCAAGATATTTTGCTGAGTTTGATCACACTCTACAAGAGGTTTGGTCCTATTAACCCTTTCGACCCCGAATTTTTATAGGTATCGCAAAAAATTTTTTTTTTTACTTTTAATCATGTTGAAGTCATTTAAGAAGCGTCTAGTCAAAATTTCGGGTCGCCACGCCCATTCGTTAAGGCGGTAGAGAATGTTGCCTGTTGGCAACTTTGGGCAATTGTGACTACAAAATAGTTTGTTTTGTAATGAAAGGCGTATTACGTTTTATAGGATTTTTTTTAAGTTTTTTGTTATTTTACAGTAAATATCTAAGTATATATTTACTGTAAAATAACAAAAAACTTAAAAAAAAGTTTTTTTGGAATTTCAATCACGCTCAAACACATTCACGAAGAAATATTTGTACTCACGCACGCCATGTGGATAGGAATTCACGGTCACAAAATGAAAAGTCATACTCGCGCATGCTAACACATGAACAACGTTTATGTCTCACGCTTTCGCACGATTCACCACAATTTTCGAAATTCACGACAAATCTCGTGAGTTACGAATATTCACGGAACACGAGAATTTTCGTGGCTCAATAAAATTCTGGTAATTAACGAAATTTCTCGTGACTCACGCTATTGAAATCTTAAGCGTGATTAAATAAGTAAAGGTGATTAAAATCGGTGAGCTTGAATTCAATCGTGAACGTGAAATTGTTCGTGATTGTGACTTTTTGTGTCTCTGTTTTACCGTGAGTGTGAATTTTATGGTGAACATGAATTTTATCGTTAACGTGAATTTTATCCTGAGCGTGAGTTGGATCGTGAAAGTAAATTTTTATCGGGAGCGTGATTTCGGAGAAATTTTACTCATTCACAATCACGAACATAATTTGATTTTTACTCACACGCCACACATTTTTCTTTAGTCCCGCACATTCACGAGATTTCGTTTAAATTTCATTCACGGTTTCGCGTGAATCACGCGTGACTCACGAAAATGTGTTTTTTTTTTTGTTCTTAACCCATGTCAATTTAACTGCACGCAAAAAAATAATTCTTTCCTCCCAAACGAAATTTTAGACAAACAAAGTTCGTTTCTCATTTGCTTTTCGCTGTAAGGAAGTGTATTTGGGAGAAAAGTATATACTTTTTGTGATAAACGTTTATTCTTTTCCAGGATGTAAAAACAATTTCATAAGGACAAACTCAAAAAAAAAACATTGTTTTCTTGCTAATTGCATTTTCCCTCACATCTTTCTCACATCCACGATGTTTTTTAGTTCTTAACACCTTTTCCTGTAATACCAACAATGTAGAAGAAATTATACGATTTTATAAATTTTTAAATTTTGTTTACCTTTCGCCTGGACGGAGAATCGAACCGCGGACCATGCACTTTGTAAGCCAACACACTAACCACTGAGCTATGTACCTGTTATGGTCATCAATAGATAAATATCCATATACGTTATATTTATATAGCATAGCTTGCGGCGCCCACGAACCGAATAAACAAAGTTTATTTAACAGAAACAAACATTTAGTTTGGCACCGTGGTGCAGTGGTTGCTACGTCCGACTTGCATGCCAAGGGTCGTGGGTTCGATCCCTGCTTCGACCAAAGTTTTTTTTTGTTTTTTTTTTTTAACATATATTCCAGATATGTTCGGAAGATTCCGAAAAAATGTTCAACATTACATTGTAGTATATTAAATTTTGAACTGTAAAATATGTCTTATTAAAGACCTAAAGTCAGAAAAGAACAGTGTTTGATATAAACGAAATTGACTGTGTTGTTGTTTCAAAAATAACTTTTTTTATTGAAAAAATAAAAATTTTGTAGCAAACGAATTTTTTTGGTGATAAAAGTTTAAAATTTTCGAAGCAATTCAAAAAACTCTAACAAAAGAAAATCGTTTTCGGTACACGTTTTCCAAACGTTTTTTTTTTCTTTGCGTGTGGCGGTGTAAAAAAACCAAAATATTATAAAGCGCCATTATTCGTGCTAATCCACTAGTATGTTGGCAAGAAGGCTTCCTCCCTTTTTAAGATTCCTTCCAAATTCCCCACTGCACTGCAGATACGTTTTCCACATCATCGCCGCATTTCTCGTCACTGGGACATCCCAATCGAAGTTCACAATTTTTGTCAAAATCATTGTTTTTCAAATCTTTTTTCTCCAGGTCTTATGTCCAAAAAAAATGTAATTTTACTACCACAATTGCCCAAAGTTGCCCACAGGCAACTTTTCAATTTTAAAAATTTCACATCTGTTGTTTTTTTGCAATTCTAAGATTTGACTTCCAAAAATATTTTATTTGACATGTACTACATCAGATTTAATAAAAACATTCAACATGTTAGTTGTAATTTTTGAGAAAAGTCACATGTATAGAAACCTCTTTTTAAATTCGCAAATATTTTTTTCTTGAGGCACGTGCATATTAATGAAAAAATTGTTACCAATTGACAACCAAATTTGCTGATCTTTCATTCAACTTGAAGATAACACTTGTAGCTTTCGATACCGTTACAGTTTTAGTAACAAAAACAACGCTGACAGTAAGTCTCAAAACACAAAAAGTTGCCCACAGGCAACTTTAGGGTCGAAAGGGTTAATAATAAACCATGTGATTATGTGCCCTCTATCTATCTCATGGTGTAGGGTGCTCCTTCAAATCTGGCCATACAAACGATAATAGTGTGAAAATACATGTCATGTTTCTTGCCCACATAAAATGTCTAAAAATCCCCAAAAGAACAAACAACAGAACGACAATGAAACTTGCTGACAGACATAAAATTCACTATCGCATTCACAATGGTGCTACAAGGGAGTCAATTCGAAATATCAAGCTGGCTAGCAAAGTGCGTTGGTTTTGTCATACCCAGCCTGAAAATGTTCTATTTCATGTCCTATGTCATGTGTATCATGGCTTTACTTGTCTAACCAAACAGGCCAACCAGCCAATGAGCCAAACGTAAAAGGAAGAAGGTAAATCCCCCTCTAGGAACACTATAGAGAATGAAAAACTCTAGCTAACTCAATGATCAACTAAATAAAACCGAAAAAAACTTATATTCGAATGGACAGGAAACATTGCTTGATTTGAAGGAAATGTTGATTTTGACCAAGTGTTTGGCTAAATGTTAGTATGTGGGCTTTACAACACTTTGCCATGAATGTCGTCGTCTAGAATAGGCCCAAATAAAATTATAGCATTTTATAATCAATTAAGTGTGAGAAGTAGTGAGTGCGATGCATGTTCTAGTCAATGACTTTACAAAGATGTTCAATTGATTTTTTTTTTTGTGTTGCTAGATCTGATGATCTTGAAATTTCTTCATGTTATTATTAAATAACATTGGGAGGATGTTCATTGGCTCATATTCTCTTATGATTTAGTTTTTTTGGGCATCTAGAAATTTAAATTTTTATTCGATTTGTCTTATATTAAAGAATTTTTAATTTTTTAATGGACTTATCCTCCAATATTAAATATTAATTTCATTACGGCTGCCATTCAAAATATATCCAATATTAAACAAGTACCCGTATCATTACGTCCGTAGAATGGATTGAACATGGTGGTATTTGCAGGATCGAGAAAAGTCGATGAAATACGATAGATATCATTGCAAAAAAGGTCTTTACACTGCATACAATCATCGCGATTACGAATACATCTATCAATATTTGTGGTAGCTTTAGAAATGTTCGCCAACGTTGAGTTGAGTACACTAAAAATACATTCCTGGTATGTTTTGATGTATATATCAGCCTTATTTTTGGCAGATGTCAGTTGACTGGAAAATGTCTGATGACTAGTAAAGGTGAATGAATTTGTTGCGGTCACCTATAATAATAAGAAAAAACAAAATTAGCAAATGATTCAAATATATAGACAGAAAAATATATTAAACTAATATGAAAGATTATGCCTTCTTAATTGAAGGACTCAAATTTTACACAATATTAAGGACATTAAGAAATTTCTTTGAAATAAAGATTACTATTTGTTGCTAAATTTAAGATCTTTCAATGTTGCGTCTCTACACAAAATTAATTGATCGAATTATTTTGTGATTGAAATGTCTTCAATCACCGAAATGATTGCAACAATCACCAAAGTCAATTAAAAAATTAATTGATCCAATTAAAAACTTAATTGATATTATTAATTCCGATAATTGATTTTTATTTTAATTAAAAAAATTTTGAAGCCCTCCTATTTTTAAGAGTTTTCAAGTGAATCGGACGATATCTCTCAATATATGATGGAGCTGGACTAGAAAAGACAATTGTACGCAAGGAAAAATTTAAAAATCTTTTTAGAATTCTTTCTATTCTATTACTGTGGACTTCATAGAAAGGGTTCCACATGAACGAACAATATTCAAGATTCTATTCTATTGAAGAATAAATTAGTTTAATAGAGTATGAATTTTTGCAATTTCTCTTTATTAAGGCTAATAACGAATACGCTTTCGGAATTATTACGTTAATATGACTAGCACAAGTAAACTTCGAGTCAAATATTACTCCCAAATCTTTAACCTCATCAACTCGCTTTAAGCTATGTCCACATAAGTTGTAATAAAAACAAGTACATACGGCCGTAAGTTTGGCCAGGCCGAAGCTTATGTACCCTCCACCATGGATTGCGTAGAAACTTCTACTGAAGACTGTCATCCACAATCGAATTACTTGGGTTGCGGTAACTTTTGACGATGACAAGGTATCTTAAAACTTCCTAATACCGTAGTCCATACGTGGTATGTATTAAACTTAAAATGGCCGATTAAATAGGTATATAATTAAGTTTGACAAAATTTTCTATAGAAATAAAATTTTGACAAAATACAATTTTGACAACATTTTGTATAGAAGTAAAATTTGGACAAAATTTTCTATAGAAATACGATTTTAACAAAATTTTCTATAGAAATAACATTTTGACAAAATTTTCTATTGAAACAAATTTTACAAAATTTTCCAAAGATTTAAAATTTTGACAACATTCTCTATAGAATTAAAATTTTGACCACATTTTCTACAGAAATAAAATTTTGCCACAATTTTCTATAGAAATAAAATTTGTCAAAATTTTCTATTGGAATAAAATTTCGACAAAATTTTCTATAGAAATAAAATTTTGACAAAATTTTATATAGAAATAAAATTTTGCTAGATTATTTTGCTCGGGTGGCAAGCATGATTATGAACCGATATGGACCAATTTTTGTGTGATTGGGGATCAGCTATATATAACTATAGACCTATATGGACCAATTTTTGCATGGTTGTTAGAGACCATATACTAACACCACGTACCAAATTTCAACAGGATCGGATGAAGTTTACTCCTCTAAGAGGCTCCGGAGTTCAAATCTGGGGATCGGTTTATATGGAGGCTATATATAATTATGGACCGATATGGACCAATTTTTGCATGGTTGTTAAAGACCATATACTAACACCATGTACCAAATTTCAGCCGGATCGGATAAAATTTGCTTCTCTTAGAGCAATCGCAAGCCAAATTTGGGGGTCCATTTATATGGAGGCTATACGTAAAAGTGGACTGATATGGACCAATTTTTGCATCGTTGTTAGAGACCATATACTAACATCATGTACCAAATTTCAGCCGGATCGGATAAAATTTGCTTCTCTTAGAGCAATCGCAAGCCAAATTTGGGGGTTCATTTATATGGGGGCTATACGTTAAAGTGGACTGATAGGGACCAATTTTTGCATGGTTGTTAGAGACCATATACTAACATCATGTACCAAATTTCAGCCAGATCGGATGAAATTTGCTTCTCTTAGAGCAATCGCAAGCCAAATTTAGGGATCCGTTTATATGGGGGCTATACGTAAAAGTGGACGGATATGGTCCATTTGCAATACCATCCGACCTACATCAATAACAACTACTTGTGTCAAGTTTCAAGTCGATAGCTTGTTTCGTTCGGAAGTTAGCGTGATTTCAACAGACGGACGGACGGACGGACATGCTCAGATCGACTCAGAATGTCACCACGAGACAGAATATATATAGGATGGAGGTATATTAACTTTGTCATTCCGTTTGTAACACATCGAAATATCGATTTCCGACTATATAAAGTATATATATTCTTGATCAGGGAGAAATTCTAAGACGATATAACGATGTCCGCCTGTCTGTCTCTTGTAATCACGCTACAGTCTTCAATAATGAAGCAATCGTGCTGAAATTTTGCACAAACTCGTCTTTTGTCTGCAGGCAGGTCAAGTTCGAAGATGGGCTATATCGGTCCAGGTTTTGATATAGTCCCCATATAAACCGACCTCCCGATTTGGGGTCTTTGGCTTATAGAAATCGTAGTTTTTATCCAATTTGCCTGAAATTTTAAATCTAGAGGTATTTTATGACCATAAAGAGGTGCCAAAAATGGTGAGTATCGGTCCATGTTTTGGTATAGCCCCCATATAGACCGGTCTCCCGATTTTACTTCTTGGGCAGTTTTTATTCAATTTACCTGAAATTGGAAATCTAGAGGTATTGTAGGACTACAAATACGTGTGCCAAAAATTGTGAGTATCGGTCCATATTTTGGTATAGCCCCCATATAGACCGATCTCCCGATTTTACTTCTTGGGCTTATAGAAACCGCAGCATTTATTCAATTTACCTGAAATTGGAAATCTAGAGGTATTGTAGGACCACAAATACGTGTGCCAAAAATTGTGAGTATCGGTCCATGTTTTGGTATGGTCCCCATATAAAACGACCTCCCGATTTGGGGTCTTGGGCTTATAGAAACCGTAGTTTTTATCCAATTTGTCTGAATTGCAATTGGAAATCTAGTGGTATTTTCGGGTCATAAAGAGGTGTGCCGAAAACGGTGAGTATCGGTCCATATTTTAGTATAGCCCCCATAAGAACGATCTCCGTAGTTTTTATCTGACTTGCCTGAAATTGTAAATATTCTGGTATTTTAGGCTCACAAAAACGTGTATCGGATTAAGTTTTTATCGGTCCATTTGGTAATGCCGCCATATAAACCGACTTCACTTCTTGAGGGTGTAGAAGGCGCACTGATCATGAAAATTGCTTAAAACTCAATGTCAAATTTCCAGATTTTACTTCTACAGATTTAAGATTTCAAATCAAGACGTTATTTTATAATTTTCTTGCACACTTACAAGAGATGTTAATGATTCCTCTAAAACTCAAACAAAAATGGTTCTTATAAATCAAGAATCTGATATAGTCCTCATAGGTGAAATTTTTAAATTTATCTTCGGGAAGTGTCCTCAAGCCCTTCTGAAATTTCAAAGGAAACCCTAATATTTGCTTCATGATGGTGGGTATTTAAGATTCGGCCCGGCCGAACTTAGTGCTGCAAATACTTGTTTTTTGCGTACGTTAGTTAAATGAACTAAAAAACGGGAAAAAATTATCCTCAAATTAAGCAAAAAGATTTACAGAATTCGCGCTTCCCACAAAATAGTTCATTATTTCTTTAAATTTGTAAATTTTACCAAAAATGTGTTCATCATGAACTTCGTATGTCACTAAAGAAATTCTTGCATTTTTTAACTCCAAGTTTTTCATTAAACTAGAAAATTATCTTTGACAAGTGAAAAAAATTAATTATGCCTAATAAATTTTCTTGCATTTGTCGAAAAATATTTACTTATTTTTGTGATATCGGCAACATGTCAGCGTTTGTAATACTGTTTAGTTCAAATTTTCTAAAAATATTCAAAATTGTTTTTTTTTTTTTATTTCAGCTTAAAACCATACATTGACTAAACTACAAGTGTAGCTTAACCAACAGAGGAAAAGAATGTTTGTCAAATTTATTTGGGCAAAGCCCTATAGACTGCAAGATGGTTGGATGGACGCACGTTTCGGAATTACCACATTCCTCATCAGCATCATCTACTTGCAGCAAAACTATCAACCAATTATCAGAATAAAATCAGGCAGTTCATTAAACCCAACAATAAACCACACTTGAACCCTCCGAAAAAAGGTTTTACATTGATAGCCGAAATAAATTCGTACAAACATCTCTCTTTTCCTTTGCCACCATCAAATCAACGATTTGAATGAAGTTGGCTGGGTTTTATATCGAGCGTGCTTCCTCTTCTTTCTTTCATTCAAAATTTTCTAAAATTAGCCAAAAATTTTCTTCCTGGTGGGTTCACTGTTTTTTCAGTGTTCTTGAAGACGACGAATATCAGATAATGTATTTATACGCAAGAAAACCTTCAAGTCATCTGCATATGTTACAATAACACATTAGAAAACTTTACACAGTAGTGAATATCATTCATAAACAAAGCAAAAAGTAGAGGTCCCAAAATACTCTCCTGCGGGATCCCGGAAGTCGCTTTATAGATATATGAGCAGTAGTCATCAACACAAACAAAGTAACTTCTATCCATCAAATTAGATCTAATCCAATCAAGAAATTTTGAATGGAATCCCAAAGAAAATAATTTATTAACTAGCACGTGGAGAGATACCTTGTCAAAGGTTTTAGAAAAATCGGTGCAGATAGTATCTACTTGCATACCAAGTTCAAAACTAGTTAGGCAGTAGTTACTAAATACCGCCAATTTCTCAACGTACTAAATATTGTCCTTTCCGAATTACTTGCCATATATACTTGTTTTTTTTTATTTTACTTACTGCACTTCCAAGACATCTTGTGTAGTTCATAGGAAAAGAAGTATTATATTTCATATTGCAGGAGATGACTTCATTCTCAAAGAATTTTCCATAGTGATCCGCCAATGTACGATTTGTCGAGACCATGGACTGTGTCAAATATGAAGCTTGACTCTTGGCAGGGTTAATACAATTATCCTCCATTGTAAACTTGGCCCATGCTGTCGAAGGTATACTACTTCTGAATTTCTCAATGCAATTTTTGGTAAAACTACTCAATAATGTTAAAGGATATAGCATTTCTTCAACTCGTATTATTTCATTGATTAAAGGATTTTTTTGATATTCCAAATTGTTAACTCGATCCAAATAAGCTCGCTCAAAATGTTTAATTTGCCAATCATAATACCAAATATTTCCAGCATACTGGCGTCTAAAGGCCTCGATAAAATTATCGTTACGTATCAAATGATGGTTGTCAAAGACATTCTAAAAAGAGAAGAATAGAATTAGAATTATTAACCAAAAAAATATTATTACTCCAAAATTGTTCATACCTGCTGTGTCTTAGTTATTGTAAACAAAAATAAAAAAGTTAAAATTTTTAAATAAATCATTATCTTTGAACATATTTCTCAACGATATATAAACGACTAGTGAAGTCTTTTTCCTATAAGCATTATGGTTTTTATATCAAGAGTCTCAATGTTCAAGCGTACGCAAATATTTTGTTCTCATGCCATCGTTATTTATTTGATTATTTATTTTTGGCACTTTACTTTGTTGTAAAAAGATAATACAATTCTAAAGAAAAATAAAACAATTTCCAAATATGACTGACATTTTTATCGGAGGGGAATTTTCGTTTATGTTTCAATTATGACTAAAATGATGTCTTATCTACAGCAATGAAATACTTCATACATTTCTGAAGAACCATTAACTGATTTGGAAAAGTAAATACATAGCAAACTGTATCAAAGATAAGTTTGTGTACATTGTCTGAGGTCAGTTTTTCAAAAAAGCAAAAAAATTGGGTATTCACCAATTGCGTTGATTTGGAATCTACAAGGATGGCACAGTAAATCAAAATTAAAAGAAACAAGAAAATGAGCTCGAGGTCTGTATGTTTAATTTTTATTTTTTATTTGTTCAATATTTCGACTATTCATTGAAAGACTTCATCGGGAAAAATTTTCTGTGTATGCTAATAGAAAAGGAAATATATACACAATACATTAAAATAAGTACAAATTGCATGTTACATTAAAAACACTCACGAAAAGAATCAAAATAATACACCAACTGTAGAGTAAAGAGCAAACGACTCGATGTCTATTGCATTACTAACTCTTACTCTGCCAGTGTTGTCAGATTAGGGGATTTTTCCCCAAAATGGGGATTTTTTGTCGTGGTTGGGGATGTTTTTTCACTTTGGGGATCTTTGGGGATTTGGATGGGGATAACGTCGTGACTTGGGGATTTTTCTGAGGATATTTCCACTTTCAATCACAGTATTTTTATGAAAGTGTAAAAGCGAAGTACAATAACGCTTATTGGCTTTGATAGATTTTGCAAAATATTCCTCTCCAACTAAGAGGTACTTCACAAATTTTCTATAGAAATAAAATTTTAACAAAATTTTCTATATAAACAAAATTTTGACATTCGCTATAAAAATAAAATTTTTAAACTTTTTATATAGATATACAATTTTGACACAATTTTCTATAGATGTGCAATTTTGACAAAATTTTTTATAAAAAGAAAATGTTGACAAACTTTTTTAAACTACTAAAATTTTGAAAAAGTTTTCTATAGAAATAGAATTTTGACAACATTTGCTATAGAAATAAACATTTTACAACATTTGCCGCTATAGAAGTAAAATTTTGACAAAATTTTCCATAGAAATAAAATTTTGACAAAATAACAGATTGGCTGATAAGTCCCCTGTCTGACACTTAGATGGCGTCGCTAGTATTAAATGCATATTATTTTTATATAGTGCCAACCTGATTCGTGTCAAAATTTGACGTCTGTAAGTCATTAGTTTGTGAGATAGAGCGTCTTTTGTGAAGCAACTTTTGTTATTGTGAAAAAAATGGAAAAAAAGGAATTTCGTGTTTTGATAAAATACTGTTTTCTGAAAGGAAAAAATACGGTGGAAGCAAAAACTTGGCTTGACAATGAGTTTCCGGACTCTGCCCCAGGGAAATCAACAATAGTTGATTGGTATGCAAAATTCAAGCGTGGTGAAATGTGCACGGAGGACGGTGAACGCAGTGGACGCCCGAAAGAGGTGGTTACCGACGAAAACATCAAAAAAATCCACAAAATGATTTTGAATGACCGTAAAATGAAGTTGATCGAGATAGCAGAGGCCTTAAACATATCAAAGGAACGTGTTGGTCATATCATTCATCAATATTTGGATATGCGGAAGCTCTGTGCGACATGGGTGCCGCGCGAGCTTACATTTGACCAAAAACAACAACGTGTTGATGATTCTGAGCGGTGTTTGCAGCTGTTAACTCGTAATACACCCGAGTTTTTCCGTCGCTATATGACAATGGATGAAACATGGCTCCATCACTACACTGCTGAGTCCAATCGACAGTCGGCTGAGTGGAAAGCGACCGGTGAACCGTCTCCGAAGCGTGGAAAGACTCAAAAGTCCGCTGGCAAAGTAATGACCTCTGTTTTTTGGGATGCGCATGGAATAATTTTTATCGATTATCTTGAGAAGGGAAAAACCATCAACAGTGACTATTATACGGCGTTATTGGAGCGTTAGAAGGTCGATATCGCGGCAAAACGGACCCATATGAAGAAGAAAAAAGTGTTGTTCCACCAAGACAACGCACCGTGCCACAAGTCATTGAGAACGATGGCAAAAATTCATGAATTGGGCTTCGAATTGCTTCCCCACCCACCGTATTCTCCAGATCTGGCCCCCAGCGACTTTTTCTTCTTCTCAGACCTCAAAAGGATGCTCGCAGGGAAAAAAATTGGTTGCAATGAAGAGGTGATCGCCGAAACTGAGGCCTATTTTGAGGCAAAACCGAAGGAGAACTACCAAAATGGTATCAAAAAATTGGAAGGTCGTTATAATCGTTGTATCGCTCTTGAAGGGAGCTATGTTGAATAATAAAAACGAATTTTGACAAAAAAATGTGTTTTTCTTTGTTAGACCGGGGACTTATTAGCCAACCTATTATTCTATAAAAATAAAATTTTGATACAATTTTCTATAGAAATAAAACTTTGACAACAGTTGCTATATAAATAAAAGTTTTAAAAAATTTCTATAGAAGTAAAATGTTGACAAGTTTTTTATAGGAATAAAATATTGACAAAATTTTTTAAACGAATAAAATTTTGAGAAAATGTTCTATAGAAAAAGAATTTTGGCAACAGTTGCTATAGAAATAAAATTAAAAAACAAAATCTATAGAAATATAATTTTGACAACATTTGCTGCTATAGAAATGAAATTTGGACAAAATATCCTGTAGAAATAAAATTTTAAATAATTCTTGTTTGAATTTTCTACAATTTTTGGTAGATTGTTTTTGGCTGGAATAGTATAACTTTCAGAAAAAAACTCCGCAATTTTTATTGCAAAACACAAATCGCTGACTGACTTGCTGAAGTCCTTACCTATTAAAGAATTCGATATTTTAAGATTGTTTTTATTTTTCATAGAATAAAATTTTACATACATGCAATAGTTATATGAATTTTCCTTTGGGGATTTTTCATGGGGAAATATATTTCAGTTGAGGATTTGTTGGGGAAATAATTTCGTAATTTTGGGGACCTCTCTCAAAAAAATCTGGCAACAGTGTATTATGCTGCGCTTTGCTTTTTCTAATTAGATTTATGTTACTCGCTTCTCTGTTGGTGTATTGGGAATGTGCAACATCTCCAGTGTTAGTCTCTTGTTGTAATTACTCTCACACTGTAACACACGTGCTCTCTCCAAATCTGGGTGATGATGTTCTGCTGCACAGTGGGTTGATAATGCTGTTTTTTTGTATAGGTCTCTGCAAACGGTGTTTCAGATCTGATTTTTGGCCTGATAGTCGAGTTTTTAATTTATTTTTTGTAGTTCCTATGTAAAACTTGTCACACACGTCTTTTTCGTTCCCATAGCACTTTATTTCGTATATTAAATTGGATTTATCCATGTTGTCAATTTTTGATTTTAAATTAGTAAATAATTTTTGTAGTGTATTATTGCTTTTCGGGGCTATTGCGAAGTTATTCTTGTCAATAAAATTGGTATTACTGACCCTTTCGTGTAATTTTGGAATATATATACGACCGATTTGTAAAAAAGTGTTTGCTTCAATTTGGCTGGCTGTACTTTGTTCCTTCTAACCACTCCAAGTAAATGCGTCTGCTATGATCAACTGTCTTCGCCTCTTTTTTCTAGACATGATATAATCTTTCTCGTCTATGATTTCTCTGTAGATGTTTCATGTGAGACTGTAACTTATAGGGATTTTAGGAATGTGGACTACAATGAACTTTTACGGAGCTCCCAGGATGTGCCATGGAGTGATATTTATCACATGTCTAACGTAGAAGACAAGGTAGTTTTTCTTGAACGGAAAATAAATAAAGTTTATGATAAAGTCGTGCATGTAAGAACTAGGTGCGTACGTACAGAACAACAACCTTGGTTTTCTCACACCATAATGGTTGCTATCAGGATGAGGAATGAGGCATACGCAAGATGGCGACGATTTAAGACGTCTAGATTACACGATGAATTTAAGATTCTTAGACCTGAGGTCGTGAAACTAGTTCGAGATGCGGGAGTTCCACAGGGGTCTGTATTAGGACCTTTGCTCTTCTCCATATACATTAATGATATAATAGATGTTTGTGAGGTTTGCGACGTACTTATTTATGCGGAAGATGTTCAATTGTGTTTCTCGAGTGATAGCTCGAACATCCTGAGCTGTGTAGGCAGCATAAATGATAATTTGAGGAAGATTAATCGATGGGCGATAGACAATGGATTAAGGCTTAACCCCGGGAAGACGAAGTGCTTAGTTTTGTCGCGTAGGACTTTTGACCCAGGCACATTACCTGTGATCTCTATTGACGGCTGTCAAATTGAATATGCCACATACGCGAAGAACTTGGGTGTGACATTTGATACGAAACTGTCCTGGAATCGCCATATAGACATCACCATAGGAACTGTGTATGGTATGCTTCGGAATCTCTGGAACATACAATACTTTATTCCTACGCACATTCGTCTACTGATTGCTAAGACATAACATATTTACTCTCGAGGCTTACATATTGCTGTGAAATTTTTTCGAATTGTGATTATACCCATAGGAGGAAAATGCAAATTTTGTTTAACGATGTAACCAGATTTGTTTATGGTGTTGGGCGTTATGAAAGTATTTCGGAGGGTTCAAGTGTGGTTTTTGTTGGGTTTAATAAACTGCCTGAATTTATTCTGATAATTCGTTGATAGTTTTGCTGCAAGTAGAGGATGCTGATGAGGAATGTGGTAATTCCGAAACGTGCGTCCATCCAACCATCTTGCAGTCTATAGGGCTTTGCCAAATAAATTTGACAAACATTCTTTTCCTCTGTTGGTTAAGCTACACTTGTAGTTTAGTCAATGTATGGTTTTAAGCTGCAATAAAAAACAACAACAGTATTTCGAATTATTCTTCTCTACTCTGCAAAATCACTTTTATGAACTTACTGAATTTCAGATGCCTAATATTTCTACATAAAATAATTTATTCGGGTGAACCGAAATATCTTCTTCAAAGATTATGTTTTTCACGGTCGTCTAAGATAAAATCAATCATTTCAATTAGATCTCAGTATTTGGTATCTGAGAGACAGCCTACTAGCTGTAGAACAATCTACCTTCGTATTTGAGAAGAACAAGTAATCACCAACAATTTAAGAACAGACTGCAAAATCATTTTTCTTTGATGACTTAAGTTGTTGTATTATATTTACGTATGTATAAAATTAATTTCACTCGTCAAATATATTTATGTTTTGAGGGAATTAGATTAAGTATTAATGTTATATGTTTACTGTTATTATTAATATTTTTGTTAAAAATTATTAATAATTCTATTATTTTTAATATTTTCTTTAATGTGACACATTTTATTTTAACTAACTTTTGTATACAGTACTATTTATAAGTTCATACTTTTTGTACTGATATGGATCAATAAAGAAAGAAAGAAAGAAAGAAGAGTTTTATTTCTAATCCGAATATTCAATATCTCAGTTAGCTTTAGGAAAAACTTAATCCTTAATTTTTGCCTTACTTATGACGATTTCAAGATATCAAGGACACTGTCATCGCTTTTGGATCCGGTATCCCTATTATGAATTACACTATCATTTGGGCGATAATACACTGACGGAAAAAGTTATGTAACACTAAGGCAACATATTTTTTGCGAAACGGAAGAGCCCATTGAGACACAAGACTTAAAGGGAGGGTTGCAAAATTTAAAAAAATCCATAATGAAAAACTATGAACTTTGTTTTACTTAAAATTTCTTTATTTTAAAGAATTTTTTCTTTAGCATTGTTAAATTTAATGTACTAAAATCTACTTTGAATAATCTTTCATGTTAGATCAATATTTCAGTATTTATATTTCGGTATATTGCCAACCATAATGAAAAACTTATTGTACAATCTAACACATGGCATCGGGCATATAAAATGTTTGTGTGCTTCATTGCCGATAATATGGACTATTTTCAAAGATTAGATTTCTTATTGTCTACGTCGAAAATGAAAGGCATAATAACATAATTCCCCCAAAATTTAACTCTAGAGACTTAGTGACTAAGACTATTGCTTTAATATGCTAAAGTATTAATATTTACAACAAAAAAATAAAATTCTTATCATCAAAGTCGATAAAAAAAATAAACCAATAAAAGTAATTTCCTTCTGGGAAAAGTGTTTTGGTGATTTACAATTTCATAGGGAACATTTAAGGTGATATTAAATAAAACGAAGCGAAATAAAATGATATAAAATCGAGCAAAGATTGCTAAAGTGTTTCAAAAGCATTTCGGCAGCAAAACGAATACATTAACAATGACCTACAGAAAGATTTTAACAATTTTGGCTTTTATAGCTTTTGCTAAGGCTCAGCAGGTAAACTAATATATCAGCTTAAAGGAACAAAATTATTTTTATACTAAATTGACATACAATTTTCTTTTTCTCACCTTAGAATTCCTTGGTTAACTATAATACACATTCACAAAATGATTCCTATTTGCGTGATGATGATTATCTCAATGCCCATAGACGTCAGTATGCAGCCAATATTTGGTATTATGATTTACAAATCACTCAATTTAAACAAGCCTATCTGGATCGGGCCCAAAGTTTGGATTTTCAAAAGGAACCATTAATTAACGAAATTATACGAGCCGATGAAAGCCTATATCCGTTGACATTGCTGAGTGAATTCAGCAAATCTTGTGTCCAAAAATACAAATCTCTAATACCATCAATGTCTTGGGCTAAACTTGCCGTGGATAATTGCATCTCAACTGCGACAAGCCAAGCAACAAACGTAGTTTCGAGTATGTCATCGACAAATCGCACATTACAAACATACTACAGCACAAATTTTGAAAAAGACGTTACCGCCTGTCAAACCAAATTTAATGCATCCATGTCTACAGATTACACCATGTGTCTGGCTAATACTGTAAGTATTATTAGTAGCTATATTAATTTTATTTAAACAAAAACATTACAAGTTATTGTGGATGGTTGTACAAATCCCGGAAAGTGAGAATTTCTTGAGAAGCAAGTGAATTTTTGATTTTTAAAAAGACCAATTTCTCTACTTTCCTCGTTTGGAAAAGTCGACTTTTTGAAATCCTGAAGCACTCGATTTGCAATTTTGGCGATTATTGACCACTTTCGACTTGTTTTTTTTTCCTTAGAAGTGGATTAGTCGATTTTGGGGAATATAAAAAGCGATACACCCATAGAAAAAATCATGAACGGTGTGCATGTTTCAAAACGATCCGTTCACGAAAGTGAATCAACACATATGTGGTGGTAAGCGGAGAACAGACGGTATCAATCTGACAACGATAAGATTATACCATGCGTTGTCAAAACAACAACCAGCGTTCAGTAATGATTACGAAACAAAAAAATCTTATTTTGTAAAATTTTATATCTATAGAAAATTTTTTCAAAATTTTATTTCTATAGAAAATTTTATCAAAATGTTATTTCTAAAGAAAGTTTTGTCAAAATTTTATTTCTAAAGACAATTTGTGAAATACCTCTTAGTTGGAGAGGAATAATTTGCAAAATTTATTAAGACAACAAGAATTCTACCAATCTACCAAATAGTAAAAAATCTACCATTTTTTGGTAGAATTCTATCTATTGTCGCAATTTTTTCAAAATGTTATTTCTATAGAAAATTTTGTCAAAATGTTATTTCTATAGAAAAGTTTATCAAAATTTTATTTCTATAGAAAGTTTGGTCAAAATTTTATTTCTATGGAAAATTTTGTTCTTTCTATAGACAATTTGTGAGAGAAATAATTTGCATAATTTAGCAAAACATCAAGAGTTCTACCAAATGTCGAAATTTTATTTCTACATAAAATTTTGTCAAAATTTTATTTATATAGAAAATTTTGTCAAAATTTTATTTCTATAGAAAATTTTGTCAAAATTTTATTTCTATAGAAAATTTTGTAATTTTTTGTATAGAAATCTTTGTCAAAATTTTATTTTTATAGAAAATTTTATCAATAACACACCCAGAGAAGGAATATGATCACCTCAACCATGTTTCAAGAGCAAAATGTTATTTTTGAATGGTGACCATGTAACACGTTTGTCGCAACCATGTTATTTTCTCGGAGATTATGTGTCTGATTTCGGCAAGCATATTATTTTTTGGCGAGAAAAGAACATTTTTGCATAAACACGTTACATGGTCACCATCCAAAAATAATATTTTGCTCTTGAAACATGGTTGAGGTGATCATATTCCTTCTCTGCGTGCAGTTTGGCTGATAAGTCCCCGGTCTAACAAAGAAAAACACATTTTTTTGTCAAAATTCGTTTTTATTATTCAACATAGTTCCCTTCAAGAGCGATACAACGATTATAACGACCTTCCAATTTTTTGATACCATTTTGGTAGTACTCCCTCGGTTTTGCCTCAAAACAGGCCTCAGTTTCGGCGATCACCTCTTCATTGCAGCCAAATTTTTCCCCTGCGAGCATGCTTTTGAGGTCTGAGAACAAGAAAAAGTCGCTGGCGGCCAGATCTGGAGAACACGGTGGTTGGGGAAGCAATTCGGAGCACAATTCATGAATTTTTGCCATCGTTCTCAATGAGTTGTGGCACGTTGCGTTGTCTTGGTGGAACAACTATTTTTTCTTCTTCATAAGGGGCCGTTTTGCCGCGATTTCGACTTTCAAACACTCCAATAACGCCATATAATAGTCACTGTTGATGGTTTTTCCCTTCTCAAGATAATCGATAAAAATTATTCCATGCGCATCCCAAAAAACAGAGGCCATTACTTTGCCAGCGGACTTTTGGGTCTTTCCACGCTTCGGAGACGGTTCACCGGTCGCTGTCCACTCAGCCGACTGTCGATTGGACTCAGGAGTGTAGTGATGGAGCCATGTTTCATCCATTGTCACGTATCGATGGAAAAACTCGGGTGTATTACGAGTTAACAGCTGCAAACACCGCTCAGAATCATCAACACGTTGTTTTTGGTCAAATGTGAGCTCGCGCGGCACCCATTTGTACAGAGCTTCCGCATATCCAAATATTGATGAATGATATGAACAACACGTTCCTTTGATATCGGTAAGACCTCTGCTATCTCGATCATATTCATTTTACGGTCATTCAAAATAATTTTGTGGATTTTTTTGATGTTTTCGTCGGTAATCACCTCTTTCGGGCGTCCACTGCGTTCACCGTCCTCCGTGCTCTTTTCACCACGCTTGAATTTTGCATGCCAATCAATTATTGTTGATTTCCCTGGGGCAGAGTCCGGAAACTCTTTATCAAGCCAAGTTTTTGCTTCCAACGTATTTTTTCCCTTCAGAAAACAATATTTTATCAAAACACGAAATTCCTTTTTTTCCATTTTTTTTTCACAATAACAAAAGACGCACAAACTAATTGAATCAATGACTCTATTAATCAAGTTCCTTAATCTAAATTTGCCCATAAAGGTCGATTAATAATTGTAAAATTAGAAATTTTTGTCAAAATGTTATTTCTATGAAAAATTTTGTTATTATTTCTACAGACATTTTGTGAAGTTCCTCTTAGTTGGATTGGAATAATTTGCAAAATCTACCAAAATATCAAGAGTTTTACAAATCTACCAAATAGTAAAAAATCTACCATTTTTGGTAGAATTCTACCAACTGTCGCAATTTTGTCGAAATTTTATTTTTATAGAAAATTTTGTCAAAATTTTATTTTACAGAAAATTTTGGCAAAATTTTATTTTTATAGAAATTTTTGTAAAAAATTGCTAAACTTTTATACGAGACCCTCCATATTAAGCCAATATTAGAACTTAGTTATTTTTGAAGCATTTATTATTATACAAAATATTGTCAAAATTTTATTTCTATAAAAATTTTAGTCAAAAATTTATTTCTATAGAAAAGTTTGTCAAAATTTGGTTTAAAGAAAATTTTGTCAAAATTTATTTCTATAGAAAATTTTTCAAAATTTGGTTTAAAGAAAATTTTGTCAAAATTTATTTCTATAGAAAATTTTTCAAAATTTTATTTTTATAGAAAATTTTGTCAACATTTTTTTATAGAAATTTTCGTCAAAATTTTATTTCTATAGAAAATGTTGTAAATTTTTTTATAGAAATCTTTGTTAAAATTTTATGTTTATAGAAGATTTTATCAAAATGTTATTTCTATAGAAATTTTTGTCAAAATGTTATTTCTATGAAAAATGTTGTTCTTATTTCTACAGACAATTTGTGAAGTACCTCTTAGTTGGATTGGAATAATTTGCAAAATCTACCAAAAAATCAAGAGTTCTACCAATCTACCAAATAGTAATAAATCTACCATTTTTGGTAGAATTCTACCAACTGTCGCAATTTGTCAAAATTTTATTTCAATAGAAATTTTAGTCAACATTTTATTCGTATAGAAAATTTTGTCAAAATTTTGTTTTATAGAAAATTTTGTCAAAATTTTATTTCTATAGAAAATGTTGTCAAAATTTCATTTTTATAGAAATTTTTATAAAAAAATGCTAAACTTTTGTACGAGACCCTCCATATTAAGCCAATATTAGAGCTTAGTTATTTTTGAAGCAGCGAAAACTTTTCCCCGATTTTAAAAATACCCACAATTAAAATAAACATTTCCTCTTTCTGCATATATTATAGGTTGCCGCTACTAATGCCTATACACTGAACAATCAAAAAACATTTTCGAATCAAATGCAATCTGCTACAAATACGGCCAATGTCTATATTAAAACAGCAAACGAATGTATTTTTGCAGTACACAATACCACATTAACCAAAATCTCAGAGGCCAATACCCGAATTGATGGATGTATTCAAGGCAGGGACGATTGCTCTCAGTGCTCTGGGCACTTTTGTCCCGACGTCTATTATATGCCTGCCGCCTATATGGATCCTAAAAATGCAACCATGGTCAATCCATTTTATGGACGTAACGAAACTGGCAATTGTCTTATGTTGGATATATTTTAAAGTTGTGGTTGAGGAAAACTAATTATGAAGAACAAACGCGTATTAAAAGTTATAATTTAAGCAAATAAATTTAATTTATGATAGAAAGTTGTTGTGGAACTTTAATCAAACATTGCACGCAAGGAAGAACCACGGCTGCAACGATATTATTCAAAAAGCAAAATAATATGAATGATTTTTTTTTTTTTTGAGTCGACCATGTAACATTTTCACCGCAACCATGATCTCTCAGAAAATAGTGCCAACAAAAATAGTATGGTCGTCAGCTAAGATGTCTTGATATTGATGAAAAATTTTTGCACAGAGGACCCGCGTGCACTATATTGTAAATTCTTACATATTAATTAAATTTTGATAAAAATTGATATTTTTGGGATGCATTCGAAAATAAAAATCACTTGCATTTATAGTACTCGTCACGAGCTTTAATTTGATACCAAAAAATGAAGAGTAGGTTTTGCATGCACTATATTGTAAATTCTGACATATTAATTAAATTTTGATGAAAACTGATATTTTTGGGATGCTTTCGAAATTAAACAAGTACATACGGCCGCAAGTTCGGCCAGGCCGAATCTTATGTACCCACCACCATGGATTGCGTAGAAACTTCTACGAAAGACTGTGATTTAGTCCATACATGGTATATATGAGACAATAAAGTTATGTATAGTTAAGTCTACAAATAATTACGAATCGATATGGACTTTTTGTACGTAGAGAGCAAGAATTGAAATATGGGGGTCGCATATATGGGGGCTATATACAATTATGAACTTGATATGGACCAATTTTTGTTTCAGTGGGGATCGATTTATCTGAGGGCCATATATAACTATAGACCGATATGGACCTAGTTAGGCATGGTTGTTAACGGCCATATACTAGCACAATGTACCATATACTAGCACAATGACTCGGATGAAATTTCCTCCTCCAAGTGGCTCCAAAACCAAATCTCGGGATCGGTTCATATGGGGGGCTATATATGATTATGGACTGATATGGACCACTTTTGCCATGATTGTTAAATATCATATACAACCACCACGTACCAAATTTCAAGCAGATCGGATGAATTTTGCTTCTCCAAAAGGCACCGGAGGTCAAATCTGGGGATGGGTTTATATGGGAGCTATATATAATTATGGACTGACAGGAACCAATTCCTGCATGGTTGTTGGATACCATATACTAACATCACGTACCAAATTTCAACCGAATGGCAAGAATTTTGCTCTTCCAAGGGGCTCTGGAGGTAAAATCTGGGGATCGGTTTATATGGGGCCTATATATAATTATGGACCGATATCGACCAATTTTTGCATGGGAGTTTGAGGCCATATATTAACACCACATACCAAATTTCAACTGAATCAGATGAATTTTGGTCTTCCAATAGGTTCCGGAGGTCAAATCTGGTGATCGGTTTATATGGGGGTTATATATAATTATGAACCGATGTGGACCAATTTTTGCATGGTTGTTATAGACCATATACTAACATCACGTACAAAATTTCAGCCGGATCGGATGAAATTTGCTTCTCTTAGCGGCCTCACAAGCCAAATCGGGGGATCGGTTTATATGGGGGCTATATATAATTATGGACCGATGTCGACTAATTTTTGCATGGTTGTTAGAGACCATATACTAACACCATGTACCAAATTTCAGCCGGATCGGATGAAATTTGCTTCTCTTAGAGGCCTCGCAAGCCAAATCGGGGGATCGGTTTATATGGGGGCTATATATAATTATGGACCGATGTGGACCACTTTTTGCATGGTTCTTAGAGACCATACACTGACATCATGTTCCAAATTTCAGCCGGATCGGATGAAATTTGTTTCTCTTAGGGGCCTCGCAAGCCAAATCGGGGGATCGGTTTATATGGGGGCTATATATAATTATGGACCGATGTGGACCAATTTTTGCATGGTTGTTAGAGACCATAGACCAACACCATGTACCAAATTTCAGCCGGATCGGATGAAATTTGCTTCTTTTAGAGGCCTCGCAAGCCAAATTTTGGGGTCCGTTTATATGGGGGCTATACGTAAAAGTGGACCGATATGGCCCATTTGCAATACCATCCGACCCTTAATGGGAACTAAGTAATTAATTTTTTGATATTTTCAAATAAGGGGAAGCTCCATCTTGCCAGACTTTTTTTAAGTAAACACACTGAAAAAATATTATCGTGAAACCAAAGATTTCATGTCCTTAAATTAAGAATGCGAATTTTGCTCAGCATAGAAGACTTATTTTTCTGATATCAAGTTTTTTCCTTGTCCAGAAGACGATACACTTTTCTACCCTCCACCTTTTATACCCTCCACCATAGGATGGGGGGTATATTAACTTTGTCATTCCGTTTGTAACACATCGAAATATTGCTCTAAGGCCCCATAAAGTATATATATTCTGGGTCGTGGTGAAATTCTGAGTCGATCTGAGCATGTCCGTCCGTCTGTTGAAATCACGCTAACTTCGGAACGAAACAAGCTATCGACTTGAAACTTGGCACAAGTAGTTGTTATTGATGTAGGTCGGATGGTATTGCAAATGGCCTATATCGGTCCACTTTGACGTATAGCCCCCATATAAACGGACCCCCAAATTTGACTTGCGACTGCTCTAAGAGAAGCAAATTTCATCCGATCCGGCTGAAATTTGGTACAGGGTGTTAGTATATGGTCTCTAACAACCTTGCAAAAATTGGTTCACATCGGCCCATAGTTATATATAGCAACCATATAAACCGATCCCCCGATTTGGTTTGCGGAGCCTCTAAGAGAAGCAAATTTCATGAAAAGTTTTTCAGCGGTGGATTATCCAACCTCAGTAATGCTGGTGACATTTCTGAGGGTTTCAAAGCTTCTCTAAGTGGTTTCACTGGAATGTGGAACGCCGTTCGTACTCGGCTATAAAAAGGAGGTCCCTTGTCATTGAACTTAACATGGAATCGGGCAGCACTCAGTGATAAGGGAGAAGTTCACCACTGTGGTATCACAATGGACTGAATAGTCTAAGTGAGCATGATACATCGGGCTGCCACCTAAACTAACCTAACCATGGTGTAAGTATATGGTATCTAATGACCATGCAAAAAGAGATCCACATCGGTCCATAATTATATATAGCTCCCATATAAACCGATCACCAGATTTGACCTCCGGAGCCTCTTGGAAGACCAAAATTCATCTGATTCAGTTGAAATTTGGTACGTGGTGTTAATATATGGCCTCAAACACCCATGCAAAAATCGAAAATGGTCGAAATCGGTCAATAATTATATATATTCCCCATATAAACTGATTCCCAGATTTGACCTCCGGAGCCCCTTGGAAGAGCAAAATTCATCCCATTCGGTTGAAATTTGGTACGTGATGTTAGTATGTGGTATCCAACAGCTATGCAAGAATTGCTTCATATCAGTCCATAATTATATATAGCCCCCATATAAACCGATCCCCAGATTTGAACTCCGTTGCCATTTATAGAAGTAAAATTCATTCGATCTGGTTGAAATTTGGTACGTGGTGGTAGTATATGATATTTAATAACCATGCCAAAAGTGGTCCATATCAGTCCATAGTCATATATAGTCCCCATATAAACCGATCCCGAGATTTGGTTTTGGAGCCTCTTGGAGGAGCAAATTTCATCCGAGTCATTTGAAATGTGATACATTGTGCTAGTATATGGCCGTTAATAACCATGCCTAACTAGGACCATATTGGTCTATAGTTATATATATCCCTGAGATAAATTGATCCCCAATCACACAAAAATTGGTCCATATCAAGTTCATACTTGTATATAGCCCCCATATAAGAGACCCCCTTTTTCAATTCTGGCTCTCTATGTATCGTGCAAAAAGTCCATATCGATTCGTTATTGTTTGTAGACTTACCTATACATAACTTTTTTGTCTAATATATGTTATACCACGAATGGACTAACTCACAATTTAGAAAACGATGTTAAGAAGTTTTAAGATAACACAACCCAATTAATTCGATTGTGAATGACATTCTTTCGTAGAAGTTTCTACGCAATCCAAACATTTGTTTACATACAAAATATGTACATAACATAAGTCGATAAGCAATTATGAACATTTACTCAGCAGCACACACTTGTTTCTTGTTGTAATTAAACTTGCTGGAGGTTATCTATCTCCGTCGTCATATTTATATTCTGCCTGTATCCTGTATCCTGTTTCGGTCTCTCGCTTTCTCTCTCTTCTTAACATATATATAATATTTCTAACTTAATACAATTTAGCAATCACTATTCTTTCTAATGAATTTTATAAGTATCAGTAATAAAACAATTCTTGGAAAGAAAATTGTCTAAAACCAACCACTTACCAATCTTACAAATTAAATGAAGTGTGATGTTAATTTTGAAGTGCATTCTTAGTAAAAATAGAAACACTTTCCATGTCATTTTACAACGACACCATACAACACACTTACGCAAAAATGTGTATGGGTGAAATTTTGAGTCAATCTTGCAATGTACGTCCGTCTGTTGAAATCACGCTAAGTAGAAGCAAATTTCTTCCGATCCGGTTGAAATTTAGTACTGGGATTTAGTTTATGGCCTCTATACCCGCAATCAAAAAAAGTTTACTTGGATCCAAAGATTTTGACCTTCCCTTAAGGATTTTGCTATTAATTCCGAGCCAAAGATGCGGCTTCTTAAAAATAAAGAAAATTTTTAGTGACCTATCTGGCTTTAAATCTAGGACCAATAAAATAAAAATTAGGACACAGATCGCATTTATCAAATTTTCGTTCTCTTTTCGCGGTTTATTAATAAAGGTACTCGTACAAAGAAATGCCAGTTTAAAAATTCAAATTATAACGGATACTTCAAAGCAAAAAAATTTTTTCTTAATTCCAAAAAAAAACTTTAACCCAAAGACTGTGTGGTTAATAAATCCAAATTTGTAAAAATCGAGCAATATTCTTATGTAAGAGCTACATGTACGTATAAATACGATCGGCTAGTACATCAAAATTTGAAATTTGAGTAATATTGGTTAATTAATAAGAGTACTATGGCCAAATTTGGGAAAATCGAGCTATGCATATATATATATATATGTATATATATATATATATATATATATATATATATGTATATATATATATATATATATATATATATATATATATATATATATATATATATATATATATATATATATATATATATATATATATATATATATATATATATATATATATATATATATATATATATATATATATATATATATATAATATATATATATATATATATATTATATATATATATATATATATAATATATATATATATATATATATATATATATATATATATATATATATATATATATATATATATATATATATATATATATATATATATATATATATATATATATATATATATATATATATATATATATTGCTTCTGCGTCAATCTTGCACCACTTCTGGCTCCAAAAGAACATTTTCATTACTTTTTTGGCGATGCTTTTTTTGCTGGGTATATATATATATATATATATATATATATATATATATATATATATATATATATATATATATATATATATATATATATATATATATATATATATATATATATATATATATATATATATATATATATATATATATATATATATATATATATATATATATATATATATATATATATATATATATATATATATATATATATATATATATATATATATATATATATATATATATATATATATATATATATATATATATATATATATATATATATATACCCAGTAAAAAAATCATCGCCAAAAAGTAATGAAAATGTTCTTTTGGAGCCAGAAGTGGTGCAAAATTGACGCAGAAGCAATGAATTGAACATGGGCTTGTCATAGGACGGAGGTCCTCCATTTCAACAGCCGTTGCACTGAATTTGCATCACTTCTTTAGGTGTGCTCCTAATTCAATATTTTGGATGTAAATTACAAAATTCTGTAATATTTTGTCAAATAAACAATTTTATTTTTAATTTTTTATAATTTTTAATGGATTCTAACGCTTCTCGGAAACGTTTGACCTCAAATATTTTCAAAAATTCATAATTTTTTTAGATTGGATTTAGCATTTTTTTCGACAAAATTTAAATAATTTGTACCATTTTATGAATTCTTACTTTGTTTTTAACATACTTGAAACAAAAAAAAAGTTAAAATTACCCATTAAAAGTATGAAAAAACCAAGTTATAAAAAATTGAATTAAAATAACTTCGTGGGTAGTTAAAATAAAGAACATCATTGGGAGTGCATCTTCCGGAAGTGCTTTTAAAGTTGTGCCTTTGGAAGAACTTCCAAATATTTTGCTGGGTACATATGTAAGTTATATCTAAATCAGAACCAATTTGCATAATATTTTGTGGGTTTAATTAATACCACAAAAGGTTACCTTGTGCCCAATTTGAGTAAGATCAGTTAAGAAATGAGGCCTCTATGGTCGAACATAAGATTATTAGGGGCGAATTTTTCACAATAGGGCAATACATATATGGGAGCTATATCTCCATCTGAACCGATTTCGATGAAATTTTGTGCATACCGTTAGTACTATAGAGGACTGGATCTAGCCAACTTTCAGTCAGATCGGTTAATAAATAAGGGTTCTATGGCCAAATTTGGAAAAATCGGACTATGCATATATATTGGATCTATATCTCAATCTGAACCGATGTAGACAATTTTTTGCACATATAGTTAGTGCTATAGAAGATTACATTTAGCCAACTTTGAGTAAGATCGGTTGATAAATAAGGGTTTTATGGCCAAATTTAGAAAAATCGGGCGGTACATATGTATGGGAGCTATAGCTAAATCTGAACCGATTTCGATGATTTTTTGTACATATAGTTAGTGCTATAGAAGATTACATTTAGCCAATTTTGAGTAAGATCGGTGAATTAATAAGGGTTTTATGGTCAAATTTAGAAAAATCGGGCGGTACATATATATGGGAGCTATAGCTAAATCTGAACCGATTTCGAATATTTTTTGTACATATAGTTAGTGCTGTAGAAGATTACATTTAGCCAATTTTGAGTAAGATCGGTGAATAAATAAGGGTTTTATGGCCAAATTTAGAAAAATTGGGCGGTACATATATATGGGAGCTATAGCTAAATCTGAACCGATTTGTATCATTTTTGCACATATAGTTAGTGCTATAGAAGATTACATCTAGCCAAGAAGATTACATTTAGCCAATTTTGAGTAAGATCGGTTGATAAATAAGGGTTTTGTGGCCAAATTTGGGAAAATCGGGCGAAACATATATATAAGAGCTATATCTAAATCTGAACCGATTTGGATGAAATTTTGCAGACTTGAAGGGCGATGAAAAAGATTACCTTTTGCCAAATTTGGCGACGATTTGTTTGAAAAAAAAGCGCAACGTGACCCCTTTTGTCGAAATCGAGCGATACATATATATGGGAGCTATATCTAAATTTGATCCGATTTCTTCCAAATTCAATAGCGTTCGTTCTTGTGCCCAAAAAACTCGCTGTACAAAATTTCATCAAAATCGGTTAATAATTGCGACCGGAATCCTGTGAACAACAAATACATGGACAGACGGACGGACGGACGGACACCAAGCGCTAGATCGACTCAGGAGGTGATTCTGAGTCGATCGGTATATATTTTATGGGGTCTAAAATCAATATTTCTGGTAGGCACTTTTTTTTGGCAGATCAAACTTATTATACCCTGACCACTATGTGGTTTAGGGTATAATAATTAAAATTTCCAAATGAGATCAATTAATTTTTTAATCAAGTATTTTTTAATGTCCAATTAAAACTGTGATTGATACTATCATTTTCGCAATTGAAGACATTTCAATTAAAAAAATTAATTGGATCCATTAATTTCGTGATTGAATCTGTCCCTCTCATGAATATTACCAAACATACATATAAGTTTTTTAAAAGAATTTTCTAAATAAAACTATCATACCCATACAGTATTGAAGATAATTTAATTTGCCAAATCTAGTATTATTATATTATATGCTGTTTTACGAATGCTAAATGCTTCCACTTGAAATTTTCATACTAAATATATAGTTTTTGCTTCAGAATATATTAAAAAAACACATGTAACAAACATGTATATTTCGATGAGTTACAGATAATATTTAAGATATGCCAGCAACATTCTATTGTAGAGGATTGAAAAACCACTTAACGCTACCACATATAAAAGAACCCACAATGGCAATGAAGTTCAGTTCTAAATTGAGACCTTACTAGGAAAAGTGTGATATAACCTTGACTTCACAATGATGTGCATAAAAATTTTTGCAGTCATTGCCTTTTTGACTGTTGCGGATGCAAAGGTAAAGAAAGGTTTTGTTTTTGTAATTTTTAAGGAATATTGAAAATTGTTATCCTATTTTATTTAGCCTTCCTCGATTATTAAAAAATACTACTATGACCACCACAACACATCCTTGGTACGAAATGACGACTATGTGAATGCAAATAGACGTCAATACGCTGCCAATATTGATTACTATCGTATGGAAATTGAAAATTTCCAAGAATCCTATCTTGATCGAGTTTTTTCCATGGAATATCAAAAGGACGCATTAGTAAAGGAAATTACTCGTGTAGATGAAAAGCTCTATCCTTTAACTCTGTTAAGTGATTTCACCAAAATGTGTGTTAACAGTTTCAAAACTCCAATACCTTCTGTGGATTGGGTTAAAGGACAAATGAATTGGTGCATGGTCAGTGCCAGTAATAAAAATGCTTCATTAACTTCGGACATGGAAACTACTAAACGTTCTTTGGAAAGGCATTATGACAATGATTTTGAAAATAAAATTAGTAACTGTGAACCATTCTCAGTGAACGGGTCGATGCCAATGAATTACACCTTGTGTCTGGTTGATGCTGTAAGTATCCCTGGTCATGGCAAATTTTGTCCTTGAAAATCTTATCGAATTTTTCTTGATTTTATTTAGGTTTCCGAAACAGATGCCTATACTCTACGCAATCAAAAACAATTCTCCAATGAATTAGAATCCGCCAAAAATTTAGCTAAAAATTATATCAAAACTCTTCAGGAATGTACTTTTGGCGTCCATAATACCACTATATCGATCATTTCCGAGGCTAATACTCGCATTGAAAAGTGCATTCATGTCACGGATGACTATCCCATTTGTGGTCGTTACTTTTGCTACGATATATATCGTATTCCTGCGGCAAGTATAGATCCCAAAAATGCTACAATGCCAAATCCATTCTATGGACGTAATCAAACTTACAACTGTTTAATGTTGGATATTGTATGAACTTGTTCGACGTCAGTAATATTGTTTACAAAAATTTGCGAATTAATGTTTTAGCAAGAATTTTTAAAAGCAATACCTTTGATTACCACAATAAAAAGTATATTTCCTTTGCATACGAAAAAAAAATTAAAAAGTATAAAATGAAAGTCAAAGTGACTTGGACTCTTGATTTACATATGTGCAAGTTGTCAGTATTATTACTGGCAACAGGCGAAATTATTATGTGTTTACCTCATAATCAGAATAAGGTCAATATAGTAAGACACCATGCCAAGTTCTAGGGAACACGGTTGCCACAGTTGGTAGAATTCTACCAAAAATTGTAGATTTTTTTACTGTTTGGTAGATTCCCGAGAAAAAATTGAGAGATCTAATTTGATACAATTAGATATGAGTAGATCCGAAAAATGGTAAGATCTAATCATATCTAATTACTATGGAATTAGATCTGATCAGATCTCAAAATTGGCCTAGATCTAATGTCTTAGATGTAATTATATCTGTCCCTATATATTATTGGATCTGATGTTAGATCTGGTCATATATGAAATGATATACATTTATATCTAATTCTATCTCATCATATGTTGGTATATCTGCTTATATCTAAAGGGGCCAATTTTGAGATCTAATCATATCTGATTAGATCCCTCAATTTTTACACGGGTTAGTAGAATTTTTTATGTATTTAGTATATTTTGCAAGACATTCTTCTCCAACTAAGAGGTACTTCAATTCTCTGTATAAATCAAACTTTGGAAAAAAAGTTATAAAAATAATTTTTTGGAAAAAATTTTTATACAAAAAACATTTTGAAAAAATTTTCTATAGAAGAAAAATTTTGACAAAAAAGATTCTATGGAAATATTTTTTTGGAAATTTCTTCTATATAAATAAAATTCGTTTGTACTTTCAATAAGAAATTAGCATATAAGCCCCAAAATTAGTCAACGTATTATACCGCCAGTTCTACACTAAAGGCTATGGTAGTTCAAATTAGCCAGCGATGAAACATGTGTATAGTCAGGCTTGTCTAGATTGGTATCTGGCATTTTCTTCTCAATAACTTAATAGTATCAGTTCCCTAAATCTTCTCATCCATTAAGCTCAAATAAATTGTAATAGTTTGTAGTATAAACAATTTGGACATTAAAGCAGTCTGCATTGATATCAGGCTAACATACAAATAGTTTGGAAATTTTTTCTATAGAAATAAATTTTTGTCTATACACAGAAAAAAAAGTGTATCGTAAATTTAAGAAGATTTTTACAATAATTTATTACAAGAATTTTCCAGAATATTAGTTCATTTTTCGTATCTTCAACGAAAATTAACTACTCGAAAGGAAATTTTACAAATTCTAAGTAGCAATCGTTTAGTTCATGGCCTACAAAATACGATGGAAATTTCCTTAAAAAATTTCTTAACTGGTAGTTAAAAATTCGTTTGTCATGCTATAAAACTACTTGTGAAATGTAAAGTATTTTCTAAATAATAAGTGCAATTTACTATAAGATTTTTTTGTATGAGAAAATATTTTTTTACGAAAAATTAACTTGAAAGTGGATAGCAATTTCTTACTGACAATTCCTATAGTTAATAATTGTTGGTAAAAAATTACCCAATGAAATATTTTTAGTTCACATGTAATTAAATTTATAGACATTTTCGTCAAAAATGGTAGATAACATTTCATGAAAATTTTGCAAATTTTAAGTTAAACGTTTCATCGTTCATAAACTGGTGTGCCTTTACGAATATTATTCTCAGAGTAAATTGTCAGCAGATGCGATGAACTAATGCATAGTACAGAGATCTTTATCGGCATAGTGGAATGTGATTAATGTAAAGATGATGTTACTTGAGTTTTGTTGTGTATACATGAGCGTGGGGTTGTTTTTATTTTTGTTCATTTAGTGGTTTGTGTGTGTGTTATTCGCGGATGGTTTATTTGGCTGGATGAGGTGTTGTTTTCAATAAAGGCACATGTGTTTTTGTTGTTGTAGGAATGTTTTGGCTTTGCTTGGTTTTGTTTGGCATGCTCCAGTTGTATAGTTGGCGTTGGCGTGGGTTGTTGCATCTTTTAACAAGGGAATATAGGCATGGAATATTTTGGATTTTTGAAACATTTATTGGTGTTTGCTTATTAAACCTTTTAAATGAAAGTTATTAATATTTTAGCGATGAGATATACGATGGCGAAATGATGATCGGTAGTTTAGAAAAAAGTTACTAAGAATATTTTGGAAAAAATGTTGAAATTGAAAGTGTATTGAAATTTTTATTATTCAATGTAAAAAATTAATATTCAATTCCAGATGAATTTGGAAAATTTTTGTTACATCTCAGCGTATAGTTTATTCATAAATTGGTAAGTATTTTTATACCCTCCACCATAGGATGGGGGTATATTAACTTTGTCATTCCGTTTGTAACACATCGAAATATTGCTCTAAGACCCCATAAAGTATATATATTCTGGGTCGTGGTGAAATTCTGAGTCGATCTAAGCATGTCCGTCCGTCCGTCCGTCTGTCCGTCTGTCCGGCTGTCCGTCCGTCTGTGGAAATCACGCTAACTTCCGAACGAAACTAGCTATCGACTTGAAACTTGGCACAAGTAGTTGTTATTGATGTAGGTCGGATGGTATTGAAAATGGGCCATATCGGCCCACGTTTACGTATAGCCCCCATATAAACCGATCCCCAAATTTGGCTTGCGGAGCCTTCCGGAGCAGCAAAATTCATCCGATCCGGTTGAAATTTGGTACGTGGTCTAAGTATACGGTCTCTAACAACCATGCAAAAATTGGTCCATATCGGTCCATAATTATATATAGCCCCCATATAAACCGATCCCCAGATTTGACCTCCGGAGCCTCTTGGAGGGGCAAAATTCATCCGATCCGGTTGAAATTTGGTACCTGATGTTAGTATACGGTCTCTAACAACCATGCAAAAATTGGTCTATATCGGTCCATAAATATATATAGCTCCCATATAAACCGATCCCCAGATTTGACCTCCGTAGCCTCTTGGAGGAGCAAACTTCATCCTACCCGATTGAAATTTGGTACGTGGTGTTAGTATATGGTCTCTAACAACCATGCAAAAACTGGTCCATATCGGTCCATAATTATATATAGCTCCCATATAAACCGATCCCCAGATTTGACCTCCGGAGCCTCTTGGAGGGGCAAAATTCATCCGATCCGTTTGAAATTGGGTACCTGATGTTAGTATACGGTCTCTAACAAGCATGCAAAAATTAGTCCATATCGGTCCATAATTATATATAGCTCCCATATAAACCGATCCCCAGATTTGAACTCTGGAGCCTCTTGGATGAGAAAAATTCATCCGATCCAATTGAAATTTAGTACGTGATGTTAGTATATGGTCTCTAACAACCATGCAAAAATTGGTCCATATCGGTCCATAATTATATATAGCTCCCATATAAACCGATCCCCAGATTTGACCTCCGGAGCCTCTTGGAGGGGCAAAATTCATCCGATCCGTTTGAAATTGGGTACCTGATGTTAGTATACGGTCTCTAACAAGCATGCAAAAATTGGTCCATATCGGTCCATAATTATATATAGCTCCCATATAAACCGATCCCCAGATTTGACCTCCGGAGCCTCTTGGAGGAGCAAAAGTCATCCGATGCGGTTGAAATTTGGTACATTTCGTTAGTATATGGCCTCTAACAGCCATGTAAAAATTGTCAAATTTTATAACTATAGAAAGTTTTGTCAAAATTTCATTTCTATAGAAAGTTTTGTAAAAAGTTTATTTCTATAGCAATGTTTGCCAACATTTTATTTCCATAGAAAATTTTGTCAAAATTTTATTTCTATAGAAAATTTTGTAAAAAATTTATTTCTGTCGAAAATTTTGTCAACATTTTATTTCTATAGAACATTTTGTCAACATTTTATTTCTATAGAAAATTTTGTCAACATTTTATTTCTATAGAAAATTTTGTCAAAATTTTATTGCTATAGAAAATTTTGTCAACATTTTACTTCCATAGAAAATTTTGTCAACATTTTATTTCTATAGAAAATTTTGTCAAGTTTTTATTTCTATAGAAAATTTTGTCAAAATTTTATTTCTATAGAAAATTTTGTCAAACTGAATTATATACGTATTTAATCGGCTTTTTTTTTGATTAATATATACCCCTTATGGACTAACTTACAATTTAGAAGACAGTGTTAAAAAGTTTTACGATACCTTGCCATCGGCAAGTGTTATCGCAACCCAAGTAATTCGATTGTGGATGACAGCCTTTAGTAGAAGTTCCTACGCAATCCATGGTGGAGGGTACATAAGATTCGGCCTGGCCGAACTTACGGCCGTATATACTTGTTTTGTTTAATATATACCCCTTATGGACTAACTTACAATTTAGAAGACAGTGTTAAAAAGTTTTACGATACCTTGCCATCGGCAAGTGTTATCGCAACCCAAGTAATTCGATTGTGGATGACAGCCTTTAGTAGAAGTTCCTACGCAATCCATTGTGGAGGGTACATAAGATTCGGCCTGGCCGAACTTACGGCCGTATATACTTGTTTTAATATGACTTTCTTTTAAAAAGAATATTTTTTATGTATCACAGAAAAAAAGTGTCTCGTAAATTTAAGAAGATTTTTACAATAATTTATTACAAGAATTTTCCAGAATTTTAGTTCATTTTTCGTATCTTCAACGAAAATTAACTACTCGAAAGGAAATTTTACAAATTCTAAGTAGCAATCGTTTAGTTCATGGCTTACAAAATACGATGGAAATTTCCTTAAAAAATGTCTTAACTGGTAGTTAAAAACTCGTTTGTCATACTATAAAACTACACGCTCACAAAAAATCGCTTCTGTAACATATACTCCCAAACATATTTTGCTTCAAGCATATATATTTTTGGGTATTGCCCAAACATTTATATGTTTGATCTCTACCAATATATAATATGTTTGAAAGCATATTGGTCTAAACAATATATGTTTGGGTAGTCTAAGTTCCAAACATTTTGTATTTTTGCATCCAAATTCAATAATGTTGTCTTCCAAAAAACAATATGTTATTATGTGACCATATAATATGTTTGGAAGCATTTTGCACCCAAAAATAGTATATGCTTAAAAAAAATTCTCCCAAACAGTATTGTGCTCAAAATTTTATTTATTTATTTATATATTTACAATCATAATGAATTATGAAAATAAACAGGTAATATAGGTGCTAACAACATAGGTTTTCGACCTGAATGCTCAAAATTTTGTTTCTGCCCAATTGTATATTCCCCGACATCTTTCTCACTTCCACGAGATTTTTTAGTTCTTAGCACCTTTTTCTGTAATACAAACATTGTAGAAGAAATTATTAAATTTTATGATTTTTTTATTTTAATTTTACCTTTTGCCGGACGGGGATTCGAAAAGCGGACCACACAGTTTGCAAGGATCAAAGAAGTAGCTGATCAATTGCCCAAGGAAAAATAAAATGTTAATTTTGTAATAACAAGCAACAACCACCAACTTAATTCAATATCGCTCCCTGTTAAATAGCGCTCCAAGCTACTAAACACATATATGTTTATAGGCTATTTCTAAATTAATATATGTTTGCATCCAAGCATATTATATTTACAAACATTTTATGTCCCAAACATAATATGTTCTAACATATTAACATATATGTCCCAAACATGTTATGCTAGTTTATGAACATTATATGCTTGCACTCAAAAATATTGTGTTTAAAAATTTGTGTTCCAAACATATAATGTTTATAGCCAAACATATGAAAAACAGTCTTTTTCATCCGTGTACTTGTGAAATGTAAAGTACTTTCTAAATAATAAGTGCAATTTACTATAAGATTTTTTTGTATGAGAAAATATTTTTTTAAGAAAAATGAACTTGAAAGTGGATAGCAATTTCTTACTGACAATTCCTATAGTTAATAATTGTTGGTAAAAAATTACCCAATGAAATATTTTTAGTTCACATGTAATTAAATTTATAGACATTTTCGTCAAAAATGGTAGATAACATTTCATAAAAATTTTGCAAATTTTAAGTTAAACGTTTCATCGTTCATAAACTGGTGTGCCTTTACGAATATTATTCTTAGAGTAAATTGTCAGCAGATGCGATGAACTAATTCATAGTACATAGATCTTTATCGGCATAGTGGAATGTGATTAATGTAAAGATGATGTTACTTGAGTTTTGTTGTGTATACATGAGCGTGGGGTTGTTTTTATTTTTGTTCATTTAGTGGTGTGTGTGTTTGTTATTCGCGGATGGTTTATTTGGCTGGATGAGGTGTTGTTTTCAATAAAGGCACATGTGTTTTTGTTGTTGTAGGAATGTTTTGGCTTTGCTTGGTTTTGTTTGGCATGCTTCAGTTGTATAGTTGGCGTTGGCGTGGGCTGTTGCATCTTTTAAGTAGGTATGCAACAAGGGAATATAAAGGCATGGAATATTTTGGATTTTTGAGACATATATTGGTGTTTGTTTATTAAACCTTTTTTAAATTAAAGTTATTAATATTTTATCGGTAGTTTAGAGAAAAGTTATTAAGAATATTTAGGAAAATATGTTGAAATTGAAAGTGTATTGAAATTGTTATTATTCAATGTAAAAAATTAATATTCAATTCCAGATGAATTTGGAAAATTTTTGTTATATCTCAGCGTATAGTTTAGTTATAAATTGGTAAGTATTTTTTTAATATGGCTTTCTTTTAAAAATAATATTTTTTATGTATATTATTATTTAATTAATTTTTTTTTGGATACCAGTTTAATGTTTTTCTTTGTTGCAAAAGCAATATTTAATTTCAGAGCAACTCCAGATGGATTCGAACAAATTTAAAAAATAGAGATTTGGTAAGTTTTCTTTTAAAAATTGGCTTTATTTCAACTAGAATATTTACGTTTTTGTGACTTTTTATCATGAAAATTACAGGTTTTTAATACCTTATTTTAGTATTTCTTTAATCAAATTGTTTGGAAACCAATGTAACATTTTTTAATGTAACAACAAATATTTAATTTCAGAATAACCCCTTAAAAATTTGGACAAATTTTTTAGTACTCCTTTGCTTGTAATTTAATAGTGAATTGGTAAGGATTCTTTGACTTTCTTTTAACCCTGGACAGTCATCCTTATTTTTTGTACATTAACGTCATCCTTCGTCATTTTCACTGCGGCTCATTTCAAGACGCTATAATTTTCATCGTGAGCGAAAAAGTGAACCAAACTTGAATTTATTTTCTTATTCAATTTGGTTTTAAGTAGTAAAAAACAAAAATTCATAAAATGGTCGAATTAGTATAACTTAAATTTATCATTTCCCAATGGACTAAAATGCATTTTAAATCGAAAATGAAATTACCTGTCGTCATTTTTACGAATGATGACTGTCTAGGGATATCAAGAATATTTGGTTTTTTATGCATTTTATTATTTTTTTTTTTTGTCATTAGATTTTTGAAAACCTATTTAATAATTTTATTTAATGTAAAAAATAAATATTTAATTTCAGAGTAACCCAAATAAATTTGGACAACTTTTTATATTTCCCCTCAGCGTACAATTTAATAGAGAATTGGTAAGTTTTATATTAAAACTTTGGCTTTCTTTCAACTAGAATATTTATTTTATTATATCTTTCACATCGATAACAACACAATTTTATGAGTTTATTTAGAATACTTCATTATTTCTCTAATTGTTTCAGGTACAGATTTTATGAGATACGTTTTCCAAAGAAACGTTGGATTCCTTACACCATTTGATAAAATGTCCCAAATATGGTAAGTTACAAGCTAAAATGAAGAATTAAAATTATATTTCATTACATGGTGTTAATTTTTAACAATTTTCATTATTATTTCCATTTTTTCCAGCAGGATATGAATGAAAAAAGTATAAGTCAACATGTCCAAACAGCGGGTTCAAATGAACTACTCTCTGTTCCACGTGGTCATAATTTTTATTCACAAAAAACATTGTATTAAGAACTTTCATCATAAGTTTTTATAATAAAGTACTTTTGCTTAAAGAAAGTTTAATTTTAATGTATGAACATTTTCATAATAGTAAAACGGTTTGTTGTTCCTTTAATTATTTAATTTCTGTTGAATGATTGATTTAAAAATAGTTTAGTCGTCGACATTTTAAAGAGACTGCTAACCAATTTTTATTATCGGGTTTCCCACAAAATAAGCAAGTAAACCAAAATAATACTGACTTTTTAACTTGGTAGGGGTATATAAATCTTATAGTGTTGTAAAAATGAACTAAACTACAATGTTATAGATGAACTAAAATTTAAGAAAATTATAAACTAGACAAGTTGAAAAAAATCTTAAGGGCTAAATCATGGTCAATATTACTACAGTTTAGTTCATTTTGCAATGGAAAAGGGTTCACTGTTTTTTCAGTGTAGAAATAACTTTTTAGAAGTTTTTTAATAGATATACATTTTTGGAAAGCTTTTCTATAGAAATAAATTGTTGGCAAATTTTTCTATAGAAATAATTTTGTGGAAAATTTTTCTATAGAAATAAATTTTTGGAAAATTTTTCTATAGAAATATTTTTTTGGAAAAATTTTCTTTAGAAATAAATATTTGGAAAATTTTTCTATCGTACTAAATTTAAAAAAGGAAAATTACAAAATTTTCTAAAGAAATAAAATTTTGATAAAATTTTCTATAGAAATAAAATTTTGATAAAATTTTATATAGAAATAAGATTTTGACAAAATTTTCTATAGAACCAAACATTTTGACAAAATTTACTCTAAAAACAACAATTCTGGCAACATTTCTGTAGACAAAAAAATTTGACAACATTTTCTATAGAAACAAAAATTTTGACAAAAATTTCTATAGAAAAAAATGTTGACTCAATTTTCTCTCTGTTGGTTAAGCTACCCTTGTACTTTATTCAAAGCGTGATTTTAATCTGAAATCAAAGTAATAAGAAATACAAATTGGACAAAATTTCCTATAGAAATTAAATTTTTATTGTTGTTTTGATTTCAGAGAAAAAATGGTGTCAAAATTTCCTTAAACTCCTTTATCCATAAAAGCTCGAATAATAATTAATTGTAAATTAAATCTAGCATCGCCTGTTTCAGTATCAGGCTAACATAAAAACGTATTTGGGATTTTTTTATTTGGTAAATTTATGGTAAAATTTTCCTCAAATTTTGGTAGATTGTTTTCGACACGAGTGGCAACCGTGCTACGGAACCTACACAGAAAAAAAAGTGTCTCGTAAATTTAAGAAGATTTTTACAATAATTTATTACAAGAATTTTCCAGAATTTTAGTTCATTTTTCGTATCTTCAACGAAAATTAACTACTCGAAAGGAAATTTTACAAATTCTAAGTAGCAATCGTTTAGTTCATGGCCTACAAAATACGATGGAAATTTCCTTAAAAAATTTCTTAACTGGTAGTTAAAAATTCGTTTGTTATGCTATAAAACTACTTGTGAAATGTAAAGTATTTTCTAAATAATAAGTGCAATTTACTATAAGATTTTTTTGTATGAGAAAATATTTTTTTACGAAAAATGAACTTGAAAGTGGATAGCAATTTCTTACTGACAATTCCTATAGTTAATAATTGTTGGTAAAAAATTACCCAATGAAATATTTTTAGTTCACATGTAATTAAATTTATAGACATTTTCGTCAAAAATGGTAGATAACATTTCATGAAAATTTTGCAAATTTTAAGTTAAACGTTTCATCGTTCATAAACTGGTGTGCCTTTACGAATATTATTCTCAGAGTAAATTGTCAGCAGATGCGATGAACTAATGCATAGTACAGAGATCTTTATCGGCATAGTGGAATGTGATTAATGTAAAGATGATGTTACTTGAGTTTTGTTGTGTATACATGAGCGTGGGGTTGTTTTTATTTTTGTTCATTTAGTGGTTTGTGTGTGTGTTTGTTATTCGCGGATGGTTTATTTGGCTGGATGAGGTGTTGTTTTCAATAAAGGCACATGTGTTTTTTTTTTTTGTTGTAGGAATGTTTTGGCTTTGCTTGGTTTTGTTTGGCATGCTTCAGTTGTATAGTTGGCGTTGGCGTGGGCTGTTGCATCTTTTAATATGCAACAAGGGAATATAAAGGCATGGAATATTTTGGAATTTTGAGACATATATTGGTGTTTGTTTATTAAACCTTTTAAATGAAAGTTATTAATATTTTATCGGTAGTTTCGAGAAAAGGTATTAAGAATATTTAGGAAAATATGTTGAAATTGAAAGTGTATTGAAATTTTTATTATTCAATGTAAACAATTAATATTCAATTCCAGATGAATTTGGAAAATTTTTGTTATATCTCAGCGTATAGTTTAGCCATAAATTGGTAAGTATTGTTTTTTTAATATGGCTTTCTTTTAAAAATAATATTTTTTATGTATATTATTATTTGTTAATTATTTTTTTTTTTGGAAACCAGTTTAATGTTTTTCTTTGTTGTTCAGAGCAACTCCAGATGGATTCCAACAAATTTAAAAAATAGAGAATTGGTAAGTTTTCTTTTAAAATTTGGCTTTCTTTCAACTATTTACGTTTTTATGACCTTTTTATCATTAAAATTACAGGTTTTTAATACCTTATTTTAGTATTTCTTTAATCAATTTGTTTGGAAACCAATGTAATATTTTTAATGTAAAAAAACAAATATTTAATTTCAGAATAACCCCTTAAAAATTTGGAAAAAAATTAGTGCTCCTTTGCTTGTAATTTAATAGTGAATTGGTAAGGATTCCTTAACTTTCTTTTAACCAGAATATTTGTTTTTTTTATGCATAATATTATTTTTTTCATTAGATGTTTTGGAAACCTATTTAATAATTTTATTTAATGTAAAAAATAAATATTTAATTTCAGAGTAGCCCAAATAAATTTGGACAACTTTTTATATGAACTACTTTCTTGTTCCACGTGGTCATAATTTTTATTCACAAAATACATTGTATTAAGAACTTTCATCATAAGTTTTTATAATAAAGTACTTTTGCTTAAAGAAAGTTTAATTTTAATGTATGAACATTTTCATAATAGTAAAACGGTTTGTTGTTCCTTTAATTATTTAATTTCTCTGTACTGTGGAATGATTGATTTAAAAATAGTTTAATCGTCGACATTTTAAAGAGACTGTTAACCAATTTTTATTATCGGGTTTCCCACAAAATAAGCAAGTAAAGCAAAATAATACTGACTTTTTAACTTGGTAGGGGTATATAAATCTTATGGTGTTGTAAAAATGAACTAAACTACAATGTTATAGATGAACTAAAATTTAAGAGAATTATAAACTAGACAAGTTGAAAAAAATCTTAAGGGCTAACTCATGGTCAATATTACTACAGTTTAGTTCATTTTGCAATGGAAAAGGGTTCACTGTTTTTTCAGTGATAGTGAGGTATATGCGAAAGCTCTCCGACGGACCAGAGAACAGACTACAGGTCTTACATGTATATACTTTTCACCAACCACATTGAAAAGAATCTATAAACTGCATATCGTGTTTTAATTTGGTGACACGCCGCTAGCGGTCGCGGATTTTGGTTTTCCCATATGAAATGGACGTAAACAAGTGCTCGCCTATGGCTATGGTTATTATATGGTTACATTTACTATGTAGCTTCTTGGAATAACTGACTCTGATTGATCAACTACATAGTCTCGTCCAGAAGCATTACCAGTGACTGCACCCTATATTTTTGCCGTTGGACTTTCATTTATATGATAAGTCATTCCACCCTATTAAATGGTATTATGTAGAATTTCTTCTCTAATTGGCTTTTTGAATTCTTAATAAGGTGGTCCTCTTCCTATTTATCAACCAATCGTCCTGCTTAGATATTATTTCACAATAAATAATTTCAGCTTTCTGCTATCAGTATTCCTCGTTTCTCCATTGACAGATTTTTCTTAATGGTTAGTTAGCAAGAAAAAAAGTTTTAATAATTTCCGTGTTCACTGCATAGAAGTTACAATTGAGTTAAACAACATATTTATCATGTAATCATCGGTTGTTATATACTAACTCGATGTGGGTGATCTTATTGACCTATTCCATATCATATTACTAGTTTTCTGATTTTTTTTTCGGACCAAGTAAATTAGAAGTATTACATGTCTACATAACAAACATGTTCATTGATTCCGATTTCATTTTGTAATGCGATCTATGTTATTTATCTACAATTAATGTTGATTAGTAATTCAATCATTGCAGTCGTATTCAACTGCAAACCACACCCACATTTTTATTAAAATGTTTTAATAAAGACCACACACATACACACAGACACACAAACTTCACTTTAGTGTCCAATGAATCTCAATTCATTTCAATTTTAAATGCCCAGAATCGAAAAAAGTGCGAGCACAGATATATCTTGATTTGTAATTCATATGGGCTGTTAAGGTGTTGCAATTAGCTCTTATTATGACAGAGACAAATTATGATAAATACTATATGGCACACGTTCCCTATTCATTCACATATGATACAGAAATTGTTGGACCTTATTAAGATATTTAAGTCAACATATTGAAAATGGTTATCTGTACGATTAGGTGACTTGGACAGTTTGAATTCTATGAAAGAAGAGTTGCAATAGAAGAATGTTGAATGTGAACTTTATTGAACTGGAACTCATGGAACCTGAAAAAGTATATATTTTAATTTGTATTGCAAGGAAACTATGATATCAAACTGTGTAATGATATAATAGCTTATCATTACTGTTTTTTTTTATGGTGTATGAAAAGGTACAAATGTTGTCCAAAATAGATGGGAAGACAGCTGTTGCAGATTTCCATATCCTCATCAGTTCCCTGTATTGGACAATCTACTTATTTTAATTATTTTTATACCTTCCACCATAAGAAGGGGGTCATTTTGTCATTCCGTTTGTAACAGATCGAAATATTTGTCTTAGATCCAATAAATTATATATATTCTGGATCGTGGTGAAATTCTGAGTCGATCTAGCTATGTCCGTCCGCCCCTCTGTGGAAATCACGCAAACTTCCGAACCAAAAAAGTACCGACTTGAAAGGCCACATCTCGCTAAAGACTATGGAAATGTGTGGTGGCCAACACTGAAACATATATGTATAGTCAGGCTTGCGAGATGGGTATCTGACATTTTCTTTTCAGTAACTTAATGATGTCAATTCCCTTAATCTTCCTGTCCAATAAGCTCGAATAAATATTGTAATAATTTCTAGTTTAAATGATTTGGACATTGAACCAGCCTGATATCAGGCTAACATAAAAATAGTAAGCTACGAGGAGCCCGTCGTAAATAAGGAAAAAACATTACTAATATTGTCGTTAGAATTATTGTTGTGTCCTTAGAAACCAGTTTCATATAGTTATCACAGTAATTGTTGTTGACTAGAAACAAGACATTGTGTGATCGTTCGCCAATCAGGTGAATTCAGCAATGTCTTTAAAAATAGATTTCGATTTTTGGTACATTAGTGTAGTAACAAATCGAAATCTAAAAATGGGATTAAGGGATTGTAAAGTTATACGAAAAGATGATGCACAGTGCGGGTGAAAAATGGTTAAATTTGGGAAGAATAATTCTCGTATGTAAATTTCATAAGAGATTAACATAAAAGAACCAAATTTAATCATCTCACCCGGCCAGATCTCGGTAAAGACTGTGGAAATGTGTGGTGGCCAACACTGAAACATATATGTATAGTCAGGCTTGCGAGATGGGTATCTGGCATTTTCTTTTCAGTAACTTAATGATGTCAATTCCCTTAATCTTCCTGTCCAATAAGCTCGAATAAATATTGTAATAATTTCTAGTTTAAATGATTTGGACATTGAACCAGCCTGCATTGATATCAGGCTAACATAAAAACAAGTATATACGGCCGTAAGTTCGGCCAGGCCGAATCTTATGTACCCTCCACAATGGATTGCGTAGGAACTTCTACTAAAGGCTGTCATCCACAATCGAATTACTTGGGTTGCGATAACACTTGCCGATGGCAAGGTATCGTAAAACTTTTTAACACTGTCTTCTAAATTGTAAGTTAGTCCATAAGGGGTATATATTAAACAAAACAAGTATATACGGCCGTAAGTTCGGCCAGGCCGAATCTTATGTACCCTCCACCATGGATTGCGTAGGAACTTCTACTAAAGGCTGTCATCCACAATCGAATTACTTGGGTTGCGATAACACTTGCCGATGGCAAGGTATCGTAAAACTTTTTAACACTGTCTTCTAAATTGTAAGTTAGTCCATAAGGGGTATATATTAATCAAAAAAAAAGCCGATTAAATACGTATATAATTCAGTTTGACAAAATTTTCTATAGAAATAAAATTTTGACAAAATTTTCTATAGAAATAAAAACTTGACAAAATTTTCTATAGAAATAAAATGTTGACAAAATTTTCTATGGAAGTAAAATGTTGACAAAATTTTCTATAGCAATAAAATTTTGACAAAATTTTCTATAGAAATAAAATGTTGACAAAATTTTCTATAGAAATAAAATGTTGACAAAATGTTCTATAGAAATAAAATGTTGACAAAATTTTCTACAGAAATAAATTTGTTACAAAATTTTCTATAGAAATAAAATTTTGACAAAATTTTCTATGGAAATAAAATGTTGACAAACATTACTATAGAAATAAACTTTTTACAAAACTTTCTATAGAAATGAAATTTTGACAAAACTTTCTATAGTAATAAAATTTGACAATTTTTACATGGCTGTTAGAGGCCATATACTAACGAAATGTACCAAATTTCAACCGCATCGGATGACTTTTGCTCCTCCAAGAGGCTCCGGAGGTCAAATCTGGAGATCGGTTTATATGGGAGCTATATATAATTATGGACCGATATGGACCAATTTTTGCATGGTTGTTAGAGACCATATACTAACACCACGTACTAAATTTCAATTGGATCGGATGAAGTTTGCTCATCCAAGAGGCTCCAGAGTTCAAATCTGGGGATCGGTTTATATGGGAGCTATATATAATTATGGACCGATATGGACCAATTTTTGCATGCTTGTTAGAGACCGTATACTAACATCAGGTACCCAATTTCAAACGGATCGGATGAATTTTGCTCATCCAAGAGGCTCCAGAGGTCAAATCTGGGGATCGGTTTATATGGGAGCTATATATAATTATGGACCGATATGGACCAATTTTTGTATGCTTGTTAGAGACCGTATACTAACATCAGGTACCCAATTTCAAACGGATCGGATGAATTTTGCCCCACCAAGAGGCTCCGGAGGTCAAATCTGGGGATCGGTTTATATGGGAGCTATATATAATTATGGACCGATATGGACCAGTTTTTGCATGGTTGTTAGAGACCATATACTAACACCACGTACCAAATTTCAATCGGGTAGGATGAAGTTTGCTCCTCCAAGAGGCTCCAGAGTTCAAATCTGGGGATCGGTTTATATGGGAGCTATATATAATTATAGACCGATATGGACCAATTTTTGCATGGTTGTTAGAGACCATATACTAACACCACGTACTAAATTTCAATTGGATCGGATGAATTTTGCTCATCCAAGAGGCTCCAGAGTTCAAATCTGGGGATCGGTTTATATGGGAGCTATATATAATTATGGACCGATATGGACCAATTTTTGCATGCTTGTTAGAGACCGTATACTAACATCAGGTACCCAATTTCAAACGGATCGGATGAATTTTGCCCCTCCAAGAGGCTCCGGAGGTCAAATCTGGGGATCGGTTTATATGGGATTATATATAATTATGGACCGATATGGACCAGTTTTTGCATGGTTGTTAGAGACCATATACTAACACCACGTACCAAATTTCAATCGGGTAGGATGAAGTTTGCTCCTCCAAGAGGCTCCGGAGGTCAAATCTGGGGATCGGTTTATATGGGAGCTATATATATATTTATGGACCGGTATGGACCAATTTTTGCATGGTTGTTAGAGACCGTATACTAACATCAGGTACCAAATTTCAACCGGATCGGATGAATTTTGCCCCTCAAAGAGGCTACGGAGTTCAAATCTGGGGATCGGTTTATATGGGGGCTATATATAATTATGGACCGATATGGACCAATTTTTGCATGGTTGTTAGAGACCGTATACTTAGACCACGTACCAAATTTCAACCGGATCGGATGAATTTTGCTGCTCCGGAAGGCTCCGCAAGCCAAATTTGGGGATCGGTTTATATGGGGGCTATACGTAAACGTGGGCCGATATGGCCCATTTTCAATACCATCCGACCTACATCAATAACAACTACTTGTACCAAGTTTCAAGTCGATAGCTAGTTTCGTTCGGAAGTTAGCGTGATTTCCACAGACGGACGGACAGCCGGACAGACGGACGGACATGCTTAGATCGACTCAGAATTTCACCACGACCCAGAATATATATACTTTATGGGGTCTTAGAGCAATATTTCGATGTGTTACAAACGGAATGACAAAGTTAATATACCCCCATCCTATGGTGGAGGGTATAATAACAAGTAGTTGTTATTGATGTAGGTCACATGATATTGCAAATGGGCCATATCGGACCAAAGAAACAAGCTACCGACTTGAAACTTGGCACAAGTAGTTGTTATTGATGTAGGTCAGATGATATTGCAAATAGGCCATATCGGACCACATTTACGTATAGCCCCCATATAAATCGACCCCTACATTTGAATTGCAGATGCTCTAGGAGGAGCAAATTTCATCAAATCTGGTTGAAATTTGATACGTGATGTTAGTATATGACCTCTAACACCCATGCAAAAATTGGTCCATATACGTCTATAATTATATATAGCCCCCATATAAACCGATCCCCAGATTTGACCTCCGGAGCCCCAAAATTTTGTACGTATCTGGTCTCTAACAACCATGCAAAAATTGATTCATATCATATCTTGAAGTCGCAAATTTCATGCGTTTCGGTTGAAATTTTCTATGTTGTGTACCATGCAAAAATTAATCCATATTGGCCCATAATTCTGATTTTTTCTTTAAGATTTTGGTATTGAGTCCGATCCAAAAATTCGACTTCTTTAAAATAAAATCATTTTTTGGATTCTACCTATCTTTAAATCTCGGCATTGTAAAGCTAGATAAAATTCCCATTTTAACAAAGATAGTCACGCACACATTCATTCCAAAAAATTCAACATTCAACTTAAAACACATATTTCAATGTACAAAATATTTACTTAATTTTGAAAAAAAAGCTTTAAACCGAAATTTTCAAATCTTCAAAATAAATCTTAGTCTATATTTGTGCCTTTAATTTCTTAATCCAAAGATTTAATACCTCAGTTATTTTAAACATTATTTCTTCAAAACAAAAATGTTTTTCTTTAATTTAAGGTATATTTGGCTTACTACCAAGATGTACCAAAAAGATTGGTTGTCGTTCGTTTTTTATGAGCCTCTAATTTTCTACGGCAATAGATTATTTTTGGCTCGAGTGGCAATAGTGATTTTTCTGTGATTGGGGATCGGTTTATTTGGGGGCTATATATAATATAGATCGATGCGGACCAATTTTCGCATGGTTATTATCGGCCATACACTAGCGAAATTTAACAAATTTCAACCAGATCGCACGAATTTTGCTCCTTTAGGAGGCTCCGGAGGGCAAATCTGGGGATCGGTTTATATGGTGGCTATATATAATTATGAAGATATGGACCAATTTTTGCATGGTTGTTAGAGACCATATACTAACACCACGTACTAAGTTTCAACCGGATCGGATGAATTTTGCTCCTTCAAGAGGCTCCGTAGGTCAAATCTGGGGATCGGCTTATATAAGGGCTATATATAAAATTATGGGCCGATATGGACCAATTCTGGCATGGTTGTTAGAGACCATATACTAACACCACGTACCAAATTTCAATCGGATCGAATGAAATTTGCTTCTCTTTGAGGCCCCGCAAGCCAAATCTGGGATCGGTTTATATCGGGGCTATATATAATTATGAACCGATGCGGACCGATTTTTGGATGGTTGTTAGAGACAATATGTTAATACCATGTTCCAAATTTCAGCCAGATCGGATGAAATTTGCTTCTCTTAGAGGCTCCGCAAGCCAAATCTGGGATCGGTTTATATCGGGGCTATATATAGTTATGAACCGATGTGGACCACTTTTTACATGGTTGTTAGAGACCGTATACCAACACCATGTACCAAATTTCAGCCAAATCTGGGTGTCCGTTTATATGGGGGCTATACGTAAAAGTGAACCTATATGGCCCATTTGCAATACCATCCGACCTATATCAATAACAACTACTTGTGCCAAGTTTCAAGTCGATAGCTTGTTTCGTTCGGAAGTTAGCGTGACGGACGACGAACGGACGGACGGAAATGCTTAGATCAACTCAGAATTTCACCACGACCCAGAATATATATACTTTATGGGGTCTTAGAGCAAAATTACAAACGGAATGACAAAGTTAATACGAGGGCAGTTCGGAAACTTCTTAGCCTAGCACAAAAAGCGCGGTATGAACAGAAAAAAGTTAAGTGTTTTGGAAACTTCCATCTCTGTTATGAACACGTGTTAAATTTTGTTTCGATCTGGCAACTCCTTCATATAGAAACAGGTGTTCAAAAAAGACGCATCCGCAATTTTTTTACAATGGGAAAATTAGAAATATTTACATAAAAAAGGTTTATCGGGACAAGAAATTCATAATGATATGGTGAATGTGTTAGGTGAAAGTGTTCCTTCATATGCAACAGTAAAAAATTGGGTTGCTGAATTTAAACGTGGTCGTAGAAGCATTGAAGATGAACCACGTAGTGGACGTCCAAAAACAGCAACAACAACAGAAATTGAAGCTAAAGTGCATGATATGGTATTAAATGATCGACGAATAAAAGTGCGTGAAATTGCTAATATCATGGGCATCTCAAATGATCGAGTCCATTTAATTTTGCATGAAGAACTACAGATGAAAAAGCTTTCTGCAAGATGGGTGACGCATTTGTTAACAGTCGATCAAAAACGCATAAGAATGAACATTTCTTAAGCTTGTTTGCATCGTTTTAAGCGAAATAAAATGGATTTTAAGCGTCGTATCATAATTGTTGATGAGACATGGATCCACCACTATACTCCAGAGACAAAAGAACAATCCAAACAATGAACTGAAGCTGGAGGAAATGTCCCAAAGAAGGCAAAAACAATTCAATCGGCTGGTAAGGTTATGGCAACGGTTTTTTGGGACTTCAAAGGTATTTTATTGATTGACTATCTGCAAAAGGGTAAAACAATAAATTCAGTGTACTATTGCAACCTTTTGGATCAATTAAATGTACAAATTCGAGAAAAACGTCCTGGCTTACAACACAAAAAAAATAATTTTTCATCAAGACATCGCACCAGCGCACAAGAGTGTTTTAACAATGGCTAAAATCAACGAATTAAAGTACGAGTTGCTTGACCACCCACCTTATTCTCCTGATTTAGCTCCCAGTGACTTTTACTTGTTCCCAAATCTAAAACAAAAAACTAACTAACTATAGAAAAACTAACTATTCTCTTTCATTGATAGGCTAAGAAGTTTCCGAACCGCCCTCGTATACCCCCCATCCTATGGTGGAAGGTATACAAATATTATACGTGGAATTTTATCTAAAACATAATAATTTCCATGAACAAAAATGAAATAAGAGTCACCTTCGTGATAGTTAAGGTTTATTTTTGTATAAAAAATTAATCCAATTCAATACTAAAATCATGCAAGGATGTATAAATTCTGGATCTCGACTATTTCTCTTTGATAAATCATCCAACTATAATTGTCACTGTTAACGATTTTATTGTTATCACAGTCATTATCAAATAATTTCGCTTTCGTTGACAACTACTACCAACCTATTGATAATTTATTAACGTTAAAATTAAAACTAAGTTAAATTTTAGTACAAAAAAGTCACCTTATCACCTTTCAAGCTATTAAGATAACCATCCCCCAAGTGAGCAAACATAAATGAATGCAGCTGACATGTGAATATTAGCCAAACAAGTGCCTGGAAGCGATCCCCTTCACAAATATTGTTTTTTTTTTATCATTTTCAATTACAAAGCGGCAATCACATCAGCGTACATCCCCTTCAAACAAAAAGGTGAATTGTGTTCAAGCGTTAAACGTTCACCTACGTATCCACTGCTATATTTTTTCAGTAACAACAAATGCTGGCAATTTAAATATAATTATCACATAATTTGTAGCAAATTTATACGCGTATCTTGGTGAGACAGCACACGATGGCCAATGCAATTGTAATACGGAGATTTAGAAAGAAAAATAATATAAACTAAAACGAAAAAACATCTTGCCTCTGATAGCTTTTGCTCATGCTAATTTCGGACCAATGCAGCTTCTGCGGGTTGTGTTCACCAAAAACAGATGCTGTACACCCGAAATTAAAATGTAAATTCATCGATACCATTTGATACCATCAGTCGGCTATATTATTAATGTTAATCGAACAAAAAATTTAAAGTCAATTAAAATCTTTAACCCTTCCATGTCTAATGTTGCGTATATGTAACACTTAGTTACTGTTACTCCTAATTCCCTTTTGCCTGATTCAAAGGTGATGATCATTTATTTCTGAGATTTTCAAAGTGTTCTCCATATCGATTACACTGCAAAAAGTGTTGACTTAATATTAATGACCATGCGACCTAAATTAAAGATTACTATTTACAAAATATTAAGGATAAATTCTTAATATGTTATAGTTTGGATTTTCCAATGAACTTTATCTGTACGTGAATAAATATATTAGAAAACGAGAATGAAAATTTGATACACGAGATATGACAATCTTAATTTTGGTGAGCCTAGATTTAAAACCAGAAAACTTTTTTATACCAAATACCAAAATTCTAAAGTGAAGGTCAAACTATCTGGATCCATATAAACTACATTGATAAAAATATAAACTAAAATATAACTTAAAAAACTTATGAAACTTAAATTGCATGATAGGTTAGGTTAGGTGGCAGTATCATGTTTACTTAGACTATTCAGTACATTGTGATACCACATTGGTGAACTTCTCTCTTATCACTGAGTGCTGCCCGATTCCATGTTAAGCTCAATGAGAAGGGACCTCCTTTTTATAGCTGAGTCCGAACGGCGTTTCACATTGCAGTGAAACCACTTAGAGAAGCTTTAAAACCCTCAGAAATGTCACCAGAATTACTGAGGTGGGATAATCCATCGCTGAAAAACTTTTTGGTGTTCGGTCGAAGTAGGAATCGAACCCACGACCTTGTGCATGCTAACCATTGCAATTTACACAATATTAAATACAAATATCTTTAACGTAATGGCATTGTCATTGAAAGAAAGATATAAACATTCTTTGCCTCAAAAATTTCTTCATTAAATTACGACACATATCTTGGAATTTTCCGTCATTCCGTTAAATTCGTATGCCTTTAACTAAGGAATGTTTTTCTTAAAATAACGAAAAACATTTTTAAATTAAAGAAATCGTCTTAAAATTAGCTGGTATATTTATTTATTTGTTGTCTTTGGATTACAAAATTCCTTACAGACAAACAACTAAAAACTACCCTCTCAAAAAAAATCGATTCTGTAACATATACCCCAAACACATTTTGCTTGAAGCATATATATTATCAGGATTTCTCCAAACAAAATATTATTTGTATTGGTCAAACATATTATATTTCACCTTAGGACATACACTAGTATTAAAAAATTTTAATGAAATTTTCTTTGAAATTTTCTTTAATGAAATTTTCTTTTACTTGCAGCTAACCTAGATCTCTCTTTCTAAACACATATATGTTTATGGGCTATTTTTAATTTGCATCCAAACATATTATATTTTCAAGAATGTTATGTCCCAAATATAATTTGTTCTAACAAATTAACATATATGTCGCAAACATGTTGTGCTAGTTTATGAACATTATATGCTTGCACTTAAAAATATTGTGTTAAAAAATTTGAGTTCCAAACATATAATATTTACACCCAAACATATGAAAAACAGTCTTTTTCGTGCGTGTATACATATATCAAAATCAGAAATATTTGAAATGTAGAATTACTAAATACTTTTTTAAACTCAACTTCATAATAATTGGATATATTATTGAACTCATTTAAGGCACGAGAAATAGGCTTATTTGCTGAATAATTACTTCTGTGTATACATGTGTAAAAATATAAAGTTTTACTACAAATAAATAAATAAATTCCGATTGTAAATTCTATATTGATATTAATTGGTACGTGTGTCGTCATGGGGTTCATCCGGAGAGTTATTCAATTTTCCTTTCAGATATTCTAGTAAAATTTCTGAGACCTTTCTTTCCCACATATATATATAAACGCAGTAGTTTTTATCAGATTTATGTGATATATTTTAACAATATAGTAGATCATTTTTACTATTTTTGGGAATCGTACGAAAATGTTCTTTTGCTTTAGTTCATATTGAACTTATGTATACGGTCATTGAACTTTATACCCAAGTTTAGTGCATAAAATGTTTGAAACATACATAAAACACGTATATTTGGATGCAGACATACATAAAACACATACATAAAACACGTATATACGGCCGTAAGTTCGGCCAGGCCGAATTTTAAGTACCCTCCACCATGGAATGCGTAGAAACTGTCATCCACAATCGAATTACTGGGGTTGTGGTAACGTATCATAAAACTTCTTAAGATCGTCTATTAAATTGTAAGTTAGTCCATACGTGGTATATATTAGACAAACAGGGTATATATAGGTAAGTCTACAAATAATTACGAACCGATATGATCTTTTGCGTGGTAATTAGAGAACCAGAACATAAATCTACATACAATTATGAACCGATATAGACCAATTTGTGTGTGATGGGGATCGGTTTATCTGAGGGCTATATATAACTATAGACCGATATGAACCTGGTTAGGCACGGTTGTTAGCGGCCATATACTAGCACAATGTACCAAATTTCAACCCGATCGGATGAAATTTGCTCCTTCAAGAGGCTCCAGAGGCCAAATCTGGGAATCAGTTTATATGGGGGCTATATATAATTATGAACCGATATGGACCTATTTTTGCATGGCTGTTAGGTACCATATACTAACACCACGTACCAAGTTTCAACCGGATCGGATGAATTTTGCTCCTACAAGAGGCTTCGAAAGTCAATTTTGGGGATCGGTTTATACGGGGGGGATATATATAATTATGGACCACATACCAAATTTCAACCGGATCGGATGAAATTTGCTTCTCTAAGAGGCTTCGCAAACCAAATCTGGGGTGGGTTTATATGGGGACTATATATAATTAATGGGCTGATATAGGGGCTATATGTAAAAGTGGTCCGATATGGCCCCTTTGCAATACCATCCGACCTACATCAGTAATATCTACTTATGCCAAGTTACAAGTCCATAGCTTGTTTAGTTCGGAACTTAGCGTGATTTCAACAGATGAAGGGACGGACATGATTACACTGTTAGAAAAATATGTTTTTCATATGTTCCGATATAAACAAAATTTGTTTCGGGCACAATTTTTAAACACAACATATTTAAGTGCAAACATGTAATGTTCCTAAACTAACACTAAATGTTTGGGACACATATATTAGAATATATTATGTTTGGGGCATGAATGTTTCATAAAAATAATATGTGTGAACGTAAACATATATAAATTTACAAATTTCGAGTAAACATATATATGTTGTGATATTTTATTAAGAGAGCGACAGAGAGAGAGTGTATAGAGAAAGAAATAGAGATGGAAACCGGGAGGGTTGACGAGAGATATCAACACAACACAGCGAGAGAATCAAAAGAGAGCAATTTCTGTGAAACCGCTTGTATGTTGTTTCGGAAAACTGTTTTATGATAAGGCCCAAAATTTGATATCCCGTGTAAAAATTGAGGGATCTAATCAGATATGATTAGATCTCAAAATTGGCCCCTTTAGATATAAGCAGATATACCAACATATGATGAGATATAATTAGATATAAATGTATATCATTCCAGATCTAACATCAGATCCAATAATATATAGGGACAGATATAATTACATCTAAGACATTAGATCTAGGCCAATTTTGAGATCTGATCAGATCTAATTCCATAGTAACTAGATATGATTAGATCTTACCATTTTTCGGATCTACACATATCTAATTGTATCAAATTAGATCTCTCAATTTTTTCTCGGGATGCTTAAGTCTAAATATTATTTAATTTGAATATTAGAATGAGTATACGGAGTAAAGAGAATAGACATTCGGAACCAAGAGAATAGACATTTGAAAAAAACAGCATGTGTTTTCGTCTTGAGAGCAGCATTTTATGTATGTGTGGACATGTGTTTTGTTTATCATTTTGACATTATGGACACAATTTTTTTCTTGGTTATTTAAAAGAAATCGGAATGGACGAGGAGTAAGTCAAACTATTCAGGCAAAGGAAATTAAAAAAAAAAAAAAAACGGTGGAAAATATACAAAAATTACAAAGGAATCTTCATAACAATAACGAAAGAGCACTATGCTCGTTTAAGAGTTGGGACAGTAAAATGAAAAAAGAAGGAAATAGTGAACTATTAAACAGTAAAGTGTTAAAAGTAAAGTTTAGTTCATCTTTATTAATAAGTAGTCCAAGAGGAGTTGACGGACACCTTCAAATATAAAAGCGAGCATTAAGTTTATACTCGACTCTACGTTCTTCTTTTGTTAGAGTTTTTGAATTCCTTCCAAAATTTCAAAATTGTTATTTTTGCAATAAAAAAAATAATATTTTCTCCAAAAGCTCAGTCCATTTCGTTTATATCAAGCACTGTTTCTGACTGTAAATCTTTAATAACCCACATTTCGAAGTTTCATTATAAAAATTTAATATAGTATAAATATAAATGTGTAAATTAAAAAAAAAACAAGTATATACAGCAATAAGTTCGGCCGGGCCGAATCTTAAACACCCACCACCATGAAACAAATATTAGGGTTTCCTTTGAAATTTCAGGAGGGATTGAGGACTTGAGGACACTTCCCGAAGATAAATTTAAAGATTTCACTTATGAGGACTATATCAGATTCTGGATTTATAAGAACCATTTTTGTTTGAGTTTTAGAGGAATCATTAACATCTCTTTTAAGTGTGCAAGAAAATTATAAAATAACGTCTATATTTGAAATCTTAAATCTGTAGAAGTAAAATCTGGAAATTTTACATTGAGTTTCAAGCAATTTTCATGATCAGTGCGCCTTCTACACCCTCAAGAAGTGAAGTCGGTCTATATGGAGGCATTACCAAATTGACCGATAAAAACATAATCCGATACACGTTTTTGTGAGCCTAAAATACCAGAATATTTACAATTTCAGGCAAACCAGATAAAAACTACGGTTTCTAGAAACCCAAGGAGTTAAATCGGGAGACCGTTCTTATGGGGGCTATACTAAAATATGGACCGATACTCACCGTTTTCGGCACACTTCTTTATGACCCGAAAATACCTCTAGATTTCCAATTTCAGGCAAATAGGATAAAAACTTCGGATTCTAGAAGCCCAAGAAGTAAAATCGGGAAATCGGTCTAATTTGGGGCTATACCAAAATATGGACCGATACCCACCATTTTCGGTACACATCCTTATGGTCCTAAAATACCTCTGGATTTCCAATTTCAGACAAATTGGATAAAAACTACGGTTTCTATAAGCCCAAGACACCAAATCGGGAGGTCGTTTTATATGGGGACCATACCAAAACTTGGACCGATACTCACAATTTTTGGCACACGTATTTGTGGTCCTACAACACCTCTAGATTTCCAATTTCATATAAATTGAATAAAAACTGCGGTTTCTATAAGCCCAAGAAGTAAAATCGGGAGATCGGTCTATATGGGGGCTATACCAAAATATGGACCAATACTCACAATTTTTGGCACACGTATTTGTGGTTCTACAATACCTCTAGATTTCCAATTTCAGGTAAATTGAATAAAAACTGCGGTTTCTATAAGCCCAAGAAGTAAAATCGGGAGATCGGTCTATATGGGGGCTATACCAAAATATGGACCGATACTCACCATTTTTGGCACACCTCTTTATGGTCATAAAATACCTCTAGATTTCAAATTTCAGGCAAATTGCATAAAAACTACGATTTCTATAAGCCCAAGACCCCAAATCGGGAGGTCGGTTTATATGGGGACTATATCAAAACCTGGACCGATAGAGCCCATCTTCGAACTTGACCTGCCTGCAGACAAAAGACGAGTTGTTGCAAAATTTCAGCACGATTGCTTCATTATTGAAGACTGTAGCGTGATTACAACAGACAGACAGACAGACAGACAGACAGACGGACAGACGGACATCGTTATATCGTCTTAGAATTTCTCCCTGATCAAGAATATATATATACTTTATATAGTCGGAAATCGATATTTCGATGTGTTACAAACGGAATGACAAACTTATTATACCCCCGTCACCATTCTATGGTGGTGGGTATAAAAATGGTGTTTGGTCGGAGCAGAGATTGAACCCACGACCCTTTGCATGCAAAGCAGACATGCTAACCACTGCTCTACGTTGCCAACAAGTGTGTGTTTTTTTAAATAATGTTATGTTTGCATGGGCTCGTGGGCGCTGCAAACTATGCTATATAAATGTAACTTATAATGATAATTGTCTACTGGTGAGTATAACAGCTACGTAGCCCAGTGGAGAGTGCGTTGGCTTACAAACTGTATGGTCCTCGGTTCGATTCTCCGTTCAGGTAAAATTTAAAAAATTTCTAAAATTGAATAATTTCTTCAAGATTATTTTTATTACTGAAAAGGGTGCCAAGAACTAAAAAATTTCGTGGAAGTGAAAATTATGTAAGTGAATGAGCACAATCTTCTTTTGGGGAAAATTCTTCCAAGCATATAATATTTTTGGGCTCAAAATGCTTCCAATCATATAATATGTTCACATAAATCAAACATATTAATGTTTCGGCAGTATCCAATAATATATGTGCTTCCTGCAAAATATGTTTGGAACATATGTTAGAGAAGCGATTTTTTTAAGGTGTAGATCGACTCAGAATTTCACCACCACCAAGAATATATATATACTTTATCATCTTAGAGCAATATTTCGATGTGTTACAAACGGAATGACAAAGTTATGGGGGGGTATACATCCTATGGTGTAGGGTATAAAAAGTAAGATATCATTAAGCTGTGGAAAATTTCGAAAAAATAATAAAATTTAACTACTAGCAAATAATTTAGATTTAGTTTAACTACGGATTTTTTTCTGTGTAGCATGCCTATTCGATTATTGGGGTAAAAATTTATAGAATTTAGATCTCGAATAATTTGAAAATTTTACTTCATTCAATTGTGCTGCAAGCTTTGAGCTCACCTTACCATTCGATCCTCTCGAGGGATTGTGCTTCATCATTTCCAACTGGAATTCTATATATTAGCATGTAATCCTTTACGACGAGATTTCCCCAAAACGAATTATTACGAACTTACGGTAATTTATATTTGTTTTTAATATGCCATTATATTACATGAAATAACCTTAAAAGTAGCTATTGAATGACATTTATTCCCGAGTGTAAATGTTGGTCATTTTGTTCGATATACAGGAGGATATTAGAAATGTTTTACGTTGCAAAATTGTCCTCTTAGTGATGCTGGCGGTAGTAATGTTGATATTATTTCACTCTTCCATGCCGGTATTATTCAACTCAAAGCTGGTTGACTCTTTATCTTAACAAAAACAATTAATTCTAAAGTAATCGCTTTCTTAAACGACAAATTTTCAACGAGTCACCAACAGGTCTGCCGCCAGTTCATGCAAATTACGAATATATTGGATTATAGAAAAAGTGATGCACTTTGGGGAAATTATTGAAATGCTTTTAGATCCTCTATTTAAATATGTTTTAGATCCTCTATTAAAATCTATTAAATATGCTATTCTATGTTTATTCACTGTAATATTAATACATAAAATGCCATAGGTCTTTATGAATTGAGGTAATTAAAGATTTTAAAAATTAAAAAATATATTATTAAATATAAAAATCTTTCAAATATAGGCTAGGACTAATTTTGAGGAATGTTGACATCTATATCTTCTTTTTTTAGTCTTAGCCATTTTCACTAATTTTTATTCGATTGACAAAGACAACAAATGTGACATCTTGTTTCGATTAAAAAAATCCTATGTTGTCACTATTGTTTGTACAAAAATTAAACTTGTACATAAAGTTTTTATTTAAGACCAATATTTTAAAAAATATTTATGTTTTTACTCAATAAAATGTTAATAAACATTTTGTTAACATTTTCGCTATAAAAATATTCGAAACACTGAAATAGAGACATTTTTTTGCGTTTACACGCATTCACTACCTTTGTTGGCCATAGGATTCTGCTAATAAAACGACATAAATTGTATTCGTTCTCAAAGGCAGTCAAACAAAAAAACAGCAAAAAAAAATTCGTTCGCATTGCGTGAGTTGTTTGTGTCATTGTAGTTAGTGCCTGTCGTATATGGTAAAATGAGTTATAAAAATCTCATAAATAACATTACTATGATTTATAGTTTATAAATGATATTGTTAAGATTGTGTAAAAATAGTAAAACACAAATAGCAAGTACTAAAATATTTTGCAAAAGTTAAAATACAAACATAAACACTAACCTCATGTGTTTCGTACAACTTCATGAGCCTACAATGGATTAAAAGCAAAAGATTTGGCTATAGGTTCTCGTATTAGAGAATTGCATTGCTTGTAATGTTTGCAAATGGATTTTCTTAAGTGACTAATAATTATTTTTCTCACCATTTTCATTTAGGATTTATTTCATGTCAAATTGTGTTATATGTCAAAATACATTTCAAAATCCATTCATATTCTATTCACTTTGTCTCAGCTTAGGTGTTTTACTCGATGTATACTAAAACGAAATGAGAGTGAAAGGTGTTCTTGAAGGATAACCATGTAAATGGACAGTAGGTAGTAAAAAAATGAATTTTATCTAAAAGCTAAAACAGCGGTACTCGTGTCCTAATTAAAGAAAAACAAGAAGTTCGTACACTGACAAATAATAGTGACCTAATATTGAATTTTATGTAACGTACATTTTAAGACACCAAATCTATACAATTTTAAAAACGAATTGAAAATAAATATATTTTTATTAAAAAAATTTTATAATCTTCATTTCAAAAACATTTTTGTCAACCCCTTTGACCCCGAATTTCAACAGATATCGATAAAAATTTTTTTATACTCTTAAACATGTTTAAGTCATTTAAGAACCGTCTAGCCAAAATTTCGGGTCGCCACGCCCATTCGTTTGGGCGGTAGTGGGTCGTGGTGAAATTCCGAGTTGATCTGAGCATGTCCGTCCATCCGTCTGTTGAAATCACGCTAACTTCCGAACGAAACAAGCTATCGACTTGAAACTTGGTACAAGTAGTTGTTATTGCTGTAGGTCAGATGGTATTGCAAATGGGCCACATGGGTCCACTTTTACGTATAGCCCCCATATAAACGGACCCCCAAATTTGGCTTGCAGATCCTCTAAGAGAAGCAAATTTCATCCGATCCGGCTGAAATTTGGTACATGGTGTAAGTATATGGTCTCTAACAACCATGCAAAAATTGGTCCACATCGGTCCATACTATATATAGCCCCCATATAAACCGATCCCCCCGATTTGGCTTGCGGAGCCTCTAACAGAAGCAAATTTCACCCGAGCCGGCTGAAATTTGGTGCATGGTGTTAATATATGGTCTCTAACAACCATGTAAAAATTGGTCCACATCGGTCCATACTTATATATAGCCCCCATATAAACCGATCCTCCGATTTGGTTTGCAGATCGTCTAAGAGAAGCAAATTTCATCCGATCGGGCTGAAATTTGGTACATGGTGTAAGTATATGGTCTCTAACAACCATGCAAAAATTGGACCACATCGGTCCATAATTATATATAGCCCCCATATAAACCGATCCCCCGATTTGGCTTGCGAAGCCTCTAAGAGAAGCGAAATTTCATCCGATCCGGCTGAAATTTGGTACATGGTGTTAGTATATGGTCTCTAACAACCATGTAAAAATTGGTCCACATCGGTCCATACTTATATATAGCCCCCATATGAACCGATCCTCCATTTTGGCTTGCGGAGCCTCTAACAGAAGCAAATTTCATCCGATCCGGCTGAAATTTGGTACATGGTGTTAGTATATGTGCTCTAACAACCATGTACAAATTGGTCCACATAGGTCCATAATTATATATAGCCCCCATATAAACCGATCCCCCGATTTGGCGTGCGGAGCCTCTAACAGAAGCAAATTTCATGGTACATGGTGTTAGTATATGGTCTCTAATGGTCCACATCGGTCCATAATTATATATAGCCCCATACAAACCGATCACCAGATTTGACCTCCGGAGCCTCTTGGAAGACCAAAATGCATCTGATTCAGTTGAAATTTGGTACGTGGTGTTAATATATGGCCTCAAACAGCCGTGCACAAATTGGTCGAAATCGGTCCATAATTATATATAGCCCCCATATCCCCAGATTTGACCTAAGGAGCCCCTTGGAAGAGCAAAATTCATCCGATTCGGTTGAAATTTGGTACGTGATGTTAATATATGGTATCCAACAACCATGCAAGAATTGGTTCATATCAGTCCATAATTAAATATAGCCCCCATATAAACCGATCCCCAGATTTGACCTCCGGTGCCTTTTGGAGAAGCAAAATTCATCCGATCTGGTTGAAATTTGGTACGTGGCGGCAGTTATGATATTTAACAACCATGCCAAAAGGGGTCCATATCAGTCCATAATCATATATAGGCCCCATATAAACCGATCCCGATATTTGGTTTTGGAGCCACAGATCCTCTAAGAGAAGCAAATTTCATCCGAGTCAGTTGAAATTTGATACATTGTGCTAGTATATGGCCGTTAACAACCATGCCTAACTAAGTCCATATCGGTCTATAGTTATATAAATTGGTCCATATCAATTGTATATAGCCCCCATATAAGCGACGCCCATATTTCAATTCTGGCTCTCTACGTACCGTCCAAAAGTCCATATCGATTCGTAATTATTTGTAGACTTACCTATACATACCTTTTTTGTCTAATATATACCACGTATGGACTAACTCACAATTTAGAAAACGATGTTAGGAAATTTTAAGATACCACAACCCAAGTAATTAGATTGTGTATGACAGTCTTTCGTAGAAGTTTCTACGCAATCTATGGTGGAGGGTACATAAGATTCGGCCTGGCCGAACTTACGGCCTTATATACTTGTTAAATTTAATATAGCCGTCTTTCAAATTTGTTTTTCTCCGTTCATGTATATATAAAAAAAGTATGTTAGTTAAATGAACTAAAAAACTGGGACATTTTACACAAATGAAGCAAAAAGATTTACTAAAGTCGTACTTCTCACAAAATAGTATATTATTTCTTTAAATTTGCAATTTTTACAACAAATGCGCCCATCTTGAACTTCGTATGTCACTAAAGACATGGGGGCTATAATAGTTATATATAGCCCCCATATAAACCGATCCCCAGATTTAATATCCGAAACCTCTTGGAGGAACAAATTTCGTCCGGTTCGGTTGAAATTTTGTACGTTATATTAGTATATATATAAGTTATATTACTATAAAAACCATGCAAAAATTTATCCATATCGGTTCATAATTATATACAGATTTGACCTCCGGAGCCTCTTCGAGGAGCAAATTTCGTCCGATTTGGTTAATATTGTGTACGTTATATTAGTATATGGTATCTAAAACCATTTAAAATTGGTCCGACCGATATTATATAAAGACCCCATATAAGCCGATCTCCAGATTCGATCTCGGGAGCCTCTTGGGAGAGCAAATTTCTTGGAGGCGCAAATTTCAACCGACTCGGCAGAAATTTGGTACGTGGTTTTAGTATAATAACCATGCCAAAAGTGGCCCATATCGGTCCATAGTTTATATAGCCCCAGATAAACCGATAGCCCCTATGTAAACCGACGCCTATATTTCACTTCTTCCTCTCTTTTAGCGCACAAAAATTCATACCGGTCAAGAACTGAATTAAATCCATATAATTCCGTTCTTGACCGGTAATCTTAATCTGCCTTTCTTGCCTAATATATGCCTCGTATAGACTAACTTCCAATTTGGTCTTTAGTAGTAGTTTCTACGCAATCCATGGTGGAGAGTATATAAAATTCGGCCTGACCGAATCATACTGCCGTACATACATGAAAATAATATTGACCTAATATGGAAGATTATGCAACTTAAATTTTAGGACTCAAAATTTACGCAATGCTAAGGACAAAATTCTTTAAAACAATGACATTTTAATTAAAAGAAAGTTTATAATACTTGCTTCAAAAATTTTTTTCATTAAATTTATGATACAACTCTTGAAATTTTGCGTCTCTCTGCTGAAGTTGTAGATATTTGAAGTAAGGCAAATTTTCCTTAAAATAAAGAAAAACATTTTTAATTTAAAGAAATCGTCTTTAACTCAACTGACATATTGAATTTTTAAATTTAACATAAAAACGCTTCCAATAAGGATTTTTAAGGATTTGCATCTTTGGTTTAACGTTTTTTTAGCATTAAGAAAACTCTTTTTAAACTCCAAGTAAACTTTTTTTTTTGAGTGTACTTGTTTTCTCACACTTCGTCATATATTATAGGTTAATAGCGCCTTATCTTATATTTGTTAGGGGACATACTAATGACCTTATATAGCCAAATTTTTGTGTGGTGGTTACAAGATTGATACGAATTTCATGTCCTCATTCGACTCGAAGCGCATTCCTCGAATACACTTGAATAGGATTGCCACTCGACCCAAAAAAACTTGGAGAAAATTTGACCTAAAAGTACCAAACAAAAAAATTTATTTAGCAAATTTTTTTTCTACAAAAACTTCTGTCAAAATTTCATATCCACAACATAAATGTTATCAAAATTTTATTTCCATAAAAAGGCTATAAAAAATGTTGTCAAAATGTTATTTCTACAGAAAATTTTGTTAACATTATACTTCTACAGAAAATGTTTTCAAAATTTCATTTATATAGAAATTTTGTCATATTTGTATTTCTTTAGAAAATTTTTCCAAAATTTTATTTCTATTGATAACAGTCTCAACATATTATTTCAATAGAAAATTTTTGCAAAATTTTATTTCTATAGAAAATTTTGTTCGAATTTTATTTCTATAAAATTTTTGTTAAAATCTTATTTCTATAAAAAATTTTGTTAAGATTTTATTTCTATAAAAAATTTTGTAAAAATGTTTTCACAGTAGACCTGGATGTTCTATCTGTTCATGATATTCTATTATGGAAGCACCAAAATGTCATCATTTTGTGATTAAGTATCGGGCGACGAAAGAACTTCGAATCGATACAATATTGTTATCAAGATATCAATAAGGAGAGAGAAGAGAAACCTTTTATCTCCTAGTACCTCTTACCGGACCGGAAAGTTCGCGGACAGGGGCAAGCCCCCTAACTCGGCCAGATATAGGAAAATGAAGTTATCTTTTTTTACCTACGATTCCTAGGTAACCACGTCTGCAACCAATATATCTTTCCCATTCAGAACAAAACAAAAAACTAGAATGCTGAAGCAATTATGTTCTCAATCAATTAAGGCAATATTGAAGACATTGTCAATTTCAAATGCATAAATAAATATGTCTGAATATTTTTGTGGAAGATTCGCCAGAAACTCCATAACGATATCTATGCTAAGATAGTCGTCGTTTTCCTAGTGCATAAATTATTCACTCAGCGAACTGAACTCAATTAAATTCTAACAAAACCACAAATTGTATCCAGTTTAGTTTTTACCATGGATTGGGCAATGGGCGATAAAAAATTTCAACTTTTTCTATTTATTTCTCATTGATTTTTTTATCAAGAAAACATTTAAATAACGATCAATGGCATGTTACGTTTTAACGAAAACCAATAACAACAACTGTACGAGAACCTTGCCCAGCAAAACCTGAACAAGAGCATAACAACAACAACAACAACAAGAGAATGAAACAATTGACAGAACCTACGATACATATGAGCGATAAGGAATAGCCCAAAAACATGGAACACCAACGAAAAACTTGAACTCTAAAGTTAAGTACTCGAACTCGTGGGCAAGAACAAGTGCAGCTGCTCTTGCCATCAGAGGAGTTAGCCAAAGGAAAACCACAATCACTTATATGCACACTTAGAATCTTTCATTCTTTGACACAGTGATTTTCGAGCTTTGGATATTTTTATAATTTGACTTTTTATACCCTCCATCATAAGATAAGAGAGAAGTTCACCACTGTGGTATCACAATGGACTGAATAGTCTAAGTGAGCCTGATACATCGGGCTGCCACATAACCTAACCTAACCTACCCACCATCATAGGATGGGGGTATATTAACTTTGTCATTCCGTTTGTAACACATCGAAATATTGCTCTAAGACCCCATAAAGTATATATATTCTGGGTCGTGGTGAAATTCTGAGTCGATCTAAGTATGTCCGTCCGTCCGTCTGTTGAAATCACGCTAACTTCCGAACGAAACAAGCTATCAACTTGAAACTTGGCACAACTAGTTGTTATCGATGTAGGTGAAATGCTATTGAAAATGGGCCATATCGGTCCACTTTTACGTATAGCCCCCATATAAAGGGACCCTCAAATTTGGCTTGTGGAGCCTCTAAGAGAAGCAAATTTCATCCGATCCGGCTGAAATTTGGTACATGGTGTTGGTATATGGTATCTAACAACCATGCAAAAATTGGTCCACATCGGTCCATAATTATATATAGCCCCATATAAATCGATCCCAAGATTTGGCTTGCGGAGCCACAAAGAGAAGAAAATTTCATCCGATCCGGCTGAAATTTGGTACATGATGTTGGTATATGGTCTCTAACAACCATGCAAAAATTGGTCCATATCGGTCCTTAATTATATATAGCCCCCATATAAACCGATCCCCAGATTTGGCTTGTGGAGCCTCTAAGAGAAGCATATTTCATCCGATCCGGCTGAAATTTGGTACATGGTGTTAGTATATGGTCTCTAACAACCGTGCAAAAATTGGTCAACATCGGTCAATAATTATATATAGCGCCCATATAAAACATTCTCCAGATTTGACCTCCGGAGCCTCTTGGAGGAGCAAAATTCATCCGATCCGGTTCAAATTAGGAACATGGTGTTAGTATATGGTCGCTAACAACCATACCAAAATTGTTCCAATCACACAAAAATTGGTCCATATCGGTTCATAATCATAGTTGCCACTAGAGCCAAAAATAATCTACCAAAATTTTATTTCTATAGAAAATTTTGTCAAAATTTTATTTCTATAGAAAATTTTGTCAAAATTTTATTTCTATAGAAAATTTTGTCAAAATTTTATTTCTATAGAAAATTTTGTCAAAATTTTATTTCTATAGAAAATTTTGTTCAAATTTTATTCGATTCATAATCATGGTTGCCACTCGAGCAAAAAATAATCTACCAAGATTTTATTTCTATAGAAAATTTTGTCAAAAGTTTATTTCTATAGAAAATTTTGTTAAAATTTTATTTCTGTAGAAATTTTTGTCAAAATTTTATTTCTGTAGAAAATTTTGTCAAAATTTTTATTTCTATAGAAAATTTTGTGAAAATTTTATTTCTATAGAAAATTTTGTTAACATTTTATTTCTATAGAAAATTTTGTTAAAATTTTATTTCTGTAGAAAATTTTGTCAAAATTTTATGTCTACTTTGTCAAACTGAATTATATACGTATTGGATCGATCTTTTTTGATTTAATATATACCACGTATGGACTTACATACAATTTAGAAGATGGTGTTAGGAGGTTTTAAGATACCTTGCCATCGGCAAGCGTTACCGCAACTTAAGTAATTCGATTGTGGATGGCAGTGTTTAGAAGAAGTTTCTACGCAATCCATGATGGAGGGAACATAAGCTTCGGCCTGGCCGAACTTACGGCCGTATATACTTGTTTAGTATTCAACTTTTCCATAATTTTGCAAAAAAAAAAAAAGACTTTTTAAAACGCTCTGGAACTACGCTTTAACCGGATAGTTTTATACATTCATATTCCGGATATATTGCGCCAGGAGCATTTTGGTTGCACTAGAAACATCAAAATGTCAAGTTATTTTGCATTTCAAGAATCAAATCTGAAGAAATAAAAAGATATTCGAAAGCTACAATAGACACCATTTCAAAACGAAGTAACATCTCAAAAAGAAAATTAGGGTCCATTTTAATTTGAAATATTGTGGTTTATTTTCATAATGCAAACTGGCTCCAAAAACAAATTGATGTAACTCCCAAAAAAATATTAAAATGTTGACAAATTTTTCTATAGAGCAATTTGTCAAAAATTTATTTCTATAAAAAATTTGTCAAAATTTTATATCTATAGAAAATTTTGTCAAAACTTTATTTCTATTGAAAATTTTGTCAAAATTTTATTTGTATAGAAGATTTTGTCAAAATTTTATATCTATAGAAAATTTTGTCAAAACTTTATTTCTATTGAAAATTTTGTCAAAACTTTATTTCTATTGAAAATTTTGTCAAAATTTTATTTCTATAGAAAATTTTGTCAAAATTTTATTTCTATAGAAAATTTTGTCAAAATTTTATTTCTATAAAAAATTTTGGCAAAATTTTATTTCTATAAAAAATTTTGGCAAAATTTTATTTCTATTAGAAAATTTTATTTCTATAGAAATTTTATTTCTATAGAAAATTTTGTCAAAATTTTATTTCTATAGACAATTTTGGCAAAATTTTATTTCTATAAAAAATTTTGTCAAAATTTTATTTCTATAGAAAATTTTGTCAAAAGTTTATTTGTATAGAAGATTTTGTCAACATTTTATTTCTATAGAAAATTTTGTCAAAATTTTATTTCTATAGAAAATTTTATCAAAATTGTATTTCTATAGAAAATGTTGTCAAAATGTTATTTCCATAAAAAAATTTTTTAAAACATTATTTACATTGAAAGTTTTTTAAAAAAATATTTCCATAGAAAATTTTGTTAAAATATTTTTTCCATATAGAATTTTTTTTCAAAGTTTTGATTCTATAGAAAAAGTTGTCAAAATTTTATTTCTATGGAAATTTTTCTATAGAAGATTGGTTTTCTGCACAAAAATTGGTCAAAATTGTATTTCAATAAAAAAATTAAGTACCTTTTACTTGGAGTGGAATATTGTGCAAAATAAACCAAGAATTCTACCAAACGGAACAAAATCTACAATTTTTGCTAGAATTCTACCAACTGTGGCAATCGCGGTAATGGTTAATTTAGACTTTAAAGCACATTTCAATGTGGCCATAAATTCCAATATTAAGTTAAACCCACTAGACCACAGTGCAGGATGTACTGGTTTTCTGTGCTCACTTTTAAAATTAAGTAAACGAACCAACACTGAAATGGAGAGCATTATACATTCTCCACTACGAATATAAAACGTCACAATATTTGAAAGTGGGTAAAAAGATAAAAATGAAGTCATTTAACATTTTGAATTACTACTGGACATAGTACAGCGCCTAAAGACGATATCCCGCTGTCAATTACAACAGCGTCAAGGGGAGGACCCCAAATATAATGCAAAAAATCGAAGAAAGGATTAACATAATCATGTGAGTGCAAGGAAGCATTCAGCAATCGGTATGTGGTGGTACTATGGACAAACCAACTCTTCTATGGCTTTTGATTAAGTAGAGTTTGAAATAAATGAATTGGTACAACAACATCCTAGGAATGCACCTATTGGTGCCATGAAATAGTTAAACCATCCATATAAGCAAGGGCCACTGTTTTTTTCTTTTTTGTTAGCCAGTTAACTCGCCCTCCCATGTCCTGAGAAGACAAAAGACAATGGGTGGTTTTCCTCTACATAAATGTTAGGCAGTTGAAAATTGTAAAGATTAGCGATTCTGACGTCCTTTATTAGATTATGCCAAATGCCAAGACGCAAACACAAAATCAAGATATTGATCTAGAAATTTATTCTATTATTAATGATGTAGGTTTGTATCGGTTTTGGGAAATCTATTACACTAAGCTAAGAATTTTAATTAATAATAAAGCAGAGTTAATTGGTTCACAGCAGAGTAAAAAACACGGTTGCCACTCACGCCAAAAATCATCTACCAACATTTGAAAAAAATTTTACCACAAATCTACCAAATTAAAAAAATCCCAAATAAATTTGACAACCATACTTTTCCTCTCTTGGTTAAGCTACTCTTGTAGTTAAGTCAACGTGTTGGTTTAAGCTCAAATCAAAAACAAACAAAAATTTTATTTCTACAGGAATTTTTTTCCAAATTTTATTTCTTATTGTTTTGATTTCAGCTTAAAACCATGCACTGGCTTAATTACAAGGGAGCTTAACCAACAGAGAAAATGTTCTCGAAATGTTATTTGTATAGCAAATTTTGTCAAAATTTTATTTCTATTGAAAATTTTGAAAAAATTTTATTTCTATAGAAAATTTTATTTCTCTAGAAAAAAATATTTCTATGCAAAAACTGGTCCATAAAATTTGTTTTGACTAAATTTTCTATAGAAATAAAATTTTGTCAAAATTTCCTATACGAATAAAATTGTCTATAGAAATAAAATTTTGACAACATTTTCAATAGAAATAAAATTTTGACAAAACTTTTTATAGAAATAAAATTTTGACAAATTTTTTCTATAAAAATTTTGTAAAATAGGAGTTTTGTTTGGTAAAATTTTCTCCAAATTTTGGTAGATTTTGTTAGCTCGATTGCCTCTTCTATCAAACATGTTGTCAAAATTTTATTTCTATAGAAAATGTTGTCAAAATTTTATTCCGCATGCATGTTAATTTTCAGCAGTATTTGACGTTTGTTTAATTCATATAAAGGTATTTAACCTTTTTTTGCCTTTAACAATATGTATCTTAAATGACTTAACTTATATTGTCAGTCAGAGTCTCATTTGTTGTAATACCTACTGTGATAAAATCTCATTAAATGAATTGTATTTAAAAATTAAACTAATAAAGATGAATTTGAAATGAATGAAATGATGTCAAAATTTTCTATAGAAAAAAATTTGGCCAAATTTTCTATAGAAATAAAATTTTGTTTTTGTTTTTGATTTCAGCTTAAAACCATGCATTGACTAAACTACAAGTGTAGCTTAACCAACAGAGGAAAATAATGTTTGTCAAATTTATATGGGCAAAGCACTATAGACTTCAAGATGGTTGGATGGAAGAACGTTTCGGAATTACCACATTCCTCATTAGCATCCTCTACTTGCAGCAAAACTATCAACCAATTATCAGAATAAAATCAGGCAGTTCATTAAACCCAAAAGCGAACCACACTTGAACCATCCGAAAAAGGGTTTACACGATAGCAGGCTTATGCGGAAATAAATTCGTACAAACATATCACTTTTCCTTTGCCACCGTCAAATCATCGACTTGAGTGCATTTGGCTGGGTTTATTTTGAGCGTGCTTCCTATTTTTATACCCTCCACCATAGGATGTATATATACTTTGTCACCATAGGATGTATATATACTTTGTTTATTAACTTTGTCATTCCGTTTGTAACACATCGAAATATTGCTCTAAGTCCCCATAAAGTATATATATTGTGGATCGTGGTGAAATTCTGAGTCGATCTGAACATGTCCGTCCGTCCGTCTGTTGAAATCACGCTAACTTCCGAACGAAACAAGCTATCGACTTGAAACTTGGCACAAGTAGTTGTTATTGATGTAGGTCGGATGGTATTGCAAATGGGCCATATCGGTCCACTTTTACGTATAGCCCCCATATAAACGGACCGCCAAATTTGGCTTGCGGCTCCTCTAAGAGAAGCAAATTTCATCCGATCCAGCTGAAATTTGGTACATGGTGTTAGTATATGGTCTCTAACAACCATGCAAAAATTGGTCCACATCGGTCAATAATTATATATAGCCCCCATATAAACCGATCCCCCGATTTGGGTTGCGGAGCCTCTAAGAGAAGCAATTTTCATCCGATCCGGCTGAAATTTGGTACATGGTGTAAGTATATGGTCTCTAATGACCATGCAAAAATTGGTCCACATAGGTCCATAATTATATATAGCCCCCATTTAAACCGATCACCAGATTTGACCTCCGGAGCCTCTTGGAAGACCAAAATTCATCTGATTCATTTGAAATTTGGTACGTGATGTTAATATATGGCCCCAAACATCCATGCAAAAATTGATCTTAATCGGTCCATAATTATATATAGGCCCCATATAAATCGTTCCCCAGATATGACCTCCGGAGCCCCTTGGAAGAGCAAAATTCATCCGATTCGGTTGAAATTTGGTACGTGATTTTAGTATATGGTATCGAAAAACCATTCATATCAGTCCATAGTTATATATAGCTCCCATATAAACCGATCGCCAGATTTGACCTCCGGTGCCTTTTGGAGAAGCAAAATTCATCCGATCTGGTTGAAATTTGGTACGTGGTGGTAGTATATGATATTTAACAGCCATGCCAAAAGTGGTCCATATCAGTCCATAATCATATATAGCCCCCATATAAACCGATCCCGAGATTTGGTTTTGGAGCCTCTTGGAGGAGCAAATTTTATCAGAGTCAGTTGAAATTTGGTACATTGTGCTAGTATATGGCCGTTAACAACCATGCCTAACTAGGTCCATATCGGTCTATAGTTATATATAGCCCTCAGATAAATCGATCCCCAATCACACAACAATTGGTCCATATCAAGTTCATAATTGTATATAGCCCCCATATAAACGACCCCCATATATCAATTCTGGCTCTCTACGTACCGTGCAAAAAGTCCATATCGATTCGTAATTATTTGTAGACTTACCTATACATAACTTTGATATATACCACGTATGGACTAACTCACAATTTAGAAAACGATGTTAAGAAGTTTTAAGATACTACAACCCAAGTAATTCGATTGTGGATGACAGTCTTTCATAGAAGTTTCTACGCAATCCATGGTGGAGGGTACATAAGATTCGGCCAGGCCGAACTTACGGCCGTATATACTTCTTTTCATTTGTTTTGTTTTGTTATTGTTCTTTCTTTAATCATTGTTGTTGTTTTTGATTTAAGCTTAAAACCATACATTGACTAAACTACAAGTGTAGCTTACCCAACAAAGGAAAATAATTTTTGTCAAATTTATTTGGGCAAAGCCCTATAGACTGCAAGGTGGTTGGATGGGCGCACGTTTCAGAATTGCCACATTCCTCATCAGCATCCTCTACTTGCAGCAAAACTATCAAGGAATGTGGTAATTTCGAAAAGTGCGTCCATGCAACCATTGATAAATTTTCTCCAAATTTTGGTAGATTTTGATGACTTGAGTGGCAACCGTGATTTTTTTAAATGATCCAAACTTTTTCTTCTTGGTGAGCAAAATCTTTTATAGAAAATTTTCCATAGAAATAAACAACATTTTCTATAGAATCAAAATTTTGTCTATTTGTCTACAGAAATAAAATGTTGTCCAAACTTTCAAAAAAAAAAAAAATTGACAAAAATTTTCTATAGAAATAAAATTTTCAAAAAAATTTCTATAGAAATACAATTTTGACAAAATTTTCTATAGAAATAAAATTCTGACAAAATGTTCTATAGAAATACAATTTTGACAAATTTTTGTATAGAAATACAATTTTGACAAATTTTTGTATAGAAATAAAATTTTTTCAAAATTTTGTATTGAAATAACATTTTGGCCAAATTTTCTATAGAAATAAAATTTTGACAAAATTTTCTATAGAAAAAAATTTTGACAAAATTTTCTATAGAAAAAATGTTGACAAAATTTTCTATAGAAAAAATTTTGACAAAATTTTCTATAGAAATAAAATATTGACAAAATTTTCAATAGAAATAAAATTTTGACAAAATTTTCTATAGGAATAATAAAAAAAAATTCTATAGAAATACAATTTTGACAAAATTTTCTATAGAAATAAAATTCTGACAAAATGTTCTATAGAAATACAATTTTGACAAATTTTTGTATAGAAATAAAATTTTTACAAAATTTTGTATTGAAATAACATTTTGACAAAATTTTCTATAGAAAAAAATTTTGACAAAATTTTCTATAGAAAAAATGTTGACAAAATTTTTTATAGGAATAAAATTTTGAAAAAATTTTCTATAGGAATAAAATTTTGACAAAATTTTCTATAGAAATAAAATATTGACAAAATTTTCTATAGGAATAAAATTTTGAAAAAATTTCTATAGGAATAAAATTTTGACAAAATTTTCTTTAAAAAATTTTGTAAAATAGGATTTTTTGTTGCAAAATTTCCCCAAATTTTGGTAGATTTTGTTGGCTCGAGTAGTAACCGTGATCATAATACATTTATATTTTTTTAATGATCCCAACGTGTTCTTCTTGGTGGGTTTACAGTTTTTTAAGTGTACATTTTTTCAGCAGGAAAAATATTAGACTCCTCCGTGTACATGTCTTTGAAATAAAATATATTGTTTTGCCTAACCTATTAACCTTTCCATTCCAAAAAGAGCTTTTGTTTGTAAATTTCTTGTTGGGTAAAATCATTTTGGAACATAATAAACTGCTCGCTAAGATGTCTTAAATTGTCACTTACATATCCAATACAATTGAATATCAATTCGTCCAACAAGACTCTACAGAATGAAATGATCTGCATGATCTTCCATTAAGATAATAGCCAAAAAGAGTGAACAAATAATCCCAAAGAGAAAATGTAGAGTATCTTGGTCAAATTGTGCGATTAATTAAATGTCTTATGTATCGACTTGGCACAGTTTGACACTAAAGTGAAGTTGGTGGTGGTGGTGCTGATGGTAGATACAACTGCTAAATGATCATACTCGTAGGCGTGTAGCAAACATAAATATTTTGAGCATTTAATAATGCTGGGGGCAAAAATCTCCTAATCACAAATCTATGGGACCAACTCCAAGTAGTTTGTTCCACCATTGCCCAGTTATCTGGATATTAATTCAGTTAATGGCCTAAACTAACGATCGATCGGTCGCCCAGGCAGTTGGAGAAGTTACCAAAACCAAAACGGCCAACTTCTCTCATTAACAAAGAACATAAACAACCGACAACGGCAGCAATTGCAGCGGCACTACACAACGAACAAGGACGCGCATGCGCGCCAGCCTTTTGCCATTTAAACGCCATACGACATAGACACACATACAGATATGAGGTGAATAAATGCAAAGCATTTACTCAAGATCATTGTATCCCACTGTGTCGGGACAAATGTGTTCATTAGTTTGAAACAAGTGCAACATTTCTATGGCATGTTCAGCTGCTGCAGCATTATTTTGGTGTTAGAGCGAGCATTCGGTTGTTGCTTTGGCTCTGTTTATGTTGTTCGAACTAAGCTTTTAGCGCACAACGTAATGGCCAATATAAATAAATTCATAATTTGGAAAATATTGTCGTTGTTTTTGCTGGCTGGGGGTAATATGGATCAGAAGCTATGGCATGTTGTTTGAAGAGTGTGTACGGGAAGAATGTTTGCAATTTTTTGTTTGTACGGCTTTACTTGCTGTTCTCAGTTGTTATTTTTGATGGTAGTTTTCTTCGCCATGTCTTCTGTAAATGTCATAAAATGCATTGATTTATTTGAAATTAGTTGAGACACACGTTACCACTTTAGCATTTCTGTTGGCAACATGGCGAGTTGCCAGATATTAATATCATTATACCCTTCACCACTACTGTGGTACAGGGTATAATAAGTTTGTGCATTTGTATGTAACGCCAAGAAGGAGTAGTCATAGACCCGCCTTTTAGTATACCAATCAGCTTAGAATTAAATTCTGAGTCGATTTAGCGATGTCCGTCTATCTGTCTGTCTGTTGATGTATTTTTGTGTGCAAAGTCCAGCTCGCAGTTTAAGTCCGATTGTCTTCAAATATGGCATAGGGTCCTTTTTTGGCTCAAAGACGATCCCTATTGATTTTGGAAAAAATCGGTTCAGATTTAGATATAGCTGCCATATATATTTATCACCGATATGGTCATAATTGGCGTGTTTATCAACCGATCTTCTTCAAATTCCGCGAAATATCAGCCAAATCGGTTCAGATTTAGATATAGTTCCCATATATATCTTTCGGCCGATTTACACTCCTATGGCCCCAGAGGCCAATCTGTTATTCCGATTTACGTGGAATTTTGCAACAGGGAGTAGAATTAACATTATAAATATACACAGCAAATTTGGTTGAAATAGGTTCAGTTTTAGATATAGCTCCCATATATATCTTTAGCCCGATTTATACTCCTATGGTCTCAGAGGCCAAAGTTTTACCCCGAGTAACTTAAAATTTTGCACAAGGAGTGGAACTAACATTATAAATTTGATTGAAATCGATTCAGATTTAGATATAGCTCCCATATAAAGCTTTCGCCCGACTTACACTCCTATAGCACCAGAGACCAATCTTTTGTTCCGATTTACGTGAAATTTTGCACAGGGAGTTAGATTAATATTATAAATATGGTTGAAATCGATTAGAATTTAGATATAGCTTCCATATATAGCTTTCGCCCGATTTACACTCCTTTAGCCCCAGAGGCCAATACAGGGAGTAGAATAAACATTATAAATATCCATACCGAATTTGATTGAAATCGGTTCAGAATTAGATATAGCTCCCATATATATCTGTCGTCCAATTTACAGTCATACGACCACCGTAGCTAAAAATTTCCTCCGATTTACTTCAAATTGTGCACAGGGAATGGAAACAACATTTTTACTATGCATGCCAAATTTAGTTTAAATTGGTGCAGATTTACATACAGCTGCCCCGGAGGTCAAAATTTTTCACTCCGATTTACTTGAAGTATTGCACAGAGAGTAGGGCTAGCTAGCATTCTTGCTACACATGCCAAATTTGGTCAAAATCGATTCAGATTTAGATATAACACACATATATATCTTTCGCCCGATTTAGATTCATATGACCATGGAGGCCAATGTTTCATTTTGAATATTATGAAGTTTAGCAATGAGTGCCAAATTTTATCAAAATCGGTTAAAATTAGACAAATCCCCCATATATAAGTTCCTCCGATTTTAGCAAATATGGCCAAAATTCCCACATATTCCTTGTAAAATCGTCACTGTTAAGTGAAAACTCGCAAAAATGATTCAAATTTACCTACACTCTAATTCGTATATATTGACCTATAAATCATAAATACAGATTTGCGAAATTTTATGCAATTTAAATATCTCCACAATTTTTTACTAACATTATGGTCCGTCTAGGTCAATTGAAATGTTGAGTCTAGACATTTGGTGAAAGTTAAAAAAAAATATCCAAATCGCTTTGGTATACATAGTGGTGATGGGTATAATATAGTCGGCCCCGCCCAACTTTAGGCTTACCTTACTTGTTTTATATAACATATACATCACACACACACACCAAAATAAATTTTACTTGGATACAAAAATTTTGACCTTCCCTTAAGGATATTGGTATAGATTCCGAGCAAAAGAAATAACATAAGACAAAAAATTGTCTTATTTCAAAAATCTGCGATTTTAACGAAGGTACGCAAATTTCCAAAATTCGTGTGCTAAATCTATATATATAAAATTCAAATTATGTTTGTTTATTTGTTTGTTTGTTTGTTTGTTTATTTGTATGTTCCGGGTTGGCGCGAAAACGGCTGAACCGATTTACTTGAAACTTTCAGAGATCGTGGGGGGCACTCATGTGCTGAAAATAGGGTACCTCATTTTTTGACATATGGTCGCGGAGAGGAACCTCCCCTTTGTCCGACTTTTTGAAAATTAGACCAAAGTTGACCGATTTGCTTGAAATTTTCATTGAAGATTGGGGTTGGCATCTAGACAAAGATCCGCTACTTTTTATTTCGATATTTTGCGGCGGAGGGGGGCCTCCCCTTTGTTCGACTTTTTTAAAGTACAGTGAAAAAACTAAAATTCTCTAAATTATCTGAGATTTACAGAAAACATGTGGTGAGGTTATGGAATTAATATGGGGTACCTGATGATTTCATATGTGGATGGGGAGGGGGACCTCCCCCTTGCCCTACTTTTTGAAACTTGGAACAAAATTATGCGATTTGCTTGAAATTGTCATTGAATGTTGGGGTTGGCATCTAGACAAAAACCCTCTACATTATTTTTCGGTATTTGGTCGGGGAGGGGGACCTCCCCTTTGCCGATTTTATTTTTTTTGAAAGTACAAACAAAACTAAACTCCCCCGACTGAAATTTTACGGAAAAAACGGGTTATGAAATTTATATCAGGTTCCTGATTTTTTAATAAAAATAAAAGGGCATAGGGAGACATCCGCTTCTCTTAAGTACATACAGAGAAACAATTAAACTTTACCGAGTTACTTGAGGACTGGGGAGAGGTTACGATATTAATAGTTGATACCTGATTTTGTGATATTTGGACGGAAGAGAGGCCGCCCCTTTAGGCTTATAATTTGTTTGACATTTTCTGGGGCGTTTACAAAAGATACGCTACATCACTTTTCGATATTTGGTTGGGGAGGAGGTCCTCCTCTAAAACTGCAAAAAAAAATTAAGTTTTCTTGAAATTTACAAAAGCAGTGGGGGAAGGTTATGAACGAAGAGGCAACCTTCCTTGCCCCACACTTGAAGGAAAGTTTTAAGAATTTTCAGGGAAGGTTAGGGGTGCTATTCACTACGGTGTTTGTCGATATTGTATCGGGGAAAGTGACGTCCCTTTAAAACAATAGAGCAAAATTTAAACATCGCCGATCTACTTGAAATTTACAGGGAACGTGGGAGGAGGTGATTAAATTTATACATGATTTTTAAATTGGTATATGATTTTTCGATATCTGGTTGGGGAAGGGGAAAATTGAAATAAACTTTATCGATTTACTTCGATAGAATTTATAGGGACCTTTGAGTAGTTGCGAAATTAATATAGGGTACGTGATAGTCCGATATCAGATCGGAGTAGTGCGAAGGTGGGGAGGGTGCCCTTTTGTCCGTTTTTTGTTTTTTCTTAAATTGAAAGTAGAGGGTTGTCCATAAATGGGAACTCGGTACATAATTTTATGATTTTTGCACAGGCTTCTGCCACACTTCTTTTTAGTAAAGAACTTAAATTTACATGAAATTGGTAGCCAACGTATAGGGTACATCATTTTCCAACATTTTAGCAAATGTTAATGTGATAAAATTTTTTACTACGTTTGCTTTTTCCGATTTATTGGATAATATAGTGCTTAATTTTCAGATTTGTTAAGGAAAAGGATATCTTTCCTTGACAAACCACACTTAAAATTCACAAGAAATATAGAAGATTGTCCAACTACTTGAATACAGAACATTATTAAAAAAATTTGGAGGAAAGGGTACACCCTCTCCCGCCGTATTTATACCTATAAACGAAAAATCAAGTAGTACGATTTGTTTAAAAGAATTCATATCTTTTCGAATTTGTTTTCAGCACGAAGGATATAGTTGACTAAGTTAACGCAAAATGTTCCTCCAAATACGCTTCGGAAGGCGCAGCGAAGCGGGCCGGGTTACGCTAGTTTAAAGAATAAAATTTGAAAGCAAACATAAACTTTATTTTAATTAAAATTGCATATATTTAAAACAAATTGCTGTTAATATTGAGTAAGCCAGCAAAAAAAGAGCTTCCAAAAAAGTAGTTTGGATCCCCAATCTGTGATCCGGAAGTAGTGCAAACTTGAATCATCTCCAATGAATTTTACATGGGCTTGTCATAGGACGGAAGTACTCCCTTTTTTGATCCTTTGCATTGCTTTAGAAGTTGTGCGCTGGAAGTTAATTTTAATGAAGAAATTTAAAAAGCGAAAAAAAAATTTTTTCAACCAATTTCACTTTTTTTTCATCCATATGTTTTATTACACAAATATTTTCCTATTATCTAATTTTTACAATTTGAAAAACTTTTTCGCTCCGACCAGGGGTTGAACCTGGGTTTGCTGGCACCATAACAGAACGCCTTAGCACACTCAGCCACAAACGTCATTGAACATAAAGCGTCGAAAGGTCAATTCAAATGTTTGTGATATGATCGTAATACGAAACCAAGGAATAACATTCTAATAGCTTCTCGAGATGTTCTTTAGTAGTATGAACGAAAAAATAAGAAACGCAGGTTCAAATCTCACCAGCGGCAATTTTTTTATCAAATATTTTTCTAAAAAATTATTTTTATGTCATGAATTGTTTTTATTTTTTATTTTCGGCATATATTTTCGTATAAATATATTTTTTCCATTAAAAATCAACAAAAAAATTAAAAATTCTCGTAATTTGCAAAACGTTCTCAAAAGAACTTCCATGGAAGCGAAAAATTCAAACGGCACAGGTTCAAATCCCAGCGGATGGAATTTATTTTTTTATTATTTTTTTTTTTTTGATTTTTTATTAATTTTCAATTTTTTTTTATTTTTTATTAGTTTTCTATTTTTTTGTAAAATTTAATTGTCCAAAATTTGCACTTAAAATAGCCTGATTGCGTTCTTTCTAATATTTGTCCACAAGGACTGCATCGGAAGTAGAAAAAAATCATTGGGGGATCCCAAGATGCGCTTTAGAAGAAGTGTTTGGGCACTTGTCCAAAAGGACTGCATCGGAAGTAGAAAAAAATCATTGGGGGATCCCAAGATGCGCTTTAGAAGAAATGTTTGTGGACTTGTCCAAAAGGACTGCATCAGAAGATGAAAAAACTCGTTGGGGGATTCTGGGATAGGCTTTAAAAGAAATGTTTGTGGAACAACTTCCAATTTTTTTTTGCTGGGAAATTGTGTACCTAAAATTTAGGTTGAACAATCTTTCACATTTGGTCAAATTGTCTATATGAAAACTCTGAGAAGATAACTGGGAAGGATTCAACGTTACTGCTGGACAATGTTTTATGCGATATTGTAATCAATTTGGAAGCTTAAAGGTTCCCTTGTTATTTTTCCCAAAATCGGTTAGGTATAGCGACAGTCCGTTATTTTGGTTCACTTAGACTATTCAACCTAGTCCGTACGGCGTTTCACGTTGCGGCAAAAACACAGAAAATCATGGAAAAACTCAGAAATGTCACCTGCAAATCTGAGAGGGGTTAATCCACTACTAAAAAACTTAAACAAAGGTACAGTTGGAGCGTCCACATCGTATGTTTTTATGAAACTTAGAACTTGTCGGACTAGAAATCACCATTGTACAAAACAGTCAATTTATTGGGGTTCTTTTCAGTTTTGTGGTGTAACATTAGATGCTGTTTTTATACCCTCCACCATAGGATGGGGATATATTAACTTTGTCATTCCGTTTGTAACACATCGAAATCACGCTAACTTCCGAACGAAACAAGTTATCGACTTGAAACTTGGCACAAGTAGTTGTTATTGATGTAGATCAGATGGTATTGCAAATGGGCCATATCGGTCCACTTTTACGTATAGCCCCCATATAAACGGACCCCCCAAATTTGGCTTTTCAGATCCTCTAAGAGAAGCAAATTTCATCCGATCCGGCTGAAATTTGGTGCATGATGTTAGTATATGGTCTTTAACAATCTCATCGGTCCATAATTATATATAGCCCCCATATAAACCGATCGCCAGATTTGGCTTGCGGAGCCACTAAGAGAAGAAAATTTCATCCGATCCGGTTGAAATTTGGTACATGGTGTTAGTATATGGTATCTAACAACTATGCAAAAATTGGTCCACATCGGTCAATAATTATATATAGCCCCCATATAAACCGATCCCCCGATTTGGCTTGCGGAGCCTCTAAGAGAAGCAAATTTCATCCGATCTGGCTGAAATTTGGTACATGATGTAAGTATATGGCCTCAAACACCCATGCAAAAAGTGGTCGAAATCGGTCCATAATTGTATATAGCCCCCATATAAACCGATCCCCAGATTTGAACTCCGGAGCCCCTTGGAAGAGCAAAATTCATCCGATTCGGTTGAAATTTGGTACGTGATGTTAGTATATGGTATCCAACAACCCTGCATGAATTGGTTCATATCAGTTCATAATTATATATAGCCCCCATATAAACCGATCCCCAGATTTGACCTCCGGTGCCTTTTGGAGAAGCAAAATTCATTCGATCTGGTTGAAATTTGGTACGTTGTTTTCCTATATGATATTTTACAACCATGTCAAAAGTGGTCCATATCAGTCCATGATCATATATATCCCCCATATAAACCGATCCCGAGATTTGGTTTTGAAACCTCTTTTCGAGGAGCAAATTTCATGCGAGTCAGTTGAAATTTGGCACATTGTGCTAGTATATGGCCATTAACAACCATGTCTAACTAGGTCCATATCGGTTATATATAGCCCTCAGATAAATAGATCACCAATCACACAAAAATTGGTCCATATCAAGTTCATAATTGTATATAGCCCCCCATATAAGCGACCCACATATTTCAATTCTGGCTCCCTACGTACCGTGCAAAAGTCCATATCGATTCGTAATTATTTGTAGACCTACCTACCTACCTACAAATACCTTTTTTGTCTAATATATACCACGTATGGACTAACTCACAATTTAGAAAACGATTTAAGATACCACAGCCCAAGTAATTCGATTGTGGATGACAGTCTTTCGTAGAAGTTTCTACCCAATCCATGGTGGAGGGTACATAAGATTCGACCTGGCCGAACTTACGGCCATATATACTTGTTTTCCTCTAATACAGAAAAGTATCAGATGAAAAAGTTGAACCCTACTTCCCATTCGGGCCCAAAGAATTTCGGCCTAATAAGCGTATTTATCCTTGTCTAAACCAATGTTTAGACTTATTTTTGAATTATTTATGCATTGAATTTTTTGTTTAATCTTTGTTTTGTTATTGAAAAATCCATGATGTGGTATTTTAATAATCATCGAAATTGCCAAATATTCGAAATGTGTTATTGTGAATTATTACTTTATGTCTAAAACTTTCTTGGCTTGATAATTCAATTAAAATTACTTTATTCTTCTCTATACCTCGAACGATGAGCATACCCACAAATAAACCAATAAAACTTCAAAATTGGAACTCTAGAATTACTTTCAAATATTCCCCTAAACTCGATGGTACATTTTCTCATCCGCTAATAATTTATACAACATACTGATCTACCACAATTCTCCTTGTACCTCCGCAACAATCTGTTATACAGTCCACACATACTCTACTCCAGGAAATAGTGTCCACTACTCTCTCTCTCTCTCTTTCTCTCTCTCTCTCTCTCTCTGACAACAGTTGTCACCAATCCTGCTATAACCCCAACTTTAAACAGTCCATTTTTTTTGCCTCTGCTTATCACCTTTCCTTGATTACACCATCTGGAAACATCGTTGATCAGAAAGCACCATCATCATTTAAAACGTCATCGGCGTTTTTGGTGGTGGCAATGGAATTATCGTTTGTAGATTTTGTTAGGCATCCCGCAGTGGTAATGGTGGTACACACAACATTAGGGTGTACGAATGTGTCCATGTCAGTTGCTTGTTTGCATTTTACAAATACGAATGTGATCTTAATTTTTGGCATCATTGATGCCGGTCCCCCGGCCACTGTTGGGATAAAACAAATCGAAGAAATTGCATTGCACGACCAGAAAACATATGATGGTGATATAATAATCGCTAAACCTACTCGCTTCCAACGTAGTTATCATTGCTGCATTCATGTAATGTTGTGCGATTTGTGGTTTTCACTTTGTGACATGTGGACATGAAATATGGTGTGGGGGCGTGAGAGGAGTTGACTGAAATGACTTAGAAGTTTTATTTTTTTTTATTTTTATTTTTAGCAATTACATATTTCTGTCCGTTCAATTTAATATGTTGGCAATATTGCTCATACATATCATATACACTTTAATTTAATTGGCTAAGTTTAGTTATGACGACAGCATGATGTAGAAAACTGAGCTATGAAGTAATCGATTTTAATTAAATTATCACATTAACAGCAATTTATATACATTACAATAAACATTTTTCTAAATATAGTAAGCAAGATAATGGTGATGGTTGTAAGGAGGGTTTGATCTGAATTTACCACTACTCCGGGTGAAGGTAAAATAGGACCTGTGTGAGGGAAAAGATTTGAAAGATTATCCGAGAATTTTATATTGTTATAGAAACTACGGTATTTTCTTTATGAATAATATTCACATTTTTCATCTCTGTTGTAATTAACCAGAGTTTCATTAACTTATTTTGTTAATGAATAAAGAAAATATATGTTAATTGAGAGTAGACACTATTTTCTATATACCAGGTATACCGGTATGAAATGAGCGTTTTTTTTTCATGTGTCACCCATTTTCCACACTTTTGGATCTTTCCCATAGCTTTTAAAAGGTCACAAATTGTTTTTTGTGCAACATTTAACATTGTTGCCATTTGCTTTTGATTCAAAGTGCCGTTTCCATCCAATTCGGCGTCTTCAAACTTTTTTTTGGTGCACGCTTACAAAAAATCGCTTCTGTAACATATACTCCCAAACATATTTTGCTTCAAGCATATATATTTTTGGGTATTGCCCAAACATTTATATGTTTGATATCTTCCAATATATAAAATGTTTGAAAGCATATTGGTCTAAACAATATATGTTTGGGTAGTCTAAGTTCCAAACATTTTGTATTTTTGCATCCAAATTCAATAATGTTTGGAAGCATTTTGCACCCAAAAATATTATATGCTTAAAAAAAATTCTCCCAAACAATATTGTGCTCAAAATTTTATTTATTTATTTATATATTTACAATCATAATGAATTATGAAAATAAACAGGTAATGTAGGTGCTAACAACATAGGTTTTCGACCTGAATGCTCAAAATTTTGTTTCTGCCCAATTGTATATTCCCCCACATCTTTCTCACTTCCACGAGATTTTTTAGTTCTTAGCACCTTTTTCTGTAATACAAACATTGTACAAGAAATTATTCAATTGTATGATTTTTTTATTTTAATTTTACCTTTTGCCGGACGGGGATTCGAACAGCGGACCACACAGTTTGTAAGGATCAAAGAAGTAGCTGATCAATTGCCCAAGGAAAAATAAAATGTTAATTTTCTAATAACAAGCAACAACCACCAACTTAATTCAATATCGCTCCCTGTTAAATAGCGCTCCAAGCTACTAAACACATATATGTTTATAGGCTATTTCTAAATTAATATATGTTTGCATCCAAGCATATTATATTTACAAACATTTTATGTCCCAAACATAATATGTTCTAACATATTAACATATATGTCCCAAACATGTTATGCTAGTTTATGAACATTATATGCTTGCACTCAAAAATATTGTGTTTAAAAATTTGTGTTCCAAACATATAATGTTTATAGCCAAACATATGAAAAACAGTCTTTTTCATCCGTGTGGTCTTCCACGTTCTTCATTTCTCACATCAAAATCATTATTACTGAACCGTTGAAACCATCTTTTGCACGTTGCTTCTGCGCATGATCACCATATGCCTCGACAAGCATTCGATGCACTTTTCTTACAATGAAATCAAAAAAGTAATGCTTTTCGCAAATCATTTCTTTCTAGTACAAAATTCGAAATTTTTAACACGATGAAAAATATGATGTTGTCTGTTTAATGACTTCATGTATACTAAATATTTTTCACAGATATCATAGCAAGCAAACAAAAAAAAAAAAAAAGAAGTATATACGGCCGTATGTACGGCCAGGCCGAAGCTTATGTACCCTCCACCATGGATTGCATAGAAACTTCTACTGAAGACTGTCATCCACAATCGAATTACTTGGGTTGGGTTGCGGTATCACTTGCCGATGGCAAGGTATCTTAAAACTTCCTAACACCGTCTTCTAAATTGCAAGGTAGTCAATATGTGGTATATATTAAACTAAAAAAGGCCGATTAAATAAGTATATAATCAAGTTTGACAAAATTTTCTATAGAAATAAAATTTTGATAAAGTTTCTATAGAAATTAAATTTTGACAACATTTTCTATAGAAGTAAAATTTGGAGTAAATTTGCTATAGAAATAAAAATTTTAACAAAATTTTCTATAGGATTTTGCCAAAAATTTTCTATAGAAATAAAATTTTGACAAGTATATACGGCCGTAAGTTCGGCCAGGCCGAAACTTATGTACCCTCCACCATAGATTGTGTAGAAACTTCTACTGAAGACTGTCATCCACAATCGAATTACTTGGGTTGCGGTATCACTTGCCGATGGCAAGGTATCTTAAAACTTCCTAACACCGTCTTCTAAATTGCAAGGTAGTCAATATGTGGTATATATTAAACTAAAAAGGTCGATTAAATACGTATATAATCAAGTTTGACAAAATTTTCTATAGAAATAAAATTTTAATAAAAGTTTCTATAGAAATAAAATTTTGACAACATTTTCTATAGAAGTAAAATTTGGAGTGCTATAGAAATAAAAATTTTAACAAAATTTTCTATAGAATTTTGCCAAAATTTTCTATAGAAATAAAATTGTGTCAAAATTTTCTATAAAAAGAAAATTTTTACAAATGTTTTTATAGAAATAAAATGTTGACAAAATTTTCTATAGAAATAACATTTTGACAAAATTTTCTATAGAAATAACATTTTGACAAAATTTTCTATAGAAATAAAATGTTGTCAAAATTTTCAATAGAATTAAAATTTTGACAACATTCTCTATACAAATAAAATTTTGCCAAAATTTTCTATAGGAATAAAATTTGACAAAATTTTCTAAAGGAATAAAATTTTGACAACATTTTCCATAAAAATAAAATTTTGACAAAATTTTCCATAAAAATAAAATTTTGGTAGTTTATTTTTGGCTCGAGTGGCAACCATGATTATGAACCGATATGGACCAATTCCTGTGTGAATGGGGATCGGCTATATACAACTATAGACCTATATGGACCAATTTTGGCATGGTTATTAGCGGCCATATACTAACACCACGTTGCAAATTTCAACCCGATTGGATGAATTTTGCTTCTCCAAGAGGCTCCGGAGATCAAATCTGGGGAACGGTTTATATGGGGGCTATATATAATTATGGACCGATATGGACCAATTCTTGCGTGTTTGTTAGAGACCACATACTAACACCACGTTCCAAATTTCGGATGAATTTTGCTCCTTCAAGAGGTTCCGGAGGACAAATCTTTTTTTTTTTTTTTTTGGCAACCCTTGTAGCTAAAAGAAGTATTTTTTGCGATAAAGTGATCGATCTCAAATAAATTGAGAAAACCAATATAATAAGACAATCAGTGATAAAAAGACATTTATAAACAAAATAGCAATAATTCTCTCTACTCGGGTAAATTGAAGTAATGCCTGGTCGCGTGAGAAAAATCATAAACAAAAAGAAAGAAATATGTACACATTGCAAAATAAACATATTGGAGACTGAGGACTCCATCGAGTGTGATCAATGTGGAAAAAGTCTACACGCAGTATGTACGAAATTGGATAAGAAACAGTTTAACAAACTCTCCAAAGATCTCTCACTGGAGTACATATGCCACTTGTGTGAGCCAAATGCAAATCCCTCTTTCGAGAATGACATTGCACAAATAAAATCTAAACTGATCCATTTGGATGAAATCTCGCAAATTAAAACGAAATTAAGTCAATTGGATGAAATACAAGATTCTATGAGATTTTTGTCATCACAATTTGATTCTATTTTAAAAGGAGTAAAGAGAAACGAAAAAGAAATAAAGGCACTAAAAAAGGAAAATAAAAATTTGAGAGAAGAGGTGAAGCAACTGCGATCATCTGTCAAAATTGCCAATGATGCCAGAGTCGAGGATGATTGTTTAATAAATGGTGTAACCAATGATAAGAAGAATGCCGTTGAAGTAGTTCTAGATATAGCAACAAAAACAGGTGTTGATATCTCCGAGGCGAAAGTGAAAAAAGCTTATTTGTAAATTGGAACAAAAATAAAAGCGTAAAATCAGTAGTCGTTAAATTTGTGGATAATGAGAGTAAAGAAAAATTTATGAGAGAAAAGAAGAAACTAAGAGAATTGGAAGATTTCAAAAATGTTTACATTAATGACTATTTGTCAAAGGAAACATTGCAACTACTATATCATGCAAAATCTCTCAGATCTGTTGGATACAAATTTATAAACGCTAAAGGAGGCTACATTGTTGCTAGAAAAGATTTAACTTCAAAACCAATTCGTTTGAGGACTATGGACGACGTTGATGAAATTCTACAAAAAACCGCTTGTGGTGTATCCCGTAGAAGTCATGTATATGAATTGCCGAATAATTCTGATTATGATAATGATGATGATGACGATGACTTTAATGATGATGATGAGCATACCAACCAAATATGAATTTTGTTAATACATTGCGATTAAATAACAGTTTAACATAAACCTTTTTTTCTTTGAGAGATGAATAATATATTTCAATAATTTAAACTCTTTTAATACTTTCTTTAGAGATCAGTTTATAAAATATTTTTATATAGCATCTGTTAATGTTCGAAGTATTTCCCCGATTCGTAAATTTTATGCATTTAAATATGAAATGTGTAAATTTTCTGTTCTTCCATCTATCATTTCCGTGCAAGAGACGTGGTTTGATAATTCATGTATTCGTTTATATGAAATTCCTGGATATAATTCAGTTAATTGTATCAGAGGTGATGCTCATGGTGGTACGACTTTATACGTTAGAAATGATATTAAATTTGAAGTTATTTTTAATAAAAGTGAGAATTTCTTAGATTCGATAATAATTTCCCTTCCAGATGTGCGATATAATAACGTGTCACTGAAATTAGTTTCATTATATAGGTCGCAAAAATGTGTAATACCAAAATTTTTAGATGAATTGAACAATTTACTTACAATTACAGGAAATAGTCCCACTATATATGTCGGAGATTTTAACATAGATTTGTTGAAAGTTACTAGGAATAGTAGACGTTTGATAAACAAATATTCTGAATTCAGTATGAATTCATGTCATGATCTGATAACCAGGGTAGAGGGAAAATCTTTTATAGACTGTGTTTTCAGTAATCTTAGAGATATGATTTCGGTTTATTCCATTCAGAACAATTTTACAGATCACAATATAATTTTTTGTGTCCTGGATATTGCGACAAGGATCTGGAAGACATATAAGTTTGACTATCGGCAATTCGGTAACTTTATTGATAGTAATTTAGATAGTATTGATATTACGGCAAATGCATCTGATTTATGCACGAGTTTTATGAATATGCTTTCCGTAGCAGAACGACAATGTTGTACCATCTCAAGGGAAAACGTTAATATCAGACAGAAAATTAACCCATGGATGACAGAATCGTTGAAATCTCTAATTGCGTATAAACGTAATCTATTGTCTCTAAGAAGGAAGAATAAGAATAACAGAGATTTACACGAATGTCTGAAACGAGTAAGCAAGGTAATTAAAGTATGCGGTAGGAGATTAATGGATAATTTCTATGAGCGGAAAATTAACAGCTTTAATGGGGATCGGAGAAAGGTGTGGGCTTTTCTGAATGAGCAAATCGGGAATAAGAAATGTCAGACTATTGATATACTTGATGAGAATAATGTGCTCTTGACTTCTGATGAGGATAAAGCTAGTAAATTTAACAACTATTTTCATAAAATAATTCAGAACACGAGAGATAGCATACCGAGTTTTAGTAATGATGATATCAATATGTTTAATTCCCTTTCACCTGCGGACACTCTTTTCACATTAGATTGTGTTTCTAACGATACATTTAGGGAGGCACTGGATGATATGAAATCAAATAAAGCCCCAGGATTTGATAGGATTACACCGAAAATGTTGGCTACAAGGAAGGATAAGGTCGCAAATATGCTCACTGTGATATTTAATAAAATGATTCGGGAATGTCATTATCCCAATGGTTTGAAATTACACAAAATTGTTCCGATTCCAAAAGAGACTGGTAACAACAAAATTGAAAATTTTAGACCTGTTTCTGTTTTGCCAACTGTTGACAAATTAATTGAAAGGGTTTTATTCGAGCAACTCTCTGAATACCTTGAGGTTAACAAACTACTTTTTGACCGTTAGTATGGATTTAAGAGAAATACGGGAACAGATGAGGCTGTTGCAAGTGTAGTAGAGTGTATATGTAGAGGATTGGACGCAGGTTATAAGGGTGTCGCCGGGGTGTTTTTCGATCTCACGAAAGCGTTCGATTTAGTGGACCACGAAATATTAATAAGGAAATTAAGATGTATAGGTTTTTCACCATCCACAGTTGGTTTGTTTCGGTAATATCTTCAAGGTAGGGAACAATATGTACAGGTAGGAGAGGCGAAGAGTACTAAGTGCCCGGTATTGTGTGGGGTTCCTCAAGGAAGCGTTCTTGGGCCTTTATTATTCAAAATATATATAGATGACATCAAGAATGTCGGTTTTAGAGGGAAGTTATTCATGTTTGCGGACGATATATGCTTACTTTATAATTACAATCACCCAAAGGTTTTGCAGACACAAATAGAGTACGACGCATCTATTCTTTCTGAGTTTTTGCGTGTCAATAAATTGGTTTTAAACGCTAAGAAGACAAAATTTGTTCGATTTAGGCCATACATTTTACAGAATGAGTTAAAAATGTCTGTAAACATAGGAGGGAGCGTTATAGAGGAAACAAATTGTGTTAAATACCTTGGGATGAACTTTAGTCAAAACTTAAGCTGGGAGAATCACATTGAAAGTTTGAAGGCGAAGGTTTCATCGGGAATTGGAATATTGTATAAATTTAAGAATAAATTAAGTGTCAACGTGAAAATGCTGTTATATCAATCTTTAGTACATTCTCATTTAACGTATATCCCTATGGTTTATGCCTGAAAATCAAGTCTGGCTCTGAAAGGTCTACAATCTTATCAAAATAAAGCATTGAAAATAGTTTTTAATTTACCTCTCAGATATTCGACAAGGCGTTTATACCAAGTATATGGAGAGAAAGTGCTTCCAAGTAGAGGTCTTTATCTCCAAAAACTACTTACCTCTGTTCGCAAATCTATAAGTATGTTAGGATTTCGAACCATTGATTTCCGAAGAAATATTGAATATACCCAAAGAGACACTAGGCTGTCGATGGACCTAGCTGCAGTTCGATGTAGACTAGAATTGACTAAGCAGCGAATTAGTTTTGCGGGACCTACAGAGTATAACCTTTTACCACCTCATTTAAAAAGTGATCAATGTTTATCAACTTTTAAGATTAATCTAAAAACATTCTTGTTGAACAACGTGGAAATACTTTTAACATAAATATGAAATTATTAATCAATTTGTGATTTTTAACATAGATATAAATTAAATTAGTTGCCAAATAGCCTCTATAAAGTCATTTCGGCGCTGAGGCAATTTAATATTTTATGTAGACTAAACCATATTCATTTATATGAATTTCTGAATAAAGGAAATATTTATAAAAAAAAAAAATCTTGGGATAGGTTCATATGGGGGCTATATATAATTATGGACCGATATGGACCAGTTCTTGCATGGTTGTTAGAGACCATATAGTAACACCACGTACCAAATTTCAACCGGATCGGATAAATTTTGCTCCTGCAAGAGGCTCCGGAGGTCAAATCTGGGGATAGGTTTATATGGGGGCTATATATTTATGGACCGATATGGACCAATTTTTGCATGGTTATTAGAGACCATATACTAATACCATGTACCAAATTTCAGCCGGATCGGATGAAATTTGCTGCTCTTAGAGGCTCCGCAAGCCAAATCGGGGCATCGGTTTATATGGGGACTACATATAATTATGGACCGATATAGACCAATTTTTGCACGATTGTTAAAGACCATATACTTACACCATGTACCTAATTTCAGCCACATCGGATGAAATATAACAAACTTATAGGCTCCGCAAGACAAATCTGGGGCTATACGTAAAAGTGGACCGATATGGCCCATTTGTAATACCATCCGACCTACATCAATAACAACTACTTGTGCCAAGTTTGAAATCGATAGCTTGTTTCGTTCGGAAGTTAGCGTGATTTCAACAGACGGAAGGAGGGACATGCTTAGATCGACTCAGAATTTCACCACGACCCACAATATATATACTTTATGGGGTCTTAGAGCAATATTTCGATGTGTTACAAGCGGAATGACAAAGTTAATATACCCCCCATCCTATGGTGGAGGGTATAATAAGGGTTTAATAACACTCTCGATTTTAATAATGCTCATGTTTTCAGACACTTCGGTAAGGTAAATTAATCATAAAATTATTCGTGAGTCACGATATTTTTCGTAAGTCACGACGTTTTCGTGCGTGAGTGTGCGTGAGTACAAATTTTCTTTTCGTGAGTGTGCGTGAGCGTGAGTGCTACCAAAAAATATCGTTCGTGAGTATGATTTTTCAGTCGTGAGTGTGAGAAAACTATTACTAACGTGCACACCTCTAATACCCGGTAGTTATGATTTTATTAAAAACAAAATAATCTTACACTATATTTTTCAATTGTAATATTTTCGTAGTATTTTGTGGCGCAATTTTAATTTTAATTTATCTGCAAAACCTTTTGAGATCTGCTTACACATTACAATTTGAAATATGGTGTAATTCTAAAACAACTAAGAAATTAAAAGAAAACTTTCAGACCTAACTCAACATTTCGGTTGGTATATAGATAAATATACAAATTTACCAAAATTATTTGGTAACCATTACAATTTCTGAACAATAATATTCCTGCATGCATTCAATATTAATAATACCATAGGCTGGTCACGAATAATATCGAAGCCTAAGATATAATAAAAATATTTCAAATACTCTGGTAAACAATGGTGTCATCTTGGCCCAACCCCCTAAGTATTGAAAAGAAGATGTGCTGTGGAAAGGCCCAACCTTTCTCTTATGCTTTCGTTTAGCTTGTTATAAGCTTGTATTGTTAAATCATTGGAAAGGACCACACAATCAGTTTAGCAACATTGTTGATGGTCTCTAATGACAAACATTGAAAGGTTTGGAAATTTGTGAGGTGCATTTAGGTTTTTTCCTCTTTGTGTTTTTTTGTTTCAACAACATGCCATCTCATTAGAAATATCAAACCTGGCATCATACTATTGGGGTTTTCTTTGCAAGCCAAAAAAAATTAAAAACAATAGTGGTGCAACGAATGCCAGAAGCAATAGAGGAAACTTCAAACTAAGCATATAAATTGTTTGAAATCAATAGAAAATTTTGAAATTGGAGAATTGATATTGTTTTAATATGACTGAAGTGGCGTCGAACAAAGGCAAAGAAACAGATTGTAACTGCCACACCTATGTTCATGTAACTCACATATAAACAAAGTAGAATGGAAATGGCTTATCTCTATTACATATCGACGATACGATACAATTTGCCAGTAATTTGGCCCTTATAGTTTTGTTATCAACGAATTTGTTTGTGATTTTCAACAAGGTTAGGGTTAAAGAAATTATCCAAAAAGTATAGCATAGTTTTAGGAACTACGTGTATCATAATTAAAATTTTGAAGCATACCCTAAGGCTGAATATTTTTAAATAAAGGTAACCAGATGATGGAGATTAATCGGATTATTACTGTATTAAGGTAATTACTATGTTCAGTTTTCAAGCTGAAAACCAACTTGTTTTCACGGTTACCTTTTTGAATCACTTAATTTAGATTTATAAAATGTTGTGGACGCATTTATGGTCTCCTAGCCAATGACATGCCAGTTTATGTTAAAATCTTCATATCATCAACAGCACAAATGCTTCAAATGGAATTTGAAGCTATACACTTTAGGCCGTAATATAGTTCGATTTTATTGATAAATTTTAATTTAACAATAAAAACACGTTAATTAGTAGGTAGAGTATAATCAGAATATAATTTTTGGCAAAATTTTCTATAGAAATAAAATTTTGACGCAATTTTCTGTAGAAATAAAATTTTGTCAAAATTTTCTAAAGAAAAAAGTTTTGGCAAAATGTTCTATAAAAAACAAGTAAGGAAAGTATAAAGTCGGGCGGGGCCGACTATATTATACCATGCACCACTTTGTAAATCCGCATTTTCGATACCATATCACATCCATCAAATGTGTTCTACAATATTTATAGACTTAAAATTTAAGTCGGCTAACGACCTGGGATGTTACACTATGTTAGTAAAAAAAAAAAAACAAGTAAGGAAAGTCTAAAGTCGGGCTGGGCCGACTATATTATACCCTGCACCACTTTGTAGATCTAAATTTTCGATACCATATCACATCCGTCAAATGTGTTGGGGGCTATATATAAAGGTTTGTCCCAAATACATACATCTAAATATCACTCGATCTGGAAGAATTTGATAGACTTCTACAAAATCTATAGACTCAAAATTTAAGTCGGCTAATGCACTAGGGTGGAACACAATGTTAGTAAAAAAATATGGGAAACATTTAAATCTGAAGCAATTTTAAAGAAACTTCGCAAAAGTTTATTTATGATCGCTCTATATGTATGTATTAGAAGTCTAGGAAAATTAGAGTCATTTTTACAGCCTTTCGACTAAGCAGTGGCGATTTTAAAAGGAAAATGTTGGTATTTTGACCATTTTTGTCGAAATCAGAAAAACATATATATGGGAGCTATATCTAAATCTGAACCGATTTCTGAACCAAATTTGGCACGTATAGCTACAATGCTGATTCTACTCTCTGTGCAAAATTTCAACTAAATCGGAGCAAAAAATTGACCTCTGTGGCCATATGAGTGTAAATCGGGCGAAAGCTATATATGGGAGCTATATCTAAATCTGAACCGATTTAAACCAAATTTCCCACGCATAGCTACAATGCTAATTGTACTCTTGGTGCAAAATTTCAATTAAATCGGAGTAAAAGATTGGCCACTGTGGTCATATGAGTGTAAATCGGGCGAACGATATATGTGGGAGCTATATCTAAATCTGAACCGATTTCAATAAAATTTGTTACACTTGACTACACCACTAATTGTACTCCTAGTGTAAAATTTCATCCAAATTGCGCTAAAACTCTGGCTTCTGGGGCCATATAAGTCCATATCGGGGAAAGATATATATGAGAGCTATAGCTCAATCGGAACCTATTTCAACCAAATTTGGCACACCTGACTATAGTACTTATAGTTCTCCTGGTGCAAAATTTCAAGCAAATTAGGGTAGAAGTCTGGCTTCTGGGGTCATATAAGTCCATATCGGGCGAAAGATATATATGGGAGGTATATCTAAATCTGAGCCGATTTCAATCAAATTTTGGACACTTGACTATACGATCAAGTGTTATGTTTGTGTAAAATTTCAAGCAAATCAGGTTAAAACTCTGGCTTCTGGTTCCATATAAGTCCATATTGGGCGAAAGATGTATATAGGAGATATATCTAAATCTGAACCGATTTCTTCCAAAACCAATAGGGTTATATTCTGACCCAAAACAGGAACTTGTGCCAAATTTGAAGGCGATTGGACTTAAACTGCGACCTAGACTTTGATCACAAAAATGTGTTCACAGACAGACGGACGGACAGACGGACATGGCTAGATCGACTCAGGGACCCACCCTACACACAAAAAAAAATTTTTCAGATTCAATCACGAAATTAATTGATCCAATTAATTTTTTAATTGAAATGTCTTCAATCACGAAAATGATAGTATCAATCACAGTTTTAATTGGGCATAGAAAAAATTCTTGATTAAAAAATTAATTGATGTCATTAGCAATTTTCAATTAATTTTTTAATTGATTCAATTAAAAATTTAATTGATTTTGAATGCAAACCCCAATTAATTTTTTATTTAAAAAAGTAACTATTTTCAATTACTTTCTGAATTGGCTTAGAGTTTTTATTTGGATTAAGAAATATTCATCACTTTTTTTAACTGACTTAGTCTTCCGAATTTGATTAAAAAGTTAATTGTATCAATTAATTTATTAATTGAAAAAACATTCAACTTCAATTAACTTTTTAATTGGAAATATTTTGGTGATATTTTTTTCTGTGTAAGCATTATTGCCAAAGACACCATGTGTCTATCTCGTCTCCTTCTGGGTGTTGCAAACATATGCACTAACTTATAAAAACCAGTTCCACAGTGTGGCGCACACACAAAAAAATATTTTTCAGATTCAATCACGAAATTAATTGATCCAATTAATTTTTTTTTGTCTTCAATCACGAAAATGATAGTATCAATCACAGTTTTAATTGGGCATAGAAAAAATCCTTGATTAAAAAAATAATTGATGTCATTAGCAATTTTCAATTAATTTTTTAATTGATTCAATTAAAAATTTAATTGATTTTGAATGCAAACCCCGATTAATTTTTTATTTAAAAAGGTAACTATTTTTAACTACATTCTGAATTGGCTTAGAGTTTTTATTTTGATCAAGAAATGTTCATCACTTTTTTTAACTGACTTAGTCTTCTGAATTTGATTAAAAAGTTAATTCTATCAATTAATTTTTTAATTAAAAATTTTAAAATGTTCAATCATTGACTTAATTAACCTAATGTTTCTACCTTGATTAAAAAGTTAATTGTATCAATTAATTTTTTAATTGAAAAAACATTCAACTTCAATTAACTTTTTAATTGGAAATATTCTGGTGATATTTTTTTCTGTGCAGGGTATAAAAATTTGACAAAATGTCCTATAACAATAAAATGTTGACAAAATTTTTATATAGAAATAAAATTTTGACAATTTTTTTTTTATAAATTCAATACCTTTTAACATTTTAATTTGCGTGTTAGGTCAGTTTTGACAAAATTTTCTATAGATATAAAAATGTTGGCTAAATTTTCAAGACTTCTGATTATCAGCGCTTTTTGTCAAAATTTTGTATAGAAATAAAATTTCGACAAAACTTTCTATGGAAATAAAATTTTGACAAAACTTTCTATAGAAATAAAATTTTGAAAAAACTTTCTATAGAAATAAAATTTTGACAAAATTTTCTATAGAAAAAAAGTTTTGGCAAAATTGTATATAAAATAAAAAATTTTGCCAAAACTTTTTATATAGAAATAAAATTTTGACAAAATTTTCTATATAAATAAAGTTTTGACAAAATTTTCTATAGAAATAAAATTTTGACAAAATTTTCTATACAAATAAAATTTTGACAAAATTTTATATAGAAATAAAGTTTTGCCAAAATTTTCTATAGAAAAAAAGTTTTGGCAAAATTTCCTATAAAAATAAAATGTTGACAAAATTGTCTATAGAAATAAAATGTTGACAAAATTTTCTATAGAAATAAAATTTTGACAAAATTTTATATAGAAATGTCTATCTCGTCTCCTTCTGGGTGTTGCAAACATATGCACTAACTTATAAAACCCTGTTCCACAGTGTGGCGCAGGGTATAAAAATTTGACAAAATGTCCTATAACAATAAAATGTTGACAAAATTTTTATATACAAAATAAAATTTTGACAATTTTTTTTATAAATTCAATACCTTTTAAATTTTAATTTGCGTGTTGGGTCAATTTTGACAAAATTTTCTATAGAAATAAAAAATTGGCAAAATTTTTTATAGAAATAAAATTTTGGCAAAATTTTGTATGGAAAAAAAATTTGTAAAATTTCCTATAAAAATAAAATTTTGCCAAATTTTCTATAGAAACAAAATTTTGACAAAATTTTCTATAGAAATAAAATTTTGACAACATTTTTTATAGAAATAAAATTGTGACAAAATTTAATATAGAAATTAAATTTTGACAAAATTTTATAAATTCAATTCAATAAATTCAATACCTTTAAACATTTTAATTTGCGTGTTAAGTCATACTATCAAAGTCTATTAAAGAAGTAGTAACTTTCCCTTGTTGGTGCAAGCTGTAATCGTTCACCCAAAAAATTATCGCTAATAAGATGGATCATAATATATAATATTGCAAATACTTAAATAATAATGAAATATTATTTTTGGCACGAGTAACAGCGTGAATATCAATTCTAGAATTCATGTTATCCTCTATAACCTAATCAAAGGTCATACGATAACTTTGCTTCCATCTCCAACCGTACTAGACTCTCTGCCAGATTTTCTAGATTCACAGATCATTCTACTCGCAGATTTTCTCGATATGGAAATCGAAGCTTAGAACTAGAACACTCGTACAATAACGTTCTTCGCTGTAATCATATGGAGAATTTTCACTATGCAGTAGCATAATATCTCCTCACGCTTATCAGTTTAGGAACAATGCGTAATGAATAAAATCTTCAAGACGCAGGGAACGAAGCTTATCAGCATTTCTATTATGTGGGCTATGCAATGAACTTGATCTTGAAAAACATAATGTTAATGCATATAAAACCGATTGCAACGACATTATTTACATTCATTCACAAAATCGATTTCGGATCATTTATTAATAATAGAGAACTCTAAGGGCCACAATGAAATGTATATCATTGAATGTTGGAATTATCCTGATAGTAATGGTAGGATTAACTCGTCGAGTTGAGGTAAGTTTGAAGAATTGTCCTTACGAGTTATTGAACCTAATGAACAAGGATGCACTCTTACAATCCTTTTAGAGCAACATTACGGTAATGCCAGAGGCCCGTTTCTTCGATATGCCTTCCAAAGTGGAGAATTATGTTTTGCAACATCAACGTCAATTTGAAGATCACATTAAGGAATTGGATCGTCATTTGGAAGAGATACGTAGCAAATATGATATGCGTTTGGATGTCATTGAATATTATAGTTCTGTGGTGGATGTCAGATTGGATGATCTTCAAAATAAATTGGATCCCATGGAAATGTTGGGAGGCATCAATGATCATTGTGTACAGAAATATCGTGGCAAAATTCCTGCCGAAGGAGTATTAAAGGAGACTTTGAAGACTTGTATTAATAAGGCTAAACAATCGTTTACACCTCTTCTAAATGGTGCCGAAAATACTTTGAGAAATATCAAAAATCATTATAACAATCAATTCACCAATTCCATGAAGGAATGCAAGAGAAAGCATGAGAAGGATGAAACCAAATATCATACATGTGCAGCTAATGGAGTAAGCTTTAATTGAAATTTTCGCTATATTGAACTCTCTGAAAACTAAAATATTTTTTTCCTAATTTCAGATTAAAACCACGACTACTTACTTCTCTACCAATACCAATAATTTCCTCAATCAATTGACCTCCGCCGAATGTAGTGCCAATACAAAAATCGATGAAGCTTTCGATTGTTATTCCACCAATGTCTATCAGACCTTTTCATCGATTGGTGAAATCACAGGTCTAATAGAAAATTGTATAGCTGGCTATGAATTATGTCAACCATGTCCGAATGACGATCCCGACTATATAAAAGGACGTTGTCCTTATCAAATGGGATGGCACTTGGCTGACCAGGATATAACGGCGGAGAATATTGTTAATCCTTTTAGGGGTGTAAATAGCACTACTCCCTGCTTGCAGATTAATTTCATAACTAAAATTGAAGAAGTTGGAAAGAAATAGAATTTCTATCACAAATATCATAATGATATTTAGATATTTTTCGGTTTATCCACCAAAATACTAATTTAGAAGTAATATATATATATATATATATATATATATATATATATATATATATATATATATATATATATATATATATATATATATATATATATATATATATATATATATATATATATATATATATATATATATATATATATATATATATATATATATATATATATATATATATATATATATATATATATATATATATATATATATATATATATATGACACCGAATATATTTTATTGTTTTTTTTTTTATATCGAATCAAGGATGAAAAAGATTCAGACCAATGGTTGTAACTGGAAACTGTAAAGATAAGCTTATTTTCGGCGCCGAAATCGAATATAGTACCCACCTTAATTGCGGAATATTATTAAGAATTCTTTTTGCATTATATTCTTAATATAAATTAAATATATAAATGGAAAAAATTGGTAGTCTTTATTCCTATGAAATACATCTCTTTAGATAGCACCTAAAATTAATGAGCCATACTTGAATTTAGAGAATCATAACTTTCAAAAATAAGGTTATTTATAAGCTATGGAATAAATATACAAAACAATAAATTTTGTTTTGTAAATTCAAGTACAAAATATCTAGAAGAAAGAATGAAACATTTTTAGACTCATATTTTAATTTTTAAATTATTTAGAGAGGGAGAGAGGATGACATAAAATAAACCACTCAAAAGTGGACATCCACGGTCCGCTACATTTTGTCCACATTTGGGAGGATCTAGTTATGAGATATAAATTTTAAGGTTTTAATATAGCAAACGGTTCATGACGACTGTCCACTTTTGAGAGGTATCCGATTTTCACAGTATCCATGTTTAACAGGTTTTACTGTATATATGGCATACTCACCACCATGAATCAAATCTAATAACCTTACCTTTGAAAATTCTTTGTCGTAACGGGTTGCTTGGAAATGTTTGGATTTTTAAGACAGATATGACAGATACTCTCCCAAGTAGATCGTTTCAAATGGTACGCTAATTCTGCAAGTTTTGAATGGATGATGATTTTTTGTATTAAAGCTGAGGTATTTTCTTCTCAGTTTGCTACTTTGTAGGTTCCTAGTGGCTACACGGGCAGACCTGTAGGCAGTGAAAGTTCCTCATACCGCTGGTATGAAATTTTGAACCGATTTCGATGATTTTTCTTTGCTGGATATAACTTGTAAAACCCTACAAAAAAGTTTACAATCCAGTGCGAATATATTTTATAGTTTGCGAGATATGGGCCGTACAATTTATATGTTACTTTTTGTTAAATTTTAACAAATTGAGATCAGTATTTTGAACCAAAAAGGTCCGATTTTGGGCGGATCCTTGACTTCAATAATTCAGAAAAATTCTTTAAATTTAATGAAATTGTCTTTAAATTTGTTGTCTTTTTGCATCTTGACTACAAAGCAAAAAATTTTTCAAATATAGGACATGTTTTTCAACACTTTATTTTAAAGACGTTTTTTACTTGAAACATAGCATAATTTCTACTGGAAGTCGAGTCTTTATTTGGAAAATGAAGTTTTCGTTAACTCGTTTTTAAAGGACTTTGATAGCATAGGAAGAAAAACAAGTATATACGGCCGTAAGTTCGGCCAGGCCGAATCTTATGTACCCTCCACCATGGATTACTTGGGTTGTGGTATCTTAAAACTTCTTAACATCGTTTTCTAAATTGTGAGTTAGTCCATACGTGGTAGAGAGCCAGAATTGAAATATGGGGGTCGCTTATATGGGAGCTATATACAATTATGAATTTGATATGGACCAATTTTTGTGTGTTTGGGGATCGATTTATCTGAGGGTTTGGTTTTGGAGCCTCTTGGAGGAGCAAATTTCATCCTAGTCAGCTGAAATTTGGTACATTGTGCTAGTATATGGCCGTTAACAACCTTGCCTAACTAGGTCCATATCGGTCTATAGTTATATCGATAGCTTAATGTGTAAAGGTGTTAAGTCAACCCTTTACAAAAAAATGGATTAAGATGCAGATCGACAGATAAATCAAAAATACATAGTTTACCATAAAGAAAATATATTAAATATCTGTTTTTATCTCTGTTTGGTAATGGTGTGTTAAAGTGCTAAGTCAGCACCTGTTAAAATACACGTGCTAAATCAAATTTTAGGTTAAGCTAAAATATTTTAATAGCAATTGTTTGTGCGATTTTGCGGAAAGTATACTGTTTGTATTGAAACATTTATGGAAACTACATTTACAATTTTTTAGGAAATAGGTTTATTTCACAATCTATTAAGTTTTTTGTCTCTCCTGAAAAATTTCAAAAATTTGACTTGGCACTTTTACACATTAAGCTAACTATATATAGCCCTCAGATAAATCGATCCCAATCACACAAAATTTGGTCCATTTCAAGTTCATAATTGTAGCCCCATATAAGCGACTCCCATATTTCAATTCTGGCTCTCCACGTACCGCGCAAAAGTCCATATCGATTCGTAATTATTTGTAGATTTACCTATACATAACTTTTTCTAATATATGTCTAATATATGTTATACCACGTATGGACTAACTCACAATTTAGAAAACGATGTTAAGAAGTGTTAAGATACCTTGCCATCGGTAAGTATTACCACAAGAACCATGCCAAAAGTGGTCCATATCAGTCCATAATCATATGGACTAACTCACAATTTAGAAAACGATGTTAAGAAGTTTTTAGATTTTTTAGTTTTTAGATACCACAACCCAAGTAATTCGATTGTGGATGACAGTCTTTCGCAGAAGTTTCTACGCAATCCATGGTGGAGGGAACATAAGATTCGGCCTGGCCGAACTTACGGCCGTATATACTTGTTTTTTTTTTTTAATTTCACTCAGCTTAATGCAATCTTACTTTTTTAAATATGACTCAAACATTTTGTGAAGTAAACATGGGTATAAAGTTCAATTGCCGTACACATTAGTTCAGTATGAACTAAACCAAAAGAAAATTTTCGTACAGTTCGCAAAAATAGTAAGAATGAACTACTGTTTGGTTAAAATGGCCATGATTTAGCGCCAATGATTTTCTTCTTTACTTTTAGTTGATTTTTTCTTCTATAAGAGGGTGTAATTTGTAGTTAAAAAGTACACCAGGGCATTAAATTTTCCTGGTTTTAACAACATTTTGTGGTCGCCAACAGAGTATCGGTACAGTGAAGTGTGGTTTTCCAACAACACTGCGACAATAGAAAGATTCAAGACACAAACAGATCAATGGTATTTTCTAAAACTAAACAGGCTCAAGACACAGGACCACTTGATCACTTATAACAACTACAAAGAGTAAAACACTTTTTTTTCGCTTCTAGATTCATTACAGCTCCTCAATGAAATCAATGAGCTCAAAAATAATTAACCATTTTGCAACATCCTTTAAACTATATTTATTGTCATGCAACTGATGGTTTCATTACTATTATAGAATAGATTTGTCATTGTTTGATTTGTATAGTCTATCATACTGGCAGGGATTTCTCGAACATTCTCACATGGAAGTTTTCGCTCACAGGGAACACATTCCGAAAAGCCTTTAGCACATCTATCGATCAATACATTGGTGGCAGTAATCAAGGCGATAGTGGTACTTTGAGCCACAAAACTACAATCCAATGCCATTTTCACGAAAGTATCACCGACACAATTAGCCGCATCCAATTGATAATCAAAAGTCTTGCGGTTGGTAACAGTAAAGGTGCCAGAGAGGGTGACCTACATTTTAGGTTTTTTAATAAACATAAATTAGATTAGTTTGAAATTTTTTATAGAATTCTTTACTTACCACATCCTTGAGGCACTGAGTTATATTCAAAGGCTCTACAGGTGTTAAACATTTTCCAAATTCCTCTGAAAGTGTTTGATCATAGTATGAACTCAATGCATTACGTGTTTCCAGAAGAGGGGCCAACAAAGTTTCCAATTTACTATTTGCAGTGTTGGAACAATTTTGAATCATATCCTTAACATTGGTTATCGACAACTCCATTTTGTTTTGGTTCACACATTCTTTGGTCACATCATTCAAAAGTTCAAAAGATTCCAAACGATCATTTGTATGTTCCATGGACGATACAAGAAACTCCCGTTGGGTGTCAATCGTACTTATTCGTCCATTATAGTTATCCTTGAAGGATTCCAAACGGCTGTCATAATCCTTGAGATTATCATCACACATTCTCTTATGGGATGATATAAAGTTCTCAGCATGTAAGTCTGGATTTTCATCACGTATCATCTGTAATAGAAAGTCTTCGAAAATTCCATCAGTATACCTTAGAAAAAATTCAACAAACCTGTCCCATGGCTACGCCAAGAATTAGAGAAAGTGTGAAGATTTTAAGAATATCCATATTCAAACTATCCGTATTGTGTGTGTTCTCAAGGTAACTACTTTTCGATACTGTTGGGCGATAGAAAAGCTTTCTATCGTTTTATATCGAATTAAAATCGAACAGATTTATTGCAATATATGCTAAGATTTTATGTTTATGATTTATACAACGATGTAATAGCTTCGATAGAACAATGCCTATAACAGCTTATCATAATTTTGGAATAAAATCTTAATTTTCTTGTAAACAACATCGTCAGCAATGTGCAAGAAGACAACAAAAGTGAACCCTACACCCAGAAATGCCTTCGAAATAGGGATTCATTAAAATGAATTTTTGCTTAACATAATAAAATTTTTCTAACCTAAATGTAGATGGAAATAGTTCATTAACTAGAGTAAGGTATGATATTTTATTTTATTTCAACCGAATCATAAGAAATCCGTTCCTCCAAGAAGTTCCGGAGTCCAAATCTGAGGACCGGTTTGTTTGTGGCTATATAGTTATGGATGAATTTTTGCATAATTGTGACGGGCCATATACTAACATCACGTACCAAAATTTCAACTGGCTAGGATAAGATTTTCTCTTCCAGGAGGCTCCATAAGGTAAATCTGGGGATCAATTTATATGGAGGCTATATAAACATGAACCGATATGGACCTGTTTTTGTATGGTTGTTTGAGATCATATACCTACTAACATGATGTACCACATTTCATCCGGATCATATGAATATTGCTCTTCCAGGAGGCTCCCTAAATAAGTAGAGTGATCAAATAATCGGGTTTTTTGAAAGTCGGTTTTTCTCGGAATAGAAAACCGAACATTTTACCTATACTGGTGGGCAGAGTTTTTTGAAACAAATAACCGGTTTTCTTAAAACAGGTATTTTCGGAAGGAAAAATCTAATTATTGTAACAAAAATCAACGAAAAAACGATAATTTATTAAAAGTTTGACACAATTTTTTATAACACAAATTTACGTTACATCCATTTAAAAGTGTTTTTATTCCAGCTCACTAAAATATCCGAAAATATTTGCTTATATATGGCATTAAATTGGCAATTTTACAATGAAAATATAAAACCGAAAGAGCGGTTGTAGAGGCCTTGAAAACGCCAGTTCTACCAGTCCACCGAAAATGGGATCTTCACGTAAACCAACATTCGGTGTAAGAATATAAACCGGTCCGCCGGTTTTGATCACTCTATCCATAAGACAAATCTGGTGATATTCTTAAGGCAATCTGCACTATTATTAAAAAGCATATACCGACAGCACGTACCAAATGTAAACTGGATCTGATTTGAAATTTGCTCTTCCAAGTACGGAAATTCTGAGGATCGGATTATATAGTGGCTATACCTTAAATTAGTCAGATACGTCCCGTTTGCAATACCATACGACCTACATCACTAGCAACTATTTATACCAAACCTCAAGTCGAAAGCTTGTTACGTTTGGAAGTCAGCGCGATTTCCACATACGGACGAAATTTCACCACGACCCGGTATATATACAATTTATGGGGTCACAGATCAATATTTCGATGTGTTTCGACTAGAGGTGTGCACGTGATACGAAATTGTCGTTACTCACGAAAATTTTCGTGATTCGTGCGTGAGTCACGCTCATGACAATAGCGTGAGTGTGCGTGAGCCGGATTAACAAACCAAAATGTCGTGCGTGAGCTTGAGTCACGAAAAAAATATCTTCGTGAGTGTGCGTGAGTAACGAATTACACTCACGAAAATATTCCTGCTCACCAACATAAAACGCTTAAGAGTTAAATTCAATTGTCACTAAAATTGTACACCTGGGATGTTAAGAGTTTAATAACACTCTCGATTTTAACAATGCTAATGTTTTCACACACTTCGGAAAGGTAAATTAATCATAAATTTATTCGTGAGTCACGATATTTTTCGTGAGAACAATTTTTTTTTCGTGAGTGTGCGTGAGCCCTACCAAAAATATCGTGCGTGAGTGTGCGTGAGTATGATTTTTCAGTCGTGAGTGTGAGTGAACTATTACTTGCACGTGAGTAACACCTCTAGTTTCGACCAGTCTTAGAAAATACGCTATTAAGCGGTTTAAAGTTAAAATTTAAACAAAAAAAAGTAAAAACAACATGAAAAAAATAAATAAATAAATAAAAAATGTCACCACCGCGGAGATTTAAACCTGTGCCTGTTGACTTTTTGACGTCCATTTGTCTTTTAAGTAACATAGGTTTAGAAATCTCGAGAACCGGTTATAATGGCGTTTTCTAATTTAGTTAATGGAATTATTACGTTTTAAGAAAGTTTCCATGACTTTATTCATTTTTTGCGTACGTTAGCTAAATTAACTGAAACAGAGGAAAAAATCATACACAAATGAAGCATAAAGATTAACAAAATTCGTGTCTCCCGCAAAATAGCTCCAAATTTTTTGAAATTTGTATATTTTACCAATAATGCGCCCATCTTGAGCTTTGTATGGCACTAAAGACATTTTGCAATTTTGAACTCAAAATTTTTCCTTTAAACTACGAAATTTTCTTTAATAGGCTAAAAATAATAATTTTGTCTTTAAAAATAAAAAACATTTACTCATTTTTGTGAAATCGGCATGACATCTGTGTTTCTAATACAGTTTAGTTAAAATTTTCTAAAATTAATCTAACTACGAAAATTTCTTTAATGAGCTAAAAAGAATTATATTATCTCTAAAAATAAAAAACATTTACTTATTTTTGTGAAATCGGCATGACATCTGCGTTTCTAATACAGTTTAGTTTTCTAAAATTAACTAAAATGTTCTTTCCTATCGGGTTCACTTTTTTCAGTGTAGATAAATAGAATATAAAAGAGTAATACAAAATTTTGATGAAATAAATAAAGAAGTAAGCGAAAAAATAGTTTTTCAGTTTTCAAGCAAATTAACTTCCAAGGCTCAACATCTTTTAGAAGCAATGCAAGGGGTCCCAAAATGATGTACTCGTACTTCCGTCCTATGACAAGTCCGTGTAAAATTCATTGGAGATGATCCAAGCTTACACTACAACCGGATCACAAGTTGAGGATCCAAATATTTTTTTGAAGCTTTTTTTGCTGGGTAATTTCGAGATTGAATCAGAAAACATTCATGAAAACTAACGTGTGGTAATAGAAAGCAATCGGTGCTTTAAGTACTTGTTACCAATAACAAGGTATTGCGAAGGGTAAATGCTTTTATTTGGTAGTTTTTTATCATCACTACATTTGAGTATACCTATAGAGTGAAAGATGTTCTTAACAATTGTCAAAATACCACAGAATATGACTAACTGAATATCTCTAGTCTAGGGTATCACATATTCATTGCCTTAATTGTTTGTTTGAAAAAGCATCTGATTGATTATGCATGAGCTTATTCGATCACAAAGATTGACCTATATTACCACAACTCAAATTTTCTGGATTTTTAAATAAGCCTTGTAGTGAAATTTACTTTATGATAGAACGGAATGAAAACCAGTTTCATTGAAAAGTGAGAACATAAACTGGCACACTCCCTCTAGAAAACGACTGTTAATATGTGCTATTGTTTAAATACAGATGACACAAAATACCACCAGTGTAATACTAGCATTAGTATGGTGAACTCATTCTTATTACAACAATTTGGTGTTATTTTAAAGAGTCCACAAGAAAATTTTTAAACTGACAATTTCGAGGACGACGGGGCAACGGAATGAACCTAATATCATGGAACTGTATCTTGAAATGAATAAGAAAGTCAATAAACCATGAGGTTTAACATCTGAAGTATTATTGTGGAACACCATAAAATATCCTAGAATCACGATAGGAAAGATGACCGTTTACCAATCATATTTGGCGATATTACAGTAACCGATCCTAAGAAATATGTTAAGTAGTTTCAGCGGTAATTTATCTTGCCACTGCAGAGTTATATGGTGACAGGGTGAGTCTTTCTACCGCATACTTTATATCGCAGGCAGTATATAGGTCTAAACCAGGGATGTACAATTTGGTACAATTATAACAAGTTTAGTACATCCCACTTCGGAAAAGAATAATGGTACTAAAATGACCTATTTGGTATAATTTAAAGTCCCATTTTATAATAATAATTTTGTTCAATATAAATTATTATGGGATAAAAAATTGTCCATTTAAAATCTGTATGTGTGTGTAAATCTATGAACTCATCGACAAAATTGTCTAATATCCGCTACCTGACAATAAAATATAAGAGATTTCGGATGATCAAATGCAAAATGCATATTTAATATATTCAAGACATCAAATATGGATTCCATACAGATTATTTTTTCTATATCCTGATTAAAAGAAAGCATATTTAGGATTTTAAGAAGTATTTCTATTGAACTTCAGTCTTGATGCTGAGGTCATGTCGAAACTTCCACCAGATCATGGACACTCAATTAATAAGACGAAATTTCTGATATTGAATGCCTTATTACCAATTTTTGCTCCAAAAATGCAAGTATTCCAATATTTCAAGGCTCGCTCGTATTCAAATCCCCAATTTCGTTACGTTTTTGACTGAATATTTTCAAATGAAAATATGATGAAGGCTTTGACAACAAAGAGATTGGAAGGAGACAGATTTAGAATTTTGATTTCCCACGAATATGGAGGGACGGTGGGAACTTCTCTCATGTTATAGCCAATTTTGGGAGAGGGAGGTGTCAGCCTGTACGAGGTACCCTGATCGTGAAGTTCTACAACTGAAATATTCACAAATATTGGCAGTAAGTATTTCTTGTAGAAACTTATACAAATAGTTTTTGATTTCAACCACTTTCCTTTCCATTTACAAGCTGATTAATAATTTTTATTTTTTTTCGGTTGCTACATTTCAATCCATTATTTTACAATTTAAAAATTTGATTTTCCATTACACACTGAAAAAAGCATGCCCGGTTCCGAAGATTTTGTCTTTACTTTAACAATTTCGGTATTGATTCCGAGCCAAAGAAGCGGAGAACTCAAGTAAGGATACTTTTAAGACACAATTCTCTTTTAAATTTGGGTTTTGTGTACTTGACTCTAGGAAGCAAATTTTAATTTTTCGCTTTTTCAGATTTTTTTCTTCATATGCTATCAAAGTCCTTTAAAAACAAGTTAAGGACAACTTTACTTTCCAAATTTGGATGTGACTTCCAGTAGAAATTATGCTATGTTTCAAATAAAAATGTCTTTAAAATAAAGTGTTGAAAACCATGTCCTGCTTTTGAACGATTTTTTGCTTTGTGGTCAAGATGCAAAAAGACAACAAATTTAAAGACAATTTCATTAATTTTAAAGATTTTTTCTGAATTATTAAAGTCAAGTTGACCTTAGCCCAAAACATTTTTCTTTCATGTTATGATACCCATTTTTAAGTCAAATCACTTAATTATAAGGACAACAGGACTTCATTGAAAAGTTTATCGACTTTTGGACAAGGAAAAAAACTTTATATTAGAGAAATGCGTCTTCTACGCTAAGCAAAATTTGCATTCATATTTTAAGGACATGAAATCTTTAACCTCACGACAATATTTTTTTCAGTGCAGATGTAAACAGGAGGATAATCTAACGCATTAAATACGGACATAGATTAGAAGCGCGAAGCATTCCCCACATCGTATGAGGTTTAGGTGCATCTTCTAGACTTATTAATAGTACCCTCCAAAGGCTTAGGTCCACTAATTCAATAGTAGTGGTGTTTGGGCTTGACTTTAATAATTCAGAAAAATTCTTTAAATTTAATGAAATTGTCTTTAAATTTGTTGGCTTTTTGCATGTTGTTGACAAAGCAAAAATCGTTCAAATATAGGACATGTTTTTCAACACTTTATTTTAAAGACGTTTTTTACTTGAAACTGGAAGTCAAGTCTTAATTTGGAAAATAAAGTTGTCGTTAACTCGTTTTTAAAGGACTTTGATAGCATAACATATGAAGAAAGATAGCTGAAAAAGCGAAAAATTATAATTTGCTTCCTAGATGCAAGTACACAAATTTAAAAGAGAATTGTATCTTAAAAGTATACTTGTATTCTCCGCTTCTTTGGCTCGGAATCAATACCAAATTTTTTAAAGTAAAGACAAAATCTTTGGAACCGGGCATGCTGTTTTTCAGTGTATAGTCGGCCTCGCCTGACTTTCTACTTTACTCAGTTGTTTTCAATTAAATTTTTATGAATCTATCTTCCTTTTCATCGAAAATAATACCTTCCAATTGTTAGTTCAGCAGTGTTACTTGGTTTACACATTTACAAAAGTTATTGGCATACTGAAAACGGAAAATCGCTCACATATATAGAACTGGATGCGTAAACGCCATTATTTGTTATGTTAATGACTTTGGGATAAAAAAATTAATTTTGCAGTATAAAATAAACTAATCCAAAACGGCCCCAATGTCACAAAAAAGTGGCATAAAAGTTTCAACGTATAAAAAATGTATTTTAAACCGACACAACGTTAACACCGGAAGGTATGTACTTAAGATTCGGCCGGTCGAACATACGACCGTATACACCAGCTGTAATATGGTTTAGTGCAATAGAGTATTAAATTCAAATGTGTGCTTTCATTAAGGTTTTTGTCTATGCTAGTATAGATTATTACATTGTTATTAAACAAATGCTTGAATTCAAGCACCATTAGTTGAAAGCACGTTGAGTACAAACCATTCTCACATATACCGAGTAGTTTCGTAATCAATTCTACTATTGGCCAATAGATGTCGCATTAGCAATTCGACCAGCCTTTTTTGTTGACGGATAACAATTCATTGAAACTACAGATATTAATTTCTTTTTTGGAAGAGTTTAGAGAGGTGTGGACATAACACAAAATTGTCGTGATTTACAAAAATGCTGATGAAAACGGTGTGTGAGCCACGAAAAAACAATCTCTCCGTGAGTGTATGTTAAGGTGAGTACTATGTTCGGTTTTTTCACCAACACATTAAATTAAAAGTACAAAAATATTTATGAAGACTATTATATTTTTATTAAGTCTTAAGTAAGGAAAGTCTAAAGTCGGGCGGGGCCGACTCTATTATACCCTGCACCACTTTGTAGATCTAAATTTTCGATACCATATCACATCCGTCAAATGTGTTGGGGGCTATATATATAAAGGTTTGTCCCAAATACATACATTTAAATATCACTCGATCTGGACAGAATTTGATAGACTTCTACAAAATCTATAGACTCATTAAATTCTATAGCGAATTCTGATGCTATCTACTAACAGAGTTCTCTTTTTCTCAGGGAATACATATAAAAACTTATTTAAATAATTTATACATACACACTCTTAGAAAAATATGTTTTTCATATGTTCCGATATAAACAAAATGTGTTTCGGGCACAATTTTAAAACACAATATATTTAAGTGCAAACAAGGAATGTTCCTAAACTAACACTAAATGTTTGGGACATCTATGTTAATATGTTAGAATATATTATGTTTGCGGCATGAATGTTTCATAAAAATCATATGTGTGAATGCAATCATATATAAATTTACAAATTTCGACTAAACATACATATGTTGTGATATTTTATTCAAAGCGACAGAGAGAGTATAGAGAAAGAAATAGAGATGGAAACCGGGAGAGTTGACGGGATAGTCCACGTGGTAAACAAATGTATGTTTCTGTTAAATAATGTTATGTTTGCATGGCCTCGTGGGCGCTGCAAACTATGCTATATAAGTGTAACTTATAACGATAATTATCTACTGGTGACTATAACAGCTACGTAGTCCAGTGGGTAGTTTGTTGGCTTACAAACTGTATAGTCCTCGGTTCGATTCTCCGTGCAGGCGAAAGGTAAAATTTAAAAAATTTATAAAAGTGAATAATTTCTTCAACATTATTTGCATTACAGAAAAAGGTGCCAAGAACTAAAATAATTCGAGGAAGTGAAAATTACGAGTATGTTAGGCAATGAGCACAATCGTCTTTGGGAAACATTCTTCCAAGCATATGATATTTTTGGGCTCAAAATGCTTCCAAACATATGATATGTTCACATAAAACAAACATATTAATGTTTCGGCAGTATCCAATAATATATGTGCTTCCTGCAAAATATGTTTGGAACATATGTTAAAAAAGCGATTTTTTTTGAGGGTGCATATATTAGTTTTTTTTTATTCTTTAAAATTTTTAGTTTTTTATTGTTAATTTCATTACCTATTCAAACTTAAATATTGATAATAATAGTTGAATGATTTATCCTTACTTTATTATTTATAACAATGCATATTTAGTACTAAATTTATAAGATTTGTATCTTGTTGTACTGAAAATCCAAATCAAAAATCCAATGCAGGATCCAAAACTATGACAGTGTCCTTCATATGTGGCACTCAATTTCGAGAATATTGCACCTTTTTTCCCAATCCAAATCGCCATTAAATACCCACCACCATGAATCAAATATTGTAGTTTCCTGTGAAAATTTCAACCAGTTCAACCAGTACACTTCCAGAAGATAAATTCAAAGATTTTACCTATGAAGACTAGATCAGATTCTGGATTTATAAGAACCATATTTGTTTGAGTTTTAGAGGAATCATAAACATCGTGTGCAAGAAAACGATGAAATAACGCCTTGATTTAAAATCTGTAGATTTTTACCCCCATTATTTAAATGATTAAATACCAGAAGCAAAATCTGGAAACTATAATTCAGTTTCAAGCAATTTTCAGTGCACATGGACCGATATTCACCATTTTCGGCACACCTCTTTTTGTTCCTAAATACTTCTAGATTTAAAATGTCATGCAAATTTGATAAAAACTACACTAATAGAAAAAATTACGTTTCACAATCGTGAACGGACGTTGTCAAAATGAAACAGAAACGTTCATAAAAAATCAAAACGGAATGTTCACGATTTCGTCCACGGGCGTTCACAATTTCATGAAAGGCATTCGCTTTTCTTTGGCCATGAAAAATCTTAAAATAATCGTTAGACGTTGTTATGGCAACTCCGCCATTGGTGCAATGCGCTAAGGCGACTGTTAACGCGTATCGTGCAGGCAACACAGGTTCGAGTCACGGTAGCGGAAATATTTTTTTTTATTTTATTTATAAATTCGTAACCATTACGTTTTCAGATCATGAACGCTGTTTGTTGTTTTGACAACGTATGGTGTCATTTTTATGGTGTCAGTTTGAAAACACATGTGTGTTGATTCACTTTCATGAACGGATCGTTTCGAAATGACCACGCCGTTCATGATTTTGTCTATGTGTGTATGGTTTCTAAAAGCCCAGGAAGTAAAATCGGGAGATCGGTCTATTTGGGAGATGAACCAAAACATGGACCAATACACGCCATCTTCGGCTCTCATATTTAACGTCCTAAAATACCTGTAGATATCTCATTTCAGGCAAATTGGATAAAAACTACGAATTCTAGAAGCCTAAAAAAAAAATCTTGCGCACCTATTTGCATTCCTAAAAACCTCCACATTTTCGATTTCAGGCAAAGTGGACAACAATTACGATTTGGATAGAATTGGATAGAAACTATCGATTCTAGAAGCCCTAGAAATACAATCGGGAGATCGGTCTATATGGGGGCTATACCAAAACATGGACCGATACTCACCATTTTTGGCACACCTCTTTGTGGTCATAAAATACCTCTAGATTTCCAATTTCAGGCAAATTGGATAGAAACTAAGGTTTTTATAAGCCCAAGACCCCAAATCGGGAGGTCGGTTTATATGGGGACTATATCAAAACTTGGACCGATATAGCCCATATTCCTGCAGACAAAGGACGAGTTTTTGCGAAATTTCAGCACGATTGCTTTATTATTGAAGGCTGTAGCGTGATTACAACAGACATATCGTCTATATCGTCTTAGAATCGATATTTCGATGTGTTACAAACGGAATGACAAACTTATTATACCCCCGTCCCCATTCTATGGTGGTGGGTATAAGAATCCGGGAAACATATAAATCTGAAGCAATTTTAAGGAAACTTCGCAAAAGTTTATTAATGATTTATCGCCCGATATATATGTATTAGAAGTTTAGGAAAATTAGAGTCATTTTTACAACTTTTCGACTAAGCAGTGGCGATTTTACCAGGAAAATGTTGGTATTTTGACCATATATATTGAAGCTATATGTAAATCTAAACCGATTTCAACCAAATTTGGCACGCATAGCCACAATGCTAATTCTACTCCCTGTGCACAATTTCAACTAAATCGGAGTAAAAAATTGGCCTCTGTGGTCATATGAGTGTAAATCGGGTGAAAGCTATATATGGGAGATATATCTAAATCTGAACCGATTTCAACCAAATTTGGCACGCATAGCAACAATGCTAATTCTACTCCCTGTGCAAAATTTCAATTAAATCGGAGTAAAAGGTTGGCCACTGTGGTCATATGAGTGTAAATCGGGCGAACGATATATATGGGAGCTATATCTAAATCTGATCCGATTTCTCAATATGGTTCTATTCTTAGCCAAAACATATACTTGTGCCAAATTTTAAGTCGATTGGACTAAAACTGCGACCTAGACTTTGATTATGTGTTCACGGACAAACTGACAGACGGAAATGGCTATAACGACTCAGGAGCCCACCCTGAGCATTTTTGCCAAGGACACAATGTGTCTATCTCGTCTCCTTCCTGGGTGTTGCAAACATATGCACTAGGTTAGGTTAGGTATAGTGGCGGCCCGATATTTCAGGTTCACTTAGACTATTCAGTCCATTGTGATACCACAGTGGTGAACTTCTCTCTTATCACTGAGTGCTGCCCGATTCTATGTTAAGCTCAATGACAAGGGACCTCCTTTTTATAGCCGAGTCCGACAGGCGTTCTACATTGCAGTGAAACCACTTAGAGAAGCTTTGAAATCCTCAGAAATGTCACCAGCATTACTAAGGTGGGATATCCACCGCTGAAAAACTTTTTGGTGTTTGCTCGAAACTGGGTTTGAACCCACGACCCAGTATTTGCAAGGCGGCCATGCTGACCATTGCACTACGGTGGCTCCTAACTTATAATACCCTGTTCCACAGTGTGGCGCAGGGTATAAAAACACTCTCGAAAATAATAAAAATCTTACGAGTTGCATTCGCTAACAATTTTAGTGATACGTAGAATTGTCCCAACATCTAGTAACGAATACCGCATTATTCTCGTTGACGAAGATTCTTGAACTTTTATTGGCACTTACGCACTCTCAGAAGTAATTTTAACCTAATTAGGGCTGTCATTCTGGATCGATTTTAATAAATTCCGGGATTCGGGATTTCAAAATATTGAATCCCGGGATCCCGGAATTTACTGCGATTTTTTTTCGCGATCCACAAATTTTCGGGATTCTTTAAATATATTGAGTAATAACAATTTACAGCATCAAAAAATTGTAGTACATTAACCAAGTTTTGTTTAATTCAATTTTATTAACAAAAGAACATAAAAATAAATTAAAAGCTATTTCGTATTGCATTCGTACTCAAGAAAAATTATAAGAATTTTCTTTTATACTTCATCGTTTAAAATAACATCGTAAAAATATCAAGGCATCCAAACATTCATCAAATATACACCATCTTATCTTATTGCAAATGAAAAATATCTCTCACAGACGACAATGGTCTAAGGGTTGCTTATATTGAATGAAGACACCAATTTCAATTTATTACGACAATACAATGAGCCAAATTATTAATAAAAATTAATAAACATTTTTTTAATAAAAATCTTAAAAAGCCAGAAATTTAACAAATTTGGATTATTTTCCGGGATTTAAAATAAAAATTTCGGGATTCGTGATCAATTCCGTCCGGAAAATCCCGAGATATCGGGACGAGATTAATCCCGAATCACAACCCGAAACATAAAATACGACTCAATGGTGGTTAACTAAATTTTCCTTGAATGAGGCGATTTTTAGCGAGTCACGAGAAGATGAATTTTTCTTATATAAAGTTATTTTCCTTATCCAAAAGACGATAAACTTTTCCATAAAGTGTTTATTTCCTTATAATTAAGTGATTCGAATTAAAAATGGGTATCTTAAAATGAAAGAAAATTTTGTTTGACTATGGTCAACTTGTCTTTAATAATTGCGAAAAATTCTTTAAAATTTATTAAAATTGTCTTTAAATTTGTTTTCTTTTTGCAACTTGACATCAAATCAAAAAAGCGTTTAAAAATTACGTTTATTTTAAAGACGATTTTTACTTGAAACATAGCATAATTTCTTCACCCTCAAAAAAAATCGCTTCTCTAACATATGTTCCAAACATATTTTGCAGGAAGCACATATATTATTGGATACTGCCGAAACATTAATATGTTTGTTTTATGTGAGCATATTATATGTTTGGAAGTATTTTGTATCCAAAAATAGTATATGCTTGGAAGAATTCCTCAAAGAAGATTGTGCCCATTTCCTCAGATAATTTTCACTTCCACGATATTTTTGAGTTCGTCGCATCTTTTTCTGTAATACAAATACGCTGTTTTTTTTTTCAAATGTCTATTCTCTTGGTTCCGAATGTCTATTCTCTTTATTCCGAATACTCATTCTAATATTCAAATTAAATAATATTTAGACTTAAGCATATTACATTTTTGGCCTTATCATGAAACAGTTTTCCGAAACTACATACAAGCGTTTTCACAGAAATTGCTCTCATTTCATTCTCGCTGTGTTGATATCTTCTTATTCAACCCTCCCGGTTTCCATCTCTAGTTCTTTCTCTATACTAACTCTCTCTCTCTCTGTCGCTCTTTGAATAAAGTATCACAACATATATATGTTTACTTGAAATTTGTAAATTTATATATGTATACATTCACACATATTATTTTTATGAAACATTCATGCCCCAAACATAATATATTCTAACATATTAACATATGTGTCCCAAACATTTTGTGTTAGTTTAGGAACATTACATGTTTGCACTTAAATATATTGTGTTTAAAAATTGTGCCCGAAACACATTTTGTTTATATCGGAACATATGAAAAACATATTTTTCTAAGAGTGTTCATGAACCCGAATTTTAACATTTAATTTGTCGTTACCACGTTTTTAAAGGACTTTAAAAATTAATATAAAAATCTAATAAATTAATATTTGCTACCTAGAATCAAGTACACAAAACTTAAATTTAAAAGACAATTCTGTCTTAAAAGTATCCTTATTTCACTTCTCCGCATCTTTGACTCGGAATTCAATACCAAAATCATTAGTGTAAAGACAAAATCTTTGGAACCGGGAATGCTTGTTTTCAGTGTACGTTCTAGTATAAAAACACACATATAATTTTATATATAGTTAATTATGCATTTATTATTTTTTGTACATTCGCTTTATACAATGTCCAACATCAGACATCCTAACGTTTCATTACGGCCATAGAAAGGATTCGGCATAGTTTGATTAGTACTGTTCACAGAGGACGATGGAATTCTTTCAACATAATCACAATAATAGCCAGTCGAAGATGCAATACCTTGGATGCAATTATTGATTATTGTATTGGTACCAGAAATCATTGTAAGAGCATCATTTTGAGCAGAGTAGCTACAATCCAATGCAGACTTAACGTAGCCATCGGCGGAACATTTAGCAACATCCATTTGACTTTCGAACAGTTTGTGATTGTTTGCAGCGTAGGTATCGGCTTCAGAGATCTAAATATTAAGAATAATTTTTAAAAACTCAATAAAATTAATTTATTACAAAAAAAAACAATATTGATAATAGGGATTATTTGAATGAAGGAATTTTTAAGTTTTATCATATATAAAAAACAAACAGGGGGTTTGATGACAGATATTCCCCTAAGTAGATCAGTTCAACCAGTACGATTCTCGAAGATAATCGTATGAAGACTAGATAAGATTTTCGATTTATAAGAACCATTTTTGTTTGAGTTTTAAAGGAATCATAAATATCTGGTATAAGTGTGCAAGAAAATAATGAAATAACGTCTTGATTTGAAATCTAAAATCTGTAGAATTTTACCCCCATTATTGAATTGATTACGAGAAGTAAAATCTGAAAATTTTACATTCAGATCCAATTTTCATTATGTACCCTCAAGCTAAATCCTATACACTTTTTTGTGGATCTAAAATATCTTTATAACAGGTTGGCTGATAAGTCCCCGGTCTAAAGGTGAGTAATATGTTCGTATTTTTCACCAAAACACTAAATTAAAAGTACACAAATCTATATGAAGACGATTAAATTTATAAAAAGTCCTGCGAAATAATGAATGGAAAAGATCTAAGGAATTGATTGTGAACCATTTTGTATTTATAATTTAATTAAATTAAAAAAGTAACCGTGAAAATAAGCGGGTTTTCAGCTTGAAAACTGAACATAGTACTCAGCTTTACAAAGAAAAACACATTTTTTTGTCAAAATTCGTTTTTATTGTTCACCATAGTTCCCTTCAAGAGCGATACAACGATTATAACAACCTTCCAATTTTTTGATACCATTTTGGTAGTACTCCTTCGGTTTTGCCTCAAAATAGGCTTCAGTTTCGGCGATCACCTCTTCATTGCAGCCAAATTTTTTCCCTGCGAGCATCCTTTTGAGGTCTGAGAACAAGAAAAAGTCGCTGGGGGTCAGATCTGGAGAATACGGTGGGTGGGGAAGCAATTCGAAGCCCAGTTCATGAATTTTTGCCATCGTTCTCAATGACTTGTGGCACGGTGCGTTGTCTTGGGGGAACAATATTTTTTTCTTCTTCATATGGGGCCGTTTTGCCACGATTTCGACCTTCAAACGCTCCAATAATGCCATATAATAGTCACTGTTGATGGTTTTTCCCTTCTCAAGATAATCGATAAAAATTATTCCATGAGCATCCCAAAAAACAGAGGCCATTACTTTGCCAGCGGACTTTTGAGTCTTCACACGCTTCGGAGACGGTTCACCGATCGCTGTCCACTCAGCCGACTGTCGATTGGACTCAGGAGTGTAGTGATGGAGCCATGTTTCATCCATTGTCACATATCGACGGAAAAACTCGGGTGTATTACGAGTTAACATCTGCAAACACCGCTCAGAATCATCAACACGTTGTTGTTTTTGGTCAAATGTGAGCTCGCGCGGCACCCATTTTGCACAGAGCTTCCGCATATCCAAATATTGATGAATGATATGACTAACACGTTCCTTTGACATCTTTAAAGCCTCTGCTATTTCGATCAGCTTCATTTTACGGTCATTCAAAATCATTTTGTGGATTTTTTTGATGTTTTCGTTGGCACCACTTCTTTCGGGCGTCCACTGCGTTCACGGTCCTCCGCGCTCATTTCACCACGCTTGAATTTTGCATACCAATCAATTATTGTTGATTTCCCTTTGGGAGAGTCCGGAAACTCATTATCAAGCCAAGTTTTTGCTTCCACCGTATTTTTTTCCCTTCAGAAAACAGTATTTTATCAAAACACGAAAGTCCTTTTTTCCATTTTTTTTTCACAATAACAAAAGTTGCTTCACAAAAGACGCTCTATCTCACAAACTAATTGACTTACAGACGGCCAATTTTGACACAAATCATTTGAAGGTTTGTACTAAAAAAAATAATATGCATTTAATACTAGCGACGCCATCTATGTGTCAGACCGGGGACTTATCAGCCAACCTGTTATTTACAATTTAAGGCAAATCGAATGAAAACTACGGAGTTAAATCGGAAGGTCGGTCTTATGGGGGTTATGCGAAAAACATGGGCGGATACACAATATTCAGCACATCTAATTGTAGTTCTAGGTTAGGTGGCAGCCCGATGTATCAGGCTCACTTAGACTATTGTGATACCACATTGGTGAACTTCTCTCTTATCACTGAGTGCTGCCCGATTCCATGTTAAGCTCAATGACAAGGGATCTCCTTTTTATAGCCGAGTCCGAACGGCGTTCCACATTGCAGTGAAACCACTTTGTAGTTCTAGATTGTAGACCTCAAATCGGAGGGCCGGTTTATAAGGGGGCTATATCAAAAACTGTACCGATATACAATATAGTCGGCACACCGATTTATGGTCCTAAAACCTTTAACATAGATTTCCAATTTCAAGAAAATTGGATAAAAACTACGGTTTCTAGAATCCCAAGAAATAAAATCGGGATATCGGTCTATAAGGGGACTATACCAAACCATGGACCGATACACGGCATTTTTGGCACACCTCTTTACGGTCCTAAAATACCTCTAGATTTCCAATTTCAGGCAAATTGTATAAGAATTTTAGAAGCCCAAGAAGTAAAATCGGAAGATCGGTGTATATAACCGATACTCACCATTTTCGGCACACCTCTTTAGTGTCCTAAAATACCTTTAGACTCCAAATTTCAGGCAAATTGGATAAAAATATGGTATTTGTAGCCTCAAAACTCCAAATCGGGAGGTCGGTTTATATGGGGACTATATCAAAATTTGGACCGGTATAGCCCATCTTTGAACTTGAACTGTCTTTGTGCAACATTTCGGAACGATTGCTTCATTATTAAAGATTGTAGCGCGATTACAACAGACAGACAGCCAGACAGACGGACAGACCGACATGGTTATATCGTCTTAGAATTTCTCCCTGATCGATGTGTTACAAACGGAATGACAAACTTATTACAACCCCATCACCATTCTATGGTGGTGGGTATAAAAAGGTAGATTATATATATGCCAATTCAGTTCTTTATCGGTTTATATAGAGGAATCTATAAATAATTATGAATCGATATGAACGAATGTTCGCACTGTTATTATGGAGGACTCAGAAGTGAAATTTGATTCCAATTTTTGCATGAGTAAAAAAAAGCATATTCTGGCATTACATACCAAATTTCAACAGGATCGGTTTATATGGGGACTACATATAATTATGGACAAATTTTTGGACGATAGCTGGATGGGCTATACCTAAAAGTGGTCCCATCCGACCTAGATCGATAACAACTACTTGTTGGCGGATAGCCTGATGGACATCGCGAGATCGACTTAGAATTTCACCACGATCCAGAATATATATACATAATGGGGTATTAGACCTGTACATCGATGTGTTGCAAACGGAATGACACAGTTAATATAACCCTCATCTTATGGTGGAGGTAGGGTTGCCAGATGGTGGTTGCCGAAATCCGGGACAATGCGCCGTACATTCCGGGTTTTGTCGGGACAAGCAAAAACAGTCACATTTTTCAAAAAATAGTTGGCCATATTTCTTCAATTGGTATTTCTTTTAGTAAATTTGCATAAACGCCATATCGTAGTCGTTATTGCCTGCAGACTTTGAAATTCCTAAAAATGTTGGAGCATCTGAAACTTTCTCCAAAGATGGCTGCGGTGATCTTATAACAAGTTGTTCTTTGAAAGTCGGAAGCCTAAACTCATATTTACTGGAAATTACTTTCATTATGACAAACAAAATTTAAATCTGAAGTATCAATCGCCGCTTCTTTCGTAGTGCCTTTCGATACTAAAGGTTGAATTACATATCATGCGTTAATCCGTGAGTTGATGGAAGCACTCTAACCGAGCTGTTGCTTTGAAAGAGAAAATTCAACTCTTCAATCAACGGACGCATTAACGCATGGTATGTAATTCCATCTTAAGAATTTGTGTATCGCCATGGATATGAATTTAGGTATATTTCGCATCACAGTTGACGATTGTTATAGTGTCTCTGAAGAGTCTATGGTAGTGAGAGGGATAAAATTGATATTGAAATTTTGGCAGGGAATACAGACTTGAATGGAGTTGGTCACTAACCGTGAACTGATAATTGTAATTTGTAAAAATACTTTTCACAGAAAACGGGAGTTTGAAATAAAATTAGATATGTGCGTATATTTTTTTTACATTTACTGCTCAAGTGACAGCTGATGATTCGAAAGGCTGTGATAGTCATTTGATTTGTTTCTGCTAGTGATGAGATTGAATGAAATGGCAGAAAATTTGACAGACAAACGTACATTTAAAAAGTATGAAAGTTCAAGTCCAAGCGATTTAATTTCAAATCTTTTTTTCTATGAAATGGGAAAAATAAAAAAAATATATGCCTTGAGGAATTGAAATTTCGGGATTTTGTGAAAGACTCGGGACAAATTTTGTAAAAGATTCTGGACACTTTCTGGAGAAGAAATTCCGGGACAATCCATGCGAATCCCTGCCATCTGGCAAGCCCCTCCACCTAGGCTTGCCAGATGGCAGGAATTTGTTCTTACAAATCCAGAATCTGATATAGTCTCCATATGTCGATATTTTCAATGTAACTTCAGGAACCGCGCCATTTGAACCGAAGGGAGTATATTTCAACAAATTCACCTGAAATTCTATATATTCCTGCTACCACGAGTGGTACTCATTTTCACTAGTTATTATTTAAGATTTAAAGGCTTCTTCATTTTCCCCAAACGATATACAACTCTCCATATCGTTAACCATAATCAATGTCCAACTTACCACAGTAGTAACACAAACAGTATAGTTCATTTGAGTGTTATTCATATTTGAACTAATATTACTGCATTTAGACAATTCCTTCTCAAATGTTCCATAATAATAATCTTCCAAATTCTTGCGAGTCTCCATGGGAGCAGCCACCAAGTTATTGTATTGTCTCATTGCATTATCCGAACAATTATGGATCATAGCCGTGGTATTATTTTCATTGGGTAGAGTAAATTTATATTTCTCAACACATTCCTCAGCATGATCACTTAAAATTTCCAATGTATCAAGACGTTCATCAGTTTCGTGTATCGTCTCGATGAGGAAATTCAACTGGATGTCTATGGTGGATATGCGTGCCTCATATACAGCTTGGAATTCTTGCAATTGATTGTCATAATCCTTAATCATATCATTGTAGTGGCGGCGATTTGCAGCAATATAGTCATCAGTATGTTGAGTGGAATTATCGTTAGATTTCTGAAATGAAGCAAAGAATTAAGAGTTTAATAGATAATCGAACTTTAAATCATATGGGGCCGATTTCGTTTAATTAAAATTTAGTTTTGGATTTATTATAATATAATTTCAAATTTATTTATGTTACCAAAAATTGTATTTATTGTACCACAAATTTTATTACCTGTGCCGATGAAGCAGCAACAATCAAAAGCACTGTGAGAACTTTGGAGTAGACCATTTTTAATTGAATAATCGCTACAACTGAATGAAAACGACTGATTAGGTTTTTGGAAAATGAAGACGATTTTATAGTTCCCTTTTAATATCATTTTATCTATTATTAATAAACTTGCCAATTATTAAATAATGTCAGCTATGTTATCTTTTGATTAGCTAAATAAAATTCACACATATACACTGAAAATTGTTTTTAAATTAGAAAATTTAGGAAAAATCATGCAAGATAAATTTTATTTGACGTAATTTAAGCAACATTAGGAACATTTTTATACCCTCCACCATTGGATGGGGGTATATTAACTTTGTCATTCCGTTTGTAAAACATCGAAATATTGCTCTAAGACCCCATAAAGTATATATATTCTGGGTCGTGGTGAAATTCTGAGTCGATCTAAGCATGTCCGTCCGTCCGTCTGTTGAAATCACTCTAACTTCCGAACGAAACAAGCTATCGACTTGAAACTTGGCACAAGTAATTGTTATTGATGTAGGTCAAACGATATTGCAAATGGGCCATATCGGTCCACTTTTACGTATAGCCCCCATATCAAAGGACCCTCAGATTTGGTTTGTGGAACCTCTAACAGAAACATATTTCATCCGATCCGGCTGAAATTTGGTACACGGTGTTGGCATATGGTCTCTAACAACCACGCAAAAATTGGTCCACATCGGTCCATAATTATATATAGTCCCCATATAAACCGATCCCCAGATTTGGCTTGCGGAGCCTCAAAGAGAAGCAAATTTCATACGATCTTGCTGAAATTTGGTACATGGTCTCTAACAACCACGCAAAAATTGGTCCACATCACTTCATAATTATATATAGCCCCCACATAAACCGATCCCCAGATTTGGCTTGCGGAGCCTCAAGGAGAAGCAAATTTCATCAGATCCGGCTGAAATTTGGTACATGATGTTGCCACTCGAGCCAAAAATAATCTACCAAAATTTTATTTCTATAGAAAATTTTGTCAAAATTTTATTTCTACAGAACATTTTGTTAAAATTTTATTTCTATAGAAAATTTTTGTTAAAATTTTATTTCTATAGAAAATTTTTGTTAAACATTTTTTTCAATAGAAAATTTTGTCAAAATTTTATTTCTATGAAAATTTTATTAAAGTTTTATTTCTATAGAAAAGTTTGTTGAAATTTTATTTCTGTAGAAAATTTGGTCAAAATTTTCTTTCTATAGAAAATTTTGTGAAAATTTTATTTCTATAGAAAATACATACATACTTGTTTTTGTTTTTAAAGTACACAGATATAGCAAAAATGAACTACGTCGTACGAAAATTTAACTAAATTATACTGCACATTTTGAGATTTCCTTAAAGTGTTGACAAAACCAGGAAAACTTAATTCCCTGGTGTACTTGTTGACTACAACTCAAGAAATTGCAACCTATCATTGGAGTAAGCGAATAATTTTGACGAAAAGCCAGCCTGCATAACATAAGAATAGTTAACAGAAATATTGAAACTTAGTATTTGAATTAAAAGGATAAGACATGGCTAACATCTTGGTGCATTGCGCATGTCCGTTTTGTCATGTACACAAATGATTTTTTTCTAATTCAGTCACGTAATGTCTTCAATCACAGAAATGATAGTATCAATTAAAAAATTAATTGACAGCCAATTAAAAAATTAATTGATCCAATTAAAAAATCAATTGATCCAATTAAAAAATTAATTGATAGTATTAATTTGTGTGATTGATTTTTGTTGCAATTAAATAATTTGTTGAATCAATTACATTTTTAATTGAATAATTTTTAAAACTCAATTAAGATTTCAATTGGAAACATTTTCGTGAAATTTTTTTCTGTGTGAGTTCCCTAAACATTTTTTTCAGTGGTTGATTAACTCCTCTTAGCAATGCTAGTGACATTTCCCAGTATTTACAAGCTTTGAAACCTAGTTTTTTTTTTAGTGTATGTCTCTACAAGTTATCAGTTCAATATTTTAACAAAATGCTATTTTATTTAATTATGATATCGAACAAAAAACATAATAATAATTTGAAATTGATTAAAATGTTATCCGCCTATCAAGTGGGGGAGTGCAACAGCTACTGGCAAGCTGTTCACGAAAAGGGAATATACGTTTACATACAAAGAAATTAATTAATTTGTTTCCAAGCTAAATTTTTATCAAACAAAACTTTTTGCACCGAAATTTATTATTGCATCAAATTGTATATCGTGAAGTTATACATACCCGTATACACAGAATTCTTCCTATTCTTATATAGCCGTATTACACAATGCAACAAACAAATTCCAAACTAAAAATCACTTATATCAGCCGAAATTACTCGATGCAAGTAGAAAAATAATATCTGGATTTTAATAGAGTGGGTTGCCGTTCGTTTTTTATGAGCCTCTATAGTTTTTTTTTCGCCAAATTCGATTTTTAGCACTTTTGCAATTTTCTTCTATTTTTCGATTTCGAAAACTGCAGTGAATGTTTTTGCAGTCTTCAGCAAAGTTGTAGCTCTTAACTCGGCCAAAAAAATGATAAATATATTAAGTCTGAAAATTTTCATATTTATGCTCAAACCCAAAAAATGTCGAATAAATTACCACATTTTTCACCGATCTTTCCCGTTTTTCGGCTACAGCTCTTGAACTAGGGCAAATTGTTAAAGAAGTTTGACAATTTTTTTTCAACCGTTGGCTACCTGACAGTCTTTTTGAAGTCCTTACCAATTAAAGAATTTCTTTATATAACAAAATCTATATACATAAAAATTATATCAAATTTTCTTTGGGGATTTTCCATGAGGAAATATTTTTAGGTTGAGGATATGTTTGGGGATATACTTTCTAAAAGTTGAGAATCTCTCTTAAAACAAATCTAGCAACCGTGATACCATTCCGCAATGACCGAGTCCACTCAGCTAAAAATAAAGTAAAACACAAGTTTTAATATTTATAAACAAAATTTATTTCAATTTTACAATGATACGCTATAAAAAAAGTGAATTATTGTGGTGTAATTGAGAAAATTTTACCTACGCTAAATTACAAATGCCGATATCACAAAAATAAGTAAATATTTTTGATAAATTCCAGAAATTGTTTTAATATTTTTACTAGTTGAAAAAAAATTCGTAGTTGGGCACACATGTTATAAAATTTACAAATTTTAAGAAATTCTGAACTATTTTCGGGGTATACGAATTTAATAAATGGTCATGCTTCATTTGCGTATAAATTTTCACCATTTTTTAATTTATATAACTAAAGTACACAAACAAAAATTTAAAGTCAAATTTTTTCAAATTGGAGAAATCTTAACTACAAAATAACAGGTCGGCTGATAAGTCCCCGGTCTGACACATAGATGGCGTCGCTAGTATTAAATGCATATTATTATACCCTGCGCCACGCTGTGGAACAGGGTATTATAAGTTAGTGCATATGTTTGTAACACCCAGAAGGAGACGAGATAGACACATGGTGTCTTTGGCAATAATGCTCAGGGTGGATCCCTGAGTCGATATAACCATGTCCGTCTGTCCGTCCGTCCGTCCGTCCGTCTGTCTGTGAACACATTTTTGTGATCAAAGTCTAGGTCGTAATTTAAGTCCAATCGCCTTCAAATTTGGCACATGTTCCTAATTTGGGTCAGAATAGAACCCTATTGATTTTGGAAGAAATCGGTTCAGGTTTAGATATAGCTCCCATATATATCTTTCGCCCGATATGCACTAATATGGAGCCAGCAGCCAGAGTTTTATACCGATTTGCTTGAAATTTTATACAAACATAACACTTAGTCGTATAGTCAAATGTACAAAATTTGATTGAAATCGGTTCAGATTTAGATATAGCTCCCATATATATCTTTCGCCCGATATGGACTTATATGGCCCCAGAAGCCAGATTTTTGGCCCAATTTGGTTGAAATTTTGCACAGAGAGTAGATTTGGCATTGTGTTGATAATTCTGAGCGGTGTTTGCAGCTGTTAACTCGTGATAGACCCGAGTTTTTCCGTCGATATGTGACAATGGATGAAACATGGCTCCATCGCTACACTCCTGAGTCCAATCGACAGTCGGCTGAGTAGACAGCGAACCGTCTCCGAAGCGTGGAAAGACTCAAAAGTCCGCTGGCAAAGTAATGGCCTCTGTTTTTTGGGATGCGCATGGAATAATTTTTATCGATTATCTTGAGAAGGGAAAAACCATCAACAGTGACTATTATGTGGCGTTATTGGAGCGTTTGATGGTCGAAATCGCGGCAAAACGGCCCCATATGAAGAAGAAAAAAGTGTTGTTCCACCAAGACAACGCACCGTGCCACAAGTCATTGAGAACGATGGCAAACATTCATGAATTGGGCTTCGAATTGTTTGCCCAACCACCGTATTCTCCAGATCTGGCCCCCAGCGACTTTTTCTTGTTCTCAGACCTCAAAAGGATGCTCGCAGGGAAAAAATTTGGCTGCAATGAAGAGGTGATCGCCGAAACTGAGGCCTATTTTGAGGCAAAACCGAAGGAGTACTACCAAAATGGTATCAAAAAATTGGAAGGTCGTTATAATCGTTGTATCGCTCTTGAAGGGAACTATGTTGAATAATAAAAACGAATTTTGACAAACAAAAAATGTGTTTTTCTTTGTTAGACCGTGGACTTATCAGCCAACCTGTTAATAACTATGTATTTTTATGTTAGCCTGATAGCAATGCAGGCTGGTTAAACGATCAAATCATTTAAACTACATGTTATTACAATATTTATTCGAGCTTATTGAGCAACATAGTATAGTTACTGAACATAGTATCAGTTACTGAAAAGAATCAGCAATGTCTGTAAAAATAGATTTCGATGTGTTGTTGCAGTAGAGTAGTAACAAACCTAAATAAAAACAAGTAAGTAAAGTAGAAAGTCGGGCGGGGCCGACTTTATCATACCCTTATCCACCATTACAGAATTAGTAATCATAAGCATTTGTGGGGTAACATATAGGTCTGGGAGATAAACCGCAGTTGCATATTTAAGAAAATTAAGGGGTACATGTCTATGGGTGCTTTGTGTCAATCTGACTATAGCTCATAGTCAATGTTACCAGGGAAAATGTTCGGTTTACCCTACAAGGACAAACAAAGTTCCCTACTTTCCCATACATTCCCAAACAATTTTCCCTACTATATGTTTCGATAAATTTAAAAAATTTTACAAAACAAAAAAGGTTCTAAGTACTTTATTATATTAAAACATGAATATGCAGCGTATATAACTTAGAATATAAATTTGTTTTACCACCACGGTTGCCACAGTTAGTAGAATTCTACCCAAATTAGTAATCTTTTTTGTTAAATCTCTATAAAAAAAAAAAAAATTGGGAAAAGTTTCTATAAACAAATTTTTGTGAGAAATTTTTCTATAGAAATAAAATTTTGACAAAAAATTCTATAGAAATAAAATTTTGAGAAAAAATTCCACAGAAATAAAATTTTAAGAAAATTTTTTATAGAAATAATATTTTGAAAAAATTTCTATAGAAATACAATTTCGACAAAATGTTCTATACAAATAAAATGTTGACAAAATTTTCTACAGGAATAAAGTTTACCACACATTGTTAAAGATCAAGCCTTGCCGGCTTCTAATTTCCTCCTCTAGAGCCACCAAAATGTAAAAATTATTACAAATTGTGTTGAGTGAAAATGTCCCTACATTGTGGTCCTAGCTAGGTCCTTACAAGACACTAAATATTAGAAAAACCCTGCATATAGGGAATTTCCCCTACTTCCAGCAACACTGGCTGTGTTGATATTGCGCCTACGGAGTTAGTATGCCACTAATATTGAGCACATTATTAAAAAAGAGAAAATCGTTAAATTAGTGTGGGTAATAAAAACAAATTTGTAAAAATCGAGCAATATTCTTATGTAAGAGCTACAAGTACGTATAAGTACGATTGGCTAGTACATCAAAATTTGAAATTTGAGTAACATTGGTTAATAAATAAGAGTACTATGGCCAAATTTGGGAAAATCGAGCGATGCATATATATGGAAGCTATATCTAAATCTGAACCAATTTGCATAATATTTTGCGGGTTTGATTAATACCACAAAAGGTTACCTTGTGCAAGATTTCAGTAAGATCAGTTACGAAATGAGGCCTGTATGGTCAAACATAAGGTTATTAGCGGCGAATTTTTCAAAATCGGGCGATACATAATGGGAGCTATATCTAAATTTGAACCGATTTCGATGAAATTTTGCACATATAGTTAGTACTATAGAGGACTGGATCTAGCCAACTTTTAGTAAGATCGGTTGATAAATAAGGGTTTTATGGCCAAGTTTAGAAAAATCGGGCGGTACATATATATGGGAGCTATAGCTAAATCTGAACCGATTTGGATGAAATTTTGCAGATTTGAAGGGCGATGGAAAAGATTACCTTTTGCCAAATTTGGTGACGATCCGTTTGAAAAAACGCGCAACGTGACCCCATTTGTCGAAATCGGGCGATACATATATATGGGAGCTATATCTAAATTTCATCCGATTTTTTCCAAATTCAATAGCGTTCGTCCTTGTGCCCAAAAAGCTCCCTGTACCAAATTTTATCAAAATCGGTTAATAATTGCGACCGGAATCCTGTGAACAACAAATACATGGACAGACGGACGGACACCAAGCGCTAGATCGACTCAGGAGGTGATTCTGATTCTGAGTCGATCGGTATATATTTTATGGGGTCTAAAATCAATATTTCTGGTAGGCACATTTTTTGGCCGATCAAACTTATTATACCCTGACCACTATGTGGTTTAGGGTATAAAAATGATTAAGGGATTGAAGTTATGCCAAAAGATGATGCATAGTGGTGGTGAAAAAATGGTTCAATTTGGGAAGAATATTTCTCGTATATAATTTTCATAAGGAATTAACATAAAACATCCAAATTGAATCATCTCACGCTGTCAGATCTCACTAAAGACTATGGAAATGTGTACTAGCCAACACTGAAACATATGTATCGCCAGGCTTGCAAAATTGGTATCTGGCATTTTCTTCTCAGTAATCTTCCTGCCCAATAAGCTCGAATAAATATTGTAAAAATTATCATAAACTAATTTAGAGTTAAATTGAATTTAGTATTCTAGAGGGTTCACTTTTTTCCACAATACTTCCACAATAAAAGCAATACAAGAACTAAAAAGGCCTATAAACCATATCAAGAAGGCATACAAGAAATTATCCAATACCAAAGGACGTCTTATATCACTGTCGCGAAAGAATTTTATATTACCACTCAATACTCCATCGAGTTGACTATCAGCTATGAATTTATTCAAAATTCCACTTTGTTTCATTATTCCCAAATAACGATTAAAACGATCCGTTAAAGGCATACCTGGAGCTAGCATAATTGAAATAGGAACAGAGAAAAAAGGCTCTGAAATATATTTCGCAATTGGACGTTTCAAATATTTCTGTTGATAGAGTAAATAATTGACAACATCCTCAATAGCAGTATAGATATAGGTCATATTAAGTTTAGAACGATATAACTTTAAGTCGGTATTATTACCAATAATCATACGATCATAGATAATTTGCGGTAGATTTTCCACAGATCTATAGTATTCATAATCCGAGGAGTGGATTAGAAATTTCAAATTAATTCTTTCTATATCCTTGAGTGTATCCAATTCAGCTTGATAAATTCTCAATGAATACATACTACATAAATTACACGAATACAAATAGGTAATGGATAACCCAGTAAAGAAGAAGACCAATTTCAATTGGTAGTTGAAAAATGATCTACTCTCAAACCCTGCAGGTATTAGGAATATTATTATCTTTAATGATTCAATTAGAGATTCTATCAATATGCTTATATTACATATACATTCATACCTGATCAGATATATGATTACAGAAAATGCCACCAGAAGGCTAGTAATTACTAACCACATTTCTCTTCGAAAAGAACTCAAAATATATGATGACTGATAAATTTCTCTGCTCGTTGGTATGATTAGCAAAAAATTACCAAACCCTATGGGATCACTCTTTGGGATTTCTACTAAACTACTTGGGCTTAAATGTCCAGCAATGAAACTAAAATCTCCGTATCCATTAACCGCATCATTATTTACTGCTTCGTTCCAAATATCGAATAAAGCATAAAATATGCTGCCATTATAATGTTTGATGAAGTTCTCGATCAGCTTATAGAAATATCCAGTCCTTATTAATTGACCACGACGATTATAATAACTAAAACATCGAGGTGGCATATCAATGCCTAGAATACCAATAGAATATTGTTGGAAATTGTGCAAGATTGATTGAATTTTCCACTGATGAAAGTTGACAACACGAATAATTGTTATCCTGGGATAAGGATTAAATGTATACAAGTTATCATGCCACCAAGCCACCATGTATGAATATCCTAATTGCCATGATCTTTCAAAGAGTTCTTTCAATTGTTGAAGGTCATCACTGCTGTTATCATACCAAATTATTATATGGGTAAAATGTCTTCGCCAAAGCAAGGTTTCCATTACTGCCAATGTTGTATTGAAGATTTCCTCATCTATTCTTGCTATAGTTAATGATTGCATGTTGAATACTTCGTTAAGAGGTCGCATTTCTATTTCATTCGATTTGATTAACAATTTTGGTTTTTCGATTTTAGCCACGATTTCATTAAATTCGAAGTTGTTATCAATTTTCAAATCAACAATAATATTTATCTCCATTCGATATTCTTTGTTGAAATCACTTATTAGCGTGCTAACCGGATGATTACCGCATTGCTTGACCAGCATTATTATCATCACTATTGTAATAATCATGATATAGTAAGAAAATATTGTCGTCCTATGTCTTCTAGAAGGTATCTGCAACTGTTTATAAAAATTGAAATAATTTATCGAAACATATTGGAAAGCTAAGTATATTCTGTTTACAATGGTAATTATATATTTTGGGTGTTTAATCTAGGCGTTAAGCATAAGTAATCTTTAATCAGCAACGATTAACACCGCACAGTGGCCAAGAGATAAAGCACAAACAAATGAATATCTCTATACTGCATGGGAATTTGTTACATTATATGTTTACAGCAACACATTCTTATTTGGAGTATAGGTACAATCTGTTACAATTTTTACTTGTTTTAGAAATGTCTACTCTCCACTGAGTACACATTTAATTTCATAAATTTAATTTTTAGTTTGTTCAAACTCTTTTTTTATACCCTTCACCACTACTGTGGTCAGAGATGGTCTGTATCAAACTTTTTTAGGTTTGCGACTGTCGCAAAGTTGTAAACGTCACAAAAGTCGCAAACTGAAAATACTTTAGTCGCGTCGGCTAGGCAGCGAATTCGATGATATCCAAGACGATGGTAGGTGCGAAGAAGTTTCAATTCTTAGGATTGTTCACAATTTTCGGTTTTAGTCCCCACATTTTCCTTATTGCCTTTTGCACGAGTACAGGGTAACCGTGGATTTTCTCGTCCTTTCTTAGATTTAAGTTCAGTCTCCTGTCCAATATAACTCCAAGGTATTTTACACACTCACTAACGGGAATTTCGATACCACCTAAGAAAATAGGCTTGACCATGGGAAAACTTTCACAAATTTCTGCAGAAACTCACAGCGAATGCTGTCAAACTAAATTAAAAAATGTTCAGGATTTCTTCTATTCAAAATTTGGGTTTCTACAGTAGGTTTACGACTTTTGCGACATACGTATTATACCGTCGCAAACGTATGTCGCAAAAGTCACAGTCCGTGACAGGTCAACCCTGACTGTGGTACAGGGTATAATAAGTTTGTGCATTTGTATGTAACGCCAAGAAGGAAAAGTCTGAGACCCATCGTTTAGTATACCGATCGTCTCAGAATTAAATTCTGAGTCGATTTAGCGATGTCCGTCTGTCTGTTCATGTATTTTTGTGCTCAAAGTAACAAGTTGGCTGATAAGTCCCCGATCTGATACAAAGATGGTGTCGCTAGTATTAAATGCATATTATGTTTATATAGTACCAACCTTCAAAAGATTCGTGTCAAAATTTGACGTCTGTAAGTCAATTAGTTTGTGAGACAGAGCGACTTTTGTGAAACAACTTTTGTTATTGTGAAAAAAATGGAAAAAAAGGAATTTCGTGTTTTGATAAAATACTGATTTCTGAAGGGAGAAAATACGGTGGAAGCAAAAACTTGGCTTGATAACGAGTTTCCGGACTCTGCCCCAGGGAAATCAACAATAATTGATTGGTATGCAAAATTCAAGCGTGGTGAAATGAGCGCGGAGGACGGTGAACGCAGTGGACGCCCGAAAGAGGTGGTTACCGACGAAAACATCAAAAAAATCCACAAAATGATTTTGAATGACCGTAAAATGAAGTTGATCGAGATAGCAGAGGCCTTAAAGATATCAAAGGAACGTGTTGGTCATATCATTCATCAATATTTGGATATGCGGAAGCTCTGTGCAAAATGGGTGCCGCGCGAGCTCACATTTGACCAAAAACCAACAACGTGTTGATGATTCTGAGCGGTGTTTGCAGCGGTTAACTCGTAATACACCCGAGTTTTTCCGTCGATATGTGACAATGGATGAAACATGGCTCTATCACTACACTCCTGAGTCCAATCGACAGTCGGTTGAGTAGACAGCGACCGGTGAACCATCTCCGAAGCGTGGAAAGACTCAAAAGTCCGCTGGCAAAGTAATGGCCTCTGTTTTTTGGGATGCGTATGGAATAATTTTTATCGATTATCTTGAGAAGGGAAAAACCATCAACGTTATTGGAGCGTTTGAAGGTCGAAATCGCTGTAAAACGGTCCCATATGAAGAAGAAAAAAGTGTTGTTCCACCAAGATAACGCACCGTGCCACAAGTCATTGAGAACGATGCCAAAAATTCATGAATTGGGCTTCGAATTGCTTCCCCACCCACCGTATTCTCCAGATCTGGCCCCCAGCGACTTTTTCTTGTTCTCAGACCTCAAAAGGATGCTCGCAGGAAAAAAATTTGGCTACAATGAAGAGGTGATCGCCGAAACTGAGGCCTATTTTGAGGCAAAACCGAAGGAGTACTACCAAAATGGTATCAAAAAATTGGAAGGTCGTTATAATCGTTGTATCGCTCTTGAAGGGAACTATGTTGAATAATAAAAACGAATTTTGACAAAAAAAAATGTGTTTTTCTTTGTTAGACCGGGGATTTATCAGCCAACCTGTTATAGGTCGCAGTTTAAGTCCGATCGTCCTCAAATTTGGCATAGGGTCGCTTTTTGGAACAAAGACAATCGCTACTGAATTTGGAAAAAAAATCGGTTCAGATTTAGATAGAGCTGTCATACACCCAGAGAAGGAATATGATCACCTCAAACATGTTTCAAGAGCACCATGTTACTTTTTCACAGCGACCATGTAACATTTTTGTCGCAAAAATATTTTTTTGTCGTCAAACATAACATGCTTTCCGAAATCAGATACATAATTTCCGAGAAAAGAACATGATTTCGACAAACATGCTACATGTTTTCCGTGAAAAAGTAACATTTTGCTCTTGGAACATGGTTGGGGTGATCATATTCCTTCTCTGCGTGTAGTTATTTATCCCCGACCTGGTCATAATTATCGTGTTTATCAACCGGTGTTCTTCAAATTCCCTACATCCGAATATTTTATGAGTCTCGAAAAACTTGCAAAATATCAGCCAAATCGGTTCAGATCTAGATATAGCTCCCATATATATATGTCGTCCGATTTAGACCCATATGGCAACAGAGGCCAAAGTTTACTACCGATTTTCGTGAAATTTTGCACAGAGAGTAGAACTGACATTCTACCAATGTTTGGTAAATTTGATTGAAAATGGGTCAGATTTAGATATAGCTCCCATATATATGTTTCGTCCGATTTGGATTTATATGGCCTCAAAAGCCAGACTTGCTTCAAATTTTGCCCGAGAGGTACGTTTAATAGTATCGGTAAGTGTGCCGAATTATATATATTTCTCCAGATTTAGATATGGCTCCCATATACATCTTTCGTCCGATTTGGGCTTACATGGCCTCAAAAGCCAGAGTTTTGCCCTAACTTGCTTCAAATTTTGCATATGGAGTACGTTTAATAGTACCGGTAACTTTGCCAACTTTGGTTTAAATCGGTTCAGATTTAGATATAGTTCCCATATATATCTTTCGCCCGATTTACACTCATATGACCACGTTGGCCAAAGTTATACTCCCATTTACGTGAAATTTTGCAGAGATTGCAAAATTATTATTCTAACTATGCATGCCAAATTTAGTCAAAATCGGTTCAGATTATATGGAGTGGGGGAAATATGGTAGACCGTTTCATATTTTAGACCCATTTTCAATGGGATTTTCCTCCAATTGACTGGATAGTTTCCACAGAGAATATATTTAACACTAGCGTAATCCGGCCCGCTTCGCTGCGCCTTCCGCAGCGTATTTGTATTGTAGCTTTGTCAACCATATCCATAGATTTGAACCATAGATTTGAATTCTTTCAAGCAAATCGGATTTATAGGTACAAATACGGCGGATATGCATATGTAAAACGGTTCGTCTTAAAAAATGTCGGGGAGAGGGTGTACCCTTTCCTCCAAATTTTTTAAATAATTTTCTGTATTCAAGTAGTCGGGGAGAGGGTGTACCCTTTCCTCCAAATTTTTTAAATAATTTTCTGTATTCAAGTAGTTGGACGATCTTCTATATTTCTTGTGAATTTCAAGTGTGATTTGTCAAGGAAAGGTATCCTTCTCCTCAACATATCTGAAAATTAAGCACTATATTATAATAACATACAAAGAATTGCTGTTTCCCATCCAATAAATCGGAAAAAGCAAAAGTAGTAAACAATTTTACCACATTAACATTTGCTAAAATGTTGGAAAATGATGCAACCCTCTACTTTAAATTTAAAAAAAAAAAACAACGGACAAAAGAGAACCCTCTCCCCACCTTCGCACCACTTCGACCTGAGATAGGACTATCACGTACCCTATATTAATTTCACAACTACTCAATGGTCCCTATAAATTCTATCGAAGTAAATCGAGAAAGTTTATTTCAATTTTCCCCTTCCCCAACCAGATATCGAAAAATCATATACTAATTTAAAAATCATGTATAAATTTAATCACCTCCTCCCACGTTCCCTGTAAATGTCAAGTAGATCGGAGATGTTTAAATTTATTTAAAGGGACGTCACAATATCGACAAACCCGATACAATATCGACAAACACCGTAGTGACTAGCACCCCTAACCTTCCCTGAAAATTCTTGAAACTTTCCTTCAAGTGTGGGGTAAGGAAGGTTGCCTTTTCGTGCATAACCTTCCCCCAAACATGTTTGGGGGAAACATTAAAACATGTTTGAGGTGATTATATTCCTTCTCTGGGTTTATCTTTTGTAAACGTCCCAGAAAATGTCAAGCAAATTATAAGCCTAAAGGGGCGGCCTCTCTTCCGTCCAAATATCACAAAATCAGGTATCAACTATTAATATCGTAACCTCTCCCCAGTCCTCTGTAAATTTCAAATAACTCGGTAAAGTTTAATTGTTTCTCTGTATGTACTTAAGAGAAGCGGATGTCTCCCTATGCCCATTTTATTTTTAATAAAAATCTGGAACCTGATATAAATTTCATAATCTCACCCAATTTTCCGTAAAATTTCATTCGGAAGAGTTTATTTTTTTTTCACTGTACTTTAAAAAAAAGTTGGACAAAGGGGTGGTCCCTCTTCCCGACCAAATATCGAAAAATAATCTAGCGGATTTTTGTCTAGATGCCAACCCCAACATTCAATGAAAATTTCAAGCAAATCGCATAATTTTGTTCCAAGCTTCAAAAAGTAGGGCAAGGGGGAGGACCCCCTCTCCGTCCACATATGAAATCATCAGGTTCCCCATATTAATTCCATAACCTCACCGCATGTTCTCTGTAAATCTACCTCTAATAACCTTATGTTTAACCATAGAGGCCTCATTTCTTAACTGATCTTACTCAAATTTAGCACAAGGTCACCTTCTGTGGTTTCAATTAAACCTGGAAAATATCATCTAAATCGCTTCAAATTTAAATATGGCTCCCATATATATACATCGCTTCATTTTTCCAAAATTTGGCCGCAATACTCTTATTTATTAACCAATGCTATTCAAGTTTCAAATTTTAATTTACTATCCGATCGTATTAAGACTTACATGTAACTCTTACATAATAATATTGCCCGTTTTTCCCGAATTTTGATTTATTGAGCTATTTCCCTTTTTTCATAATGAACTCAATATACTGTTTTTCATATGTTTGGGTGTAAAAATTATATTTATATTTTTAAGTGCAAGCATATAATGTTCATAAACTAGCATAACATGTTTGGGACATAAAATGTTTGTAAATATAATATGCTTAGACGCAAACATATATTAATTTAGAAATAGCCTATAAACATATATGTGTTTAGAAAGAGAGACCTAGAGAGTATGCTGCAAGTAAAATAATGGAAGTAACCAATTGGCGCCTTAAAAATATATCCACACAAAAAAAAATTCATTAAAATTTTTTCTACCAGTGTATGCCCTAATGTGAAACATAATATGTTTGAACAATACAAACAATATTTTGTTTGGACCAATCCAGAAAATATATATATATGCCCAGCAAAAAAATTTGGAAGTTCATCCAAAGGCACAACTTTAAAAGCACTTTCAGAAGATGTATTCCCAATGATGTTCTTTATTTTAACTGCACAGGAAGTTTTTTTCATTCAATTTTTTATAACATGCTTATTTCATATTTTTAATGGGTAATTTTAATTTTTTTTTTTTTTTGTTTCAAATAGGTTAAAAACAGAGTAAGAATTCATAAAATGGTACAAATCATTTAAATTTTGGCGAAAAAAGTGATAAAGGGTGATACGGTCAAAATTTGGTCAATATAAACTTGACGTATTTCTTTCAATTTTGCATTTAAAAAACCTGAACACCCCTCATTTTGAAGGTGTGTGTGTGTATAATGTTGCTCCTATTTTGATTTTGGAATTCACCCTTCGGTTGTCAAAATGCCGTCCAAGCAAGAAGAGCAGCGTATCAAAATTTTGCTCGCACATCGCGAAAATCCGAGCTACTCGCACACAAAGCTGGCAAAATCGCTAAAAGTTGCCAAATCAACCGTTACAAATGTAATTAAAGTGTTTGGGGAACGTTTATCGACAGCCAGGAAGTCTGGATCGAGGGGAAATCGAAAACCGGAAGCCGCTGAGACGACAAAGAGAGTTGCCGGTAGTTTTAAGCGAAACCCTAACCTCTCTCTCCTAGATGCCGCAAATAAGCTGGGTGTATCGTCTACAACCGTGCATCGAGCCAAAAAACGAGCCGGACTATCGACTTACAAGAAGGTAGTGACTTCAAATCGCGATGATAAACAAAATACGACGGCCAAAGCGCGATCCCGGAGGCTGTACACGACGATGCTGACGAAGTTTGACTGCGTGGTAATGGACGACGAAACCTACGTCAAAGCCGACTACAAGCAGCTTCCGGGACAAGAGTTTTATACGGCAAAAGGAAGGGGAAAGGTAGCAGATATTTTCAAGCACATAAAACTGTCAAAGTTCGCAAAGAAATATCTGGTTTGGCAAGCCATCTGTACCTGTGGCTTAAAAAGCAGCATTTTCATAGCTTCCGGGACTGTCAACCAAGAAATTTACGTGAAAGAGTGTTTGAATAAACGTCTGCTGCCTTTCCTGAAGAAATACGGTTGTTCCGTACTGTTTTGGCCGGATTTGGCTTCTTGCCATTACGGTAAAAAGGCCATGGAGTGGTACGCCGCCATCAACGTGCAGGTGGTTCCCAAGGACAAGAACCCTCCCAACACGCCAGAACTCCGCACAATTGAGAAATACTGGGCTATTGTCAAGCGGAACCTAAATAAGACCAAAAAAACTGCTAAGGACGAGCAGCAGTTCAAGGCAAACTGGCTTTCTGCGGCGAAGAAGGTGGACAAGGTGGCTGTACAAAATCTAATGGCAGGTGTGAAGCGTGAGGCCCGGCAATTCGGATTTGGAAAAGCGAAAGCCTAACTGAATATTTTTCCTGAATTTTATACTAATTGAATTTGAAAAAGAAATTTAATTTGATTTTTTAAATAAACGATTTCACCGATTTACACGCGGTTTCCCTTGACCAAATTTTGACCGTATCACCCTTTAAGACCAATCTGAAAAAATTGTGCATATTTGAAAATATTTGAGGTCAAACGTTTCAGACAAGTGTTAGAATCCATTTAAAATTATAAAAAAATTATAAAAATTATTTATTTATTTTACAAAATATAACAGAATTTTTTAATTTACATCCCAAACATTGAATTTGGATCACACCAAAAGAAGTGACGCAAATTCAGTGCACCGGCTGTTGAAATGGAGGACTTCCGTCCTATGATAAGCTCATGTTAAATTCGTCGCTTCTGCGTCAATTTTGCACCACTTCCGGATCCAAAAAGAACATTTTCATTACTTTTTTGGCGACGCTTTTTTGCTGGGTGCTTGAAGCAAAATGTGTTAAGGGTATATGTTACAGAAGTGATTTTTTTAGGGTGTACCAATTCCTTAATCTTAATGTCCAATTAGCTAGCATTAAAAATGTAACAAGTATATACGCCCGTAAGTTCGGCCAGCCGAAGCTTATGTACCCTCCACCATGGATTGCGTAGAAACTTCTACTGAAGACTGTCATCCACAATCGAATCACTTGCCGATGGCAAGGTATCTTAAAGCTTCCTAACACCGTCTTCTAAATTACAACGTAGTCCATACGTAGTATATATTAAACTAAAAAAGGCCGATTAAATACGTATATAATTAAGTTTAAAGTTTCTATAGAAATCACATTTTGACAAAATAAAATTTTGACAACATTTTCTATAGAAGTAAAATTTGAAAAAAAATTTCTATAGAAATAAAATTTTGACAAAATTTTCTATAGAAATAAAATTTTGACAAAATTTTCTATAGAACAAAAATTTTTAAAAAATTTTCTATAGAAATAACATTTTGACAAAATTTTCCATAGAAATAAAATTTTGACAAAATTTTCTATAGAAATAACATTTTGACAATGTTTTCCATAAAAATAAAATTTTGGTAGATTATTTTTGGCTCGAGTGGCAACCATGAATATGAACCGATATGGACCACTTTTTGTGTGATTGGGGATCGGCTATATATATAACTATAGACCGATATGGACCAATTTTGGCATGGATATTAGCGGCCTTATACTAACACTACGTTGCAAATTTCAACCGGATCTTATGAATTTTGCTCCTCCAAGAGGCTCCGGAGATCCAATCCGGGGAACGGTTTATATTGGGGCTATATATAATTATGGACCGATATGGTCCAATTCTTGCGTGTATGTTAGAGACCACATTCTAACACCATGTTCCAAATTTCAGCCGGATCGGATGAAATTTTCGTTTCTTAGAGGCTTCGTAAGCCAAATCGGGGGATAAGTTTATATGGGGGCTATATATAATTATGGACCGATATGGACCAATTTTTGCATGGTCATTAGAGAACATATACCAATACCATGTACCAAATTTCAGCCAGATCGGATGAAATTTGCTTCTCTTAGAGGCTCCACAAGCCAAATCGGGGGATCGGTTTATATGGGGGCTATATATAATTATGGACCGATGTGGACCAATTTTTGCATGGTTGTTAGAGACCACATACTAACACCATGTACCAAATTTCAGCCGGATCGGATGAAATTTGGTTCTCTTAGAGCAATCGCAAGCCAAATTTGGGGGTCCGTTTATATGGGGGCTATATATAATTATGGACCGATGTGGACCAATTTTTTCATGGTCATTAGAGACCATATACCAATACCATGTACCAAATTTCAGCCGGATCGGATGAAATTTGCTTCTCTTAGAGGCTCCACAAGCCAAATCGGGGGATCGGTTTATATGGGGGCTATATATAATTATGGACCGATATGGACCACTTTTTGCATGGTTATTAGAGACCATATGCTAACACTATGTACCAAATTTCAGCCGGATCGGATGAAATTTGCTTCTCTTAGAGCAATCGCAAGCCAAATTTGGGGGTCCGTTTATATGGGGGCTATACGTAAAAGTGGACCGATATGGCCCATTTGCAATACCATCCGACTTACATCAATAACAACTACTTGTGCCAAGTTTCAAGTCGATAGCTTGTTTCGTTCGGAAGTTAGCGTGATTTCAACAGACGGACGGACGGACGGACATGCTCAGATCGACTCAGAATTTCACCACGACCCAGAATATATATACTTTATGGGGTCTTAGAGCAATATTTCGATGTGTTACAAACGGAATGACAAATTTAATATACCCCCATCCTATGGTGGAGGGTATAATAATATATAATAGCATTTATATCAGTGTCAGTTAGCAATCGCTTTATCTCCATGGTAGAGGAAAATGAGAAGGAATAATGTATTAATATACAATGGGTTGAATCACGTGTCTCCCGAAGGGTAAATGCCTTTATCTTCATATCGGAAATCCCGAAATGAATGTTAAGACAAAATTGCATATGTAATTTAAGGTATAGAAATCTTTCTTAAAACAACATTTTTCAATATTCTATCAAAGAAAAGAGTACAATCATATAAAAAATAAAGCACAATTTTCTACATTTAAAAACAACATTTATTTAAATTTTTTTATTAATAATTTCAACAATAAAAACAATAGAAGAACTAAAAAGACCGATAAACCATATTAAGAAGGCATACAAGAAATTATCCAGTATCAAGGGACGAGTTGTATCATTGTCTCGAAAGAATTTTATATTACCACTTAATATTCCATCTAGTTGACTATCAGCTATAAATTTATTCAAAATACCACTTTGTTTCATTATTCCCAAATAACTATTAAAACGATCCGTTAAAGGCATACCTGGAGCTAGAGCAATCGTAATAGGAACTGAGAAAAACGGCTCCGAAATAGATTTCGTAATTGGACGTTTAAGATATTTCTGTTGAAAGAGTAAATAATTGGCAACATCCTCAATGGCAGTATAGATATAGGTCGCATTAAGTTGACTACGATATACATATAAGTCCATATTATTACCAGTTATTATACGATCAAAGATAGTGTGTGGTAAATTTTCCACAGACCTATAGTATTCAGTATCTGTGGTATGGATTAAAATTTTCAAATTATTTCTTTCAATATCCTTGAGTGTATCCAATTCAGGTTGATAAATTCTCAATGAATACATACTACATAAATTACAAGAATATAAATAGGTTATGGATAACCCAGTAAAAAAGAAAATCAATTTCACTTGGTAGTTGAAAAATGATCTATTCTCAAAGCCTTCAGGTCTTAGGAAAATTATTATCTTTAATGATTCAATTAGAGATTTTGTGAATAGGCTTATATTACATATACAACCATACCTGATCAGATATATGATCACAGCAAAAGTAACCAGAAGGCTAGTAATTACTAACCACATTTCTCTTCGAAATGATCTCAAAATATATGACGACTGATTAATTTCTCTGCTCGTTGGGACAATTAGTAAAAGGTTACCAAAGCCTATGGGATCGCTTCTGGGAATGTCTATTAAATTTCTTGGGGTTGAATGGGCAGCAAGGAAACTATAATCTCGGTATCTATTAATCACATCCGCATCATACGAATTATCCGCATAGCTCCAATTATCGAATAACGCATAAAATATACTGCCATTATAATGTTTGATGAAGTTCTCGATCAGCTTATATAAATATCCAGTCCTTATTAATTGACCACGACGATTATAATAACTAAAACATCGAGGTGGCATATCAAGGCCTACTATACCAATGGAATTTTGTTGGAAATTATCTAAGATTGATTGAATTTTCCAGTGATGAAAGTTTTCAACACGAATAATTTTTATCTTGGGGTAAGGTTTAAAGGTATACAAGTTATCCTGCCACCAGGCAACCATGTATGAATATCCCAATTGCCATGATCTTTGAAAAAGTTCCTTCAACTGTTGAAGATCATCATTGCTGTCATCATACCAAATTATAATATGGGTAAAATGTCTTCGCCAAAGCAAAGTTTTCATTACTGCCAATGTTGTATTGAAGGTTTCCTCATCTATTCTTGCTATAGTTAATGATTGCATATTGAATAATTCGTGAAGAGGTCGCATTTCTATTTGGTACGATTTGATTAACAATTTTGGTTTTTCGATTTTAGCCACGATTTCATTAAATTCGAAGTTGCTATCGATTTTCAAATCAACAATAATATTTATTTCCATTCGATATTCTTTGTTGAAATCACTTATTAGCATGCTAACCGGGTGATTACCGCCTTGCTTGACCAGCATTATTATCATCAGTATTGTAATAATCATGATATAGTAAGAAAATCTTGTTGACCTTTGTCTTCTAGAAGGTATCTGCAACTGTTTATAAAATGGAAATAATTCATCGAAACATATTGAAAAGCTAATTATATTCTGTTTACAAGGGTAATTATATATTTAAGGTGTTATAATTCAGGCGTTAAAAATAAATAATCTTAAATCAGCTACGATTAACAACGCACAGTGGCCAAGAGATAAAGTACAAAAAAAGAAAAAATATTCTACATGGAAATTTGCTTACTATATATGTTTACCGCAGCTATTGACTTCGTATTTAGAGTACGAAGCTATTTTACTGTTGCTATTTTACTTTTTTATAAATATCTCGACACAATACACATTGTATTGTATAAATTTAAAGTTTAGTTTGTTCAAATACATTTTTATACCCTCCACCATAGGATGGGGGTATATTAACTTTGTCATTCCATTTGTAACACATCGAAATATTGCTCTAAGACACCATAAAGTATATATATATATTCTGGGTCGTGGTGAAATTCTGAGTCGATCTAAGCATGTCCGTCCGTCCGTCTGTTGAAATCACGTTAACTTCCGAACGAAACAAGCTATCGACTTGAAACTTGGCACAAGTAGTTGTTATTGATGTAGGTCGGATGGTATTGCAAATGGGCCATATCAGTCCACTTTTACGTATAGCCCCCATATAAACCTACGCAGATTTGGCTTGCAGTGCCTTTTGGAGGAGCAAAATTCATCCGATCCGCTTGAAATTTGGTATCTTTTGTTAGTATATGGTCTATTACAACCATGCAAAAATTGGTCCATATCGGTCCATAAATATATATAGCCCCCATATAAACCGATCCTCAGATTTGACTTCCGGAGCCTCTTGGAGAAGCAAAATTCATCCGATCCGGTTGAAATTTGGTACGTGGTGTTAGTATATGGTCTCTAACAACCATGCAAAAATTGGTTCATATCGGTCCATAATTATATAGACCCCATATAAACCGATCCCCAGATTTGAACTCCGGAGCCTCTTGGAAGAGCAAATTTAATCCGATTCGGTTTAAATTTGGTACATACACACAAAATTTTTTTTTTTGATTTCAATCACGAAAATCGCGGATTCAATCATTTTTTTAATTGAAATGTCTTCAATCACGAAAATGATAGTATCAATCACCCATTTTGATTGAAAACCAACACGATTTTCAATTAAAAATTTAATTGACTTTTGTCACGGAATCAATTAATTGTGTGATTGAATCAATTAAAAACGTGATTGATTTTTAACATAAAATTCAATCACAGTTTTAATTGAATCAATTAAAATTTTAATTAATTTCGCGACAAAAATCAATCAACTATTTGATTGATTCAATTAAATAATTAATTGAAATTGGCTATAAATTTCGATCAAAAAATTTATATATTGCGACCCCAAAATCGTATTTAGTTTTATTTAAAATTAAAGAAAATATGTGTTTCTTATAAAACATATTTAATATTTTATTATTTTTTGAATTATGCAATAGACAAATAAATTTGGTTCTTGTAATTTGTGTTTTGTTCTAACATAACTTACAAATACAATTACTATCAATAACAACTATAGGGTGAAAAAAATAAATTATATAAATCATTATCTTCCTTATAATAATAACCATGTTAGCATGTTCCTTCTAATATGTAGATGCGCCTAGATTTCCAATAAATCAGCAGCCTGTAAGCTAAATTAGTTTTTCTGAAAGTAAACAGAATAATTCGATTTTAATTTTGTTCAATTAAAAGTTAATTTTGTTAAACATTACCTGCATAGAATATCAAGTTCAATTCTTAGTTCCAGGTTGTAGATTTATAATCTTCTTTTGCAGTTGTAGTCTTTTAGCATAAAAAGGTGTATTAAGGAGCTCGGTAATTTAATTTGACTAACAAGTCCTTTCCAAAATTTCCACACATTGAAATCGTCTATTAAAATTTGAACCAATCAAAGACAAAAATAATGGGAAAGCAATGTAATATTTGGTATTATATTGATGATACTTTGCAAATTCTGGAAATAGAAAAAAATATAAATGGAAAATACATATTTTTATTATTTTCGGATATTTTTCATATTTTTAAATCCAAAAGAAAGAACTTTTTTACCATTACATAATTCAGCTCATTAGTTTATATATCAGATATATTGCTCTCTACTTGGGTTCAAACTGAAAAAGGCAGGTAAAACAAAAATGCAATTTAATGCCAACGCCACTTCGCAACTTCAAGGTGAATCTTACAACAAACCCATACCGCTCTTGGTTTTAAGAAAACTAGGAGTGAACAAAATTTATAATTTTAAAAGATCAATACGGTACCCACTTTTTTATTGCAAACATATTCTTATATATTTGATAAAATGATGGAGTTGATAGGATTGATTGGACAATTTCACAAAATAAAATTGGTCACTAAAAGAAATGAATAAAAAATATATTATTTTAGTCCGTTTAATGTAAACAGGCTTCAATGGAAAACGGTATTCACATTTCACAATTTCTTACCTTTAATAAACGTAGATTGTTTTCCATTTTTACAAGACCACAAAACACAAACACAGGTAATTTCAAATGCGTTCTCTCATATATTTTTTTTTTCAAACCTTTACCACGTGGTCGTTTGTTGTTGCACACTTTATTTATTTCAACCCTTTGCTATGATTTGTTGTTGCGTTCAAAATATTTATGCACACATTTTGAATGCAGCAGACAGAATGTCGCCAATCATGTTTTTCAATTTACGCGAAAAACAAAAACCCAACCGTTCGTTACGAGTTACTTCCACAGACTGATCTCTCCATCATACATTGTTGAATAAATTCTCTTGTCTCTTTTCGCTCTTTCCATTGCTCAAAATTATTCAATTTCAATCACAAAGGTGATTGGATCAATCACATGTGTAATTGGAAACGGAAAAAATTTGAATCACGTTTGTAATTGAAAATTATTTCCGAATTGATTAACAAATTGATTGAATCAATTAATATTTTAATTGGAAACGTAACAAATATCAATCATTTTTTTAATTGGTTTTTATTCGGATTTGATTAAATAATTAATTGAATCAATTAACATATTAATTGAATCCGTTTCCAAATTCAATTAAGTGTTTAATTGAAAAAATGTTGGTGATAATTTTTTGTGTGTAACACTAGTATATGGCCGCTAACAGCCATGCAAAAATTGCTCCATATCGGTCTATAGTTATATATAGCCATTGGCCAATCACACAAAAATTGGTCCATATCGCCAAAAATAATCTACCAATTTTATTTCTATACAAAATTTTGTCAAAATGTTCTGTAGAAAATTACGTAAAAATTTTATTTCTATAGAAAATATTGTCAACATTTTATTTCTATAGAAAATTTTGTCGAACTGAATTATATACGTCTTCAATCGGCCTTTTTTTGTTTAATATATCCCCCGTATGTACTAAAGGGTGATACGGTCAAAATTTGGTCAATATAAACTTGACGTATTTCTTTCAATTTTGCATTTAAAAAACCTGAACACCCCTCATTTTGAAGGTGTGTGTGTGTATAATGTTGCTCCTATTTTGATTTTGGAATTCACCCTTCGGTTGTCAAAATGCCGTCCAAGCAAGGAGAGCAGCGTATCAAAATTTTGCTCGCGCATCGCGAAAATCCGAGCTACTCGCACGCAAAGCTGGCAAAATCGCTAAAAGTTGCCAAATCAACCGTTACAAATGTAATTAAAGTGTTTGGGGAACGTTTGTCGACAGCCAGGAAGTCTGGATCGGGGGGAAATCGAAAACCGGAAGCCGCTGAGACGACAAAGAGAGTTGCCGGTAGTTTCAAGCGAAACCCTAACCTCTCTCTCCGAGATGCCGCAAATAAGTTGGATGTATCGTCTCCAACCATGCATCGAGCCAAAAAACGAGCCGGACTATCGACTTACAAGAAGGTAGTGACTCCAAATCGCGATGATAAACAAAATACGACGGCCAAAGCGCGATCCCGGAGGCTGTACACGACGATGCTGACGAAGTTTGACTGCGTGGTAATGGACGACGAAACCTACGTCAAAGCCGACTACAAGCAGCTTCCGGGACAAGAGTTTTATACGGCAAAAGGAAGGGGAAAGGTAGCAGATATTTTCAAGCACATAAAACTGTCAAAGTTCGCAAAGAAATATCTGGTTTGGCAAGCCATCTGTACCTGTGGCTTAAAAAGCAGCATTTTCATAGCTTCCGGGACTGTCAACCAAGAAATTTACGTGAAAGAGTGTTTGAATAAACGTCTGCTGCCTTTCCTGAAGAAATACGGTTGTTCCGTACTGTTTTGGCCGGATTTGGCTTCTTGCCATTACGGTAAAAAGGCCATGGAGTGGTACGCCGCCAACAACGTGCAGTTGGTTCCCAAGGACAAGAACCCTCCCAACACGCCAGAACTCCGCCCAATTGAGAAATACTGGGCTATTGTCAAGCGGAACCTAAATAAGACCAAAAAAACTGCTAAGGACGAGCAGCAGTTCAAGGCAAACTGGCTTTCTGCGGCGAAGAAGGTGGACAAGGTGGCTGTACAAAATCTAATGGCAGGTGTGAAGCGTGAGGCCCGGCAATTCGGATTTGGAAAAGCGAAAGCCTAACTGAATATTTTTCCTGAATTTTATACTAATTGAATTTGAAAAAGAAATTTAATTTGATTTTTTAAATAAACGATTTCACCGATTTACACGCGTTTTCCCTTGACCAAATTTTGACCGTATCACCCTTTAACTTACAATTTAGAAGAAGAAGAAGGTGTTAAGAGTTTTTTAATATACCTTGCCATCGGCAAGTGTTTCCGCAACCCAAGTAATTCGATTGTGGATGACAGTCTTTAGTAGAAGTTTCTACGCAATCCATGGTGGAGGGTACATAAGATTCGTCCTTACGGCCGTATGTACTTGTTTTCATTGAATTTTATAAATGTAATGTTAGTTTGTTCAAATATAAACTCATTTTCTATAAAATATAAAATAAGTCTTTCTTTGGAGGATACTACTATTACACAGTTTTTTATTTTGCTTTCCCAAACCTACAATGGCAAATTCACCAAAGCGCACAGAAAGGCAAGGTTCAACTGACCCTGGTAACCACTAATGGCGACTAATGGTTATTACAGGGATGATGAATAGGAATGAAATTTTACTCAACCAGTTTCGAAAAAGTACTTTTCTAAGCCAAAAGGTACGTTTTCTCTTATATTCGCTATACAGCCTATTTTTTTTTAATCAAAATTTTCACTTCTAAACGGGCGAAAAGGGCTGTTTTCAATCCAAATCTAAAAATTATATATTGCGGACATTGAAGAAATAAACATATACTATATACAGTTATGAACTTGATATGGACCAATTTTTGTGTGATTGGGGATCGATTTATCTGAGGGCTATATAAGATATAACTATAGACCGATATGGACCTAGTTAGGCATGGTTGTTTTTCAATGGTTTGTACTCTTCCGGCGGAAAAAGGGTCACTGTAAAACATGATTTTTTTTTGAAAATTTGCCTTTGCATGAACCACTTAACCTATCATAGATCCAATTATACACGATTACTCGTCATCTCAATACCCCCAGCAAAAAAAAATTGGAAGTACTTCTAAAGGCACAACTTTAAAAGCACTTCCAAAAATGTCCTTCCAGAGATGTTCTTTATTTTAACTCCCCAGGAAGTTCCTTTAATTCAATTTTTTATAACTCGCTTTTTTCTTACTTTTAAAGGGCAATTTTAACATTTTTTGTTTCAAATATGTTAAAAACAGAGCAGGAATTAATAAAATGGTATAAATTATTTAAATTTTGTCGACTCTAAATTCATTCTAGAAGAATTGCAAAATTTTGAAAATATTTGAGGTCAAGGGTTTCAGACAAGCGTTAGATAGCATTAAATTCATTAAAAATTGTAAAAATTAATTATTTGTCAAAATACAACAAAATTTTTCTAATTCACATCCATAACACTGAATTCGGATCACATCTAAAGAAGTGATGCATATTCAGTGCAACGACTATTGAAATGGTGGACATCCGTCCTATTCATCGCTTCTGCGCCAATTTTGCACCACTTCCGTATCCAAAAAGAACATTGTCACTACTTTTTTGGCGACTCGTTTTTTGCTGGGACTTTTCATTTAAGTATCAACAACGATATAATCGGACATTTCTAACTCGAGAAAAAAATTTGTTTAATGAAAAAAGAGCGAAAACTAAAAATAACGAGATATCTCAAAAACTGTTCCATAAAAAATTTTGTAACATTTTTTTCGAATTCAGCTGATGAAAATACATAAGAAAAGTCACCTCTCGTCAAATTATCATTTTCCGTGTAAACTAGTGTTATTTAGGATTAATATTTTATTTCACTTTTTTATAATATGATACATAGGTAGTATAAAGTATATATTAATATAACTTATAACATATGTTCACTAAGTACAAAAATCACTCATAAAATTATTTTAAAATTATAGATAAAATATTGATTAAAATAATTGAAAAATTACACTATATAAATATTTTAGACAATATTTAACATTAAACAGTTTTCAATTTTATTTTTACCATAAAATGGATTAACCATTGTTCTATTTTTTGTATTCACAGAAGCCGCTGCGAGATTATAGATATCTTTGCAATAATTTCCTCCGCAACGTGAACAATCATCCAGGCCACGAAGACATTGATCAATACGTGTCTTAGCTTCCGAAATTTTACTCAATATTGCATTATGGACACCAAAATAACATTCTTGGGCATTTTTGAATTGTGTACGAGCTAAATGTTTTGCATTATCCTTGAGAGTATTGAAGGTTTTCTGAATATTTTGTACATATGCATTTGTTACAGTCACCTAGGGAGAAATTTAAGATTAGGAATATTTTATTACCATAACTTTTTAAGTTTAATATGTATGTCCATGCTGTAATGGGTGATACGGTCAAAATTTGGTCAAGGGAAAGCGCGTGTAAATCGGTGAAATAGTTTATTTAAAAAATCAAATTAAATTTCTTTTTCAAGTTCAATTAGTATAAAATTCAGGAAAAATATGCAGTTAGGCTTTCGCTTTTCCAAATCCGAATTGCCGGGCCTCACGCTTGACATCTGCCATCAGATTTTGTATAGCCACCTTGTCCACCTTCTTCGCCGCAGAAAGCCAGTTTGCCTTGAAATGCTGCTCGTCCTTAGCAGTTTTTTTGGTCTTCTTTAGGTTCTGCTTGACAATAGCCCAGTATTTCTCAATTGGGCGGAGCTCTGGCGTGTTGGGAGGGTTCTTGTCCTTGAGAACCACCTGCACGTTGTTGGCGGCGTACCACTCCTTGGCCTGTTTACCGTAATGGCAAGATGCCAAATCCGGCCAAAACAGTACGGAAAATCGTGTTTCTTCAGGAAAGGCAGCAGACGTTTATTCAAACACTCTTTCACGTAAATTTCTTGGTTGACAGTCCCGGAAGCTATGAAAATGCTGCTTTTCAAGCCACAGGTACAGATGGCTTGCCAAACCAGATATTTCTTTGCGAACTTTGACAGTTTTATGTGCTTGAAAATATCTGCTACCTTTCCCCTTCCTTTTGCCGTATAAAACTCCTGTCCCGGAAGCTGCTTGTAGTTGGCTTTGACGTAGGTTTCGTCGTCCATTACCACGCAGTCAAACTTCGTCAGCATCGTCGTGTACAGCCTCCGGGATCGCGCTTTGGCCGTCGTATTTTGTTTATCATCGCGATTTGGAGTCACTACCTTCTTGTAAGTCGATAGTCCGGCTCGTTTTTTGGCTCGATGCACGGTTGTAGACGATACACCCAGCTTATTTGGTTTCGCTTGAAACTACCGGCAACTCTCTTTGTCGTCTCAGCGGCTTCCGATTTTCGATTTCCCCCCGATCCAGACTTCCTAGCTGTCGACAAACGTTCCCCAAACACTTTAATTACATTTGTAACGGTTGATTTGGCAACTTTTAGCGATTTTGCCAGCTTTGCGTGCGAGTAGCTCGGATTTTCGCGATGCGCGAGCAAAATTTTGATACGCTGCTCTTCTTACTTGGACGGCATTTTGACAACTGAAGAGTGAATTCCAAAATCAAAACAGGAGCAACATTCTACACACACACATCTTCAAAATGAGGAGTGTTCAGGTTTTTTAAATGCAAAATTGAAAGAAATACGTCAAGTTTATATTGACCAAATTTTGACCGTATCACCCTTTATATGATGTGTGATATCTATTTCTGCTAAAATAGAAAATAAATTTTGATGTATCTACCTATTTTGACTTCAAATGTCTCCAAACCCTTACTTTACAACTGACCTCAATTAAAGTTGTTTCGTTTTTAAATTTCGAGCGAAAAACTACATTGGTTACAATAAACCATTGAGAGTTTCCGATTGGATGAAATTTTATATAACAATATTAGACAAGTGTTTTTTTTTTTCAATGATAGTGATTTTAATTTAATTAAAGGTCCTAATAAATGTATGAATAACATTTACGTATATTCAATTTAAACGAGTTTACGTTTAAGAAGAACTAAAACTTGTATAAGGTATAATTATAACAGAAATTAATGCATAATTTTTCAACGAAATTTTAAACCAAAAGTTATATTTTCGCTTTTATCAGTATAGCAATTTATTCAAAAATATTTTTGTGGGCTAATTAAAAATTCATTCATTAGAAAAAATCGTTTAATTTTGTAGTTTCATTTGATTTGAAAAAATTTTATTTGAAATGAAAAAGGTTTCATTTGGTTTGAAAAAGGTTTCATTTGATTTGAAAAAGGATTCATTTGATTTGAAAAAGGTTTCATTTGATTTGAAAAATGTTTCATTTGGTTTGAAAAAGGATTCATTTGATTTGAAAAAGGTTTCATTTGATTTGAAAAAGGTTTAAGTTTTAAGTGAAAATGCTATATCCAATTTGAAGAAGATCTGGTGATCTTACAACACATTTATAACAGACTGAAGGACGGACTTTACGTGCTGACGAATTTGAACTTCAATCAATCCTATAAAGATTTAGTGGATTGACACCTCAGAAGATACTTTAAATTGAATTCATTGCAACTTACCACATTAAATTGACACAAGGTTTGATTCACTATCTGCGAGGAATTAAATTTCGTTGTACAGGCTAGCACGTCCTTTTCAAATGTCCTTGCCAGATAATCGTTCAATGTACGATTGTTAGTAATCAAAGCCGATACCACATAATTGGCTTGATTCCTGGGTCCCGTAAGGCAGTTATTCAATTGAATTTCAGACCATGATGCCGAAGGTATCAACGATTTATATTTTTGTGTACAATTCTTACTGAAATAACTCAACAGGGATAAAGGATATAAGAAATCATCCACTCGTTGAATTTCATTTAAAAGATAATCTTTTTGAATTTCAATAATTTCAAGGGTTTCAGAATATGATTTCTGGATGTTCTTTATTTGATCATGAAGCTTTGAGTTAATAGACAAAAATATTCTTCTATTGGCTTCGACATACTCATCATTGCGTATCTGAGATGAGTTTCTATTATCTTGGGGAATATCCACAGAATTCTGTAATGGAATGGAGTTAGAAAAATTTCCAGAAAAGAAAGATAATAACCATATAACGTACCTGCTGTGCTTTTACTAAAGTCGTCAAAATTAAAATAATTCCAATTTTTACAAAGACCATTTTGATAGTCGTAGTGCTTTTACCTTGATGTGATGAGATCAACTGTAAATTTTCTTTACGATCAAATCATTTTATATCCAAAATTTTTACCATTATCATTTATTTTAGAATGCTTGGGTTTTTATTACTTCCACGTTTACGAAATGTAGCAGATTTTTATTCATAAATGTTCCTCCCAGGAAAACATACTCTCAAAAATAAATATATTTCCCATGTTTTTACTTCATATTTTTATCAGTTGGCAAATTATTCGTTTGAGCAAATAATTAAATTCCTAAGAAAACAAAGAATATATCTGTGTACATTTGCATTTCATATGTAAACAATTTTATTTTGGAAGAATAAAAGTGTTTTGGCTTCAAAAATGATTATCAGCATACTGGTAGAAAATTTTGCATATTTTTTATTAGATAAGTCTAAGAGTTTTTACACTTTTAACGATAATAAGATTTTTTTTTAAATTGTCGGTGGTCTGTTTCTAATCTTCATAAGCCAGTATCTCTTTATCTATGTAACAAAATCCAATTGCAAAATGTCAGAGTAATAATAATATTAATTAATATTAACTAAAAGTAAAGATACCATATTAGTATTAATTAATATTAACTAAAAGTAAAGATACCAAAAATATTGAAAAAATATTATATGCCCTTCGTATAATAGGAACTTTAACGAAAATAGAAAAGGTTAACGTTTTAAAAATATTTAAAAACATCGCCGTAAAACTATCAACCAATTATCAGAAAAAATTCGGAGAATTCATTAAACCACCTAATTGCACTCGAACATTGCGAATGTTGTCCTCCTGTGATTTGAGGGAACCTCGGTCATTTAGAGGCTAAGTAACATTTCGAAGTAAGAACATAATGATAAACTCTCTCGAGTAAAATATTAATCAAAACTTTTTATAGTGAATTAAACTAATTTGCAATCTACTTGTGAGATATATGACAACTTCTCTCTGAGATATCTGGATATAATAAGAGCAAACGGTTGAAAACTGGAAAATTTGCCAATTTTTAGTTGGTCAAGAGAGTTTTAGCCGTATCTGGTTTAGAGCTCGACCGAAGCGGATTTTTTTGGCCGAAGCCGAAGCCGATGTTCGGCAAAAAAAGCAATAATCGGCCGAAGCCGAAGCCGAACATTTTCCTAAAATTTGTAGTTAAATAAATTTGGGGTGTTTTACATCAATATTAACATATTTTATTGAACAAAGGTATAAAAAAACAGTAAAAGGTAATTCAGTCCAAGTCTTATAAATTTCCTTAGAACTTACACACGTTTAGTAATCAAAATTCAATAATTCGATCTTCGCTCGGAAAACGGTATTTTGCTTCCAAGTGATAATAAACTTTTGCAAATATTACATTTGGCTTTGTCTTCACGTCTTTCAAAGAATTGCCAAATGGGATTTCCAGAAGGCATAGTTAAAAAAATTTTCTTTAAATCACACAAACTAACGCGGTTTTGTTTCACATCACATTTGCACTTTCGAAAACTACAGTTATTATCCCATTCCATGAAGACAACTTTGACATTTACAAACACAATCAAAATGAATGCGACGACAGATGTATAATAGGGCGTTTACATTTACAGTCATATATGTTTAAATAAACCGTACAACTTGCCACTAAATGAAGATTTGTCGACAAGCTTAATACCACGTTCACACTAAGCTCGAAATCTCGCTTTTTCGATATTTGCAAATCGCGAGATTTCAAATGTTAAATGTTTAAAAACTAATAAAATTATTAAAAAAGCTTCGGCTTCGGTTAATCGGCCTCTTGACGCCGAAGGCCGATTCGTGGCCGATTATCGATTTTTGGCCGAATGCCGAAGCCGAAGCTTCGGTCGAGCTCTAATCTGGTTCCATAAAAGCTTCGGGTTCGGCAATAGCTTCAAGTTTCGGATTCGTTAGCATCATCGGAATAGCTTCGGTTATCTTATTAATTTCTTATGAATTGTGAAACGTCTACCCAAGCACACTACTGTACTAGTTATTCTACGAAGATCGTAGTGGGGAAATAGAAGCCCTCAAGGGGAATAGTAGGCTCAAAGACTGGAAACTGTAGTCTGTGCGGGGGAACGACATCCCAGAGGATATTGATGGGAACACTCAGTGGAAGAACCATTGGCTCTAAGGCCTTTATAGAATAAATTGATTCCAGAAAAGAGAAAATTATGTTCTAAGGTTTCTAGAGAGAAATTATTGGCTCAAAAATTTCACTGGGACAACTGAAATTTCTTAGTGTAACTACACTGAAAAAACAGTGAACCCACCAGGAAAGATAACTTTCGATTAATTTTAGAATATTTGGAACTTTTTTAGAAAATTTTAACTAAACGGTATTACAAGCGCTGGCATCACTCCGATATGGCAAAAATAAGTAAATATTTTTCGACAAATTCAAGAAAATTTATTAGACATAACTAAATTTTTGAGTAGTTAAAGAAAATTTTGTAGTTTTAAGAGAAATCTTGGAGTTCAAAATTGCAAGAATGTCTTTAGTGACATACGAAGTTCATGATGGACACATTTTTGGTAAAATTTACAAATTTAAAGAAATAATGAACTATTTTGTAAGAAATACGAAATTAGGAAATCTTTATGCTTTATTTGTGTATAACTTTTTCCCGTTTTTTAGTTCATTTAACTAACATACGCAAAAAATTATTTGACCAAACATAATGATTCTATGAACTAATATAAAGTTAATATGGCTTAAGTGAAATAGAGAGTTCACTTTTTTTTGAGTGTACGAGTTTGTATTTCGTAACCAGCAATGAATTGCTAACACCTTTAACAGTGTATCATCGAACTCCAAGAGGATGAGTAGTATATGAACTATTGAATCTATGCTATTGATGACTCGGTTAACATGCCCACCTTGCATGCAATTACGGTTGCCAGATGATGGTTGTCGAAATCCGGAACATTGCGCCGAACATTCCGGGATTTATCGGAACAAGCACAAACAGTCACATTTTTCGAAAATAGTTGTCCATATTTTATCACTTGGTAAAATTGTCTAAACGCCATGGCATAGTCGTTATTAGGCCTGTTCGCGAACTTTTCCTGTAAAAAATATCCAGTAAAAACTAGCAAGAGAGTAAGAGTGTATTTTACTATCTTTGCTTAAAATTACTGAAAAGTACGCGAACGGAATCGTATTTACGGCTCTTTTTGCTGGCATTTTGTGTAAACGAACGACTTCCAGTAAAAATTTGTGTTTATTATCAAAAATTATCGGGTTCTCGAACGGAGCTATTTTCTGTAGACTTTGGAATTCCTAAATATGTTGGAGCCTCTGAAACTTTCTCCCAAGATGGCTGCGATGATTTTATATCATAACGGAAACCTAAACTTATATTTATTGGTATATTACTTTCGGTTTTGGCAAACAAACTTAAGCTCTGAAATGGAAATCGCTGCAGTGACTTTCGTTACTGGTAATTTGGATATCGCCATGGACATGGTTTGGGTATACAGTAGGTAACGGATATAAGAAACTCGTAAAAACATACACTTTTTGTTTCTTATATGCGTTTTTTCTTATAGACAATCATTGTTCTTAAGAAAAAGCAAGTATGGTGTTTTTTTTATTAACTTTCTTATATGCATATTTTTCTTATATGAGATGTGCTGATATCCGTTACCTACTGTATTTCGTATCAGAGTTGGGGATTATTATATTGTCACGAAAGTTTCTATGGTAGTTATAGAGATAAAATCGAACTTTGAAATGGTGGCAGGACGTAAAGACTTGACTTATAATTTGTAAAATTCATGCATTTCGCATAAAAACGTGAATTTTAAATAATAAATATTAGATATTTGCGTATATTTTTATACCCGCCACCATAGGATGGGGGCATTAGCGTAGCTAGACAATTTTCCTAGGGGGGCTATAGCCCCCCTAGCTAAAACTTTATACACTGAACTTATAGGTTCAACTAATGTTTTATTTCATAAAATTGAATAAAAAAATAGACATCAAAATAACTCGACAATCAATTTATAATAAAGCAACTAAAAGTACCCTACGGGAAATTGGTGCAAATTACCACTGACGGACCTATCACAGAACTGGTACCTGTGCTCCAGTTAGTTGCAATTTTCACATTTAGTGAAATAAAATTATCAGAATAACCTTTTGTTCGACATATTTCAAAAATTTTTTTTTTCATTTCGGGTTCGATTAGGAGCCCAAATTGAAAGAGATTTCTAAGAGTTTGTCCGAGACTGGTTCCTGAGGACCTGTTTATGGGTTGCTCCTGCTAAATTGTCCCAGGACGTGTCCTTTGGGATGAGTCCAAGACGCGTCCTAAAATGTAAGTTTACTCCGTCAATGTAGGGTTTCCATATGGATAATTTTCAAAAGAGAACTTTCGCTTTAAAAAAGAGAACATTTTAACTAAAAAAGAGTTTACAATAAAAAAATTCTTTATTAAATAATTAATAATTTTATTGATGTTAAAATTAAAATAATATTTTCTAATGATAGAAACAACGAAATAAATATGTAATAAAACAATAAAAAACAAAAAGAATCACATTTTCTTAAAAAATAAACAAAATAAATTGACGACGAAAACGTATTGGCGTATTTACGTCGTACGTTCAATTACATCTATTTCTAATTTTTACGCCGTAAATTGTGTTCCGGCCTTTAATTTGTCAACAGATTTAACCCAGTAAACAATTAGTGGCGAACAATTGTGGCGAATTTCTACTAAATAAATAAAATTCCATCAATCTAGGATTTTTTTGAAATAGAGTACATAAAGAGCACTGTTGGACATAAAAATATGGCACCAAAAAAGAGAGTGAACAAAAAGATACGAACACAAAAAGAGAACATGTTCTCTTTAAAAGAGATGTAATGGACAACCTACGTCAATGACAAACCCATGTTAAAGTGGACGGTCCCTTCCATACGTTTTGATCAGAACTGGGACTGGTCCATACACACCAGGGACTAGTCCTGGGAGTTGTTCTAAAGGCACAATTTTAAAACACTTCCAAAAATGTCTTCACAAAGAAGTTAACTATTTTAACTACACAGGAAGTATTTTACTTCATTTTTTTATATTTTAATGCGTAATTTTTTGTTTTCTTTTTTCAAATAGTTTAAAAAAAGAGTAAGAATAAATAAAATGGTACAAATTATTCAAATTTTGCCACAAAAATATTTGAAAATATTCGAGGGAAAACGTTTCAAACAAGCGTTAGAATGCATTAAAAATCATAAAAAAGTATAAAAATTATTTATTTGGGAAAATATCACATTCAAAACACTGAATTCGGATCACACCTTAACAAGTGATGCAAATTCATTGCAACGGTTGTTGAAACGGTGGACATTCGTTCTATGACAAGTTCATATTACATTCATCGCTTCTCCGCCAATTTGTACCACTTCCAGACCCAAAAAAAAAACATTTTCTATTCTTTTTTGGCGACGCTTTTTTGCAGCATTATTAAGATATTGATTTATGAAACAATAGTTTTAATATCAATTACTATTTTTTATTCAACTAAATCATAAGTTAAACCACAGCTTTATTTCATAAATATCAGACTTCTACCACAACCCAAGTAATTCGATTGTGCATGAAAGTCTTTAGTGGAACTTTGTGCGTTGTACGAGTATACTTGTTTAATTTTTATAAAAATGTAAAATCGTAAATAGGTTTTCAAATTCTGGGGGGCCTAAAATTTTTCTGGGGGGGGTCTAAGCCCCCTCTCCAGAGGCCTTCCTACGCTTATGGATGGGGGTATATTAACTTTGTCATTCCGTTTGTAACACATCGAAATATTGCTGTCAGATTTGGCTTACGGAGCCTCTTGAAGGAGCAAAATTAATCCGATCCGGTTGAAATATGGTACATGGTGTTGGTATGTGGTCTCTAACAACCATGCAAAAATTGGCCCATATCAGTCCATAATTATATATAGCCCCCATATAAACCGATCCCCAGATTTGGCCTCCGGAGCCTCATGGATGAGCAAAATTCATCCGATTCGGTTCAAATTTGGTACGCGGTGTTAGTATATGGACATATGCATCGCAGACTGTAGACTTTTTATACACAAACTAAATGATTCAATAAACTGCTTGGAAACACTGGATTATGACAGTGATCATAATGCCATAAAAATTGTCTTTTCGCAAAGTCCAGATTTAGGATCATTCGAATTTATGGAACAAGACAATGTAACATCACTTGATTACAAGAAGACTAATTGGAAGAAGTTTGAACGAACAATACTGGACAATTTAAAAAAAGAGACTCTTATTCCAAATAATATAAACCTCTCCAACAGTGAAATTGAGGAGCATTTAGATAGATTAAGTGATATTATAATTCATGCAATTGGGAATTGCGTCCCAATCCACAAGGATCATAAAAGACTTGACCATCTGTTAAATCCGACTATCAAAAGTCTTCAAAAAGAAAAGAGCAGAATATTAACAATAATAAAGAACCACAACAGATTTCAAAGGATTGTTCCCCCAAACGAACTTAAATATTTAAAAAACCGACTTAAATTGGTTAAAAAACTTTTGCTAGATAACTTTTGCATATCAGTAAACAAACATTTGAAAAACCGTTTATCGAGAATTAATTGCTCAGATCCTACCAAAATATTTTTTGAAGCTAAAAAAATGACTAAGAAAAAAAATTCAGTTAACATAGATTTGTTAAAGACACCAGCAAACGAAGTTTTTTTGTTAAATAATGTTGATATTAATCCTCAATCATTAGAATCTGAACCAGATTCAAATAAATACATCCTTAGGAAGGAGGAAGATATCTGTGACGTTATCGGAGCTTACATGGAATCCATTTATTCTTCAAAGAATATTGATGATTCCAATATCACTCATATTGCAGTTTCAGAATTTTTCAGTTCATTTTCTGAACAAAAAATGAATTATGAAAACGTTCCTACGAGAATTAATTGCTTTAATGATACATTTTTATCCAATAATATAACATCTTCCCATATCCAGAATATGTTCATAACAAGGGACGAAATTACTTATATTTTTTCGAACTTAAAGGGAAAATCATCATCTGGTTTGGATGAAATACCGAACATTATTTTAAAAAATATTCCCAAACCTTTGGTCTTCGAATATCTTACATTATTTAATAATATGATAAACAATGCTTTTTTCCCAAGCAAATGGAAAAGAGCCAAGGTAATAATCTTACCGAAAAAGGATAAAGATTTAACGGATCCGAAAAATCTAAGAGCAATAAGTCTTTTACCAAATATAAGTAAGATATTTGAGATGGCAGTCAACAATCTAATACAGAAAAATTGCCAAAAGCTAAATTTGATATGCGAGAAACAATTTGGCTTCAAACATAGGCACTCTACCATTCATGCTATTAACTTGCTGGTCTCTAATATACAATGGAATTGGAATCAAAAAATGTATACAGGTGCCTGCCTAATTGATTATGAGAAAGCTTTCGATAGCGTATGGATACCAGGGCTCATTAAGAAATTAGTGGATTATAATTTCCCTCTTCACTTAGTAATTCTCATATTTAATATGATTTCCAACAAGGAGTTTGTTGTTTCTATCAAGAGATATACAAGCTCTAGAGTATTTAAAAAGGTCAATGGTTTACAGCAGGGGACCGTAAACGCTCCGATACTATTCAATCTTTATATTCATGATCTCCTTAAAACGATAGATAACATTATAGGGTTTGCCGACGATATAATCATTTTCGAAGTCGGAGATGAAATAGAAGACATAAATAACAAACTGCAAAACTCGTTCAATAAATTAGAGAATTATTCAAATAATTGGAACATGAAAATAAATATTAATAAATGTGAATCTATACTTTTCCGTCCCCCCGTTAATAAATGTAACTGGAATATTAGAAAAAACTGGAGAAAATTCGGAATTGAGTCTAACTTGAGAGACATAAAAATACCTGTAAAAGAAGAAGTAAAATATTTGGGATTAATATTAGACAAATTCTTGTACTTCAATTATCATATTGAATACCAAATAACAAAAGCCAGAAACTCTTTCTTTGCACACAAATCAATATTTTTTTTCTAAACATGTTAATAAAGATGTAAAGTTATTGTTATATAAGTCAATGGTTCGATCTATTTTAAGCTATGGTGCACCAATCTGGTTCAATATTTCTCCCGCTTATATGGAAAGGCTCAGAAAATTTGAGAGAAAATGTTTGAGATCATGTACAAATCTTTTCAGATCAGCCCACACAAACTATACACACTTTGTATCCAATAAAATTCTCTATGATTCAGCGAATGTTAACAGAATAGATAACTTTTTAATTAAAACAATAAGGAACCATATCCTCAAATGTACAAATAATGATACAAATAATTTAATATTGGCTCCGTATTATGCTGATGAATCATATATATGTAATACACTTGAAACGGGATATGTCCCTCCAGAAGCCTTTCTGTATTTAGACAAAATGGGCTACATACAAAACAGTGAAGGTGTTCCACAGTTTTATCATTTATTCAGAAGACCTAATGTAAAATCTTTCGACATTAACCTCAGAAATAGTAACGAACTACGATTTGATACAACAATAACTAAAAAGGATAGAATAGACTTTAGTAAGATACTCAAATTTTGGTGGTATAAACCATAATAAAATTACTTCTTTTTTAATCCTTGACTTCTCTTTACAATGCAAATAAAATAATGTTTTTGTACAGCTTTTCATTATATTGCACACTATATTAAGTAGTTCCAATGTAAACTTTATAACATATAAGTAATTGATAAAAACAAGAATGAATGTAGAAAACATATATGTAATGTACTAGAGAGTTCGATGTCGGACCTGTGTATTTGAAGTACTATATTTACCTACTTTGTTTATTGGTAGTTTATACTTATGAGAAATAATTAAATAAATAAACAAATTGAAAAAAAAAAAGAGAACATTTTAACTAAAAAAGAGTTTACAATAAAAAAATTCTTTATTAAATAATTAATAATTTTATTGATGTTAAAATTAAAATAATAATATTTTCTAATGATAGAAACAACGAAATAAATATGTAATAAAACAATAAAAAACAAAAAGAATCACATTTTCTTAAAAAATAAACAAAATAAATTGACGACGAAAACGTATTGGCGTATTTACGTCGTACGTTCAATTACATCTATTTCTAATTTTTACGCCGTAAATTGTGTTCCGGCCTTTAATTTGTCAACAGATTTAACCCAGTAAACAATTAGTGGCGAACAATTGTGGCGAATTTCTACTAAATAAATAAAATTCCATCAATCTAGGATTTTTTTGAAATAGAGTACATAAAGAGCACTGTTGGACATAAAAATATGGCACCAAAAAAGAGAGTGAACAAAAAGATACGAACACAAAAAGAGAACATGTTCTCTTTAAAAGAGATGTAATGGACAACCTACGTCAATGACAAACCCATGTTAAAGTGGACGGTCCCTTCCATACGTTTTGATCAGAACTGGGACTGGTCCATACACACCAGGGACTAGTCCTGGGAGTTGTTCTAAAGGCACAATTTTAAAACACTTCCAAAAATGTCTTCACAAAGAAGTTAACTATTTTAACTACACAGGAAGTATTTTACTTCATTTTTTTATATTTTAATGCGTAATTTTTTGTTTTCTTTTTTCAAATAGTTTAAAAAAAGAGTAAGAATAAATAAAATGGTACAAATTATTCAAATTTTGCCACAAAAATATTTGAAAATATTCGAGGGAAAACGTTTCAAACAAGCGTTAGAATGCATTAAAAATCATAAAAAAGTATAAAAATTATTTATTTGGGAAAATATCACATTCAAAACACTGAATTCGGATCACACCTTAACAAGTGATGCAAATTCATTGCAACGGTTGTTGAAACGGTGGACATTCGTTCTATGACAAGTTCATATTACATTCATCGCTTCTCCGCCAATTTGTACCACTTCCAGACCCAAAAAAAAAACATTTTCTATTCTTTTTTGGCGACGCTTTTTTGCAGCATTATTAAGATATTGATTTATGAAACAATAGTTTTAATATCAATTACTATTTTTTATTCAACTAAATCATAAGTTAAACCACAGCTTTATTTCATAAATATCAGACTTCTACCACAACCCAAGTAATTCGATTGTGCATGAAAGTCTTTAGTGGAACTTTGTGCGTTGTACGAGTATACTTGTTTAATTTTTATAAAAATGTAAAATCGTAAATAGGTTTTCAAATTCTGGGGGGCCTAAAATTTTTCTGGGGGGGGTCTAAGCCCCCTCTCCAGAGGCCTTCCTACGCTTATGGATGGGGGTATATTAACTTTGTCATTCCGTTTGTAACACATCGAAATATTGCTGTCAGATTTGGCTTACGGAGCCTCTTGAAGGAGCAAAATTAATCCGATCCGGTTGAAATATGGTACATGGTGTTGGTATGTGGTCTCTAACAACCATGCAAAAATTGGCCCATATCAGTCCATAATTATATATAGCCCCAATATAAACCGATTCCCAGATTTGGCTTGCGGAGCCTCTAAGGGAAGCAAATTTCATCCGATCCGGCTGAAATTTGGTACGTGGTTTAAGTATATAGTCTCTAAAAACTACTAAAAAATTGGTCTACATCGGTCCATTATTATGTATAGCACCCATATAAACCTATCCCCCGATTTGGCTTGCGTAGCCTCTAAGCGAAGCAAATTTCATCCGATCCGGCTGAAACTTGGTACATGGTGCTAGTATATGGTCTCTAACAACCATGCAAAAATTGGTCCACATCGGTCCATTATTATATATAGCCCCCATATAAACCGATCCCCAAATTTGACCCCCGGAGCCTCATGGATGAGCAAAATTCATCCGATTCGGTTGAAATTTGGTACGTGGTGTCAGTATATGGTCTCCAACAACCATGCAGGAATTGATCCATATCGGTCAATAATTATATGTAGCCCCCATATAAACCGATCCCCAGATTTGGCCTCCGCAGCCCCTTGGAAGAGCAAAATTCACCCGATCCGGTTGGTGTTAGTATGTAGTCTCTAACAACCATGCCAAAATTGGTCCATAGCGGTCTTAATTATATATAGCCCCCATTTAAACCGATCCCCAGATTTGACCTCCGGAGCTCTTGGAGGAGCAAAACTCATCCGATCTGGTTGAAATTTTGTACGTGATGAAACTTGGTACATTGCGCTAGTATATGGCCGCTAACAACCATGGCAAAATTGGTCCATATCGGTCTATAGTTATATATAGCCGATCCCCAAAAATAATCTACCAACATTTTATTACTATACAACATTTTGTCAAAATTTTATTGCTATAGAAAATTTTGTCAGGATTTTATTGCTATACAAATTTTTGTCAAAATTTTATTTCTATAACATTGAAAATTTTGTCAAAATGTTATTGCTATGGAAAATTTTGTCATAATTTTATATCTATAGAAAATTTTTGTCAAAATTTTATTTCTATAGAAAAATTTGTCAAAATATTGTTTCTATTGAAAAATTTGTCAAACTGAATTATATACGTATTTAATCGGCCTTTTTTGTTTTTTTTTTTTTTGATAAGAGAGAAGTTCACCAATGTGGTATTACAGTGGACTGAATAGTCTAAGTGAGCCTGATACATCGGGTTGCCACCTAACCTAACCATATATGTACTTGTTTTACATTTACTTCTCAAGTGACAACTGATGATTCGAAAGACAGTGATGTGATTTTTTTCATAGCGATGAGATAGAATGAAATAGTACAAGATCTGACAGATAAATGTACATTTAACATAAAAAGTATTAAAATCCAAAACCAAAAATATTTTTGAAAGCGGTTTAATTTCAAATCGTTTCCTTTTCTAAGAAATGGAGGAAAATAAAACATATGCCTTGAGTAATTGAAACTCGGGGATTTTTTAAAGGTAAGGGACACTTCCTGGAGACGAAATTCCGGGACAATCTAGGCGAATCCCGGCCATCTGGCAAGCCTATATGCAATGTGTTCAATCCCAGTTTCGACCAAACACCAAAACGTTTTTCAGTGGTAGATTATCACCTCTCAGTAATTCTGCTGACATTTCTGAGTGTTTCAAAGTTTCACTAAGTGGTAGTGATAGTGATAAATAAACTGTTTCTCAAAATTAGCTCAGCAAGTTTGTACAGCAAAATTTTTAATTTTTTATTGAAATATGGCTCATTCACTCAGCTTTGGATCACAAAAAGCAAATCTCTTTTATATAGATTCTTATGATTAAATATTAAAACTTAAAACTTAAAATTTGATTTTTATATAAGCGTCTAATAAACTTCCAGCATTAAACAATGAGAGGTTTCATTCCTTCCATAGAATGGATTCAACATTGTTGCATTGTTATAATCAATCTGATATTGTGGCATAAAGTAAACCCTATCACAAAAATGTCCTTCTCCACAACGTTCGCAATCGTCCAGACCATTGATACATCTATCGATCATCATATTTGCTTCTGCATTTGCAGTTATCGTACGATTCTGTACTGTAAACGTACAGTCCAAAGCCGTTTTCATATTAGCTCTCGATGTACAGAGAGCTGAATCCATTTGAATATGGAATGTTTTCATCATATTTCTTGTATGAACATTGGCGGCGCTTACCTATTGGAAGAAGATAGAGATTTTAGTTTTTTTTTTAACTCGCTAAAAGGAGGTTGAAGAATACAAATATAGTCAAAAAATTCGGAATTGCATGTTCTTGAAAAAAATCAATTATAATTTCGTTACTCTAAAAGTTCGCTCTGAAAGAAAGTAGTTTTTCTTTTTTTTTGTGTACTCACCACTTTTGCCAAACACTCAATGTAATTGTTATCCAAGATAGGAAACCGGGTAGTGCAACTCTTAAAATCCCTCTCCACATTGGTAGTATAATAGGTGTTTAGATTATTTTTCGTCCCTGTGGCAGAATTAACCAAATTATTTATTTGATTATAGGCTGTCGTATAGCAAGCTTGGAAAGCTGTCTTTGTAGCAGCTACCATTGGTATCTTTGCACGATATTTGGCTACACAATCCTTACTGACATCACTCAATACCTCAAAGGGATTTAGATGTTCATTAGTTTTTATGATATCTCCAATCATCATATCCGCTAATATATTGATAGTAGTCAAACGTTCAGTATATTGTTTTTTAAAGGAATCAATCTCCTTATCACATTCCAAAACATAATTTGCAAATTGTCTCCTATTTAAATCCAAGTAGTTGTCCGTTCGCAAAGCTGAATAGTTATAGGTGAGGTAATTTTTCATAAATGTTGTAGTCGAATTGGTCTAAATAAATAAACACCATAATAATTTTTGAATTTTCTTTGTAATATTTAATTATACGATCTACTATGTGAGTATACAAAAAAAGTAAAATGTTTTATGGCAAAAATTAAATATTAGACACGCAGCTAGTAAATAAATATCCGCGTTTATAAAATTGTTGAAATATACTTGGAATAAAGAAAACATAATTTATCCTGGAACATTTATTAATTTTTTTTTTAATCATTGTTGTTGTGCCTGTTGTTGTTTTTTTATTTCAGCTAAAAACCATGCATTAACTAAACTACAGGCGTAGCTTAACCAACAGAGGAAAAGAATGTTTGTCAAATTTATTTGGGCAAAGCCCTATAGACTGCAAGATGGTTGGATGGACGCACGTTTGGGAATTACCACATTCCTCATCAGCATCGTCCACTTGCAGCAAAAGTATCAACCAATTATCAGAATAAATTCAGGCAGTTCACTAAACCCAAGAATAAACCACACTTGAACCTTCTGAAAAAAGGTTTTACATCATAGCCGGCTTATGCCGAAATAAATTCGTACAAACATATCTTTTTTTAAGTAAAAAAACTTTTTCATTCCGTTTGTTACACATCGAAATATTGATCTCAGATCCCGATTTAGCGATATCCGACTGCCTGCCAGGCTGGCCGCCCGTCTGTTGAAATGAAGCTTACTTCCTGCCGAAACAAGCTATTGACTTGAAAAGGCCGGACGGTATTGCAAATGGAACATATGGGAATACTTTTCTCATATAAAACTACCCCCTGATATTGCTTCGGGATAGACTTGGGAGAGCAATTTTCATCCGATCCATCTGAAATTTGAAGCGATTTCCACACCCAGAGAAATGATTGGTTGGAATTCGATTACGACAGCAGTTTGATAGTGGAGACCCACAATTTTTAATTGTGTGGAATAATTGTTTGTTATTTCTCTTGTTTGATAGTTTATATAATCAATATAACGGTGGTGTGACCAAAAGTTGGTACACACGACCAAATATTGGTCGTTATTTATACATTGAAGTAACTAACCATTTCAATTTATTCCACCCTGTTGTGATAACTGATTTGTTTTGTAAATGTGTCACCAAACCCAACTGAAAGTCCGCCTAGCCAATAAGTTGGTTGTGTTAACAAATTTTATAGTTATAAAGGAATTTGTTACTATGGATTAAATAAATATGACAACAAATAAGTTGTTGTTTGATTTCATCAATTATAAACTCTAAATTCTCAAAATTTCAATTCAATTCAAATTTTTCATGTCGAGTACCCAATATTAGAGAAAATTCTGGCCATAAAGACTTGCTGTGAATTAGGTATATATTCATTTTAATTCGGTAGCTGCATTCTTAATTGGTGAGTAACATAATCATCAAATGAAATTAATACCACTCACTCACTTACGTTCTTCCCTACTAGAGATATTTTAACAAATGTGACGATTTCCGAGGATGGGAATGGTAAATATATAGATTGGCTACCTCGCCATCGAACTTAAAATCGATCAGAACTGAAGAAAGAATTAGGTGCAAAGACATAACAACACGTCAAGGTCCATGCGTGAGTCACGATCGGGTAATTGTGAGTGGAGCATCAGCAGCATCTGCATCATTTCCATTCAGTTTTTAATTATTAATTAATAATTTAATTAAATACAGACTAAAATTAATTCACCAAATGGTTTCTTTAATTTCTCAAGCATTGGTTGTCCGAAAATAATAAATAGTTGTTTCAACAAACGAATAAAATCTTATTGGTTGGGATTACCAATTAGACTTATAATGTGCCCAAATTTTAGTTATGGAAACAATTTGAGATACTGTTGTGCAAGACAACAGTTGGTTGCTTTGACAAATTTTGTCAGTTATATTCTGGTAGTAGATGGGACCGAATAATTTGGTTGGCAAAAGAATTGGTTGGCACAACAAATTTGTTTTCTGTGTGGCAGCTTAGGGTTCCTGGGCCTCTTGGGGTAGCAAATTTCGTCTGATCGAAATGCGTCTTCTATGCTATGCAAAATTCGCATTCGTATTTTAAGGACATGAAATCTTAGGCCTCGCGACAATAATTTTTGTACCACTCTCAAAAAGATGGCAAATATTGGTCTGAGATCCCATAAGGGGTATATAACTGTAATATCATAAATAACTATTGGAAAATTATGTTTAGTGGATGTTTGTCAATGGAACTCTTTTATTATAACATTGATTCGACAATTTCAAAAGAACAATGCTAATATGTAGATTCATCAAAAAAAAAAACAAGTATATAAAAATAAAAAATAAAATTTTGGTAGATTATTTTTGGCTCGTGTGGCAACCATGATTATGAACCGAATAAAATTTTAACAAAATTTTCTATAGAAATAAAATGTTGACAAAATTTTCTATAGAAATAAAATTTTTACAAAATTTTCTATAGAAATAAATTTTTTAAAAAATTTTCTATAGAACCGATATGGACCAATTTTTGTGTGATTGGAGATCAGCTATATATAACTATAGACCGATATGGACCAATTTTGGTATGGTTGTTAGCGGCCATATACTAACACTACGTTCCAAATTTGAACCGAATCGGATGAATTTTCCTCCTCCAAGAGGCTCCAGAGGTCAAAACTGGAGAACGTTTTATATGGGGGCTATATATAATTATGGACAGATATGGACCAATTCTGGCACGGTTGTTACTAACACCATGCTCCAAATTAAAACCGCAAGCCAAATCTGGGGATCGGTTTATATGGGGGCTATACATAATTATGGACCGATGTGGACAAATTTTTGCATGGTTGTTAGAGACCATATACCAACATCATGTACCAAGTTTCAGCCGTATCGGATGAAATTTGCTTCTCTTTGAGGCTTCGCAAGCCAAATCTGGGGATCGGTTTATATGGAGGCTATATATAATTATGGACTGATGTGGACCAATTTTTGCATGCTAGATTTCAGCTAGATCGGATGAAATATGCCTCTTTTAGAGGCTCCACAAGCCAAATCTGAGGGTCCCTTTATATGGGGGCTATACGTAAAAGTGGACCGATATGGCCCATTTGCAATACCATACGACCTACATCAAAAACAACTACTTGTGCCAAGTTTCAAGTCGATAGTTTGTTTCGTTCGGAAGTTAGCGTGATTTCAACAGACGGACGGACGGACATGCTTAGATCGACTCAGAATTTCACCATGACCCAGAATATATATACTTTATGGGGTCTTAGAGCAATATTTGGGGTAACATTGATATAGGTGCTTTGTCTCAATATGACTATAGCTCATAGTCAGTGTTGCCAGGGAAAATGTTCGGTTTACCCTACAAGGAAAAAAAATTCCCTGCTTTCCCATACATTCCCAAACAATTTTCCCTACAATATTTTCGTTAAATTTAAACAATTTTTGCAAAACAAAAATGGTTCTAAGTACTTTGTTATCTTAAAACATGAAACTGCAACGTATATAACCCAGAAAATAAATTTGTATTACCACCACGGTTGCCACAGTTGGTAGAATTCTACCAAAAATAGTATTTTTTTTTTGTTAAATTTCTATAGAAATAAAATTTTGGAAAAAGTTTCTATAAACAGATTTTTTGAGAAATTTTTCTATGGAAATTTTGATAATAAATAATATAGAAATAAACTTTTGAGAAAAAATTCCACAGAAATAAAATTTTGAGAAAAATTTTTATAGAAATAATATTTTGAAAAAAAATTTCGATAGAAATACAATTTTGACAACATTTTCTATAGAAATAAAATGTTGAAAAATTTTCTACAGGAATAAAGTTTTGAAAAAATTTTGTATAAAAATATTTGTTTGGTAGATTTGTGGTAATCTTCAAATTTTGTTAGGTTTTTTTTTTTTTTTGGCACGAGTGATAACTGTTGTTAACACACATTATTGAAGATCAAAGCCGGCAAGGCTTTCCTCCTTTAGATCAACCAAAATTTAAAAATTATTACAAATTGTGTTGAGTGAAAATGTCCCAACATTGTGGCCCTACGTTCTACAAGACAATAAATATTAAAAAAAACTACATATAGGGAATTTCCCCTACTTCTAGCAACACTGGCTGTGTTTGATGTTGCACCTACGGGGTTAGTATGCCACTAATATTGAGTCCATTATTAAAAAGGGAAAATCGCTCAATTAGTGTGAGGGATAAATCCAAATTCGTATGTAAAAGCTACAAGTACGTATAAATACGATCGGCTGGTACATCAAAATTTGAAATTTGAGTAACATTGGTTAATAAATAAAAGCATTATGGCAAAATTTGGGCAAATCGAGCGATGCATATATATGGCAGCTATAGGAAAATCTGAACCAATTTGCATAATATTTTGCGTTTGGTTTGATTAATACACCAAAGGCTACCTTGAGCAAAATTTGAGTAAGATCAGTTAAGAAATGAGGCCTCTATGGTCAAACATAAGGTTGTTAGGGGCAAATTTTTCAAAATCGGGCGATACATATATTGAAGCTATATCTACATCTGAACCGATTTCGAAGAAATTTTGCAAATACCATTAGTACTATAGAGGACTGGATCTAGCCAACTTTGAGTAAGTTCGGTTAATAAATAAGGTTTCTATGACCACTTTTGGGAAAATCGGGCTATACATATATATGGGAGCTATATCTCAATCTGAACCGATTTCGATGAAATTTTTCACATACAGTTTGTGCTATAGAAGATTACATTTGGCCAACTTTGAGTACTATCGGTTGATAAATAAGGGTTTTATAGCCAAATTTAGAAAAATCGGGCGGTACATGTATATATGGAAGCTATAGCTAAATCCGACCCGTTTTCGATGATTTTTTTGCACATATAGTTAATGCTATAGAAGATTACATTTAACCAACTTTGAGTAAGATTGGTTGATAAATAAGGGTTTTGCGGCCAAATTTGGGAAAATCGGGCGATACATATATATGAGAGCAATATCTAAATCTGAACCGATTTGGATGAAATTTTGCAGACTTGAAGGGCGATGAAAAAGATTATTTTTTGCAAAATTTGGTGACGATCCGTTTGTAAAACAGCGCAACGTAACCCCATTTGTCGAACTTAATTTAATTAATTTCTTCGGCACTTTCAACTAATATTTTATCCATTTGGATCCATTTGAAATTTAATTGATTTTTTTTAGAAAAAACACAAATAATTTGTTAATTGAGGCAATCAATAATTTATTGTACTATTATGATTTTCAAACATTTTCTTAATTGATTGATTGATTATTTTTCTAATTAATTGTATCAATTAATTTTTAATTGATTGCGTTTTCAACTTAAATCAACTTTTTAATTAGAAAAATTTTGGTGATATTTTTTTCTGTATATGCCAAATATGCTACAATTTACAACGGACACTCTGATTGACATTGAGAATTAGTACTACTTAGTTATTTTTTAATTGATTGCAGGATAATTTTGAGCTGAATTCACAAATAGTGAACTAGCTACTACGATTATACAATTATATTGGGCTGGCAGAAAGATTTTTTTTTTACAAAAATTCATAGTTCTTTTCTAGTTTTATTTATTGATTTATTTATTTTTCAATTTACCAAAGCCTGAGTTTTTATTATCACAGCAAAGCTTAATACAAAGAATGTTTTAAAGCACATTGTCGATTATTATTTATTTTTAATCTTTGCACAGTTCAAATATTCAAGAATAACTAACATGCTAAAGGAAAAGGCTTGGAATTTATATTTCCAAATTAAAATATAAAGGGTACACGGAACATATTGGTAATTACGGTTTTTAAAACCCCTACATCACCAAATAACTAAAATTACTCTGAAAGAAGTTTGAAATACAACAAACCCTAATAAAGAACTGCATTAAAAATTAGTAAATCTTTAGATAAATTAATTTTATACATCTTATTATACCCTTCACCACTACTGTGGTACAGGGTATAATAAGTTTGTGCATTTGTATGTAACGCCAAGAAAGAAAAGTCTGAGACCCATCGTTTATTATACCGATCGTCTTAGAATTAAATTCTGAGTCGATTTAGCGATGTCCGTCTGTCTGTCTGTTCATGTATTTTTGTGCGCAAAGTACAGGTCGCAGTTTAAGTCCGATCGTCCTCAAATTTGGCATAGGGTCGTTTTTTGGAACAAAGATAATCGCTATTGATCGGTTCAGGTTTAGATATAGCTATCGTATATATTTATCCCCGATCTGGTCATAATTGACGTGTTTATCAACCGATGTTCTTAAAATTCCGTACATCCGAATATTTTATAAGTCTCGAAAAACTTGCAAAATATCAGCCAAATCGGTTCAGATTTAGATATAGCTTTCGTCCGATTTAGACTCATATGGCAACAGAGGCCAAAGTTTACTACCGATTTTCGTGAAACTTTGCACAGTAAGTATATTTGATAATTTACCAATGCTTGGTAAATTTCATTGAAATCGGTTCAGATTTAGATATAGCTCCCATATATATCTTTCGTCCTATTTGCACTTATATAAGCCAGATCTTTTCCCTGACTTGCTTCAAATTTTGCCCGAAAGGTACGTTTAACGTTGTCGTTAGGTGTGCCAAATTTGGTTAAAATCGGTTCAGATTTAGATATAGCTCCCATATACATCTTTCGTCCAGTTTGGGCTTATATGGCCACAAAAGCCAGAGTTTTGCCCTGACTTGCTTCAAATTTTGCACATGGAGTACACTGAAAAAAGTTTACTTGGATTCAAAGATTTTGACCTTCCCTTAAGGATGTTGGTATTCTTATTCATCGAGTTTTTATTTTCTTTTTGCGATATATTAATAAAGGCATTTATGTACAAACAAATTCCAATTTCAAAATCCAAATTATGCCAGGTACTTCAAAGTAAAAATAGTTTTCTTAATGCTGAAAAACTTTAAACCAAAGATGCAAATCCTTAAAATAAGTCTTAGCCTATATTTGAAGCGTTTTTATTTTAAATTTAAAAATTCAATATGTCAGTTGAGTTAAAGGCGATTTCTTTAAATTAAAAATGTTTTCTTTATTCTAAGGAAAATTTGTCTTACTTCAAAGATCTACAACTTCAGCAGACAGACGCACAATTTCAAGATTTGTGTCCTAAATTTAATGAAAAAAATTTTTGAAGCAAGGATTATAAACTTTCTTTTAATTAAAATATCATTATTTTAAAGAATTTTGTCCTTAGCATTGCGTAAATTTTGAGTCCTAAAATTTAAGTTGCATAATCTTCCATATTAGGTCAATATTTTTTCAGTGTACGTTTAATAGTATCGGTAAATGTGCCAAATTTGGTTGAAATCGGTTCAGATTTAGATTTAGCTCCCATATATATCTTTCGCCCGATTTACACCCATATGACCACGGGGGCCAAAGTTATACTCCCATTTACGTGAAAGTGATTGCAGAATTATTATTCCAACTATGCATGTCAAATTTAGTCAAAATCGGTTCAGATTATATAGATTTGGGGAAATATGGTAGACTGTTTCATATTTTAGACCCATTTTCAATGGGATTTTCCTCCAATTGACTGGATAGAGAATATATTTAATATGATATTTAAGTGTGTCAAGTTTGATCAAATTGGGTTCAGATATAGATAAAGCCTCCATATATTCGTTTTTGCTGTTTATACAAATAAGGCCAAAATTCCCAAACTTTAAGATGAGTACTATGTTCGGTTTTTTCACCAAAACACTAAATTAAAAGTACAAATATATTTATGAAGACAATTATATTTTGATCGAGTCTTGCCAAATAATGGATGGAAAAGGTCCAAGGAATTGATTGCAAATAATTTTATATTTCTAAATAAGTTAATTAAAAAAAGTAACCGTGAAAACAAACTACACGCATGAAAAAGACTGTTTTTCATATGTTTGGCTATGAACATTATATGTTTGGAACACAAATTTTTAAACACAATATTTTTGAGTGCAAGCATATAATGTTCATAAACTAGCATAACATGTTTGGGACATATATGTTAATATGTTAGAACATATTATGTTTGGGACATAAAATGTTTGTAAATATAATATGCTTGGATGCAAACATATATTAATTTAGAAATAGCCTATAAACATATATGTGTTTAGTAGCTTGGAGCACTATTTAACAGGGAGCGATATTGAATTAAGTTGGTGGTTGTTGCTTGTTATTACAAAATTAACATTTTATTTTCCCTTGGGCAATTGATTAGCTACTTCTTTGATCCTTACAAACTGTGTGGTCCGCTGTTCGAATCCCCGTCCGGCAAAAGGTAAAATTAAAATAAAAAAAATCATAAAATCATAATCATGAATAATTTCTTCTACAATGTTTGTATTACAGAAAAAGGTGCTAAGAACTAAAAAAATCTCGTGGAAGTGAGAAAGATGTGAGGGAATATACAATTAGGCAGAAACAAAATTTTGAGCATTCAGGTCGAAAACCTATGTTGTTAGCACCTATATTACCTGTTTATTTTCATAATTCATTATGATTGTAAATATATAAATAAATAAATAAAATTTTGAGCACAATATTGTTTGGGAGAATTTTTTTAAGCATATAATATTTTTGGGTGCAAAATGCTTCCAAACATATTATATGGTCACATAGAAACATATTGATTTTTTGGAAGACAACATTATTGAATTTGGATGCAAAAATACAAAATGTTTGGAACTTAGACTACCCAAACATATATTGTTTAGACCAATATGCTTTCAAACATATTATATATTGGAAGAGATCAAACATATAAATGTTTGGGCAATACCCAAAAATGTATATGCTTGAAGCAAAATATGTTTGGGAGTATATGTTACAGAAGCGATTTTTTGTGAGGGTGTAGTTTTCAGCTTGAAAACTGAACATAATACTCAGCTTTACACAAAATTCTGTGATGATTTCCCCATATCTTAGTCATATCCTACACAGTGTAATGCCAGAATTTCCACAGAACGGTTGAGTTTTAAATAAGGCTCCAAGTCGCCCGACTTGACCAAATAATATATCACAACCCACACTTGATCACATTTCTTGGCGATATCTAACCAATATCCTAGTAAAATCGCCACTGATGAGTAGAAAAAATGGTAAATATTACTAAAATTGTAATATATCTCGAATACATATGTATCGCTCTTTTGTACAATTGCTTTAAAATTTCTCTCGCTTCATATCTCCCATATTTTTTTAATAACATTGTGTCCCAGGGCGTTAGTCGATTTAAATTTTAATTCTAGAGTTTTTGTAGAAGTACAAAAAATTGTCTCCATTAATAGTATTTGTATGTGGAAATGCAAACCTGTATATAGCTCCCAGCAAATTTGAAAATAGTTGAGATGGTAACACAAATGTTTGTATATATAGTGGTGAAGGGTATAATATAGTCGGCTCCGCCAGACTTTAGAGTTTACGTACTTGTTTATAATACAAAAATTTCTAAATTAATATTAAGAAAATTAAGTATAGTATAGGATACAACAAAAAAAGTATATAACCCCTGCTGATTTTATGCTCATATCACCAAATCTCATTTAACCACAAACTCGGTGTTCGAAAGCAATTCTCTTCTATAAGGGGTTCCCGGAGCGAATATTGTGACTTCGAGGAATGAAATTCCTTAAATTCTATCGTCCATAAATTCATACTGAATTATGCTATATGTGAAAATTGATAACAAATAAGCTGCAACTAAACTTCCAAATAAATTTGTAAATTTGAAATACTCTCACTTATGCAGCCACTACCATAGAGTGGGTTATAAAAAAAATAATTCATGTCAACAAGGACTATACAAAGATCTTCAGAAACTTGAATTTGGTTGAAATATTTCTAAGCCGCTCGTCTGACTGCACGCACAGAAAAACCATGTTTGGACATTGTTGCCGCATCCATTTAATGCTTATCTAGAGCATGTAATTGCCGCGAAAACCATGTATTTTGTCATTGTAAAAATAGTTTTCGAGCGGAGAAAGATATATGTTGGCAATAAGCATTTGAATGGTTCTCAAATACCGCAAACATGTTCTATCATTTAAATTATAGAATTTGAGACCATTAAATGGTCGGGAAAATCATGTGCCTGACCATTCAATTTTTTTTTTTTACTTTTTTACAGGGAAAAAAGTATTTTTATAGGTTAAGTATAGACATGTCTATAACCATTACATGGCCATAAAGACCATTTACATTTTTTTCGTGACCATTTCAATTTTTAAGTTTTTTGCAGCGAAAAGAATTTTATAAAAACATTGAGCAGGTTCACACGATTTTCATTTTGCGCGTCAGTCGTGTGTTGTTGTATTGTATAATTGTCCTCATCTAAAATGTTATTATATTGATAAAAATAATTTTGTTTGAATGAAAAGACAATGGTCACGATTTAAAATGTTATGGTATTCATTAAAAATGTGTTTCTCCTAGTTAAAAGAACATGGTCACAACCTAAAATGTTTTGATCTTTATGAAAAAACTTTTTTCATCGTCGAAAAAAAGGACGCCACTTGAGAAAAGAATAAACAAAATTAACTTTGTTTGTTTTTATTTATTTATAAACTAATTCATTGTTTATTTGTATTTATATTGCCTTTCAAGCAAACATCATATATTTTTACACACTCTATTTTATTTCAATTTCAACAATAAGTAATTATTCCATATTTACATCGTGCCCATCAAATGTACAAACGCAGACATCATGTAACTCCAAATAAAAATAAATGATACCATATAGCAAAATGCAGAACAAACAAGTAAGGAAAGTCTAAAGTCGGGCGGGGCCGACTATATTATACCCTACGCCACTTTGTAGATCTAAATTTTCGATACCATATAACATCCGTCAAATGTGTTGGGGGCTATATATAAAGGTTTGTCCCAAATACATATATTTAAATATCACTCGATTTGGACAGAATTTGATAGACTTTTACAAAATCTATAGACTCAAAATTTAAATTGGCTAATGCACTACACGGATGAAAAAGACTGTTTTTCATATGTTTGGCTATAAACATTATATGTTTGGAACACAAATTTTTAAACACAATATTTTTGAGTGCAAGCATATAATGTTCATAAACTAGCATAACATGTTTGGGACATATATGTTAATATGTTAGAACATATTATGTTTGGGACATAAAATGTTTGTAAATATAATATGCTTGGATGCAAACATATATTAATTTAGAAATAGCCTATAAACATATATGTGTTTAGTAGCTTGGAGCGCTATTTAACAGGGAGCGATATTGAATTAAGTTGGTGGTTGTTGCTTGTTATTACAAAATTAACATTTTATTTTTCCTTGGGCAATTGATCAGCTACTTCTTTGATCCTTACAAACTGTGTGGTCCGCTGTTCGAATCCCCTTCCGGCAAAAGGTAAAATTAAAATAAAAAAAAAAATTAATAATTTCTTCTACAATGTTTGTGTTACAGAAAAAGGTGCTAAGAACTAAAAAATGTCGTGGAAGTTAGAAAGATGTGGGGGAATATACAATTAGGCAGAAACAAAATTTTGAGCATTCAGGTCGAAATCCTATGTTGTTAGCACCTATATTACCTGTTTATTTTCATAATTCATTATGATTGTAAATATATAAATAAATAAATAAAATTTTGAGCACAATATTGTTTGGGAGAATTTTTTTAAGCATATAATATTTTTGGGTGCAAAATGCTTCCAAACATATTATATGTTCACAAAATAACATACTGTTTTTTGGAAGACAACATTATTGAATTTGGATGCAAAAATACAAAATGTTTGGAACTTAGACTACCCAAACATATATTGTTTAGACCAATATGCTTTCAAACATATTATATATTGGAAGAGATCAAACATATAAATGTTTGGGCAATACCCAAAAATGTATATGCTTGAAGCAAAATATGTTTGGGAGTATATGTTACAGAAGCGATTTCTTATGAGGGTGTAGGGTGGAACATAATTTTAGTAAAAAAATATGGGAAGCATTTAAATCTGAAGCATTTTTAAGGAAACTTCGCAAAAGTTTATTTATGATTTATCACTCGATATATATGTATTAGAAGTTTAGGAAAATGAGAGTCATTTTTATAACTTTTCGACTAAGCAGTGGCGATTTAACAAGGAAAATGTTGGTATTTTGACCATTTTTGTCGAAATCAGAAAAACATATATATGGAAGCTATATCTAAATCTGAACCGATTTCAATCAAATTTGGCACACATGACACATATACTACCAATTGTACTCCTTGTGCAAAATTTCAAGCTAATCGGGATAAAACTCTGGCTTCTAGGTCTATATAAGTGCATATCGGGCGAAAGATATATATGGGAGCTATATATAAATCTGAATCGATTTCAACCAAATTTGGCACGCATACCTACAATGCTAAATCTACTCCCTGTGCAAAATTTCAACCAAAGTGGGCCAAAACTCTGGCTTTTAGGACTATATTAGTCCATATCGGGCGAAAGATATATATGGGAGCTATACCTAAATCTGAACCGATTTCAATCAAATTTTGCACAGTTGACTATACGACTAAGTGTTATGTTTGTACAAAATTTCAAGCAAATCGGTATAAAACTCTGGCTGCTGGGTCCATATTAGTGCATATCGGGCGAAAGATATATATGGAAGCTATATCTAAATCTGAAATCAATAGGGTTCTATTCTGACCCAAATTAGGAACATGTGCCAAATTTGAAGGCGATTGGACTTAAATTGCGACCTAGACTTTGATCACAAAAATGTGTTCACAGACAGACGGACGGACAGACGGACAGACGGAAATGGTTATATCGACTCAGGGACCCACCCTGAGCATTATTGCCAAAGACACCATGTGTCTACCTCGTCTCCTTCTGGGTGTTACAAACATATGCACTAACTTATAATACCCTGTTCCACAGTGTGGCGCAGGGTATAAAAACAGGTACATTTTTATACCCTCCATCATAGGATGGGGGTATATTAACTTTGTCATTCCGTTTGTAACACATCGAAATATTGCTCTAAGACCCCATAAAGTATATATATTCTGGGTCGTGGTGAAATTCTGAGTCGATCTACGCATGTCCGTCCGTCCGTCCGTCCGTCCGTCTCTTGAAATCACGCTAACTTCCGAACGAAACAAGCTATCGACTTGAAACTTGGCACAAGTAGTTGTTATCAATGTAGGTCGGATGGTATTGAAAATGGGCCATATCGGTCCACTTTTACGTATAGCCCCCATACAAAGGGACCCTCAGATTTAGCTTGTGGAGCCTCTAACAGAAGCATATTTCATCCGATCCGGCTGAAATTTGCTACATGGTGTTGGTATATGGTCTCTTACAACCATGCAAAAATTGGTCCACATCGGTCCATAATTATATATAGCCCCCATATAAACCGATGCCCCGATTTGGCTTGCGGAGCCAAAACGAGAAGCAAATTTCATCCGATCCGGCTGAAATTTGGTACATGATGTTGGTATATGGTCTCTAACAACCATGGACAAATTGGTCCATATCGGTCCCTAATTATATATAGCCCCCATATAAACCGATCCCCAGATTTGGCTTGTGGAGCCTCTAAGAGAAGCATATTTCATCCGATCCGGCTGAAATTTGGTACATGGTGTTGGTTTATGGTCTCTAACAATCATGCAAAAATTGGTCCACATCGGTCCATAATTATATATAGCCCCCATATAAACCGATCCCCAGATTTGGCTTGCGGAGCCTCAAAGAGAAGTAAATTTCATTCGATCCGGCTGAAATTTGGTACATGATGTTGGTATATGGTCTCTAACAACCATGCAAAAATTGGTCCACATCGGTCCATATTTATATATAGCCCCCATATAAACCGATCCCCAGATTTGGCTTGCGGAGCCTCAAAGAGAAGTAAATTTCATCCGATCCGGCTGAAATTTGGTACATGATGTTGGTATATGGTCTCTAACAACCATGCAAAAATTGGTCCACATCGGTCCATATTTATATATAGACCCCATATAAACCAATCTCCAGATTTGGCTTGCGAAGCCTCAAAGAGGAGCAAATTGCATCCGATCCGGCTGAAATTTGGTACATGGTATTGGTATATGGTCTCTAACAACCGTGCAAAAATTGGTCCACATCGGTCCATAATTATATATGGCGCCCATATAAACCGATCCCCAGAAAGAGAAGCAAATTTCATCCGATCCGCCTGAAATTTGGTACATGATATTGGTATATGGTCTCTAACAACCATGCAAAAATTGGTCCACATCCGTTCATAATTATATATAGCCCCCATATAAACCGATCCCCAGATTTGGCTTGCGGAGCCTCAAAGAGAAGTAAATTTCATTCGATCCGGCTGAAATTTGGTACATGATGTTGGTATATGGTCTCTAACAACCATGCAAAAATTGGTCCACATCGGTCCATATTTATATATAGACCCCATATAAACCAATCTCCAGATTTGGCTTGCGAAGCCTCAAAGAGGAGCAAATTGCATCCGATCCGGCTGAAATTTGGTACATGGTATTGGTATATGGTCTCTAACAACCGTGCAAAAATTGGTCCACATCGGTCCATAATTATATATGGCGCCCATATAAACCGATCCCCAGAAAGAGAAGCAAATTTCATCCGATCCGCCTGAAATTTGGTACATGATATTGGTATATGGTCTCTAACAACCATGCAAAAATTGGTCCACATCCGTTCATAATTATATATAGCCCCCATATAAACCGATCCCCAGATTTGGCTTGCGAAGTCTCCAAGAGAAGCAAATTTCATTCATTTATTTCTATAGAAAATTTTGTCAAATTTTTATTTCTATAGAAAATTTTGACAAAATTTTATTTCTATAGAAAATTTTGTTAAAATTTTATTTCTGTAGAAAATTTTGTCAACATTTTATGTCTACTTTGTCAAACTGAATTATATACGTATTGGATCGATCGGTTTTGATTTAATATATACCACGTATGGACTTACATACAATTTAGAAGATGGTGTTAGGAGGTTTTAAGATACCTTGCCATCGGCAAGCGTTACCGCAACTTAAGTAATTCGATTGTGGATGGCAGTGTTTAGATGAAGTTTCTACGCTATCCATGATGGAGGGTACATAAGCTTCGGCCTGGCCGAACTTACGGCCGTATATACTTGTTTCAATTACACTTTCCTTTTTTGTGTTCACATAAAACCACGTGCCACTTCTGAATAAATAAATTAACACAAAACGCAGTAATTCCGTATTCTCCGTCCATTCCAAGAAACAATCAACACACGACTGATGCGCAAAATGAAAATCGTGTGTACCTGCTCAATGTTTTTATAAAATTCTTTTCGCTGCAAAAAAATTAAAAAATTAAATGGTCACGAAAAAAATGTAAATGGTCTTTATGACCATGTAATGGTTCTAGACATGTCTATACTTAACCTATAAAAATACTTTTTTCCCTGTAAAAAAGTAAAAAAATTGAATGGTCAGTTACATGATTTTCCCGACCATTTAATGGTCTCAAATTCTATCATTTATATGATAGAACATGTTTGCGGTATTTGAGAACCATTCAAACGCTTATTGCCACCATTCTATTTTTACAAAGGCAAAATACATGGTATTCGTGGCAATTACATGCTCCAAATATACATTAAATGGATGCGGCAAACATGTCCAAACATGGTTTTTCTGCGCGTGCAACTTTACACGATTATGTTAAGAAGTTTTACTTCGGCAAGTGTTACCACAATCCAAGTACTTCGATAACAGATGGCATTCTTTAGTAGAACATTCTACGAAATCCTGGTGGAAGCTACATAAGACGGCTTTTGAACAATAAAAATAAAAAAATATGAATATATGTTACTTCTCTATATGAAAAGTGTAACTCATTCTTTTGTAGTCACAATGACTTCTGTCGACTTGGAATTTTATTAAATTAACGTCCCATTATTCTTTTCTCACGCTACTTGGGGTTTAACTAGAAAGTAAACAATTGCTAAAGATAACACTTTATGACGTAGCAATGATTTGGAATATAAAACCAAAATTATGGACACACAATTTATATGGTGGCAAGAAACTACTGATAATAGACTAAGGATAACTGTGTCATGATGTACATGTTCAAAATATGTTTTACGTATGTTATTTTATTAATATTTGGTAATATTTTCCAATATGTTACTATCTCATTGTAGGAAGTAACAATTAACAATGTTATGTTATTTTATGGCCATACATTACAATAAATATTTTTCCATAACAGGAACATTCAATATATCATATCACAATATTTAATAACAAAAAATAAAAAAAAAATGTGAACTACAATATTTAATAGTGTTAATGACTTTAAGTGGCAGGCAATAAAACAAAATCTAATCATATGTTATTTCTATTCGAATATTTGCCACTTGATTGGATTCCATGCCAGACAATGATGAATCATCCTCAATAGCAAAATGATCGAGGTGTTCCATTATGACGTGATATTGAGTAAACAGTGAACAAAAGATAAGCCCACGCTTTAACAAACTTCAATTTGTACATCATTTATTAATATTTTTTTTATATTAGGAATGATTTTTTTTCATATCAATGTTATACAAATTTTTTTAATGAACTGTTATCTGCTAGACTTTGCTACTTCTACAAATATTTACGCTAAAAAAAAATTAATGTTTGTTTAGTAAACCAATTTCATATGATATAGAATGATCAATTTTATTAATATTGTATAATTATTTATTTTATTTAATTAATTAAAACAAGGTCTTATAATTTAAAAACAAGATTCTGAAAATATACAAATATGAAAGTTTACTATTTTATTCAACAAATAGAAAATAATTTTGTTTTAATGATTTCTAAAAAATTATTTGTCCCAATTTTTATATCCTAGCAAACAAGCGTCGACAAAAAAAGTGTGAACATTTTCTTTTTGGAACCAGAAGTAGTGCAAAATTAACTCAGAAGCGATGAATATAACATGGAGTTGTCATAGGATGGATGTTCACCATTTCAACAGCCGTATCACGGAATTTGCATTACTTCTTAAGACGTGATGCGAATTCAGTCCCAGCAAAAAAAAAGCGTCACCAAAAAAGTAGTGAAAATGTTATTTTTTGATCCGAAAGTGGTGCATAATTGGCGCAGAAACAATGAATTTAACATGGACTTTTCATAGAACGTATGTCCACCATTTCAACAGCCGTTTCACTGAAATTGCATTTCTTCTTAAGGTGTAATTGGAATTCAGTGTTTTGGAAGTGAGTTCAAAAAAATTATGATATTTTGTCAAATAAATAATGTTTATAATTTTTTTTTTATGATTTTTAAAGCAAGCGTAAGAAGTTTGTCTGAATCGTTTGACCTCAAACATTTTCAAAAATTCGGGTAAATATATAAATTATTTTAGACCTATAAAAAATTATGATTCCTACACCCTCAAAAAAAATCGCTTCTTTAACATATGTTCCAAACATATTTTGCAGGAAGCACATATATTATTGGATACTGCCGAAACATTAATATGTTTGTTTTATGTGAGCATATTATATGTTTGGAAGCATTTTGAGTCCAAAAATAGTATATGCTTGGAAGAATTCCTCAAAGAATATTGTGCTCATTCCCTCACATAATTTTCACTTCCACGAAATTTTTGTGTTCTTCGAATCTTTTTCTGTAATACAAATATACTGTTTTTTTTCTATTCTCTTGGTTCCGAATGTCTATTCTCTTTATTCCAAATACTCATTCTAATATTCAAATTAAATAATATTTAGACTTAAGCATATTAAGTTTTTGGCGGTTTCACAGAAATTGCTCTCATTTCATTCTTTCGCTGTGTTATGTTGATATCTTTTTATTCAACCCTCCCGGTTTCCATCTCTATTTCTTTCTCTATACTAACTCTCTCTCTCTCTCTCTCTCTCTTCGCTCTCTGAATAAAGTATCACAACATATATATGTTTACTCGAAATTTGTAAATTTATATATGTTTGCATTCACACATACTATTTTTATGAAACATTCATGCCCCAAACATAATATATTCTTACATATTAACATATGTGTCCCAAACATTTTGTGTTAGTTTAGGAACATTACATGTTTGCACTTAAATATATTGTGTTCAAAAATTGTGCCCCAAACACATTTTGTTTATATTGGAACATATGAAAAACATATTTTTCTAACAGTGTATGGTTCGGGTTTCCTGAAATTTATATTTTGATTCAATCACGAAATTAGTTAATCCAATTAGTTTTTCAATTAAAGTTTCTTCAATCCCAAAAAATAAGGGATCAATCACAAAATTATTTAGAAATAAAAACTATACGAGGGCAGTTCGGAAACTTCTTAGCCTAGCACAAAAAGCGCGGTATAAACAGAAACAAGTTAAGTATTTTGGAAACTTCCATCTCTGTTATGAACACATGTTAAATTTTGTTTCGATCTGGCAACTCCTTCATATAGAAACAGGTGTTCAAAAAAGGCGCATCCGCAATTTTTTACAATGGAAAAATTAGAAATGCGTGCTGTCATTAAATATTTACATAAAAAAGGTTTATCGGGACAAGAAATTCATAATGATATGGTGAATGTGTTAGGTGAAAGTGCTCCTTCATATGCAACAGTAAAAAATTGGGTTGCTGAATTTAAACGTGGTCGTACAAGCATTGAAGATTAACCACGTAGTGGACGTCCAAAAACAGCAACAACAAGAGAAATTGTAGCCAAAGTGCATGATATGGTATTAAATGATCGACGAATAAAAGTGCGTGAAATTGCTAATATCATAGGCATCTCAAGTGATCGAGTCCATTTAATTTTGCATGAAGAACTACAGATGAAAAAGCTTTCTGCAAGATGGGTGCCGCATTTGTTAACAATCGATCAAAAACGCATAAGAATGAACATTCCTCAAGCTTGTTTGGATCGTTTTAAGCGAAATAAAATGGATTTTAAGCGTCGCTTTTTTAACATGGCTGTGGAGCCGGAGTCAGAGTCTTGGAATCGGAGTCTAAAGATTTTGCTGGATTCGGAGTCGTAAAAATTTTGCTCGACTCCGACTCCGGCTAAACCAAATTTTTTAAAACACTTCACATTTTTGTAACTAAGCAAGTTTTTACGCAAATTAGTTTCCAATTTATGTTTCCTTGAATGTTAGACTAGCAGATGGGCTGGATCTATCCATTTTAATGCCCATATCAATTTATTTGAAATATTTCGAACAATCGAAATTATTTTTTTTTTTTTTAATTTTATTTTAAGGCCATATACATAGGTGGAATATTGACAGAAAATTTTTTCAAAGTTGTTTTTTATAGAAAATTTTGTCAAAATGTTTTTTCTATAAAAAAGTTTTGTCAAAATTATATTTCTATAGCAAATTTTGTCAAAATTTTATTTTTATAAAAAAATTATTCAAAATTTTATTACTATAGAAATATTTTTTTCTATAGAAAACTTAGTCAAAATTTTATTTCTATAGAAAATTGAGTCAAAATTTTGTTTCTATAGAATATTTTGCAAAATTTTATTTCTATAGAAAATTTTGCAAAATTTGGTTTGTTACACAAAAAGTTTTTCAAAATTTTATTTCTATTGATAACTTTATTTCTATAAATTTAAGTCAAAATTTTATTTCTATAGAAAATTTTGCCAAAATTTTATAGTAATAGATTTTTTTATTAGAAATTTTGGTCAAAATTTTATTTCTATAGAAAATTTAGTCGAAATTTTGTTTCTGTAGAATATTTTGCAGAATTTTATTTACTATACAAACATTTTTCTAAAATTGTATTTTTATACCCTGCGCCACACTGTGGAACAGGGTATTATAAGTTAGTGCATATGTTTGTAACACCCAGAAGGAGACGAGATAGACACATGGTGTCTTTGGCAATAATGCTCAGGGTGGGTCCCTGAGTCGATATAACCATGTCCGTCCGTCCGTCCGGCCGTCTGTCTGTGAACACATTTTTGTGATCAAAGTCTAGGTCGCAATTTAAGTCCAATCACCTTCAAATTTGGCACATGTTCCTAATTTGGGTCAGAATAGAACCCTATTGATTTTGGAAGAAATCGGTTCAGATTTAGATATAGCTCCCATATATATCTTTCGCCCGATATGCACTAATATGGACCCAGCAGCCAGAGTTTTATACCGATTTGCTTGAAATTTTGTACAAACATAACACTTAGTCGTATAGTCAACTGTGCAAAATTTGATTGAAATCGGTTCAGATTTAGGTATAGCTCCCATATATATCTTTCGCCCGATATGGACTAATATGGTCCTAAAAGCCAGAGTTTTGGCCCACTTTGGTTGAAATTTTGCACAGGGAGTAGATTTAGCATTGTAGGTATGCGTGCCAAATTTGATTGAAATCGGTTCAGATTTAGGTATAGCTCACATATATATCTTTCGCCCGATATGGACTAATATGGTCCTAAAAGCCAGAGTTTTGGCCCAATTTGGTTGAAATTTTGCACAGGGAGTAGATTTAGTACTGTAGGTATGCGTGCCAAATTTGGTTGAAATCGATTCAGATTTATATATAGCTCCCATATATATCTTTCGCCCGATATGCACTTATATGGACCTAGAAGCCAGAGTTTTATCCCGATTAGCTTGAAATTTTGCACAAGGAGTAAAATTGGGAGTATAGTCATGTGTGCCAAATTTGATTGAAATCGGTTCAGATTTAGATATAGCTTCCATATATATTTTTCGCCCGATATGGACTTATATGGCCCCAGAAGCCAGAGTTTTGGCCCAATTTGGTTGAAATTTTGCACTAGAAGTACAATTAGTAATATAGTCATATGTGCCAAATTTGATTGAAATCGGTTAAGATTTAGATATAGCTCCCGTATATATGTTTTTCTGATTTCGACAAAAATGGTCAAAATACCAACATTTTCCTTGTTAAATCGCCACTGCTTAGTCGAAAAGTTATAAAAATGACTCTCATTTTCCTAAACTTCTAATACATATATATCGAGCGATAAATCATAAATAAACTTTTGCGAAGTTTCCTTAAAATTGCTTCAGATTTAAATGCTTCCCATATTTTTTTACTAAAATTATGTTCCACCCTAGTGCATTAGCCAATTTAAATTTTGAGTCTATAGATTTTGTAAAAGTCTATCAAATTCTGTCCAAATCGAGCGATATTTAAATATATGTATTTGGGACAAACCTTTATATATAGCCCCCAACACATTTGACGGATGTGATATGGTATCGAAAATTTAGATCTACAAAGTGGCGTAGGGTATAATATAGTCGGCCCCGCCCGACTTTAGACTTTCCTTACTTGTTATTGATAATTTTTTCAAAATTTTATTTCTATAAGAAAAAATTGTCAAATTTTATTTCTATAGCAATTTTTCTCAATTTTTTTTTTACTGATGCTCACTGATACTCACTGCTGTAAAAAATGTAATCAAAATTTTATTAATATAAACATATTTTTTTTCTATACAAAATTTAGTCAACATTTTATTTCTATAGAAAATTTAGTCAAAATTTTGTTTCTATAGAATGTTTTGCAAAATTTTATTTCTATAAAAAATTTTGCAAAATTTTGTTTGCACACAATTTTTGTTTTTTTAAATTTTATTTCTATTGATAATTTTTTCAAACTTTTATTTCTATACAAAATTTTGCAAATTTTTTTTTACTAGACAAACAAAGGCAAAACTGAAGCGCTAGAAATCTCTGCCAACAAATGCCATCAATATTACACATACATATGTGCATTTCAAATGTCTGCCCTTTATCAATATCAATAAATGTCTCTGCAAACGTTTAATCCTGTGAGTTAAACGTAACTAGCGTGTGTCTTTTCACTTCGAAGAAGTCACATTTTCATACATCATGTTTTTTTTTTCAATGAACTTCATTCATTCATTAACTAAATGTGTACACATTTAGATTAATTTAATGAATAATGTATGGAAACCTATTAATACAAATTTATAATATACGATTTAAAATACAATTTTATACAATAATAAAAAATTAAGCAAATTAACTAATTAGAACATTATTCAAATAACGCAGCATTATTTTTTTAGATATAAACGGCCAAAAAAATGATAAGGTCAGTGTTGAAATTTTTGAAAAAGTCGCATTTTTAAAAAAGTTCCTTATATTTCTGAAGTTATTTTATTACAAAAAATGTGCCATAAAACAATACAAAAACAATAAAAGAACCATTCATTAACTTATCGAAATACAAAACCCAGTAAAACGTAAATACATTTCATTAAAATTATAATTTTTCGTTTAATTTTCTTCAAACTTAATTTTTATACCCTCCACCATAGGATGGGGCTATATTAACTTTGTCATTCCGTTTGTAACACATCGAAATATTGCTCTAAGCAGGGCTGTGGAGTCGAGACAATTTTGCTCGACTCCGGCTCCGACTCTGACTCCAGCATTTCTTATTAGCCTCGACTCCGACTCCGACTCCGGAGTCGACTCCAGGAGTCTCATTTTAACAGTATTCCAATTTTAATATTAAGGTGTAGTGTTCCAAAAATAGACCGATATAAGTGTTCTATTTTGCCATATCTGTTTATATGTCCTAAAGAACCCTAATTTTAAATTTTGATACGACTCAACGATAAATCTCAGTATTTTAGTGTCAGTCCAATAAATTAAAATACGACACAAGACAATATAGAGACCACATCAAAATATGGGTAGATAACAACAATCTCCAGAATATGTATTTATAAAAACAAAAAATTTCAAAAAATAATTAGGCTTCCAGAAGTTTAAATAAAGAAGACCAAAAAACTGCTAAGGACGAGCAGCAGTTCAAGGCAAACTGGCTTTCTGCGGCGAAGAAGGTGGACAAGGTGGCTGTACAAAATCTGATGGCAGGTGTCAAGCGGGAGGCCCGGCAATTCGGATATAGAAACAAATTTTAAATAACCACTACCACTAGGCAGTTACGAATATTGTTGCTATAGAAATAAAATGGTGAAACATCGATTTATAAATGGTCTATCAGTTATGAACAATTAATTTAATGTAAAGAATTTCGAGTGGCCTTGATGAAACAAACATTCTCCCAAAAGACCGGCTCAGATGACACGTTGGCAGAGGTTTTGTTTAAAATTACAGCTTCCAAGGACATCGGGTGTATATGGAGATTTCTCAATTAATAATATCTATATACAAAATCTGGGCCGACGGGAAATTTCCGCATTTATTTATGAATCTCAAATAACTCTAAATTCAAAATTTCTGACAAATCTTATGAAAATTTTAGACTGGGAAAACTTTTTAAAACAAATCGGAAGATGGGTTCATATGTAGGTGGTATATCACAAAATTGTCCGGTATGACCCCTCTTCGAACTCGGCATGCCTGCCAAAAAATTTAGAACGTTAGGTTCTACTGCTATATTGCCTTAAAATTGTACCTTTATCAAGAGTACATATATGGTGAAAAATCGATATTTTAATATGTTAAAAATGGACAACACAATTGATCAATTTTTGATCATGTTCTAGTAAAACCTACTTTTTATATCACCGTAAAATTTCACCCATATAAATACACTTTAAATGGCCTGAAATCCATTACTTCGTTTTTCGTTGTTCGATAGGATAGGATAGGAAGTGTTGTTCAAAGTTTGTTTTGCCGGAGTCGGAGTCGAGCAAAATTTCTACGCTCCGGCTCCGACTCCGACTCCAGCAAAATCTTCAGACTCCGACTCCAAGACTCCGACTCCACAGCCCTGGCTCTAAGACCCTATAAAGCATATATATATTCTGGGTCGTGGTGAAATTCTGTGTATAGCCCCCATATAAACCGACGCTCAGATTTGGCTTGCGGAGCCTCTTGGAGGAGCAAAATTCATCCGATCCGGTTGAAATTAGGTACATGGTATTAGTATATGGTCTCTCTCAACCATGCAAAATTTGGTCCAAATCGGTCCATAATTATATACAGCCCCATATAAACCGATGCCCAGATTTGGCTTGCAGAGCCTCTAAGAGAAGCAAATTTCATCCGATCCGGCTGAAATTTGGTACATGGTGTTAGTATATGGCCTTCAACAAGCATGCAAAAATTGGTTAACATCGATCAATAATTATATATATAGCGCCCATATAAACCGATCCCCCGATTTGGCTTGCGGAGCCTCTAAGAGAAGCAAATTTCATCTGATCCGGCTGAAATTTGGTACATGCTGTTGGTATATGGTCTCTAATAACCATGCAAAAATTGGTCCATATCGGTCCATAATTATATATAGCCCCCTTATAAACCGATCCCCAGATTTGGCTTGCGGAGCCTCTAAGAGAAGCTAATTTCATCCGATCTGGCTGAAATTTGGTACATAGTGTCAGCATATGATCTCTAACAACCATGCAAAAAGTGGTTCACATCGGTCCATAATTATATATACCCCCCATATAAACCGATCCCCCGATTTGGCTTGCGGAGCCTCTACGAGAAGCGAATCTCATCCGATCCGGCTGAAATTTGGTACATAGTGTCAGCATATGATCTCTAACAACCATGCAAAAAGTGGTCCACATCGGTCCATAATTATACATAGCCCCCATATAAACCGATCCCCCGGTTTGGCTTGCGGAGCCTCTAAGAGAAGCAAATTTTATCCGATCGGGCTGCAATTTGGTACATGGTGTAAGTACATGGTCTCTAGCAACTATTCAAAAATTGGTCCACGTCGGTCAATAATTATATATAGCCCCCATATAAACCATTCCCCCGATTTGGCTTGCGGAGCCTCTACGAGAAGCGAATTTCATCCGATCCGGCTGAAATTTGGTACGTGATGTTAGTATATGGTATCCAACAACCATGCAGGAAGTGGTTCATATCAGTCCATAATTATATATAGCCCCCATATAAACCGATCCCGAAATTTGGTTTTGGAGCCACTTGGAGGAGCAAATTTCATCCGAGTCAGTTGAAATTTGGTACATTATGTATATGGCCGTTAACAACCATGCCTATCTAGGTCCATATCGGTCTATAGTTATATATAGCCCTCAGATAAATCGATCCCCAATCACACAAAAATTAATCCATATCAAGTTCATAATTGTATATAGCCCCCATATAAGCGACCCTCATATTTCAATTCTGGCTTTCTACGTACCGTGCAAAAGTCCATATCGGTTCGTAATTATTTATAGACTTACTTATACATACCTTTTTTGTGTAATATATACCACGTATGGACTAACTCACAATTTAGAAAACGATGTTAAGAAGTTTAAGATAACAAGTAATTCGATTGTGGATGACAGTCTTTCGTAGAAGTTTTTTCGCAATCCATGGTGGAGGGTATAAAGGATTCGGCCGAACTTACGGCCGTATATACTTGTTATTTTTATTTTTATTCAATTTTAATTTGATTCTAGAGGTCTTTATTTCTAACCTATTGAGCTAAACGTGCCTATCGTGTGTCTTTCACTTCAAAGAAATCACATTTTCGTGAATAATATCATTTTCAATACACTTCATTCATTCATTATCTTAACTAGATGTGTACACATTTAGATTAATTTAATGAATAATGTATGAAAACCTATTATATACAAATTTATAACCTTATAACATACACTGTCGTATAAAAATTAAGCTAATTAACTGAAATTATTTGGATAATACCACACTATATACATTTATATGTGTACGGACAAACAAAATTTCAATTTTCTCTAGAGTAGAAATGATTTAAACAATAAATTAAATCATCAGTGCCAAATTATCAACATGATGAACTAACACATAAGACAACTTGAGAAGGTTTTCCTATTTTTTATTAAATTTTAAATAGATTTCTAATCTAATTTTTTATTTATCCATATTTGAAGTTGAGCAAATCATAATTTTTTATACAAATATGCAAATGCATGTTTTATTATTTAAAATCAATTAAAAAACAAAATGTATTGGAATCTTATTACAAATCTACATCATTATATACATTAAAATTTGTTTATTTATAATATAAATTATTTATTTATTACAATATCAATGTATTATTGTTGCGAATCAAATTAAAAAATAACAAACCATGTATGGTTTAACAATATTTCCTTGTTCTTAAAAATACATTTTTTGAGTAGGCAAACAAGATGAATGGTTTTACAATTGATTTTATATCTAGGCTTTATAACAAAATCAGTCTACGGCGTATTTTATATTTAAATTGCAATTAAAGGTATGATATTTAATATGGCAATACAAAGATTACAACCGTTTATTGATTATGTATTACAAAAAAAAAAAAAAATAATAAATAAATAACAAGTAAATACGGCTGTAAGTTCGGCCAGGCCGAAGCTTATGTACCCTCCACCATTGATTGCGTAGAAACTTCTTCTAAACACTGCCATCCACAATCGAATTACTTGAGTTGCGGTAACGCTTGTCGTTGGCAAGGTATCTTAAAACGTCCTAACACCGTCTTCTAAATTGTAAGTAAGTCCATACGTGGTATATAAAGGGTAAATTTCAAGGGCAGATGTTGATTTTGAATAAAACACAAACTATTTAGGAAATGTTTGTAATTTTATTTTATTATGATATATTGGTATTACTCAATTATGTATGGAACAAAATATCGGCCAAATGGGCGCCGCGACCTCGGTGACACACCTTCATTCGATGGTCCAAATTTTCGATGACGCTGAGGCATAATGGAGGTTCTATGCCATTAATGTGTCGAATTATCTCATCCTTTAGCTCTTGAATTGTTGCTGGCTTATCGACGTACATTCAACATCGGCCCTTACAATTTAACCACCCTTTATAATATCAAAAAAGACTGATTAAATACGCATATAATTTAGTTTAACAAAATTTTCTCTAGAAATAAAATTTTCACAAAATTTTCTATAGAAATAAAATTTTGACAAAATTTTCTATAGAAATAAAGTTTCGACAAAATTTTTTATAGAAATGAAATTTTAACAAAATTTTCTATAGAAATAAAATTTTGGTAGATTATTTTTGCCTCGAGTGGCAACCATGATTATGAACCGATATGGACCAATTTTGGTACGGTTTTAGCGGCCATATACTAACACTACGTTCCATATTTGAACCGGATCGGATGAATTTTGCTCCTCCAAGAGTCTCCGGAGGTCCAATCTGGGGATCGGTTTATATGGGGGCTATATAATTATGAACCGATGTGGACCAATTTTTGCACGGATGATAGAGACCATATACTAACACCATGTTCCGAATTTCAACCGGATCGGATGAATTTTGCTTCTCTTAGAGGATCCGCAAGCCAAATCGGGGGATCGGTTTATATGGGAGCTATATATAATTATTGACCGATGTGGACCAATTTGTGCATAGTTGTTAGAGACCATATACTAACACCATGTACCAAATTTCAGCCGGATCGGATGAAATTTGCTTCTCTTAGAGGATCCGCAAGCCAAATCGGGGGATCGGTTTATATGGGAGCTATATATAATTATTGACCGATGTGGACCAATTTGTGCATAGTTGTTAGAGACCATATACTAACACCATGTACCAAATTTCAGCCGGATCGGATGAAATTTGCTTCTCTTTGAGGCTCCGCAAGCCAAATCTGTGGATCGGTTTATATGGGGGCTATATATAATTATGGACCGATGTGGACCAATATTTGCATGGTTGTTAGAGACCATACACCAACTACATGTACCACATTTCAGCAAGATCGGATGAAATTTGCTTCTCTTTGAAGCTCCGCAAACCAAATCTGTGGATCGGTTTATATGGGGGCTATATATAATTATGAACCGATGTGGACCAATTTTTGCACGGATGATAGAGACCATGTACTAACACCATGTTCCGCATTTCAACGGGATCGGATGAATTTTGCTTCTCTTAGAGAATCCGCAAGCCAAATCGGGGGATCGGTTTATATGGGAGCTATATATAATTATTGACCGATGTGGACTAATTTTTGCACAGTTGTTAGAGACCATATACTAACACCATGTACCAAATTTCAGCCGCATCGGATGAAATTTGCTTCTCTTTGAGGCTCCGCAAGCCAAATCTGTGGATCGGTTTATATGGGGGCTATATATAATTATGGACTGATATGGACCAATATTTGCATGGTTGTTAGAGACCATACACCAACTAGATGTACCAAATTTCATCAAGATCGGATGATATTTGCTTCTCTTTGAGGCTCCCCAAGCCAAATCTGGGGATCTGTTTATATGGGGGCTATATATAATTATGGACCGATGTTGACCAATATTTGCATGGTTGTTAGAGACCATACACCAACTACATGTACCAAATTTCAGCAAGATCAGATGAAATTTGCTTCTCTTAGAGGCTCCGCAAGCCAAATCTGGGGATCGGTTTATATGGATGGATATGGACCGATGTGGATAAATTTTTGCATTGTTGTTAGATACCATATACCAACACCATGTACTAAATTTCAGCCGGATCGGATGAAATATGCTTCTGTTAGAGTCTCCGCAAGCCAAATCTGAGGGTCCGTTTATATGGGGGCTATACTTAAAAGTGGACCGATACGGCCCATTTGCAATACCATCCGACCTACATCAATAATAACTACTTCTGCCAAGTTTCAAGTCGATAGCTTGTTTCGTTCGGAAGTTAGCGTGATTTCAACAGACGGACGGACGGACATGCTTAGATCGTCTCAGAATTTCACCACGACCCAGAATATATATACTTCGTGGGGTTTTGGAGCAATATTTCGATGTGTTACAAACGGAATGACAAAGTTAATATACCCCCATCCTATGGTGGAGGGTATAAAAATAAATAAGATTTAGTTGACAAACTATCATATTCTTTTAAGGTATCACTCTACTATTGTTTACAATATTTAGATTACCTGTCTAGATAACAGTGAACAAAGTAAATCAGAAATAAATCGGAATTTATAAATAGAATTTTGAATTAAATGTAATCTTGAAGTAAAATGACAGTTAATGTTAGAGGAAAATTTTGCAATAAAAATACGTCATCGCGTTCGAAAAGAGATTATTATACTTAATACGAATATTATCATCTGAATTGAAAATCTTATAATTTTTTTGCTTTTGCACTGAAAAAAATATTGACCTAATATAAAAGACAATGCCACCTAAATTACTATCTACTGTATTATCATCACTCTCATTTAGATATACTTTGTTCCACCCCGACGCAAATCAATTAGTCAGTCAAACTAATTATCCATCTATAACCAACATACGGATCTGGATCCAATCATCTTCAGTCATGTGGGTGCTTTAAAGCAAAAATATGAATAATTTTGACAATCGGTTAACAGTTCATGACAATAACAGTGAAGTTGCGAAAATTTCCTTTAACAGAGTTTTATTGGCCGAGTGTAGACATTCGATGGCGAATTTGTTTCATATTTCCATCGACCACCATATATTTGTGATCTTTTGTTTGTCTATAGAAACATTTGCTGATCATTGGCATAAAAGGAAATTTCATTTCTCGACGATGAAATGTTTTGCAATTCCCCAACGCATTCATTCAAACGCTCGGAAATGTATGTAGGTGGTCATAGAAGCTGGTATTATTGCTGCTGTTGTTGTTGCTGATTAAATTGGTCCGTTGACTGTTGGCGGTAGTGTTGATTTTAACAAGATTTCATTTCTATATTTACACCAGGGCACAATGGGGTGTGAACTATGAGGTATTGGAAATTTGTGAAATAGAAATAATTTAAATGTCCAGAATTAAATTGTAAAAAAGCTTAATCATATAAATTAATTAAATGTTTAATGGTATTTACACAATTACACAAGGGAACAAAATTTAACTTTTTTTGTGTTTGAAATTTGAAATTTATAGCAAATTTTTACTAATTTGAGGTCGCTGAATCCAAGTCTGCACTTGTTTTTATACCCACCACCATAGAATGGTGACGGGGGTATAATAAGTTTGTCATTCCTTTTGTAACACATCGAAATATCGATTTCCGACTATATAAAGTATATATATTCTTGATCAGGGAGAAATTCTAAGACGATATAACGATGTCCGTCCGTCTGTCTGTCTGTCTGTCTGGCTGTCTGTCTGTCTGTCTGTTGTAATCACGCTACGGTCTTCAATAATGAAGCAATCGTGCTGAAATTTTGCACAAACTCGTATTTTGTCTGCAGGCAGGTCAAGTTAGAAGATGGGCTATATCGGTCCAGGTTTTGATATAGTCCCCATATAAACCGACTTCCCGATTTGGGGTCTTGGGCTTATAGAAATCGTAGTTTTTATCCAATTTGCCTGAAATTGGAAATCGAGAGGTACTTTAAAACGTAAAGAGGTGTGCCAAAAATGGTGAGTATCGGTTCATGTTTTGGTATAGCCCCCATATAGACCGATCTCCCGATTTTATTTCTTGGGCTTATAGAAACCGCAGTTTTTATCCAATTTACCTGAAATTGGAAATCGAGAGGTACTTTAGAACGTAAAGAGGTGTGCCAAAAATGGTGAGCATCGGTCCATGTTTTGGTATGGTCCCCATATAAAGCGACCTCCCGATTTGGGGTCTTGGGCTTATAGAAACCGTAGATTTTATCCAATTTGCCTGAAATTGAAAATCTAGAGGTACTTGAGGACCATCAAAAGGTGTGCCGAAAATTGTCCGTATCGTTCCATGTTTGGTATAGCCCCCATATAGACCGATCTCCAGATTTTACATCTTGGGTTTATAGAATCCGTAGTTTATAAACAATTTGCCTGAAATTGGAAATTTATAGGTATTTTTGGTCCAAAAAGAGGTGTGCCACAAATGGTGAGTATCGGTCCATGTTTTGGTATAGCCCCCATATAGACCGATATCTCGATTTTACTTCTTATTCTTAGGCTTCTAGAATCCGAAGTTTTTATACAATTTGCCTGAAATTGGAAATCTAGAGATATTTTCGGGCCATAAAGAGGTGAGCTGAAAACGGTGAGTATCGGTCCATATTTTATATAGTATAGCCCTCATAAGAACGATCTCCCGATTTAACTCCTTGGGTTTCTAGAAACCGTAGGTTTTATCCCATTTGCCTGAAATTGTAAATATTCTGGTATTTTAGGCTCACAAAAACGTGTATCGGATTAAGTTTTTATCGGTCCATTTGGTCCAATATAGACCGACTTTAATAAAACTTGTCTTTGAATTCAGATTGAAACGGTTTTTTTATATAGGCAAACAATATACCTCGTTTAATCTATTACCACTGCTCCACAACTCTTTCTCTCATTCTTGGATTCCATTTGGATCATCCCCCTCTCTAAAGTTGTCATGGTCCTTCGAGCCGGATTGCCAAATCCACCCCACTGTGTTCATCTTTAAGCGGTAGCAATCGCCAAGAATCATACACAACAACACAGGAGAGTTTAAAATCGCAAATCAAAAAAATCGAAAGAAAAACAAACGATGGAGGTGATCTCTCAAATAAATAACGTCATCGTTATATATTGGTTTTGTTTCAACAACGCGTCTAACGTATTATTAAAATTTATTTGTATTTACAAAAAGATTTTAAACAAAAAAGTCGTTAAACCACTATTCCGGGCTATGGAAAAAAGAAAGAACGAAAGAAAGATAGATAGACAGAGTTTGAGATAACTTTTGTTTATTTTATATGACAAGCTCCGGGCTCAGACAAATGTCAGTCGTGATTTGAAAAGCAAACAGAACGGTTCGAAAATTCAAAACAGAATATACGTTAAAGAAAAAAAAGTGAAATTAATAGAAAAAAAAACATCCGCAAAAATGCCTTTGAAAAAGAAAGACGATTATATACCGATTAAGTGTGAGGGTTGGAATGGCAAATTCCTTTATGCCCCCGGTACCACAAATAATGTTTCGAAAGTTCGCCGCCACAATCAAAATGTAACCGATACCCAAAATTTCTATGGCTATAGCAATGAGCCCACCGTCTTGCCCACCACCTGGGATGGGACCTTCAAGAAAAGTGGTGAGGTACGCATTCAACCCGAACGTAATCGTTCCGATGATTCAGAATATTTTCAATACAATACGGAACCCACTGTCCTTCCCACATCATGGAATGGTGAATTTGTTAAGGATCCCAATGATGTACGCATAATTCCCGAAAGAAATTTCTCTGATGTTCGTGATTATGCCGAGGCTAATCGTTTTCGTCCTGTAAACTAAAATGACAGATAAATTCGAAGATGGATTAGAATATCAAAAACGATTATGTAGAAGAGATGTTATGCATAGGGAAAGTTACTCTTAATGATGAATGGAATGGCATGGCATTGCTTGGAATGTACGAATATGTTAACCTAATTCGTTTATTTCAAAATCTCACCCAAATGACCAACCACCACCAATCAACAACCTATTAACTAATTAACTTAACTTGTTTTTAATTTAGATGTTAGTTCTCCTTTTTATTTTTGTTATCGTTCTCGTTAACTTTAGTCCAGAATGGTTTTAGTTTTTAACACGATGACGTAGTCTTAAGTGTCACCTTTGTTTATTTATATATATATATTTTTTTAATTTTAAATTTATTTACGTAATAAACAAAAAAAAAAAACACCAAAACAACTTAAATTGATTTAAATTATCTAAGGTAATGTGAAACAAATATTCACAAATTGCCTTTTAATTGAAAAGCTATTAAATCTATTTAGTGCAGTGCAAGTGAATGAGTGGGTTGACAACTTTCTATTGCTTTGTTGAAAGGGTAACCTCATTAGATGTGATGAAAAACAAATATGGTGGCTTTTTCAAAGAATTCGTCTACTTAAACAAAGATTTTTAAAAGTTAAATTAAAAATTTTTCCCAATACAAATGTTAACAAAACGAATTACAAAAGATCAAGTGTTGATTGCATTTGTATAAACATTCAAACGCGTAACACAACCCTCTAATGCCCATTTCATTTAATACGGAAGCTTTTAGTAAAATACACCTTAAGACAACAAAAATGGGCAAAATAAAAAGAAAACTTATTTGAAACTATTCAAGAGGCTTTGCAGCATATGCTGAATTTTACGGTATACATTTTTCTTGCTTAGTTCTCTTGCTTTTGTGTCGTTAACATTGAAAATTTAAGCAGCTGGCCAAAAAATTGGGGCATTAGAGGGTTAAATGTATTTAACGACACTATTTCGCGACCTTAGAATGACAAGGTTCTAAGTGAATAGGGATTTAGTGTACACTTAGAACCTTGTCATTCTAAAGTCGCGATTTCCCTTCAGTTTTTTTGGTGCCAATTGACCCCTATTTCCAAGCAGTTGGAATTTTATACTGGTCATGGTTGTATTTTGCCGGTTGGTAGACAGTAGAGGTGTGCACGTGAGTAATAGTTTACTCACACTCACGACTGAAAAATCATACTCACGCACGATATTTTTCGGTAGGACTCACGCTCACGCACACTCACGAAAAGAAAATTTGTACTCACGCACGAAAACGTCGTGACTCACGAAAAATACCGTGACTCACGAAAAATACCGTGACTCACGAATAATTTTATGATTAATTTACCTTACCGAAGTGTCTGAAAACATGAGCATTATAAAAATCGAGAGTGTTATTAAACTCTTAACATTCCAGGTGTCACTAAAATTGTAATTGAATTTAACACTTAAGCGTTTTATGTTGGTGAGCAGGAATATTTTCGTGAGTGTAATTCGTTATTCACGCACACTCACGAAGATATTATTTTCGTGACTCACGCTCACGCACGACATTTTGGTTTGTTAATCACGCTCACGCACACTCACGCTGTTGTCATGAGCGTGACTCACGACTCACGCACGAACCACGAAAATTTTCGTGAGTCACGACAATTTGCTGTCACGTGCACACCTCTAGTAGACACTGTCTACCGGAATTACCACATTCCTCATCAGCATCCTCTACTTGCAGCAAAACTATCAACCAATTATCAGAATAAATTCAGGCAGTTTATTAAACCCAACAAAAACCACACTTGAACCCTCCGAAAAAAGGCTTTACATTGATAGCCGGCTTATGCCGAATTTATTCTGATAATTGGTTGATAGTTTTGCTGCAAGTAGAGAAAACTGATGAGGAATGTGGTAATTCCGAAACGTGCGTCCATCCAACCATCTTGCAGTCTATAGGGCTTTGCCCAAATAAATTTGACAAACATTCTTTTCCTCTGTTGGTTAAGCTACACTTGTGATTTAGTTTTAAGTTTTAAGCTGCAATAAAAAACAACAACGAAGTAAAATTTAGAAAAAATTTTCTATAGAAATAAAATTTGGATAAAATTTTCTATAGAAATAAAATTCTGACAAAATTTTCTATAGAAATAAAATTTTGACAAAATTTTCTATAGAAATAAAATTTTAACAAAATTTTCTATAGAAATAAAATTTTGACAAAATTTTCTATAGAAATCACATTTTGACAATGTTTTCTAAAAAATAAAATGTTGGTAGAATATTTTTGACTCGAAAGGCAACCATGATTATGAACCGATAAGGACCAATTTTTGAGTGATTGGGGATCGCCTATATATAACTATAGACCGAAAATATGGGGATCGATTTATATTGGGGCTATATATAATTATGGACCGATATGGACCAATTCTTGCATGGTTGTTAGAGACCATATACTAACACCACGTACCCTATTTCAACCGCATCGGATGAATTTTGCTCCTCTAAGAGGCTCCGGAGTTCAAATCTGGGGATCGGCTTATATGGTGGCTATATATAATTATGGACCGATATGGACCAATTTGGCATGGTTGTTAGAGACAATATACTAACACCACGGACCAAATTTCAATCGGATCGGATGACTTTTGCTCCTCTAAGAGGCTCCGGAGGTCAAATCTGGGGATCGGTTTATATGGGGGCTATATATAATTAGAGAACATATACCAACACCATGTACCAAATTGCAACCGGATCGGATGAAATTTGCTTCTCTTAGAGGCTCCGCAAGCCAAATCGGGGAATCGGTTTATATGGGGCTATATATAATTATGGGCCGATGTGGACCAATTTTTGCATGGTTGTTAGAGACCATATACTAACACCATGTACCAAATTTCAGCCGGATCGGATGAAATTTGGTTCTCTTAGAGGCTCCGCAAGCCAAATCGGGGGATCGGTTTATATGGGGGCTATATGTAATTATGGACCGATATGGACCAATTTTTGCATGGTTGTTAGAGACCATGTACCAACAATATGTACCAAATTTCAGCCGGATCGGATGAAATTTGCTTCTCTTAGAGCAATCGCAAGCCAAATTTGGGGGTCCGTTTATATGGGGGCTATACGTAAAAGTGGACCGATATGACCCATTTTCAATACCATCCGACCTACATCAATAACAACTACTTGTGCCAAGTTTCAAGTCGATAGCTTGCTTCGTTCGGAAGTTAGCGTGATTTCAACAGACGGACGGACGGTCGGACGGACATGCTCAGATCGACTCAGAATTTCACCACGATTCAGAATATATATACTTTATGGGGTCTTAGAGCAATATTTCGATGTGTTACAAACGGAATGACAAAGCTAATATACCCCCCTCCTATGGTGGAGGGTATAAAAAGCAAAATTGGTGGGAAAAAATGTTTTTTTGAACGGTCTCTCTAACATGTCTATTTGAACTGGTTAATTGATGGGTTGAAAACAATCGGTTAAAGGATTGGTTTTGTAGGTCAAATGAACCTTCCTATGACAACTCCATGTTAATTTCACCGATTAAAGGTTATAAACCGGTTATAAAGGACAAGTGAAACGACCGGTTTGGGACCAGTCCCAGGAACTGAACTGGGTTAATCTTAAAATAAAACTGTCAGCTACCAGAGCAGTCTAAAGGGTGATACGGTCAAAATTTGGACAAGGGAAAACGCGTGTAAATCGGTGAAATCGTTTATTTAAAAAATCAAATTAAATTTCTTTTTCAAGTTCAATTAGTATAAAATTCAGCAAAAATATTCAGTTAGGCTTTCGCTTTTCCAAATCCGAATTGCCGGGCCTCACGCTTGACACCTGCCATCAGATTTTGTACAGCCACCTTGTCCACCTTCTTCGCCGCAGAAAGCCAGTTTGCCTTGAACTGCTGCTCGTCCTTAGCAGTTTTTTTGGTCTTCTTTAGGTTCCGCTTGACAATAGCCCAGTATTTCTCAATTGGGAGGAGCTCTGGCGTGTTGGGAGGGTTCTTGTCCTTGGGGACCACCTGCACGTTGTTGGCGGCGTACCACTCCATGGCTTTTTACCGTAATGGCAAGATGCCAAATCCGGCCAAAACAGTACGGAACAACCGTATTTCTTCAGGAAAGGCAGCAGACGTCTATTCAAACACTCTTTCACGTAAATTTCTTGGTTGACAGTCCGGAAGCTATGAAAATGCTGCTTTTCAAGCCACAGGTACAGATGGCTTGCCAAACCAGATATTTCTTTGCGAACTTTGACAGTTTTATGTGCTTGAAAATATCTGCTACCTTTCCCCTTCCTTTTGCCGTATAAAACTCCTGTCCCGGAAGCTGCTTGTAGTCGGCTTTGACGTAGGTTTCGTCGTCCATTACCACGCAGTCAAACTTCGTCAGCATCGTCGTGTACAGCCTCCGGGATCGCGCTTTGGCCGTCGTATTTTGTTTATCATCGCGATTTGAAGTCACTACCTTCTTGTAAGTCGATAGTCCGGCTCGTTTTTTGGCTCGATGCACGGTTGTAGACGATACACCCAGCTTATTTGCGGCATCTCGGAGAGAGAGAGGTTAGGGTTTCGCTTGAAACTACCGGCAACTCTCTTTGTCGTCTCAGCGGCTTCCGGTTTTCGATTTCCCCCCGATCCAGACTTCCCGGCTGTCGACAAACGTTTCCCAAACACTTTAATTACATTTGTAACGGTTGATTTGGCAACTTTTAGCGATTTTGCCAGCTTTGCGCGCGAGTAGCTCGGATTTTCGCGATGCGCGAGCAAAATGTTGATACGATGCTCTTCTTGCTTGGACGTCATTTTGATAACTGAAGAGTGAATTCCAAAATCAAAATAGGAGCAACATTCTACACACACACACCTTCAAAATGAGGGGTGTTCAGGTTTTTTAAATGCAAAATTTAAAGAAATACGTCAAGTTTATATTGACCAAATTTTGACCGTATCACCCTTTAGAATAGCTGTCTAGCAACATATCATCCACCCTGTACTAGTTACGATGTTTATTTTATGAAAGTTTTTCTAGGCATCCTACACTCCTTTCGATGAAACAATAGAAGGGGAAGATGGGAAATTGGACGCCATACCAATCGTAATATTTCTATACATTCATTTTTAATTTGCTAATTTTTCATGAAAAACTCGCAAATTATGGGATTTTTCCGCGATTTTTCTATGTGAATATGACACTAATTTTGTGACAGGTCGAAAACCTGTGTTGTTTGCACCTATATTACCTGTTTATTGTCATAATTCATTATGATTGTAAATATATAAATAAATAAATAAAATTTGTGGAACAAAAAATTCTAAGCGACAAGTAGGTATCGAAGGTCATCAATAGTCCAATAATTTCTGCTGCTAATTTCGCATCAGAGAATGAAGCCGACCCATTTTGGTCGGCGGAAGCTGACACTAAATTTTTGCCTCCGGCGGCGGCGGCGGCTTGACGACTAAGCCGATATATTTTTGTCCATTCGGCGGCAGATAATGTTCCATTATAAAATCAATTTGAAGAAGATAATGAAGTCGACCCATTTTTTTCGGCGGCGGCTGATACTATATTTTTGCCTCCAGCGGCGGTGGCTTGACGGCTAAGCCGATATACATTTGTCCATTCGACGGCGGACATTTATCCATTATAAAATCAATTATGAAATTATTCGAATGGTAATGACATTAGTTGTACAACCAATCTTACAATCAAATTTACATTTCTTTAAAATTTTCTGAGCTAAACTTTACAAAACTATTATAGCAGCTTGAAATTGATTGATTGTGGGTGAAAGGTTCGAAATGTTGGCAAAAACTACGGCAATTATTAATACATTTTTCTGATTTTTGGCGGCTAAGTATGGGTCAAGGTGAGTCGACATATTCGGCGGCAGCGTCGACTGGCAAAATATGGTCGGCGGCGACGGAAAACAGCGGAGCGACTCGCCGGCTTCATTCTCCGATTTGAAGCAGAGAATGAAGCCGACCCATTTTTGTCGGCGGAGGCTGACACTAAATTTTTGCCTCCGGCGGCAGCGGCTTGACGGCTAAGCCGATATAAATTTGTCCATTCGGCGGTGGACAATTATCCATTATAAAATCAATTTGAAGTTATTCGAATGGTAATGAGACTAGTTGTACAACCAATCTTACAATCAAATTTACATTGAATTCAAATTTTCTGAGCAAATTTTTTTGCAAAGTTATTATAGCAGCGTGAAATTGATTGATTGTGGGTGGAAGGTTCAAAATTTTGGAATAAAATACGACAATTAGTAATACATTTTTCTGATTTAAATCGATATTTTTGATTAATTGGCGGCTAAATTTGAGTCGAGATGAGTCGACATATTCGGCGTTGGCGTCGACTGGTAAAAAATCGTCGGCGGCGCGACTCGGCGGCTTCATTCTCTGATTTGAAGTTATTCGAATGGTAATGAGATTAGTTGTACAACCCATCTTACAAACAAATTTACTTTTCATTCAAATCTTCTGAGCTAAAGTTTTGCAAAATTATTATAGCAGCTTAAAAATGATTGTGTTCAAAATTTTGGAAAAAATAAGAAAATTATATATAAATTTTTCTGATTTAAATCGATATTTTAGATTAATTGCAGGCTAAATTGAAGTCGAGATGAGTCGACATATTAGGCGGCGGAGTCGACTGACAACAAATTGTCGGTGGCATCTGAAATCGGCGGCGCGACTCGGCGGTGTCATTCTCTGTTTCGCATCTTCACTTTTGTTTTTAACCATAAGGCCGGTATGCACCTCTAGCGAAAAATTTCATTCCCATAAGAAATGCATTGCTATTTATGCTAACGAAATTTTCGGTAGCGTTCAATTTCGTAAGCTGGTACGCACCACTAATGAAAATAACAGGGTTGTCAAAAGCATATTTTGGCAGCAAACATTTAATTTATTACAATCATTGTGTGCGTAAAAGTTTTAAAAGGTCTGTAAATAATAAACAATTTTTTTGAGGAATATTTGGAACATATATTAACAATTTTTAAAAGCGATTAGCTGGTTTAAAATTTGTGTACACAGTCCTGTTTTTGTTGTTGTAGACATAAATAAATTTTTGCTACCGAACATTTCGCTAGAGGTGCATACTGGCCTATAACGGCTACACTATGATGAAAAACAACACTTGCAGAATGGGGCTGCAGCTGGGTTTTTGTCTCCGATTGTGAGGTTAGCACCGAGATGAACCCACTCAAATACCAAGTATATGATATACAGATGTCGCCAGCGAACATGTCAATGTTGCCAACTGTATAAAATTCACTCTAGCCCTACTTCTTAAGTCGAGGGTTAATCCCAAATAGTTTAGAATAATTACCCACACTACACACAAAGAAAACAAGTATATTCGGCCGTAAGTTCGGCCAGGCCGAATCTTATGTACCTTCCACCATGGATTGCGTAGAAACTTCTACTAAAGATTGTCATCCACAATCGAATTACTTGGGTACACCCTCACAAAAAATCGCTTCTGTAACATATACTCCCAAACATATTTTGCTTCAAGCATATATATTTTTGGGTATTGCCCAAACATTTATATGTTTGATCTCTACCAATATATAATATGTTTGAAAGCATATTGGTCTAAACAATACATGTTTGGGTAGTCTAAGTTCCAAACATTTTGTATTTTTGCATCCAAATTCAATAATGTTGTCTTCCAAAAAACAATATGTTATTATGTGACCATATAATATGTTTGGAAGCATTTTGCACCCAAAAATATTATATGCTTAAAAAAATTCTCCCAAACAATATTGTGCTCAAAATTTTATTTATTTATTTATATATTTACAATCATAATGAATTATGAAAATAAACAGGTAATATAGGTGCTAAAAACATAGGTTTTCGACCTGAATGCTCAAAATTTTGTTTCTGCCCAATTGTATATTCCCCGACATATTTCTCACTTCCACGAGATTTTTTAGTTCTTAGCACCTTTTTCTGTAATACAAACATTGTACACGGTTGAAAAAGACTGTTTTTCATATGTTTGGCTATAAACATTATATGTTTGGAACACAAATTTTTAAACACAATATTTTTGAGTGCAAGCATATAATGTTCATAAACTAGCATAACATGTTTGGGACATATATGTTAATATGTTAGAACATATTATGTTTGGGACATAAAATGTTTGTAAATATATTATGCTTGAATGCAAACATATATTAATTTAGAAATAGCCTATAAACATATATGTGTTTAGTAGCTTGGAGCGCTATTTAACAGGGAGCGATATTGAATTAAGTTGGTGGTTGTTGCTTGTTATTACAAAATTAACATTTTATTGTTCCTTGGACAATTGATCAGCTACTTCTTTGATCCTTACAAACTGTGTGGTCCGCTGTTCGAATCCCCGTCCGGCAAAAGGTAAAATTAAAATAAAAAAAAAAAATCATACAATTGAATAATTTCTTCTACAATGTTTGTATTACAGAAAAAGGTGCTAAGAACTAAAAAATCTCGTGGAAGTGAGAAAGGGAGCGATATTGAATTAAGTTGGTGGTTGTTGCTTGTTATTACAAAATTAACATTTTTTTCCTTGGGCAATTGATCAGCTACTTCTTTGATCCTTACAAACTGTGTGGTCCGCTGTTCGAATCCCCGTCCGGCAAAAGGTAAAATTAAAATAAAAAAAATCATGCAATTGAATAATTTCTTCTACAATGTTTGTATTACAGAAAAAGGTGCTAAGAACTAAAAAATCTAGTGGAAGTGAGAAAGATGTGGGGGAATATACAATTGGACAGAAACAAAATATTGAGCATTCAGGTCGAAAACCTATGTTGTTAGAGCCTATATTACCTGTTTATTTTCATAATTCGTTATGATTGTAAATATATAAATAAATAAATAAAATTCTGAGCACAATATTGTTTGGGAGAATTTTTTTAAGCATATAATATTTTTGGGTGCAAAATGCTTCCAAAAATATATTATATGTTCACATAATAACATATTGTTTTTTGGAAGACAACATTAGGGCTGTTTTCTTTTTGCACTGGATAGAACTTTTGTATGGCAATCGTTGCACTGGTGTTCTATCCAGTGCAAGTCGCACCAGAGTCACCATTATATGCGAATTTTGTAGTTGTCAAAATATGAATTGGCAACTAACTAAAATATTGTGGAGGAACACATCTCAAGTGAATGTCACATACTGAAAAGAAGAAGAAACAAAAGCAAATGTAAATAAACAAAACAGAAGTATTTGTTTAAATTTTGTTTCACTGCAACAAAAACAGGAATATGTATCGAATTATGTAGAAATATCTAGTGGCCCAACTTTAAATGTAGCGTCTCTAACAACTTCCAATAAAGGAACTCTCACGGAAGTGACGATTTCATTTGGACATTTCGTCAAAGGCCTTCTCTGTATTTCGTGAGACTCACAATAATTATGGAGTTCGAAAAAATTTAACCGCGCCTTAAATTTTTACAAAAACACCTTAAATGGCATGAGAATCAGTGAAATGTGTTTTATTTTCCTACAAATCAAAGTTTAAATCGCATGGCTCGGGTGGTGGAAGTTTAGTACGAAGGTCCAAAGAAAAGTCTTAATCCAAGAAATAAAAACAGTTCCTTCAAAAATGGTGGGGGTAATATTATGGTCTGGGGGTCGTTTTTTGGACATGTTATGGCTCCGATTTATAGAGTATAGAGGGCACTATGCTTTTGGAAATCTTCAAAAACAGTTTGTCCCATGTAATATTACCATAACAATCACGGGAAATACCGTCTACATGGATTATTCAGTGCGATCATGATCTCCAGCACTCGTATAGTGTGCTAAAACAACTTATTTCTAATGAAAAAGTGTGTGTACTTGTACTCTATGTTTCGAATTTAGGCCAATGTCGTTCCTATGTTTAATAAAAAAATAATGTATTATACCCTTCATTGTGGACCAAATTCATTGATACCATCTCAAGTTTGTTGCGAGCTATATAAAGGTTGATATTCCCATATGCATGAATTTGAATCTGCACCGATTTAGACAAAATTGTATACACTTCAACAAAATCTATGTACTTAATATTTGAATCTAACTTTATGGGACGAAACATAATTTTAGTCAAAAAAAAAAAAATATAATAATAATAAGAAAATCTGAAGTCTGGCGGGGCAGACTATAATATACATAACTTTGTATTTAGATCCACATTTTGATAAAATCTCAATCCTTCAATTTTTTGAGTGCTTTGTATAAAGGTTTATGTTGCTATTTGCCTCACTCGATTTGGACAATGTATATTGTAATACTTCTATAAAGAGTGCGACGCAGGGTATACATTTTAGGCAATTTCGCAAAATTGAATTTATAATCGGTCGAACGATTTATATTAGAGGTTTTTTAAGAATCAGTGACCATCAGCACGAAATAACATTATATGAAAATTTACTATAGAAATACATTTTCAATAAATATGCTAAATTTTGAGGAAATTTTCTATAGAAATAAAATTTTGACAAATTTTTCTATAGAAAAACAAGTAAGGTAAGTCTATAGTCGGACAGGGCCGACTATATTATACCCTGCACCACTTTGTGATCTACATTTTCGACACCATCTGAATTCTTTCAAATTTTTTGAGTGGTATATATAAAGATTTATGTTCCCATATACATGCATTTAAATCTGAACCGACAATATATTTAAGACCAAAATTCTATTGACTTAAAATTTATGTCGGCTAATGCCCTGGGGTGGAACACAATGTTAGTAAAAAATAAGTAAGTAAAGTCTAAAGTCGGGCTGGGCCGACTATATTATACCCTTCACCACTATGTATACCAACATTTGTGTTACCACCTTAACTACTTCAAATTTGCTGGGAGCTATGCAAAGGTTTGCATTTCCAGATACAAATACTTATAATGAAGAGAATATTTGTACAAAAACACTAGAATTAAAATCGGCTATCACCATGGGATGAAACACAATGTTAGTAAAAAATATGGGAAATATGAAGCGAGAGAAATTTTAATGCAAGTGTACAAAAGGACATTTATGATTTATCAGGCGATACATATGTATACCAAATATAGGAAAATTTTAGTAATATTTGCAATTTTTGCTACTCACCAGTGGCGATTTTAAAAGGATATTGGTAGATCTCGCCAAGATATGTGGTCAAGTGTGGGTTGTAACATATTATTTGGTCATGTCGAGCGACTTGGAGCCTTATTTAAAAATCAACTGTTCTGTGGAAATTCTGGCACTACAGGATATGACTAAGATATGAGGAAATCATCACAGAGTTTTGTCTAAAGTGTGGGAATTTTGGTCATATTTGTAATAACTGGAAACACGAATATATGGCGGTTTTATCTAAATCTGAACCAAATCAGATCAAACTTTACACACTTAAATATCTAAAATATTAAAGATTTTAACCAAATTTAACACACATAACGACACCTAAATCTGAATCGATTTCAATCAAATTTACCAAGCATTGCTAGAATGTTAATACTACTCTCTGTGCAAAACTTCACGAAAATCGGTAGTAAACTTTGGCCTCTGTTGTCATATGAGTCTAAATCGGACGAAAGATATATATGGGAGCTATATCTAAATCTGAACCGATTTCTTCAAAAATCAATAGGGTTCTATTCTGACCCAAAACACATACTTGTGCCAAATTTGAAGTCGATTGGGCTTAAATTGCGACCTAGACTTTGATTACAAAAATGTGTTCACGGACATGGCTATATCGACTCAGGAGCCCACCCTAAGCATTTTTGCCAAAGACACCATGTGTCTATCTCGGCTCCTTCTGGGTGTTGCAAACATATGCACTAACTTATAATACCCTGTTCAACAGTGTGGCGCAGGGTATAAAAATTTTATAAATTATTGTTCATTAGGCCGTGAAGTACAAAAATATAACAGCAGACATCTACTGCTGTTTTTAGCAGACTTTTTCTATGAGTATACTGGAAGTCGAGTCTGAATTTGGAAAATAAAGTTGTTAACTCGTTTTAAAGGATTTTAATAGCATATGGAGAACAAAAGCTGAAAAAATGAAAACTTAAAATTCGCTTCCTAGAAAGAAGTACACAAAACCGAAATTTAAAAAAAAAAATGTGTCTTAAAAATATCCTTACTAGTATTCTCCGCTTCTTTGGCTCAGATTTAAAAAAAAAAGGAAAAAAAGGTAAGGGAAAAAGCAAATTTTTAAAGTAAAGACAAAATCTTTGTAACAGGACATGCCTTTTTTTGAGTGTATACTGCATAATTTTCATAAATAAGGAAATTCGGTTCATCTCCCAAACCTATACCAATGATACCCTTGCTTATGTTTACTAATTCGCATGGGGTGGTTTAGGGTATGATATAGTCGGCCCCGCCCAATACCGATATGGACCAATTTTTGTATGGTTGTTAGAAACCACATACTAACACCACGTACCAAATTTCAACCGGATCGGATGAATTTTGCCCCTCCAAGAGTCTCCGAAGGTCAAATCTGGGGATCGGTTTATATGGGGGCTATACGTAAAGTAATGCGATATGGCCATTTTCCAATAAGATACGACCTATATCAATAACAACTTCTTGTGCCAAGTTTCAAGTCGATAGCTTGTTTCGAACGGAAGTTGGCGTGATTTCAACAGACGGACCGACCATCATCGGGTCGTATTTTTTCCAAAATGAGGCCGGTCAGGCAGTTACTGTGAATGGTGTTCGCTATCGTAAGATGTTAACGAACTTTGTATGGCCTGAATTTGCCACACAGCTAACGAAACAATGGCTCTTTTGCGCAACAAATTTAATGTCCGTGTTATCTCACGTAATGGCAATGTCAATTGACCGCCAAGATCATGTGATTTGACACCGTTGGACTTGTTTCTTTGTGGTTATTTGAAAGACAAGGTGTACGTCGATAAGCCAGCAACAATTCAATAGCTAAAGGACGAGATAATTCGGCACATTAACGGCATAGAACCTCAATTATGCCCCAGAGTCATCGAAAATTTGGACCTTCGGAGTGAGGTGTGCCACCGAGGTCGCGGCGTCTATTTGGCCTATAGTTTGTTCCATACATAATTGAGTAATACGAATATATCATAATAAAATAAAATTACAATAATGTCCTAAATAGTTTGTGTTTTATTCAAAATCAACATCGGCCCTCGAAAATTTAACCACCCTATTCTTTATTGGGTCTTAGAGCAATTTTTCGATCTGTTACAAACGGAATGACAAACTTAAAAAACCACCATTTTATGGTGGAGGGTATAAAAATAGCATTTGGAATAGTATATAATAATAAAATTGCCTTCTTCATCATTATTTAGAAAATATTCACCAAGACAGTATGATTTTGGTTTGGATTTTGCGGTAAAATTTAAAATTTTCATGAATTTTTTAGATATTTACGCTTCATTTGTGTATAACTTTTCTATTCTTTAGTTAACCCTCCAATGCCCAATCCCGCCTTTAGGCGGGCTTCAATAAATAAGGAAGCTTTTAGTAAAACACACCTTAACACAATAAAAATGGGTAAAATAAAAAGAAAACAGTTGGAACTGTTCAAGAGGCTTTGCAGCATATACTGAATTTTAGCTATAAAATTTTCTTGTTTAGTTTTCTTGCTTTTGTGTCGTTAACATTAAATATTTATTCAGATGGCCAAAAAATTGGGGCATTAGAGGGTTAATTATACAAACATAATCCAAAAATGAATAAAGTTAAGTTAATTTGCTGAAGAAATAATAATTCCGATAACTAAAATAAACCTAATTTTTTTAATGGTTACATTTTCTTAATACATTTTAAAATAATAAAAACTTTTGTCTTACACTTTTCGACATTTTTTATTTTCACGGCGAAAGCTTAGGGAAACCTTGAAAATAAAAAATGTAAAAACAAGTGTAATGAAACTTAGTTTTTATTGATGGAACCATGAACGCCTAAATGTTTTTTAACATATTTAAAAATTTTGAAAGAAAATCTTCACTCCAGCGCCTCTAAAATGGGATTTCGTGATAAAGACTCCTTGTTCCAACAAGCAAACACCTCAAACACACGGCCTGGGATGTGAAAATATGGCTCCTTCACAACACTAAATATCTCAAAACGCAACCACAAAGCCCAGGTAGCAACTCCATTGAAAACTAGGATCTCATTTGGAACCGTGGATCGGACAAAACCAAATTTCATCTTGGACAGCCCTTAAAAAAAGTGTTACAAGAAGAATGGGGCAAAATCTCTCAAGAAACGTGTCGATGCCAAGACGACTGGAAGCCATTTGCGCTAACAAAGGGTACTATTCCAAATACTAAGTGGACCAAAATAATGTCTCATACAATGTGATTACTGATACGACGAATACTTTTGTGAGCTTTTTTTTGTAGTTTTTTGATTTAATGATTAAAAATAATACAATAAAATTAATTTCACGATTTTTGTTTACGTTTTGCTGTTATGTATATCCATGGAAACATTTTAATAAAACTTTTTCATATAAATGTTAAGCGGTTTGCGATTTCAAGATATAAAAAAGAATATTTTTGTGAGTCACTGTATATGTTTTGTTTTTGTTTTTTGTATGACTTGTATATACAAATAAACTTGCGATATTTGTTTGTGGCTGGTGGTGGTGATGTTTTTCTCTGCCTACAATTATTGGTATTTCGTTCCAAAGAAAAACTTATAAACCAAGGTGGCTATTAAACCCAAGACAAAAGGCATCAGCAATGACTTCATTACGATTCCTCGTTCTTTTGCTCAGTATTCCATGTGGGTTCGGATTTTTCTGGAACATTTGTACGCTCTTCAGCAACTAGTTAACCGATTTTGTATTGTTGCATCATTTCACGGGCATATGAACTGTGACCAACTTCTTCGAAATTTTCTGTAGCATCTTTACCAGCTTGTTCGATCAAGACTTCTTCACCACCAGGATGCTCATTGAGAAAAGGGGTCACGTCATACACGTTGTTGTGGATTATGAACCAATTCTTTTCTTTTGTAATATTTTTGGCAACTTCGGCGTGGGTAAATTATTTTACATTTTGCGATGACATGGTATTGAGTTGAATTATATTTCCTGTGGTATTAAGTTGAATTATATTTCCTGTATATTCTCTCCCTCTTGTGATGGCTGGCCGAAGTCTGTAATTCTACGTTAACTAGGCTTTTGTGATTTTGATGCAATTGGCATATCCATTTCTATACCACACATGCTTGTGGTATTAGCCACTTGTAAATCCACCACTTGAGCAAATTCCCATATTTCCACGCGTTTGGTTGATAAACATGACGCACTGAATCTGTTTCCACGCACGTAGCTGTTGCCAGCAGTCATTTGTTTTTGAAAGGCAAGCAGCAAATCCTTTAAAATTAATAATCACTCTTTCGTTTTTGGTACACTTATTTCTATAAATTGATTATTAAATGTATACCCCCTATTTTTATTTGTAAACAATAACTTTGATTTTGACATTTGACGACCAAGTGTTGCCAATCAAAATCGAAATTTGAACTGAATTTTTTTTGCGTTTTATTTTAGCACTGGTTATCAGTGCAAAAAGAAAACAGCCCTATTATTGAATTTGCATGCAAAAATAAAAAATGTTTGGAACTTAGACTACCCAAACATATATTGTTTAGACTAATATGCTTTCAAACATATTATATATTGGAAGAGATCAAACATATAAATGTTTGGGCAATACCCAAAAATGTATATGCTTGAAGCAAAATATGTTTGGGAGTATATGTTACAGAAGCGATTTTTTGTAAGAGTGTAGAAGAAATTATTCAATTGTATGATTTTTTTTATTTTAATTTTACCTTTTGCCGAACGGGGTTTCGAACGGCGGACCACACAGTTTGTAAGGATAAAAGAAGTAGCTGATCAATTGCCCAAGGAAAAATAAAATGTTAATTTTGTAATAACAAGCAACAACCACCAACTTAATTCAATATCGCTCCCTGTTAAATAGCGCTCCAAGCTACTAAACACATATATGTTTATAGGCTATTTCTGAAATAATATATGTTTGCATCCAAGCATATTATATTTACAAACATTTTATGTCCCAAACATAATATGTTCTAACATATTAACATATATGTCCCAAACATGTTATGCTAGTTTATGAACCAAACATATAATGTTTATAGCCAAACATATGAAAAACAGTCTTTTTCATCCGTGTAGCGGTAACACTTGCTGATCGCAAGATACCTTAAATCTTTTTAACACCGTCTTATAAATTTTAAGTGAGTCCATAGCAGGGATGGAAAATGCAGTACTATAGTACTTTTTTCAATACTTTTTCACCCCGGTCAGTACCGTAGTACCTCCGCGAATGATTTAGTACCTTTTGTGTAGACATTTTTGAGTCGATATCAGATTTATGGTACAATAGCTTTGACAAAATATTTTAATATTTTGAGAAAGTCTTTATCAACCTTATTTGCTAATAGTCTTTTACAAATATGGCAAAACAGACATGTTCATGTGGGAAGAAAATCTCGATTTTGTAAAAGACATAGTCAAAAACAGGATTTTATTGAACTTCAAGAATGTTTTAGTCGAAAAAAGAATGCGATTCTATATTATCGATTTTTTATTTCGGTAGAAAATGTTGTCAAAATTTTATTTCTATATAGAATTTTTGCAAAATTTTATTTTTATGGAAATTTTTGTCAAAATTTTATTTCAATTGAAAATTTTATACAAATTTTATTTCTATAGGAAATTTTTTCAAAATTTTATTTCTATAGAAAAAATTTTGCAACATTTTTTTTCTACAGATTTTTTTGCAAAATTTTATTTCTATAGAAAATTTTTGCAAAATTTTATTTATATAGAAAATTTTGTCAAAATTTTATTTTCTTTAAAATTTAGTCTCTTGACAATAATTATCCAGTGAAATTTTTGTTGAAATTTAGTAAAAAGTACCTTTCCGCTCAAAAATACCTTTTTTGTACTTTCTTAAAAATTGTATTTTCCATCACTGGTCCATAGTCCATATATTAAAAAAAAAAAAAAACAAAAAAGGCCGATAAAATACGTATATAATTCAGTTGACAAAATTTCCTATAAAAAATAAAATTTTGACAAAATTTTCTATAGAAATAAAATATTGACAAAATTTTTTATAGAAATAAAATTGTTGTTGTTTTTATTTTATTTCAGCTTAAAACCATGCATTGACAAAACTACAAGTGTAGCTTAACCAACAGAGGAAAAGAATGTTTGTCAAATTTATTTGGGAATGTTTGTCAAATAAATTTGTCTTTTCCTCTGCTGGTTAAGCTACACTTGTAGTTTAGTCAATGCATGGTTTTAAGATGAATTAAAAAAACAACAACAATGATTAAAGAAAAAAAAACCAACAATAACAAAACAAAACGAATGAAATAAAATTTTGGCAAAAATTTCTTTACAAATAAAATTTTGACAAAATTTTCTACAGAAATAAAATCTTGTCAAAATTTTCTATAGTAATAAAATTTTGACAAAATGTTCTATAGAAATACAATTTTACAAAATTTTCTATAGAAATGAAATTTTGAAAAAAATTTCTATAGGCATACAAATTTGGTAGATTATTTTTTTGGCTCGAGTGCCACCGTCGTGCAATGGTTAGCATGCCCGCCTTGCATACACAAGGCCGCGGGTTCGATTCCTGCTTCGACCGAACACCAAAAAGTTTTTCAGCGGTGGATTATCCAACCTCAGTAATGTTGGTGACATTTCTGAGGGTTTCAAACTTCTCTAAGTGGTTTCAGTGCAATTTGGAACGGCGTTCGGACTCGGCTATAAAAAGGAGGTCCCTTGTCATTGAGCTTAACATAGAATCGGGCAGCACTCAGTGATAAGAGAGAAGTTCACCAATGTGGTATCACAATGGACCGAATAGTCTAAGTGAGCCTGATACATCGGGCTGCCACCTAACCTATGATTGTGACCCGATATGGACAAATTTTTGCGTGATTGGGCATCGGCTATACATAACTATAGACCGATATGGACCAATTTTGGCAAGGGGCTATATACTAGCCCAATGTACCAAATTTTCTAATAGTTTGAAGGGGCTCTTATTGGCGTCGTTCTAAATTTATATAAAAAGGCACTTAATAATTGCACTCATGCGTTACTTTTTTGTAGTAATTTGGCGTGGTACAACTTCCCTGTTTTCGATGTGGTGGGGATTCTTAGAAGTGCCATCAAATTCAAAAAATGTTAGCAGGGATATAGTAGGAGCGGTGGTTGCAAGTTTATTACGGAAATACCACTCTATGTTATTTTGTATTTTGTCAATAGATCTTATTACATTTTTAAATAAAGGTAAGTACTATGTTCAGCTTGTTTTCACGGTTACTTTTTTAAATCAAATAACTAAGAAACATAAAATGTTCCGCGTTCAATCCCTTCGATATTTTCCATCCATAATTTAATAATACTTGGTAAAAATGTAATCGTTTTCATATATGTTTTTAATTCAGTGTCTTGGTGGAAAACCCGAACATAGTACTCACCGTAAAGGTGAATATTAAGTTCGAGTTTAAGGTGAGTATTAAGTTCGAGTTTAGCCGCTAAAATCGCTAAATTGAAAACTAAATCAGTAAGAAAAATGCATGAAATTATACATATTTGTTGCAAATTTTATTATAACTTGATGGGGAAAAGCCCAAAGCAAATTTTCACAAACCCTGCCAGCATTTCAAAGTTCCATTTCATCCTCATCGCCACCACAGACTCGTAAATGTCACCACAACCATCGCGAACTGTGATGGGGGAAGCATATCAAAATATACATGAAAGTATTTTGCCATCACTACTGTTAGAAGAGCCATTTTATTTTTTGTGAAACGCCAAGCGCAACCAGCTTGCTATATTTTATTTAAATAAGAACGAAAATAAAGTTCTGAAAACATATTACGCTTAAAATTGTGAAAGGTATATGGTGAACAATTTTCGACTTTCCAAATAGAATAAAGTGATGGTTTTTCAAATATTTTTCCAGGCACGCTGTCTCCATCGAAAATAAACAAACTGGCTGATAGACGCTGCAATATGTAACTTGCTACTTAAAACTCAACATCATTATTTTATTAATGCAAAAAATTATGTTAAATGTGATGAGATAAACCGAAAAATGTTATATTGTTAAGAAATTATAAATGTTTAATCAAATCAATAAAAATCTACACAATCGTGTTTTACTTGACCACAATGATTCTTCTACAATTACCTTAAAATGCACTTTTTCTGATAGTTTGTAGGGGTTCTTATTGGCGTCCTTCGAAATTGATCTAAATAGGCACCTAATAATTGCACTGATGAGAAACTTTTTCGTAGTAACTTGGCGTGGTACAACTTCTCAATAGTGACGGCGCTTTTCCGACGAGTTTTTGATGTCGTATATTATTGTTTTCGACGTAGTGGGGATTCTCAGAAGCGCCCCCAAATTCAAATAATGTTGGCAAGGAAGTTTGTATTCCTTAAAATTTATTATTAAAGAAAAGTAATCGTGAAAAATTACGTTTTTAGCCGCTAAACTCGAACTTAATACCCATCTTTAGCCGCTAAAATCGTCATTTTTTCACGATTACTTTTCTTTAATAATCCATTTTAAGGAATACAAACTTTGTGAAAATTTGTTTTAGGCTTTTCCCCATCAAGTTATAATAAAATTTGCAACAAATATGTATAATTTCATGCATTTTTCTTACTGATTTAGTTTTCACTTTAGCGATTTTAGCGGCTAAACTCGAACTTAATACTCACCTTAACAACGCAAACCATTTGTATTAAAAATGAATACAAGTAATTTTAATAAATAAATTAGTTCTTAATTCACATTGCAAATGCATCTAACTAATCTCAACATATGGAAAGATTTAAACGCTCTAATTACGGACTACGCGATTTACGTCAGTTTTACAACTCAAAAAAAAAACTGTGTGTTTTGCTTGGATAAAATTTCGCTAGTTTTTGGCATTTTCATTTTATAGGTGAGTATTAAGTTCGTGTTTAGCCGCTAAAATCGTCATTTTTTCACGATTACTTAAATAATCCATTTTAAGGAATACAAACTTTGTGAAAATTTGCTTTGGGATATTCCCCATCAAGTTATAATGAAATCTGCAACAAATATGTATAATTTTATGACTTTTTTTACTGATTTAGTTTTCACTTTAGTGAAAATTAGCGGCTAAACTCGAACTTAATACCCACCTTATATGTTCAATGTGATTTTATTCGATTTTATTTATTTATTCGATTTTTTTTATTCGATGTTATGATCTCTATGAAGCGTTGGTAACTCTATACAATCAAAGAAGGGTTTTAGACGATGCAATAATTGCATGCAATAATTGCACGCAATTCTTGTTTGTAGGCAAACGGGGTAGAGAAGCAAAGGGGGTAGAAAAAATTTCATGTTTTCCGTTCCTCTTGCAATTTTTTGACATTTCTGAAACTTGAAATTTCAAGCGATTGCATGAAAAATTTCAACGTATAAATGCTGAAGTTTTTAAGAAGCAACTTTAAAAGAGAATACAAAAAATTGCACGCAACCAATTGCATCGTCTAAAACCCCTCAAAGAAGTGCTAAATGTGCGCCGTAGTTGGCAACACTGATTCATTATTTTGTTTTCTTATGACATTTGTTTCAAACCGAATGACACTTACCAACACTGGAAACTCATTGGACAAACTTAGGACCAAAACAAAATAAACCAGCTGACAAACAAAATCCAATTGGAAGACTTCATCGCATATCGCAAATAAATTTCGAAATTTTGGGAAAAGCGGTTGATCGTAGATGAATATGAAATAGCGCATAAATGTCCCGGGAAAAAGAAGTACGCGGAAAAGATTGGTGCAAGTTCGCAGTTACGAAGACACAAAGGAAATAATTGTGAAACGGCAAATAAGAGATCAATCATCAGAGGGGATTTTCTGGTAGCTTTAGTGAGCAGCGCGTTGATAGATTTGCAACTCCCATCCATCCATAGATTTCAAAAACGGTCACACAATGTCACAAGAAGACCAAGAGTATCGCCAAGTGGTAATCAATTGTCTGAGGGAGCGTAATAAGAGGGATGTGCTGCCTTTCAAAGAAATCATTTTGCAGAGTAAGTAGGGGAAGAGAAAACCCAAATGTTTTGTAGAAACGCTGCACATCACAACAATACAGCTTTTCTAGCAACTTAGGAGGAAGAGGGTCAAGGTCGCCTTTAGTTAAGCGACCGCGTGCGTTAGTAGTGTAGAAGTGTGGGTGTGTGTGCATGTGTGATGTGTTTATGTTTGCTTATTTGTTTTGTTATTCGACGATATCGGTGGGATGCTGCCGCTACTATTGTCTCTACTGCAAATGTTGACTTTATCGAGTATTTCTTTTTCCGGATTGTAATGTTCTAAACTTTCTCCCTTTCCTCGTTTACTTAGATAATCGCTTGATGGATAATGTGGCCCAGCTAAAGGCTGATAATTTAAAAATTTCCGTTGAAAATGAACAACTACGTACGGCCATTTCAACAGGTGGTGGTCTTGGCGGTAAAGATAGCACAGCCGCCCAATTGGCCATTGCGGCATTGGAAAAGAAACTCTTAGCCCAACAGGAAGAGTTGACGGGTTTGCACAAACGCAAAGGCGAAAATTCACAAATGATTGTCGATCTTAATCTGAAAATGGAAAAGCAACAGCAAATCATAGCTAGCAAAGAACAAAGGTAAGAAGTCATCAATATTGTGATGTCATTGATAACGTCTGCATGGAACATTTTTCGTATGCTATTACAGTTTGGTAGAACAGCGAAATGCCAACACATCCTTGAGAGCCGAAGTTCAAATGCTAAAATCAAGTTTGGACGAATTGAAAAATCTTAATACAACACTTCATGACGAATATACCGCCTTGCAATTGGCTTTCAGTGCATTGGAAGATAAAATGAGGGCATCTCAGGTGAGATTCAGATAACAAAAGAATTTTAAAATGTGCTCGTAGAAAATAACGTGGTCAATGAATCATTATATGTTCATCGCCAGTAATTAGTGTTACCCCATGCATAATATTGAGATAAGCAGAAATTGTTTTACTAGCAAGTACAATGGCTTTAGCATATAGAAATATGTTTACCACTTTGATTTGAATATCGTTTGAATGATTCTTGGAATTGTAATCTAAACCATCTAGTTCACGTTTTGCAATATTCGAAGTCGATCTCTTGTGTATTTATTTATAATATCAATGGATTAAATAATTCATACAGATTATACATAAAATTTTTTATTAAAAAGTACACTATATAAATTATATACTCGCCCGTGTACAAATTGAGAGAGTTGACTAATCGAAATTTTGCGTACGTGCAATGATCTAAACTAATCGGTGATCAAATCAAAACCAAAAAATCAAATTAAAAAAAGGACAATTTAGAAAGTCAAAATTAATAAAAGAAATGCAATTTGGATATTATCCTTTTATCCGGACACTGTTCAAGATCTTCTGAGTTAAATTCATTTAGTACTGCCGTGCACTTTGGGAGCAAACGTGGGTTTTGAAAGTTAGGTTCAGTATTACTATCCTTTTGGGTGTGATGGTGCGTTTGTTAATACCATCTTATAATAGCTTTTCAGCTTGGGTAAAAACTGTTTTATATCTTTAATAAGAAAGACCATTGCACCATGAAGGTTCACTACTTTCTAAACCAACGATAAAATAATGAACAATTGCCGCAACACAAACAAAATAAATTTTACTGTCCGCATTACAGAGAAAAGGTTGAAAAAGTGTTTGAAAAATTGAGCTATCCGGACTATTCAATAACTTTTTGCAAATCGAAACACTCTTATATGTTGTAATCCTAAAATTCGACTAATCAATTTTTATGTTCGATTTCTGAGCCGAATACATGTTTGTTTCCATGGCTACTTTTTGGACTTCTATATATTGAATATTTTCTAATAAACTTGATTGACACAGCGACGTTCAAATTGTTTCTCTCGTCTGAAAAGCACGTTTTCCCAAAAACTGCAAAATTTACAACCATGAAGACAGTGACAACCGTACGTGAATGAAACTTGTGGCCTGCGCGTGACTTTTTATACCCTAAACCACATAAGGTCAGGGTATAATAACTTTGATCTGCCAAAAATATGTTCCTACCAGATATATTGATTTTATATATTGATGATACCGATCGACTCACAGTCACCTTCTGAATCGATCTAGCCCTTGGTGTCCATCCGTCCCTCTGTCCATGTATTTGTTGTTTGTAGGATTCCGATCCCAATTGTTAACCGATTTTGATGAAATTTGGTTTATGGCGTTTTTTTAACACAAGAACGAACGATATTGAATTTGATAAAGCTCCCATATATATGTATCGCTCGATTTTGATAAATGGGGTCAGATTGGCCTCATTTACTAACAGATTAGCGTCAAATTTGCAACAAAGTAATCTAATAAATTTTATCGAAATCGGTTCAGATTTAGATATAGCTTCCACATATATATGTATCGCCCGATATTCCAAAATTTGACCATTAATCCCTTATTTATTAGCCGATCGTACTCAAAGTTGGCGTACTCTAATATTCTAATCTTCTATAGTGCAAAAAATCATGTCAATCGGTTCAGATTTAGATATAGCGTCTCAGTTATTAACCGATCTTACACAAACTTAGCACAAGGTATCCTCCTGTGGTTTCAAGCAAACCTGGAAAATATCATCCAAATCGGTTCAAATTTAGATAGAGCTCCCATATATCTGTGGCTTGGTGCTAAAAGGGCCAATGTCAAAATATGCAGTTTTGAGATAATACAACTTGAATGTTTTAACAAAAACTATTTTAACTACAGCAGCCACTGTTTCATTCCATACGTAGCATATAGAAGATGATTTTATTCCCATCGTTTGGTAGATGGTGAGGTTAAGTGCCCACAGTTGACGTTTATAAAAGGGCCAAAGTAGACATTGGCCCTTTTAGCATTAAGTTTTATAGATGAGTTCATAATGACATTGGCCAGTTTTACGCTTATTTAACCCCTTCTTGGTAAAATTTAAGATTGACTGTTTTATAATTATGAAAGAGAGCAAAAAAAGAAATCTAATGCAATGATTAAATCAAAACGGTAAAATATTGACATTGGCCCTTTTAGCACCAAGCCACAGATATATACATCGCTCGATTTTTCCAATTTGGGCCTCAATACTCTTATTTATTAACCAATGCTACTCAAGTTTCAAATTTTTATGTAATATCAGATCGTATTTATTAGACTTAAATCTAACTCTTACATACACATTAATTGAGCGAATAATTTACTCAATTTTAGTTGTATACTAACTTTGTAGGTGCATCATCAACTATAGCTACAGATAATATAATATCACAAATTTCTGCTCAGATTGTTATAAAACTCCCATAAAAATGCACCCTATAATATTCTTAAATATGGAAATGCGCTTTATCTTTCAAACCTGTACCAATGGTACCCCGCTAATGCTTATGTTACTAATTCAGTGGGGGTGGTTTAGGATATGATATAATCGGCCGACTTTCTACTTTACTTACTTGTTTAATTTTGACAATAAGCAGTAGTCTCACGGGGTTGGGGAAATTCAAGATGCTTCTTTCGCTGGTGTGGACCACGCGATATTTTGATCGTGATATCACCAAAATTTGACCCAAGTTATGCCTCCACAATACCTTTCAGAAGCACAAGATATTAGCCATACACTTTCACATTTAGATATCGAATGATTTCCAAGCATTCTTTTGCAAAAACTTTTTCGACTTCAAATTTTTAAGAAAACGATATTAATTTTCAAAATGACTTATACCCTTATTAAACCTTTATTGCACCTGTAAGCAAAAAGCCTTTATTAATTTGAATTAAAATTACCTCATATAAACCGATCAGCATCTCAGGGTGAATTATACCTCCAATCGGTGCAAAATTTTTGGATAATGTAGACTCATATTTTATTCGACACTCCTGAAACTGGAAAAGTGAAATGGGCCTATGCGCTCAATCGATTAGATAAGAAATGGCTCAAAGTAAATTGATTTTTAAAAACTTTGTTGTTTAGTTGGCCTTTTATTTTATTATTTTATAGGCTCCGTGGAAGTTCTCGCTATTTCGAAAACTCAATAGGATCGATTAAAAAGATATTTTTTATCTATAAGATGAGTCTAAAAACTGAAAAAAGGATAGCGAATATTTGGCATTTTCCGAGGAATATTTGGCATGAATGAATACTCAATAGGATCGATTAAAAATATATTTCTTATCTATAAGATGAGTCTAAAAACTGAAAAAAGGATAGCGAATATTATGCATTTTTCGAGGAATATTTGGCATGGATGAATATTTGATCAAAACACTTTAAACTGCATTACGGCTAAATGAACGTTTGTTTTGGAACACATACGCCACGACGTACATTTTCTATTTTGTCTTAAAAAATCTTCACGGATCAGAAGTAAGAATGTCTTTACTGACCACCAGTTATTTTTTCATCAGTAGCTAAATTTTCCATAGCGAAAAAAATTGGAAAAGACCATGCACCAAGAGTTTGTCTGTTTGTCTATTGAGTTAAAAATTCATTGTCGTCTGAATCAGTCCATTAAAGTGAAACTTCTACTACATTATTAGTCAATTGTTAAAACACAGTTGGATAACCCTTTCTCCGCCACATAATTGCCGTACATTTCTATTTCAGGTACGGCATTAATTTATTAAGCGGCCCCGGCTGCGACTCCAGTATTTCTCATTAGCCTCAACTCCGGTGTCGACTACGAATAATGAAACAAAATCTCAAAATGGACCAATATAACTATTTTTATTTGCCATATGATTTTATGTGTCCAAGAGAACACCAATTTGACACGAATTTCACACCGTCAAATCTTAGCATTTTAGGGGTCTAAAAGAACTAAAATAGTAAAAAAGTTTATATACAGACTCCCATCAAAATATAGACAGATACCAACATTCTTCAGCATCCGTTTTTATAAAACAACTAAGGAAAGTCTAAAGTCGAGCGGGGCCGACTATATTATACCCTTCACCACTATGTATATCAATATATTTGATACAATCGTAACACCTTCAAATTTGTTAGGAACTATATAAAGGTTTATATTCCCATATACAAATATTTAAGTATGAACCGATTTGGACAAAATTGTTTAAACTTTCACAAAATGTCTAGACTCACAATTTAAATTGGTTGATGACCGGGGCGGACCACAATGTTAGTAAAAGTATATCGGAAATATTTAAATTGCTTAAAATTTCGAAAATCTGCATTTATGATTTATAGGTCGATATATACTAAGTAGAGTATAGGTAAATTTGAATAATTTTTGCCAGTTTTCGAATTAACAGTGACAATTTTACAAGGAACATGTAAGTATTTTGGCCATATTTGGTAAAATCGGAAGAACATATATATATATGGGGGCTTTGTCTAATTCTGAGCCGACTTTGATAAAACTTGGCACACACAACTACAAAATTTTCGAAATGAAACTTTGGCCTCCGTGGTCATATGAATCTAAATCGGGCGAAAGATATATATGGAAGTTATATCTAAATCTGAACCGATTTCAACCCAATTTGGCATGTGTTGCAAGAATGTTAGTCCTACTCTCTGTGCAAAACTTTAAGTAAATCGGCGTGAAATTTTGACCTCTGGAGCCATATAAGTTCGTATCGGACGAAAGATATATAAAGGGTGATTTGTTAAGAGCTTGATAACTTTTTTTTTAAAAAAAACGCATAAAATTTGCAAAATCTCATCGGTTCTTTATTTGAAACGTTAGATTGGTCCATGACATTTACTTTTTGAAGATAATTTCATTTAAATGTTGACCGCGGCTGCGTCTTAGGTGGTCCATTCGGAAAGTCCAATTTTGGGCAACTTTTTCGAGCATTTCGGCCGGAATAGCCCGAATTTCTTCGGAAATGTTGTCTTCCAAAGCTGGAATAGTTGCTGGCTTATTTCTGTAGACTTTAGACTTGACGTAGCCCCACAAAAAATAGTCTAAAGGCGTCAAATCGCATGATCTTGGTGGCCAACTTACCGGTCCATTTCTTGAGATGAATTGTTCTCCGAAGTTTTCCCTCAAAATGGCCATAGAATCGCGAGCTGTGTGGCATGTAGCGCCATCTTGTTGAAACCACATGTCAACCAAGTTCAGTTCTTCCATTTTTGGCAACAAAAAGTTTGTTAGCATCGAACGATAGCGATCGCCATTCACCGTAACGTTGCGTCCAACAGCATCTTTGAAAAAATACGGTCCAATGATTCCACCAGCGTACAAACCACACCAAATTCGGGATGCATGGGCAGTTCTTGAACGGCTTCTGGTTGCTCTTCACTCCAAATGCGGCAATTTTGCTTATTTACGTAGCCATTCAACCAGAAATGAGCCTCATCGCTGAACAAAATTTGTCGATAAAAAAGCGGATTTTCTGCCAACTTTTCTAGGGCCCATTCACTGAAAATTCGACGTTGTGGCTCGTTAGTAAGTCTATTTATGATGAAATGTCAAAGCATACTGAGCATCTTTCTCTTTGACACCATGTCTGAAATCCCACGTGATCTGTCAAATACTAATGCATGAAAATCCTAACCTCAAAAGAATCACCCTTTATATGGCAGCTATATCTAAATCTGTACCAATTTCAACAAATTTTGGTATGCATAGTAATCGTCAATCGGAACCAACGATTGGCCTCTGAGACCATAGGAGTGTAAATCGGGCGAAAGCTATATATGAGAGCTATATCTGAATCTGAACCAATTTGACTGATATTTTGCAAAATTTACGAAATTCACAAAATATTCGATTATACTAAATTGGAAGATGATCGGTTGATATATAGGTAATTTATGACCAGATCGGTTATAAATATATATGGCAGCTATATCTAAATCTGAACCGATTTTTTCTAAAATCAATAGAGATCGTCTTTGAGCCGAAAAAAGACTCTATGCCAAATTTAAGGACGATCGGACCTAAACTGCGAGCTGGACTTTGCACACAAAAATACATCAACAGACAGACAGATAGACGGACAGACAGACAGACGGACATCGCTAAACCGACTCAGAATCGGTTCACTAAAAGGTGAGTCTATGACTACTCCATCTCGGCATTACATGCAAATGCACAAACTTATTATACCCTGTACCACAGTAGTGGTGAAGGGTATAAACATAAAACTTGAACAAAAGTTTCCAGAAGTTAAAAAAGTTAAATCTTGTTATCGGTCTATATGGAGGATAAATAAAAAAAATCGATATAGAAAAAAATACATTAGCCGTTTTGGCAACACCAGACATGAAATACGTCTGATAAGACCAATTGGAACATCGGTTTATATGTGGGTACTATATCACAAATCTGTCCGGTATGACCCATCTTCGAACTTGACGTACCGGCCTAAAATTCACAATGATCGGTTCTACGATACCGCTATATTGTCTTAACATTGTACCTCAATCCAGCGTATATATGTATATTTTTTATCCACCACTTCGTTTTCGTTGTTCGATTGGAGAACTTAATAGAATCTAAATTTTCTTTAGTTACACAAATATTAAGTGCCTGTTTTGGGTTTGCCCGAGTCGGATTCGAGTAAAATTTTTACGACTCGGGCTTCTACACCGACTCCACAGCCCTGGTATTAGGTATACCCAATAACAAAAAATTTTTTTTTTGACTTGACCAAGACATAAATTTGTATGATACCCTCACACGTCTGCGTACGTCCCTGGTTAGTGTTATATATATTGATTACAAAACCTATTTTGCGTGTATACAGAGAAAAATATCGATCGAACAGTATATAAAGGGTGATACGGTCAAAATTTGGTCAATATAAACTTGACGTATATCTTTCAATTTTGTATTTAAAAAATCTGAACACCCCTCTTTTTGAAGGTGTGTGTGTAGAATGTTGCTCCTATTTTGATTTTGGAATTCACTCTTCAGTTGTCAAAATGCCGTCCAAGCAAGAAGAGCAGCGTATCAAAATTTTGCTCGCGCATCGCGAAAATCCGAGCTACTCGCACGCAAAGCTGGCAAAATCGCTAAAAGTTGCCAAATCAACCGTTACAAATGTATTTAAAGTGTTTGGGGAAGGTTTGTCGACCGTTACAAATGTAATTAAAGTGTTTGGGGAACGTTTGCCGACAGCCAGAAGTCTGGATCGGGGGAAATCGAAAACCGGAAGCCGCTGAGACGACAAAGAGAGTTGCCGGTAGTTTCAAGCGAAACCCTAACCTCTCTCTCCGAGATGCCGCAAATAAGCTGGGTGTATCGTCTACAACCGTGCATCGAGCCAAAAAACGAGCCGGACTATCGACTTACAAGAAGGTAGTGACTCCAAATCGCGATGATAAACAAAATACGACGGCCAAAGCGCGATCCCGGAGGCTGTACACGATGATGCTGACGAAGTTTGACTGCGTGGTAATGGACGACGAAACCTACGTCAAAGCCGACTACAAGCAGCTTCCGGGACAGGAGTTTTATACGGCAAAAGGAAGGGTAAGGTAGCAGATATTTTCAAGCACATAAAACTGTCAAAGTTCGCAAAGAAATATCTGGTTTGGCAAGCCATCTGTACATGTGGCTTGAAAAGCAGCATTTTCATAGCCATTACGGTAAAAAGGCCATGGAGTGGTACACCGCCAACAACGTGCAGGTGGTTCCCAAGGACAAGAACCCTCCCAACACGCCAGAGCTCCGCCCAATTGAGAAATACTGGGCTATTGTCAAGCGGAACCTAAAGAAGACCAAAAAAAAACTGCTAAAGACGAGCAGCAGTTCAAGGCAAACTGGCTTTCTGCGGCGAAGAATGTGGACAAGGTGGCTGTACAAAATCTGATGACAGGTGTCAAGCGTGAGGCCCGTCAATTCGGATTTGGAAAAGCGAAAGCCTAACTGCATATTTTTCCTGAATTTTATACTAATTGAACTTGAAAAAGAAATTTAATTTGATTTTTTAAATAAACGATTTCACCGATTTACACGCGTTTTCCCTTGACCAAATTTTGACCGTATCATCCTTTAAATGAAATCAACGACTAATATTTCATACAATTCAAAGTTCCTACATACTAAGCACAGAGGTTTGCGGTATAAATGTTGACAATATTCCTTCCTTAAAATCTGTTGTGTACACTCAAAAAAAAAAGTTTACTTGGATCTAAAGATTTTCACCTTTCTTTAAGGGTTTTGGTATTGATTCCCAGCCAAAGATGGAGGTTCTTTAAAATAAGAAAATTTTGTTTGTCTATCTGGCTTTAAATCTAGAATCTATAAAATTAATATTAGGATACACATCTCATTTATCTAATTTTCATTCTATTTTCCCGGTATATTAATAAAGCTATTCACGTACAAACAAATGCCAGTTTAAAAATCCAAATTATGACGCATACTTCGAAATAAAAAATATGTTCTTAATTCCAAAAATATTTTAAACCAAAGATGCTAAATCCTCAAAATAAGTCTTAGCCTATATTTGAAGCGTTTTTATTTTAAATCTAAAGATTCAATATTTCAGTTAATTTAAGGATGATTTCTTTAAATCAAAAATGTGTTTCTTTACTTTAAGGAACATTTGCCATAGCTTAAGGCAACTTTAACTAAGGGTCGCAAATTTTCAAAATGTGTGTCCTAAATTTAATGAAAAAAATTGTTGAAGCAAAGATTATAAATTTTCTTTTTATTAAAATTTCATTATTTTAAAGAAATTTTTCCTTAATAGTGTGTAAATTGCTCATCCTAAAATTGTGGTTGCGTAATTTTTAATATCACGTAGGTTAGGTTAGGTGGCATGTATCAGGCTCACTTAGACTATTCAGTCCATTGTGATACCACATTGGTGAACTTCTCTCTTATCACTGAGTGCTGCCCGATTCCATGTTATGCTCAATGACAAGGGACCTCCTTTTTATAGCCGAGTCCGAACGGCGTTCCACATTGCAGTGAAACCACTTAGAGAAGCTTTGAAACCCTCAGAAATGTCACCAGCATTACTGAGGTGGGATAATCCACCGCTGAAAAACTTTTTGGTGTTCGGTCGAAGCAGAATGCAAGGCGGGCATGCTAACCATTGCATCACGGCGGCTCCCACGTAAATATTTTTTCAGTATACAAAGTTCAATTTAGAATCGTGCTAACAATAATTTTTTTTCTCCCCACATTATTCATATCTAACAAAAATATTTATCTTATCGATTATCTGGTGAGCTTTCCCACATAAGTAACAATACAATCGATATCGTTAAAACATTGTGCACTACTAAGAACATTCTAATAATTTGATCTCTACAAAAAAAGTAAATATTTATAATGTAATAGCTGATTGACATAACGCTACAAAATACAATTGACAGTTAATTATGGCTGTGATTGTTTGGGCTAGTGATAATTGATTGATCCCATCAAAAATGTTTTCATTAGATTGTTAGAAATATTTTCACGATTTTTCACCATATTCTAATATTTTATAAACCAGTCATTACGAATGCGATATGAGTTTCGCAAAATGTTGTGGAATACCACACACTTATCGAATATTTTTTTCTAATTTCTCTAATCTTTAGTTTGTTTTTGTTTCTCGCTGTCACAACAAAGTGATGTTGCAATTTTTTATTTTATTCCATTATGTTGCTATCAAGAAATAGTTCCCATAGTCATAGCTCTATTATTCGTATACAGTTGGTGAAGAAAGAATTTTTATTAATTTACATTTTGGCTGAATGCCAAGTGTTGTGCACAAGTGTCCAATATAGATATCAATAATATGATGTATCGTTGTATATTAGATTGTACCGACGCATGTTTGGGGATTACTCATAGAAAGTTTCTCAAAAGCAACGATGTTATGTGGACAAGTGACAAAATTCCTCTTTAAAATATGAGCAGCAGTATTTTATTTTCATCTCAGAGAAAAGAGATTACCTCTTTATAAGTCAATATTTTCATATTTGGGAAAAATCGCAAAATCGAGCATAGCCAACACCCAAGACGAGTATAACCTAATATACATTATTAATGGATGGTGTTAACTTTAATTGAACAATTAAAACGTACTTGAAGTGGATGTATGAAATAACTGCTGTTTTGTTATTTTACAAGGGTAGTCCCATATGAACTTATACTGAAAAAGATATTTACGTGATATTAAAGATTTCATAAACTAAATTTTAGGATTCACAATTTACAGAATATTATGGACAAATTTCTTTAAAATAAGAAAAAAATTAATTATAACAAAGTATATAATCTTTGCTTAAAATTTTTTTTTATTAAATTTAGGATACAAATTTTGAAAATTTGCGTCCCTCCGTTAAAATCGTATGTCTTTGAACTAAGGCAAATTTTCCTTTTGATTTAAAGACATCGTCCTTAAAATCTTTAGATTTACGATAAAAACGCTTGAAATATATGTTAGGTTAAGACATATTGTGAGGATTCAGCATCTTTGGTTTAAAGTTGTTTTTTTTTTTTACTTTGAGGTATTCATTATAATTTGGATTTTTAAACTGGCAGTTGCTTGTACGTGAATAGTTTTATTAATATAAAGAGAAACAAGTATATACGGCCGAACTTACGGCCTGGCCGAATCTTATGTACCCTCCACCATAGATTGCGTAGAAACTTCTACGAAAGACTGTCATCCACAATGGAATTACTTGGGTTGTGGTATCTTAAAACTTCTTAACATCGTTTTCTAAATTGTGAGTTAATCCATACGTGGTAGAGATTCAGACATGAAATATGGGGGTCGCTTATATGGCGGATATATCCAATTATGAACTTGATATGGACAAATTTTTGTGTGATTGGGGATCGATTTATCTCAGGGCTATATATAACTATAGACCGATATGGGCCTAGTTGGGCATGTTTTTTAGCGGCCATATAATAGCACAATGTACCAAATTTCAACTGACTCGGATGAAATTTGCTCCTCCAAGAGGCTCCAAAACCAAATCTCGGTATCGGTTTATATGGGGCCTATATATAATTATGGACTGATATGAACCAATTCCTGCATGATTGTTGGATACCATATACTAACATCACGTACCAAATTTCAACCGAATCGGATGAATTTTGCTCTTCCAAGGGGCTCCGGAGGTCAAATATGGGGATCGGTTTATATGGGGGCTATATGTAATTATGCATCGATTTCGACCAATTTTTGCATGGGTGTTTGAGGCCATATATTAACACCACGTACCAAATTTCAACTAAATCAAATGAATTTTGGTCTTCCAAGAGGCTCTGGAATTCAAATCTGGTGATCGGTTTATATGGCGGCTACATATAATTATTGACCGATGTGGACCAATTTTTGCATAGTTGTTAAAGACCATATACTTACACCATGTACCAAATTTCAGCCGGATCGGATGAAATTTGCTTCTCTTAGAGGCTCCGCAAGGCAAATCGAGGGATGGGTTTATATGGGGGCTATATATAATTATGGACCGATGTGGACCAATTTTTGAATGGTTGTTAGAGATCATATGCTGACACCCTGTACCAAATTTCAGCCGGATCGGATGATTAGAGTCCGCGCAAGCCAAATTTGGTGGTCCGTTTATATAGGGGCTATACGTAAAAGTGGACCGATATGGCCCATTTGCAATACCATCCGATCTACATCAATAACAACTACTTGTGCCAAGTTTCAAGTCGAAAGCTTGTTTCGTTCAGAAGTTAGCGTGATTTCAACAGACGGACGAACATGCACAGATCGACTCAGAATTTCACCATGACCCAGAATATATACTTTATGGGGTCTTAGAGCAATATTTCGATGTGTTACAAACGGAATGACGAAGTTAATATACCCCTATCCTATGATAAAAAGAATGAAAATTCGATAATTGAGATCTGTATTCAAATTTCAATTTTATTGATCCTAGATTTAAACAAGTATATACGGCCGTAAGTTCGGCCAGGCCGAAGCTTATGTACCCTCCATCATGGATTGCGCAGAAACTTCATCTAAACACTGTCATCCACAATCGAATTACTTAAGTTGCGGTAACGCTTGCCGATGGCAAGGTATCTTAAAACCTCCTAACACCATCTTCCAAATTGTATGTAAGTCCATACGTGGTATATATTAAATCAAAAAAGATCGATCCAATACGTATATAATTCAGTTTGACAAAGTAGACATAAAATTTTGACAAAATTTTCTACAGAAATAAAATTTTAACAAAATTTTCTATAGAAATAAAATTTTGACAAAATTTTCTATAGAAATAAAATTTTGACAAAATTTTCTATAGAAATAAAATTTTGACAAAATTTTCTATAGAAATAAAATTTTGGTAGATTATTTTTGGCTCTAGTGGCAACCATGATTATGAACCATGAAATTTGCTTCTCTTTCTGGGGATCGGTTTATATGGGCGCCATATATAATTATGGACCGATGTGGACCAATTTTTGCACGGTTGTTAGAGACCATATACCAATACCATGTACCAAATTTCAGCCGGATCGGATGAAATTTACTTCTCTTTGAGGCTCCGCAAGCCAAATCTGGGGATCGGTTTATATGGGGGCTATATATAATTATGGACCGATGTGGACCAATTTTTGCATGATTGTTAGAGACCATAAACCAACACCATGTACCAAATTTCAGCCGGATCGGATGAAATATGCTTCTCTTAGAGGCTCCACAAGCCAAATCTGGGGATCGATTTATATGGGGGCTATATATAATTAAGGACCGATATGGACCAATTTGTCCATGGTTGTTAGAGACCATATACCAACATCATGTACCAAATTTCAGCCGGATCGGATGAAATATTCTTCTCTTTGAGGCTCCGCAAGCCAAATCTGGGGATCGGTTTATATGGGGGCTATATATAATTATGGACCGATGTGAACCAATTTTTGCATGGTTGTTAGAGACCATATACCAACATCATGTACCAAATTTCAGCCGGATCGGATGAAATTTGCTTCTCTTTTTGGCTCCGCAAGCCAAATCGGGGGATCGGTTTATATGGGGGCTATATATAATTATGGACCGATGTGGACCAATTTTTGCATGGTTGTTAGAGACCATATACCAACACCATGTACCAAATTTCAGCCGGATCGGATGAAATATGCTTCTGTTAGAGGCTCCACAAGCTAAATCTGAGGGTCCCTTTGTATGGGGGCTATACGTAAAAGTGGACCGATATGGCCCATTTTCAATACCATCCGACCTACATCGATAACAACTACTTGTGCCAAGTTTCAAGTCGATATCTTGTTTCGTTCGGAAGTTAGCGTGATTTCAACAGACGGACGGACGGACATGCTTAGATCGACTCAGAATTTCACCACGACCTAGAATATATATACTTTATGGGGTCTTAGAGCAATATTTCGATGTGTTACAAACGGAATGACAAAGTTAATATACCCCCATCCTATGATGGAGGGTATAAAAAAAATCTTTATTATAAAGAAGCATCTTTGGCCCAGAAACAATAGCAAAATCCTTAAGGGAAGGTCAAAATCGTATGATCCAAGAAAACTTTTTTTGTGTGTAGTCTCAACGATTGATGTAAGAGTATCTCCAGACCATTTTACTATCGCTCAGTATAAATTAGTACATGGCTTCAGTCAAACGCGAAATAAGAAAGCGACCTCGTATGTACCTCTTATTGAGGTGGGGATAATCGACCACTGAAAAACCTTTTATTGTACAGTAATCCCTCGATTTACGTCGTGATTGCTTCCGGAATTTGATGACGTTAATCGAAACGACGTAAACCGAATTAAAAATTGCTCATACCTAAGTCCATTTAATAATGTGTAGAAAACTTCTAAAATAAAGGCAATTCAGTCTTTTATTCATAAAAAATAAATATATATATATACATAAAGCAAACATATAAGCAAAAAAATTACAATTCATTATTCAAAAATATCAGGGTTTAAAAATTAAGTTTATAAACAAATGAATAACCGTTACTTTGAGGAGTCTGGTCAGGTACTCAACTCCCAGTATTCCCAGATGCTTCAGCATTAGCATTGAAATTCGGTCGGGGCCCAGCGCCTTAGATGGTTTCGCGCTGTTGATGACATTGGTAACTTCGGCTACGGTAAATTGTGGTGTGTCGTCGGCTCGGAGACCACGTATGCGACGAGTGGCTCTCCTTTTCGCTCTATCACTCTCGGGATGCTCGACAAACAGTCGGTTGAAGTATTTGGCGCATCTCTTCGGATCAGTCACAGTCACGTCGCCATAGGTGACTGAAATCCCATCATCCCTTGTAGCGGGGGTGATGGTTAGAGTACCTGAAGCAATGTAACTTAGGCACAGGAACTGGTAAATTGTGGTCAACAGTGAGAGCCCTCTCGAACCCCGTTTTTAAGGTAACGCTTGTTCTCGGACCAGCCTCATAACACTGCGCTCAAATGTATTCTCTTTCTCAGCCATAAGATTTATTAGTTCGTAAGATTCAAATAAAAAGTTAGTTTTTCGGAGGCCGTATATTAAATACGGTCCTAAAAGATGATTAGTCGTTTTGGGACAAGATCAAACTTCACACTTGGTCAATATACAAATTCGTTTAGTCGATATTCGTTACGATGGAATGTCGATTTCGTCGGTAAGTTGATTTTTCACATTAGCACTGTCTTATATATGTTTCTGTGTAGGACTGCAGTTGGGTATCACTACCACTCCTCATATCACTTGATAATTGATGATTGATTGAGTGATTGGCGTTGCAGTAATTCAATTTAAATTTTGTAAATTTATTTAATTCAAATAAATATTATCCAAAATGACAACAACAACAACATGATAAATGAGTTTCTTCGAGCATTCTCTTCGTTGGACAAAGTCAACAATGAGCTAAATTGCAGAGTACATTAATGACAAAAAATAAAGACAAACATCCTCCATAACATATGTTCCGTTTCACTAGGCATGTTGATGGAAATATGAATTTGAAAAAGTTTATTATCCATTGGCCACAGACGAATACAGTGCAATATTTTTTTTTGCGACAATATTAATCAAATTTGTTTTTCCTATATACGAAATAGAAGCATAATTTAATCTGAAAAAAAAAAATGTTTAAGAAAATTAAAAAAATCATTTCAATTTCTTCTACTTCCATGAATTCAACCACATCCACCACAACCTTTGAACCTCATCTAAATCAGGATGAAAATCGTCGTCTCCTGGATCGTTTAATGCAATACAAATCAAAGGATGCCGATAAATTAAATGAAGAAAATGAAAGCTTTATAAGGTATGTCTGGGGTAAGGGTATGTATTCATTGATCTGTTCTGAATCATACCAAACCCAAATTGTTGTGTATATGTTGAATGTGTTTTTCTTTTTTGTATTTAGTAGTATTTAGTATTTAGTAGATTTTTGCATTTTTAATATTGTATTTATTTTTATTTTAGAAACAAATTGGCAAATTTAATTGGTTATTGGTTTTCATTTCAATTGCATATTAATTATTTTATATACGCTACCCAATTTTACTGGTCCCTAATTTGGTTTGTTCGCATTTTAATTTCATTCATTATTATAATTTTTTTTTTTAACAAAATCGCTTTTAGATTTTGTAACTACAACAGGTTGTACTAAATCTTTTGCATTCTTTTGTGTCTAATGTACCGATAATTTTGGGCCATTCCCACGCAATACCACACAGAAAAAAGTAAACTAAGTTATGGGAAAACTTAATTAATGCGAAAATTGAACTAAATTGTATTCCAAAGTTTGTGATTAATTAAATTAACGAACATTTTCTGACACATTTGGACTTTTAACAACCATTTACGAAATACATCTTTCTCGAAAAGCAAAATGAACTACAAATATAGAAAAAATCGTAAGCGCGAATTTTTGAAAATATTTGATGACACACGTTCCAGACAAGAGTTATAATGCATTAAAAATCATAAAAAAATTTAAAAATAATTTATTTGTCAAAATATCACAAAATTTCTTAATTCACATCCAAAACACTGAATTCGCCTCATACCTTAAAAAGTGATGCAAGTTCAGTGCAGCGGCTGCTGAAATGGTGGACATCCGTCCTATGACAAGCCCATGTTAAATTCATCGCTTCTGTGTCAATTTGGCACCATTTCCGGATCCAAAAGAACATTTTCATTACTTTTTTGGCGACGCTTTTTATACCCTGCGCCACACTGTAAAACAGGGTATTATAAGTTACACTCAAAAAAAAGTGAACTCTCTATTTCACTAAAGCCATATTAACTTTATATTAGTTCATAGAATCATTATGTTTGGAAAAAGTTTATTTTAGTCAAATAATTTTTTGCGTATGTTAGTTAAATGAACTAAAAAACGGGAAAAAGTTATGCACAAATAAAGCATAAAGATTTCCTAATTTCGTATTTCTTACAAAATAGTTCATTATTTCTTTAAATTTGTAAATTTTACCAAAAATGTGTCCGTCATGAACTTCGTATGTCACTAAAGACATTCTTGCAATTTTGAACTCCAAGATTTCTCTTAAAACTACAAAATTTTCTTTAACTACTGAAAAAATTTAGTTATGTCTAATAAATTTTCTTGAATTTGTCGAAAAATATTTACTTATTTTTGCCATATCGGAGTGATGCCAGCGCTTGTAATACCGTTTAGTTAAAATTTTCTAAAAAAGTTCCAAATTTTCTAAAATTAATCGAAAGTTATCTTTCCTGGTGGGTTCACTGTTTTTTCAGTGTAATGCATATGTTTGCAACACCCAGAAGGAGACGAGGTAGACACATGGTGTCTTTGGCAAAAATGCTCAGGGTGGGTTCCTGAGTCGATATAGTCATGTCCGTCTGTCCGTGAACACACACTCAAAAAAAAGTGAACTCTCTATTTCACTAAAGCCAGATTAACTTTATATTAGTTCATAGAATCATTATGTTTGGAAAAAGTTTATTTTAGTCAAATAATTTTTTGCGTATGTTAGTTAAATGAACTTAAAAACGGGAAAAAGTTATACACAAATAAAACATAAAGATTTCCTAATTTCGTATTTCTTACAAAATAGATCATTATTTCTTTAAATTTGTAAATTTTACCAAAAATGTGTCCATCATGAACTTCGTATGTCACTAAAGACATTCTTGCAATTTTGAACTCCAAGATTTCTCTTAAAACTACAAAATTTTCTTTAACTACTGAAGAAATTTAGTTATGTCTAATAAATTTTCTTGAATTTGTCGAAAAATATTTACTTATTTTTGCCATATCGGAGTGATGCCAGCGCTTGTAATACCGTTTAGTTAAAATTTTCTAAAAAAGTTCCAAATTTTCTAAAATTAATCGAAAGTTATCTTTCCTGGTGGGTTCACTGTTTTTTCAGTGCATTTTGTAATCAAAGTCTACGTCGCAGTTTTAGTCCAATCCACTTCAAATTTGGCACAAGTATGTGTTTTGGCTCAGAATAAATCCCTATTGATTTTGGAAGAAATCGGTTCAGATTTAGATATAGCTCCCATATATATATTTCGCCCGATATGGACTTATATGGACCCAGAAGCCAGAGTTTTACCCTAATTTGCTTAAAATTTTGCACAAGAAGAACGATTAGTATTATAGTCAAGTGTGCCAAATTTTATTGAAATCGGTTCAGATTTAGATATAGCTCCCATATATATCTTTCGCCCGATATGGACTAATACGCTTCCAGAAGCCAGAGTTTTACCCCAATTTGGTTGAAATTTTGCACTAGGAGTACAGTTAGTAGCGTAGTTAAGTGTGCCAAATTTTATTGAAATCGGTTCAGATATAGATATAGATCCCATATATATCGTTCGCCCGATTTACATTCATTTGACCACAGTGGCCAATCTTTTACTCCGATTTAATTGAAATTTTGCACAGGGAGTAGAATTAGCATTGTAGCTACGCGTACCAAATTTGGTTGAAATCGGTTCAGATTTAGATATAACTCCCATATATAGCTTTCGCCCGATTTACACTCATATGACCACAGAGGCCAATTTTTAACTCCGATTTAGTAGAATTAGCATTTTTGCTATGCGTGCCAAATTTGGTTGAAATCGGTTCAGATTTAGATATAGCTCCCATATATATATTTTTCTGATTTCGACAAAAATGGTCAAAATACCAACATTTTCCTTGTAAAATCGCCACTGTTTAGTCGAAAAGTTGTAAAAATGACTAATTTTCCTAAACTTCTAATACATATATATCGAGCGATAAATCATAAATAAACTTTTGCGAATTTTCCTTAAAATTGCTTCAGATTTAATTGTTCCCATATTTTTTTACTAACATTGTGTTCCACCCAAGTGCATTAGCCGACTTAAATTTTCAGTCTATAGATTTTGTAGAAGTCTATCAAATTCTGTTCAGATCGAGTGATATTTAATTGTATGTATTTGGGACAAACCTTTATATATAGCCAACAACACATTTGACGGATGTGCTATGGTATCGAACATTTAGATCTACAAGGTGGTGCAGGGTAAAATATAGTCGGCCCCGCCCGACTTTAGACTTTCCTTACTTGTTTTGGCTGGGATTTAGTTCATAAAATTCTTGAGACCTACTTGGAATAAAAAAAAATCATTGAGCTGGGGTAAATTTATTACAAAGTATTAAAAATAAACTAAAACAAAATACATTTTTTTGCAATAAATGTAAATTAATTTTAACATCAGTTGTACAACTGACTTTTTCTGTACTTAGGCTGGTGAAGGGGTTATGATTGACCCTGAAACTTTTTCGCATCGATAGAAAAATGTCTCGCCTGGCCGGATCTACACTCCCCCATTCCGCGCCAAAATCTATATCGATTTATTCAATTTTCGTCCGTCCGTCCGTCTTTCTGTTTTAGTCCATTGATATAATTTTCGGGTAGGGATGGACCACATCAAAGCACATTAAGGGATAGTCCCCAGATAAACGGAATCCCAAATTCAGTTTCTCACGCCCACGCAATTTTATCGAAATTTGTATGAAATATATGGTCGGTCTGCCTTTTGTAATTGTTTAGTACTCTCAAAAAGGATTCAAATAAATTGAACAGCTACATTTTCCTCGCAATAAAGTGGGGGAACATCAAATTTACAAAAGATATTCTATCACTAAAAATTATTCAGACCAAAATATTTTAAAGCAATTTTTTTAGTACAACCTATAGGCAAATAAATAACCTAGGCTCCCACAATTTTTTTTTGTTCGGTATAAGTAAAAATAGTTGGAGAGCCAAAAATCAATATACTTTGATTTGATACTTTTGAAACTTAAATTTCTGGGCTATCTACAGTAATCCCTCGATTTACGTCGTAATTAAAAATTAAAAAAAAAAAAATTCGATGTCATTATTGTTGATACTTATTTTACTTATTTTTATGGAAGGCGTTTCTGATAAAGTGGGTCAAAAAATCGACGAAGTAAATCGAATGGCGACGTAAATCGAAGTTTGATGGAACAAAAAATTTGACGATGTAAATCGAAACAACGTGAACCGAGACGACGTAAATCGATGGATACCTGTAATTTTTTGCGTGTGCTTATTTTGTAGTGTACTCACCTAGCTATGCATGCTTATATTTTTTAGAATTATAATAAAGTGTGGTTGTTGTTCGTTTCTTTTTCTGTCAAGTCGGACGTCATAATGAAACATCCGAAAAATGTCAAAATGAAACAATTCGAAAAATTAATGAAACAAAGGTATGCTTGGTGAAGGTTTGAAAAAAGTTAGAATACTCTAAAGGCAAATTTCTAATAAGAAAAGTCGAAGTAGATAATTTGTAATCTTAAAAATTAAATCAAATTTAATGAAATAATTTATATAAGAAACTTATTTAAATGTTATAGAAAAAGAAAAAAAATTAAGGAAATTGATAGTTTTTGGGCATGGAATAAAAAACTAAATAAAAAAATGAATTAAAATATAAATTGAAGCCTGTTTAACTTTTGATATAATTACGCTGAAAAAATATTGCCGTGAGGAATTCATGTCCTTAAATTTCTCTGAATTAAAGTTTTTTCTTTGTCCAAAAGTAGCTAAACTCTTCAATGAAGTCGTTTTGTCCATATTATTAAGTGATTTGACTTAAAAATGGGTATTATAACATGAAAGAAAATCTTTTTGGACTAAGGTCAACTTGACTTTAATAATTCAGAAAAATTCTTTTTTTGTTCAGTGTATGATTTTTATTAAGTTTTGCAGGAAAAATTGTTTTAAGAAAAATAGCTGAATATACCATTCCTACACGCAAAAAAAAAATAATTGTTTCCTCCCAAACGAAATTTTAGACAAAGTTCGTTTCTCTTATTTCACAGAAAAGTTTATAACTTTTGTGATAAACGTTTATTCTTTTCCAGGATGTAGAAACAATTTCATAAAGAATAACTCAAAAAAATATATATATTCTTTTCTAGCTAATTGCATTTTCCCTCAAATCTTTCTGTAATACAAACAATGTAGAAGAAATTATTAGATTTTTAAAATTTTTTAAATTTTACCTTTCGCCTGGACGGAGAATCGAACCGCGGACCATGCAATTTGTAAGCCAACACACTATCCACTGAGCTATGTATCTGTTATTGTCATCAATAGAAAATTATCCATATAAGTTATATTTATATAGCATAGCTTACGGCGCCCACGAGCCGATTAAACAAACTTTATTTAACAGAAATGTACATTTAGTTGGGGACCGTGGAGCAGTGGTTGCTACGTCTGACTTGCATGCCAAGGGTCGTGGGTTCGATCCCTGCTTCGACCAAACACCAAAACGTGTTTATTTTTATTTTTTTTTTTACATATATTCCAGATATGTTCGGAAGATTCCGAGAAGGTCTTTATCATTACATATTAAATTTTTACTATGAACTGTAAAATGTGTCTTATTAAAGACCTAAAGTCAGATAAGAATGATATAAACGAAATGGACTGTGTTGTTGCTTCAAAAATAACTTTTTTTATTGAAAAAATAAAAATTTTGTAACGACACGAATTTTTTTTTGTGATAAAAGTTTAAAATTTTGGAAGCAATTAAAAAAACTCTAACAAAAGAAAAACGTTTTCGGTACACGTTTTCTAAACTTTTTTTTTTCTTTGCGTGTAAAATTTAAAAATCCCCAGAGTGTTGGCATACGTTTAAAAAGCGTCACTTGTTTTGTAATTTGTTTATTTCTCAGCTGTTTACCAGTAGGATGTTTAAATCCTTTTGCAGTTGGTTAGTACACACATGAGGCTTTTTTAAAAAGAGATCGGCTTAGCAATAGCTGCTTTGCAAATTGGGAATTTTGTACAATAAAACAAAAAATTCTTCTCAAAATTGCTGAAAATTTATCAAATTTTCATTCCCTTTTCGCGGTTTATTAATAAAGGTACTTACGTAACATACAAACAAATGCCACTTTAAAAATCCAAATTATAACGGATACTTCAAAGTAAAAAATATTTTCTTAATTCCAAAACAACTTTAAACCAAAGACGCTACATCCTCAAAATAAGTCTTAGCCTATTTTTGAAGCGTTTTTATCTTAAATCTAAAGTTTAAATATTTCAGTTAGTTTAAGGACAATTTCTTTAAATCAAAAATGTGTTTCTTTACTTTAAGGAAAATTAGCCTTAGTTCAAAGACATGAGACTTTAACGGAGGGACGAAAATTTACAAAATTTGTGTCCGAAATTTAACGAAAAAAAAATTTTTTTGAAGCAAAGATTATAAACTTTATTTTAATTAAAATTTCATTATTCTAAAGAAAGTTGTCCTTAATATTTTGTAAATTTCACATCCTAAAATTTAGGTTGCGTAATCTTTAATATCTCGTAAATATTTTTTTCAGTGCACTGCGCCACACTGTGGAACAGGGTATTATAAGTTAGTGCATATGTTGCAACACTCAGAAGGAGACGAGATAGACACATGGTCCCTTTGGCAAAAATGCTCAGGGTGGGCTCCTGAGTCGATATAGCCATGTCCGTCTTCCGTCTGTCCGTGAACACATTTTTGTAATTAAAGTCTAGGTCGCTGTTTTACTCCAATCGACTTCAAATTTGGCACAAGTATGTGTTTTGGCTCAGAATAGTACCCTATTGATTTTGGAAGAAATCGGTTCAAATTTAGATATAGCTCTCATATATATATCGCCCGATATGGACTTATATGGCCCCAGAAGCCAGAGTTTTACCCTAATTTGCTTAAAAATTTGCACAAGAAGAACAATTAGTACTATGGTCAAGTGTGTCAAATTTTATTGAAGGTTAAAGTGGCAGCCCGATTAAGATTCAGGCTCACTTAGACTATTCAGTCCATTGTGATAAATTTTATTGAAATCGGTTCAGATTTAGATATAGCCACCGTGGTGCAATGGTTAGCATGCCCGCCTTGCATACCCTGCACCACTTTGTACATCTAAATTTTCGATACCATATCACATCCGTCAAATATGTTGGGGTCTACATATAAAGATTTGTCCCAATTACATACATTTAAATATCACTCGATCTGGACAGAATTTGATAGACTTCTACAAAATCTATAGACTCAAAATTTAAGTCGGCTAATGCAATGTTAGTAAAAAATATGGGAAACAGTTAAGTCTGAAGCAATTTTAAGAAAACTTCGCAAAAGTTTATTTATGATTTATCGCTCGATATATATGTATTAGAAGTTTAGGAAAATTAGAGTCATTTTTACAACTTTTCGACTAAGCAGTGGCGATTTTACCAGAAAATTTTTGTCGAAATCAGAAAAACATATATATGGGAGCTATATCTAAATCTGAACCGATTTCAACCAAATTTGGCAAGCATAGCTACAATGCTAATTCTACTCCTTGTGCAAAATTTCAACTAAATCGGAATTAAAAATTGGCCTCTGTGGTCATATGAGTGTAAATCGGGCGAAAGCTATATATGGGAGATATATCTAAATTAGAACCGATTTCAACCAAATTTGGCACACATAGCTACAATGCTAATTCTACTCCATGTGCAAAATTTCAACTAAATCGGAATTAAAAATTGGCCTCTGTGGTCATATGAGTGTAAATCGGGCGAAAGCTATATATGGGAGCTTAATCTAAATCTAACTCTGAACCGATTTCAACGAAATTTGGCAAGCATAGCTACAATGCTAATTCTACTCCCTGTGCCAAATTTCAACTAAATCGGAGCAAAAAATTGGCCTCTGTGGTCATATGAGTGTAAATCGGGCGAACGATATATATGGGAGCTATATGTAAATCTGAACCGATTTCAACCAAATTTGGCACGCATAGCTACAATGCTAATTCTACTCCCTGTGCAAAAGTTCAATTAAATCGGAGTAAAAGATTGACCACTGTGGTCATATGAGTGTAAATCGGGCGAACGATATATGGTAGCTTTATCTAAATCTGAACCGATTTCTGTAAAATTTGGCACACTTGACTACACTACTAATTGTACTCCTAGTGCAAAATTTCAACCAAATTGGGGTAAAACTGTGGCTTCTGTGACCGTATTAGTCCATATCGGGCGAAAGATATATATGTAGGTTAGGTTAGGTTATGTGGCAGCCCGATGTATCAGGCTCACTTAGACTATTCAGTCCATTGTGATACCACATTGGTGAACTTCGCTCTTATCACTGAGTGCTGCCCGATTCCATGTTAAGCTCAATGACAAGGAACCTTCCTTTTATAACCGAGTCCGAACGGCGTTCCACATTCCAGTGAAACCACTTAGAGAAGCTTTCAAAGCTTCAGAAATGTCACCAGCATTATTGAGGTGGGATAATCCACCGCTGAAAAACTTTTTGGTGTTCGGTCGTAGCAGGAGTCGAACCCACAAGCCGATTTTTTTACAAAAAGCCCATAGATGAAAAATTAAGTTTCTTCTAATTATGATAGACTACACTAAGTTAAATTAAATCTAAACTATGAATTGATGATTAGAATATTATATTTTACTTCAAGAGAACAAGGTTATATGTAATAAAACTCCGTTTATTTGCCCTGTGTAAACACAAAAATTTATACTATTCTCATTTGAAGTTCAATTGCATAAAAATGCATGCAAACAAATGAACAAAAAATCTCTAAAATGAATCATCCCACATATTCACCATCTCACTGTTCTCACTGCATCCGTCCATTAACTCACTCACATTTTCTCCTTGATTGCCTTTGGATGAATAAAGCTTTTGTGACATTTTAATCTCTGCGACATATGGTTCATTTGGTTGTCGAAACACATTTAAGTTATGTGACGTTTCATACCTCATTAAATTTACAACATAGTCACACATTGAACGAAAAACGAATTCCAAAATTTTCCCAAAATATATTAAAACTTAAAAATAAAACTATATTCACCCCTCCACCATGCTTAACTTTTTTTTTAAATTTAAAATTTTAAAACAAATTAACATGGAATTACGAATTCCGAAATTTTGAAATGAAACATGAAGAAGAAAAAACCAACAGAAACCAACACTTTTTTCTTTCTTTTTTCTCTCTCCTTTTTTCCAAACATTTTTTTACTTTACGTGTGTGTATGTGCGTGCGTGTGTGTATATGTGTAAATGGTGATGATAATCCAAACCAATAAAAAAAAAACATAATACAAAAAAAAAACACTTACACTTACACTGATCTCAAAACTTTCCAACAAAACCACTCCTTACTCCTCTCTTACTTGAAAACTTTCTAATAAACACAACAACAACAACAACCACAAATAAACTTCTATGATAAATCACAATCAATCCAACTACACATACACACAAATCTACACCACCTCCTTCCCTCTCATCTGTAATTACGATATCTAGAAAAAGACTGCCGTCAATTTTCAGAAAACGTTCCGACAAACTGAAACGTGATCTAGAAGATGCTGTCCGTGAACCAAATTCATCCTTCACTCATCATCGTAACTCCTCCAATTCGTCCATACATGGTGGTGGCGGTGATCCATATGATGACAGTGATCGTGATACATTGAGTGGTGATCATAACATCGAGACCGGTTGTGATGCTGAAACGTATGGCTCACCTCATGATCCATTCCATGGTGGTGGCCTGGGCTACATGAAAAGTGCGAATCCAACCAATATTTATATGAAATTTGAAGCCCATGAAACGGAATCGCATGCGGTACGTTGGAGTCCCATCGAGAGGGTAATAGCAACGGGTGGTGCCGATCGCAAAGTGAAATTATGGGATGTGGGGAAAGGTAAGTTATGTTCACAAATTTCTATAAAAAATTTATGATTTTATGCAAGAAAACGTAAAAAAATGAGTTTAGGTTTAACGATGGCCTTTTTCTTCCGGCTTACTGGCATTAATAATTGTACTGTGTAACGTTCTCGATTCCTTGAGATATCTACGAGTATGATTTAGAAACTATCTCATCTGAAATTCTCAACTGGAGTGCTGTGAAGTTCCCTATTAAGTCTGTGCGGCCAAAACCAATACTGAACATCTCAGCAATTTCATTGAGAATTTTGCTGCAGTCTTATGACTGTTTTCGAATTGGGCAAAACAGAGTCCAAGGACTTCAATATAGCTTGAATGTCTCAGTATATGTTTGTCATAACATTTATTAAACATTTAAAATGCAGACCGTGAAACCTTCTACACCGTGGTGCAGGGTCGTGGGTTCAACTCCAGTTTCGACCGAACATGAAAAAAAAAATTTAGCCATGGATTATCCCCTTCTCAGTAATGCCGGTGAAATCTTTGAGTGTTTCAAAGGTTCTTTAAATGCTTTCACCGTAATGTAAAACCCCGTTCGGACTGGCCTATAAAAACGAAGTCCCTTGTAAATGAGTTTAACATAGAATCGGACAGCACTCAATGACAAGACAGAATTTCACCAAATGTGGTATCACAATGGACTAAATAGCCTAACTGAGTCTGACATATCGGGCTGCCACTATTCATATTCATACTTTATTTGTAATTTCAAAGCCCCATGGCCAATTATAACAAAATTACACAGACTACAATTCAGTCTACTAAAAAATACATAAATTCAAAACAGAATTGCAGAATCCTTAATGCTTACCCTAAACTCTTAAAATTAGATATGTACATATACAGCCCTATGAATTACAGATCAGTTCGCTATACTACTATACCATACCTAACGTAACCTACTAAATATGGAGCGCTGAGCTGAACCAAGGTTAGGCTAGGTGGCAGCCTAATGTATCAGGCTCACTTAGACTATTCAGCCCATTGTGATACCACATTGGTGAACTTCTCTCTTATCCGATTCCATGTTAAGCTCAATGACAAGGGACCTCCTTTTTATAGTCTAGTCCGAACGGTGTTCCACATTGCAGTGAAACCACTTAGAGAAGCTTTGAAACCCCCAGAAATGCCACCATCATTACTGAGGTGGGATAATCAACCACTGAAAAACTTATTGGTGTTCGGTCGAAGCAGGAATCGAACCCACTACCTTGTGTATGCAAGACGGGCATGCTAACCATAGCACCACGGTGGCTCCCTGAGCTGAATCAATGTTTTTTAATTTGATGGGATTTCAGATCACAACTAACTAAAAATATGCAAAGGTATGACAAACCGAAAGGCATTAAAATGAGGAAATTCGAGAAAGAAGTTTTAAGGATCACCGAAATGCTTTCCTCAACAAATTAGGATTAGTCGTCTTGGCGAACCTGGGAGATTCCTTGAATTTGCCGCAAGTAGTTTTTGAACCTGCAAACTGTAATGATCAAAATTATTTTGCTTCAGTTGCTGGTCCAAAGCAAATATGGGATGAAATTAAGAACGCATTGTCCATTATCACTTGAAAAGTGTCTTGGCCTAAGTCAAGATGCTGGGTTTCAAAGATGACTCAATCCAATATCTTGCGCTGATTACATGTCACCATAACTACCGGGAATACGTGATGTAGTTCTCCTGTAGTACCTGGTTGAGCATGGCACAGTGCCTTAAAACAAGCATGGCACAGTGCCTTAAAACAACCGATAAAGCAATCAGACGCGACACGAAAGTGTCTCTGCGGTATTTTGACCCATTCCCGACAAAGCGCCATCTTGCGGTTATCGATACTTTGGTATTTCTTAGTTCCAGGCTCAATAGTCTAACGGATTGAGATTTGGAGATTTTGAGGCCTAACAGGTTGGCTGATAAGTCCCCGGTCTAACAAAGAAAAACAATTTTTTTTGTCAAAATTCGTTTTTATTATTCAACATAGTTCCCTTCAAGAGCGACACAACGATTATAACGACCTTCCAATTTTTTGATACCATTTTGATAGTACTCCTTCGGTTTTGCCTCAAAATAGGCCTCAAAATAGGCCTCAGTTTCGGCGATCACATCTTCATTGCAGCCAAATGTTTTCCCTGCGAGCATCCTTTTGAGGTCTGAGAACAAGAAAAAGTCGCTGGGGGCCAGATCTGGAGAATACGGTGGGTGGGGAAGCAATTCGTAGCTCAATTCATGAATTTTTGCCATCGATCTCAATGACTTGTGGCACGGTGCGTTGTCTTGGTGGTACAACACTTTTTTCTTCTTCATATGTGGCCGTTTTGCCGCGATTTCGACCTTCAAACGCTCCAATAACGCCATATAATAGTCACTGTTGATGATTTTTCCCTTCTCAAGATAATCGATAAAAACTATTCCATGCACATCCCAAAAAACAGAGGCCATTACTTTGCCAGCGGACTTTTGAGTCTTTCCACGCTTCGGAGACGGTTCAACGGTCGCTGTCCACTCAGCCGACTGTCGATTGGACTCAGGAGTGTAGTGATGGAGCCATGTTTCATCTATTGTCACATATCGACGGAAAAACTCGGGTGTATTACGAGTTAACAGCTGCAAACACCGCTCAGAATCATCAACACGTTGTTGTTTTTGGTCAAATGTGAGCTCGCGCGGCACCCATTTTGCACGGAGCTTCCGCATATCCAAATAATGATGAATGATATGACCAACACGTTCATTAAGGCCTCTGCTATCTCGATCAACTTCATTTTAGGTCATTCAAAATCATTTTGTGGATTTTTTTGATGTTTTCGTTGGTAACCACCTCTTTCGGGCGTCCACTGCGTTCACCGTCCTCCGTGCTCATTTCACCACGCTTGAATTTTGCATGCCAATCAATTATTGTTGATTTCCCTGGGGCAGAGTCCGGAAACTCATTATCAAGCCAAGTTTTTGTTTTCACCGTATTTTTTCCCTTCAGAAAACAGTATTTTATCAAAACACGAAATTCCTTTTTTTCCATTTTTCTCACAATAACAAAAGTTGCTTCATAAAAGACGCTCTATCTCACAAACTAATTGACTTACAGACGTCAAATTTTGACACGAATCATTTGAAGGTGATTTTTTTCAGTTGACCTTTTTGCCAAGTTTGTTTGTTCACAAACTGCTTAATTCTTATTGGATAAAACCAAATTCCGTTATTGAGCACTTTCGTGCAACGAAACGATTTCTTGAAGCTTATATGGCTTTAGTACAACCTCATTTTGCAATATGTATTGCATTCTTTCCAACAATATGTTCAGTACAAGCAACTTTCCTATCACTGCGTCGTGAATTTCGATGAAATCTGGCGTTCCCTTTGGTATCATTTCTGATGTCACAATTTTTTTCGTCCGCTGTTTGGACGCCATAAAATACGGCCAATATGTGAATGCACCAAAATATTTTTGTAGGCTTGTAAACAACAAAATGAACAGTCTGCTAGCTGCTGGAAGAGCCGTTTAGAAAAGATAGCAACCTGAAGTTGATTCTAATACATATCAGCCACCCTGTATATCCAAAGGTAGTAGATCATTAAGGGCATATGCGTCAGTTTTAGGACATGATTCCGAGACAAGCAACGAAGCCTTTAGAGATAAACATTTGCTAAAATTTGTCGAAAAGTCGAGCATTTCCTTTGTACCACTTTAGTGGTAAATTCACCACATTTTTCTATCGTTGCTACTTTTGTGCCACTAACGGCTATACTTTTGGGCACGGAATTTCAGGAATTTTCCCCGACAGCTATATCTTCTAACTATTTTGTCTAGTATCTATTAAGTTTTTTATATAGAAAAACTTTCACGAAATTATCTTCTTTCAGGTTCCGCAGAACCTCGTGCCATTTTAGGCGGCAGTAGTGCTGGTATTAATTCCGTCGATTTTGATTCAACAGGTACCTATATAATAGGCACATCAAATGATTATGGAGCTAGAGTGTGGACAGTTGCTGACAATAGATTAAGGGTAAGTCCTAGCACTAAGAATAACTAGAAATATTGTAATGCAGACCCAAACTGCAGAACATAGTTTTTTAATTAAATAAAAATCAACATTAAAATATTAAATGAAATTACCAATATAAAAGCATAATCGCATGAAGCGTAACAATTAAAAAAATATATATGTTTGTAATCGATTTCGAAATAAAAAACTAAACAATTATTTTTTTTTTAAATATTTTTCTACACCACAATTATAAAAAATATATTACTCTTGTTGTATAAAGTATTGAGTTTTTGTTTTTGTAAAGATAACATATGTTATATGAATGAGGGAGAGCGAATGGATAGATGGGAATGGAGTGTTGAAGGCTATTGCAATCCTCTATTCTACATCCCAACAATTTGGAAGTTCTTCTAAGGCCATAACCAAAAATTTCCTCCCAAAGATGTACACAGGAAGTTATTATACCCTGCTCCACAAGTTAGTGCATATGTTTGCAACACCCAGAAGGAGACGAGATAGACACATGGTGTCTTTGGCAGAAATGCTCAGGGCGGGCTCTTGAGTCAATATAGCGATGTCCGTCTGTCCTTGAACACATTTTTGTAATCAAAGTCTAGGTCGCAGTTTTAGTCCAATCGACTTCAAATTTGGCACAAGTATGTGTTTTGGTTCAGAATAGATCCCTATTGATTTTGGAAGAAATCGGTTCAGATTTAGATATAGCTCCCATATATATATTTCACTCGATATGGACTTATATGGCCCCAGAAGCCAGAGTTTTACCCTAATTTACTTAAAATTTTGCACAAGAAGTACAATTAGTACTATAGTCAAGTGTGCCAAATTCTATTGAAATCGGTTCAGATTTAGATATAGCTCCCATATATATCGTTCGCCCGATTTACACTCATATGACCACAGTGGTCAATCTTTTACTCCGATTTAATTGAACTTTTGCACAGGGAGTAGATTTAGCATTGTAACTATGCGTGTCAAATTTGGTTGAAATCGGTTCAGATTTAGATATAGCTCCAATATATAGCTTTCGGCCGATTTACACTCATATTACCACAGAGACCAATTTTTTGGTCCGATTTAGTTGAAATTTTGCACAGGGAGTAGAATTAGCATTGTTGCTATGCGTGCCAAATTTGGTTGAAATCGGTTCAGATTTAGATATAGCTCCCATATATAGCTTTCGCCCGATTTACACTCATATGACCACAGAGGCCAATTTTTAACTCCGATTTACTTGAAATTTTGCACAGGGAGTAGAATTAGCATTGTAGCTATGCGTGCCAAATTTGGTTGAAATCGGTTCAGATTTAGATTTAGCTCCCATATAAATGTTTTTCTGATTTCGACAGAAATGGTCAAAATACCAACATTTTCCTTGTAAAATCGCCACTGCTTAGTCGAAAAGTTGTAAAAATGACTCTAATTTTCCTAAACTTCTAATACATATATATCGAGCGATAAATCATAAATAAACTTTTTCAAAGTTTCCTTAAAATTGCTTCAGATTTAAACGTTTCCCATATTTTTTTACTAATATTGTGTTCCACCCTAGTGCATTAGCCGCCTTAAATTTTGAGTCTATAGATTTTGTAGAAGTCTTTAAAATTCTTCCAGATCAAGTGATATTTAAATGTATGTATTTGGGACAAACCTTTATATATATAGCCCCCAACACATTTGACGAATGTGATATGGTATCGAAAAATTAGATCTACAAAGTGGTGCAGGGTATAATATAGTCGGCACCGCCCGACTTTAGACTTTCCTTACTTGTTTTATTTCGATTGTTTATAACTTGATTTTTTCATATTTTTTTTCAAATAGCTTAAAAAAAGACTGCGAATTAAAATAATGGTACAAATTAATCATATTTTGTTGAAAACAAATGCTAAATCCATTCTAGAAAAATTGGGAATTTTTGAAAATATTTAAGGACAAACGTTTCAGACATATGTTAGAATGCAATAAAAATCTTTCAAAAAAATATTTTAAAAATTATTTATTTGGCAAAAATTTTTAGTTCGCATCCAAACCTCTGAATTCGGATCACACCTTAAGAAGTGATGCAAATTCAGTGCAACGTCTGTTGAAATGGTGGACATCTGTGCTATGACAAGTCCATGTTAAATTCATCGCTTTTACGCCAATATTGCACCACTTACAGATCCAAAAATAAAATGTTCACTACTTTTTTGGAGACGCTTTTATTGCTGGGATATTAAAGCAGGTTTAAACAGAAACATTGTCCAAAAGAGTGTTGGGACTCTGAAAAAAACTTAAAGAGAGTCACCGCATTGGCTTATGGGATCAATTCCAGTTTCGGTCTAAAATCTAAACGTTTCTTAGCTACTTGCAAGCATGTCTAACTTCAGCCACAGAAGGAATATGATCACCTCAAACCTGTTTCAAGAGCAAGAGGTATTTATGAATGGTGAACATGTAACATGTTTGTCGCAACCATGTTATTTCCGCGGTCATTCTGTATCTGATTTCGGCAAGTATTTAAAATAACATATTACGCTTGGAACATGATTGAGGTGATCAGAGAAAAAATATGATCATACAAGTTTCAGGAGCATAATATTACGTTTTGCCGTCGATATTGAGACATGACTATCACCAAAATGATTTTTTTTCGCTTTGGATTGCCGTAGTGGATTCACTTTCAGTCACCAGTAACGATGCGATGCAAAAATCCTTTCCTTTGTAGCTTTTGGAGCAGCTGTTCGCAAGCTCCGTGCAAATGCTGTTTTGTGGAGCCAAAACTTGTTTTTTTCATTCCGGACAAATCACACATACTGACGATGACATGAATATAGTTTCATTATTTTCTGATGCGTATATACCGAACTACGCCATCTTATTAATTTGCGCAAACGATAAATCCGAACCACTGGTTCGAATTAAAATATTTTATATCATCATAGGATGGAAGACAGTATATTAACTTTCTTTTTCCGTTTGCAACACATCAAAACATTGGTATCAGACCCAATAAAGTATATATGTCGTGGTGAACTTTTAAGTCGATTTACGATGTCCGTCCATCTGTGGAAATCACGCTAATTTCCAAACAAAAGAAGCAATCCACTTGAAATTTGGTATAGTTGCCACACTTGGTAGAATTCTACCAAAATTGGTAGAATTTTTACTTTTTGGTAGAATTTTAACTTTTTGGTAGAATTTTTAATGTTTTGTTAAATTTGGCCAAATATTCCTCCATATATTCCATATATTTTCTATAGAAATAAAATTTTAACAGAATTTTCTTAAGAAATAAAATTTTGAATTTTTTTTTAGAAATAAAATTTTTACCACATTTTCTATAGAAATAAAATTTTGACAAAATTTTCTATAGAAATAAAATTTTTACAAAATTTTTGCAAAATTTTCTATAGAAACAGACAGATAGAAATTTTTATAGAAATTAAATTTTAACAAAGTTTTCTATAGAAATAAAATTCTATAGAAATAAAATTTTGAACAAATAAAATTTTTTTGTTTAGTAGTTTTTTTTTTCCAAATTTTGGTAGATTATTTATGGCTCGAGCAGCAACCGTAATAGGTAGTTGCTATTGATGTAGGTCGGATGATATTGCAAATGAGTCGTATCACCTATAACACTTTTAGGTATACTCCCAATCCCCAGATTTGTCTTGTGGGGCCTATAGGCAGCGACTAAATCTCATTTTAATACCACTAACTTGTAGTTCTTTTGCGGGGGTACCGTAAATGCGAGCTACTAAAAATGTGTGGGACGAAACACAATTTTAGTAAAAAACAAGTAAGGAAAATCTGAGGTTGGACGGGGCCGACCATATTATACTCTGCACAACTTTGTATTTAGATCTACATTTCGATAAAATCTCCAATACTTCAAATTTTGAGAAAATTTGCTATAGAAATAAAATTTTGAGAAAATTTTCTGTAGAAATAAAATTTTGAGAAAGAAAATATCTAAAGAAATAAAAAGTTAAAAAAATTTTTTATAGAAATAAAATTTTGACAAAATTTTCTATAAAAATAAAATTTTAACAAAATTTTCTATAGAAATAAAATTTTTGACAAAATTTTCTATAGAAATAAATATTTGAAAAAATTTTCTTTCAATATTCGACATATGTATATAGGTATATGGTCTTAAAATAAAATTAAAAAAAAAAAACAAAAAAAAAAATAAAATCGATTGTTTGAAATATTTCAAATAAATCATTAAGGTGGTGGGCAAAAAAATGGATCGATTCAGCCCATCTGCTAGTCTAACATTCAAGGAAACATAAAATGATCTCCGTAATTGGAAGTTGCTTTTCATTTACATTGATTTAATGAATAACGCAATGGAAACTTATTTGCGTAAAAACTTGTTTAGTAACTAAAATGTGAAGTGTTTTATAAAATTTAGTTTATCCGGAGTCGGAGTCGAGCAACATTTTTACGGCTTGCCTATGGGATGAGCAATTTTCATCCGATCCGGTTTAAATTTAGTACGTGATGTTTGTAACTGCCCTCTAACAGCCCTTGTCCATATCGGTCCAAATTATATATGTTATAGCCCCGGATATAAACCGATTCCCAAAATCGACCTCCGGAACCTCTTGGAGAAGTAAATTTCCTCCGATCCGGTTGAAATTCGGTACGTCATGTCAGATAACACCCATATATGTCCCCAGGTAACTGTAATTGCAGTTGTGAAGGATAACAAAAATATCTGTGCCTAGGGTAACATATTTTCGATGTGTAAAAGTACTAGAGGTTTGCACGTGAGTAACAGTTTGCTCACGCTCACGCACACTCACGACTGAAAAATCATACTCACACGCACTCACGCACGATATTTTTTGGTAGGACTCACGCTCACGCACACTCACGAAAAGAAAATTTGTACTCAAGCACACTCACGCACGAAAACGTCGTGACTCACGAAAAATACCGTGACTCACGAAAAATATCGTGAATCACGAATAATTTTATGATTAATTTACCTTACCGAAGTGTCTGAAAACATGAGCATTATTAAAATCGAGAGTGTTGTTAAACTCTTAACATCCCAGGTGTCACTAAAATTGTAATTGAATTTAACTCTTAAGCGTTTTATGTTGGTGAGCAGGAATATTTTCGTGAGTGTAATTCGATACTCACGCACACTCACGAAGATATTATTTTCGTGACTCACGCTCACGCACGACATTTTGGTTTGTTAATCACGCTCACGCACACTCACGCTGTTGTCATGGGCGTGGGTCACGACTCACGCACGAATCACGAAAATTTTCGTGAGTCACGACAATTTCGTGTCACGTGCACACCTCTAAAAATTACTTATACCGATTTAAAACACAGAAATCACGATTTGTCTTGTGAACGACTCCGTTTTCTTTTGATTCAATATACACACCCCCAGAAGGAATATGATCACCTCAAACATATTTCAAGAGCAAGATGCTATTTTTGGACGGGGCATATATATATGGACGAAAAGTATATATGTGATTTCGGACGAAAAGTATATATTTGATATTCCTTCTCTGCGTGAAGAAACAGGGCATTATCTCGCATACATACGAGGGCAGTTCGGAAGCTTCTTAGTCTAGCACAAAAAGCGCGGTATAAACAGAAAAAAATTAAGAGTTTTGGAAACTCTTAATTTTTTTCAAAAAAGACGCGTCCGCAATTTTTTTACAATGGAAAAATTAGAAATGCGTGCTGTCATTAAATATTTACATAAAAAAGGTTTATCGGGACAAGAAATTCATAATGATATGGTGAATGTGTTAGGTGAAAGTGCTCCTTCATATGCAACAATAAAAAAATTGGGTTGCTTAATTTAAACGTGGTGGCACAAGAATTGAAGATAAACCACGCAGTGGACGTTCAAAAACAGCAACAACAACAGAAATTGTAGCCAAAGTGCATGATATGGTATTAAATGATCGACGAATAAAAGTGCGTGAAATAACTGTTGATGAGACATGGATTCACCACTATACTTCAGAGACAACAGAACAATCCAAACAATGGACTGAAGCTGGAAGAAGTGGCCCAAAGAAGGCAAAAACAATTCAATCGGCTGGTATGGTTATGGCAACGGTTTTTTGGGACTTCAAGGGTATTTTATTGATTGACTATCTGCAAAAGGGTAAAACAATAAATTCAGAGTACTATTGCAACCTTTTGGATCAATTAAATGTACTAATTCGAGAAAAAAGTCCTGGCTTACAGCACAAAATAAATTTTTTCAGCAAGACAACGCACCAGCGCACAAGAGTGTTTTAACAATGGCTAAAATCAACGACTTAAAGTACGAGTTGCTTGGCCACCCACCTTATTCTCCTGATTTAGCTCCCAGTGACTTACTTGTTCCCAAATCTAAAAAAATTCCTTGCTGGCAAGCATTTTACCTCAACAGAAGATGCAATTACAGTTGTAAACCACTATTTTGAAGACCTTGAGGAAAACTATTTAAATCAAGGGATAGAATTGCTAGAAAAGCGTTGGACTAAGTGTATTGAAGTTTCAGGAGATTATATTGAAAAATAAAAATATTTTTGAAAAACTAACTATTCTCTTCCATTGATAGGCTAAGAAGTTTCCGAACCGTCCTCGTATTCCGTTTTTACAATTTTTGGGATTCTGACATCAGTTCTTGGGGGAAAAATGGTGTAAAAATTATGCTAATGCATTTCGAAACCTCCGTATGCAATAATTATAAAAACAAACTAATAAAAAATCGTCAAGACCGTATCACCATATAGCCAAAATTCTGCCACGGTCTTAGAAGACTTCGACCTGCTGATTCCGAATACGTAGTCAAAAAGTGGATATATCCTATTGATTTCGACACGAATGTCGAAAAAATACATACAGAATTTCAGTAGAATTTTTACCCCAAAGATTTCATGGCGCGTTAAGTGAAGGTGTATTTCATTCGATTTGCCAGATAGATAAGTGCTTACCTTGTTCCTTTTGCATTTACATACAACATTGTGAAGAAAACACAAAACAACTTTATATTATATATTAATTTATTTATTAAGTAAAAAATTATTCAAGTCTAAAACATAGTTTCTTCTATTTTTTGATCTTGTGTTCTCTACAAAACTATATTTCAAGTACTTTAAATTTTCTTACTTAAAAAAAGACTACAAAATTTGTCTATTCTATGAAGAGAAAAAAATGTAGGTCAATTGCAATTTTAGTACTAAAAATTATCATAGAACAGATCAGAATAACTTAGAGATACACTATATAAATATATAAATAAAATTTAATAATTTATATATCATAAAAAAGAATTTTATTCCCAATCATAGGTATAAACAATAAAAAATTAGTTCTTAAAGATCAACTCTTTATAAACTTAGAAAAAAGGACAAGTGAAGAAATATGTGAATGAGAAAAAGGCTTATTGTTGTCGTTGCGTTTTTTTGTTTTGTTTTTAATTATATGGGCAAGAATACTATTACGTTATTATTTTATTTAATTTAAAAATAATTTTTATTTATTTACTTAATAATAATAAGCAAAACTAAATTATATTGCAAACGTTGTTAAAAACGCTATGGTTTTAAATTAAAGAAACATTAAATTACAAACTCTCTATTTTAATTAAATGATAATAAATGAAAAAAAAATTATATGTGATTAATTAAAGTTTTGACCTCTTTATGCTTTGTGTAATCGGAAGGTAGCTTTTTAATTTTGTAAATTACTGGAATGGTATGCATATTAGTAGGCAAATATTTTTGAGCTTATGTTTGAATGTGTATTTTTGTCTTAAGTGGATTTCTACTTAAATATTTTACTTTTTCTTAATCAGTCGCCTTTTTTCCAAAAAAAACTTATTTTTTTCTTTAAAAATTTTTCTTAAATATAAAAAAAAAACTTACTAGCAAGTTTTTTTTTTGTCATAAAATATTTTAAGTTAATATTCGTTTAAAGCAATTTACTAAATTTGCTTTTAAAAATAGTTTTCTTAATTATTATTCTTAATTAAAATTTTCAAATAAAAGGTATTACATTAAAAGGGCTTAGGAAGTTGTTTAGTTTTCAAAAACTCATATCCTTTCCCCTAATGAAAATTCCCTTTCAATGTTACACCCTTTATGTGATGGTCCAAATTTTTAAATTTCTTTTCTTTAGCATTTCTTATAGCCTATAAAAATTTATATAAAAATAAATATTGCCCTCGAGTTTTTACTTATTCCGGCACCATTAAGTATTCGTAAGCTTTGTATAATCTTTACTTTGTTTATCTTATACGCTTAGATATTTTTCTTAAATTTTTGTTATTGTGAAATTTTATATATTCGAAATCTATTTGCTTTTGTTTGAATGGCTTTAGTTTAGAAAAGGGAATTTTTAATAACTAATAACTTTTTTGTAAATGATATCTGTAGGATTTTGATTTTTGTTCCATTTTAGTTTTGTGTTAAATTTTGAAATACTATCCTTTCTAAAATATTGTCGCATTAATTTTTGTTTGTGTTTAAAACTGACGACCATGCCTTGGTCCAAATCCTCCTTCATATAATTTACACAATGACTCGGATCGCGCATTTGGTACATTACCCACAATGGTGGAACCATTAGATGATGCACTATGTGATCCATAGCTGGATGCATTGCTCATGCCTTCATTGCTGTAGGGTTGCAATTTCCGACGTCTTTGATATAAGTATGTCCATATGGCGATAACGGCTAATTGAGCCAATAAGAAAACGGTTGCAGCCACAATAAGACCTGCAAATAAACATAATATTTAAGTTTGATTAAGCTTTTTTGGATAATTAAAACATTTATAAGATTAGTATTTAAAGATCAGAACTTCAGTCTCTCAAAAAAAAAAAAAAAAAATAATAATAATAAATAAATAAATAATTATTTCATCTCAATCTCATAATTATCAAAGTCGATTAATCGACTTTAGACAGTAACTAGATGTTGTCCTGAATGAAAAATAGATTTGTTTACAGATTGAAAAACATTAAAAGTGGATTAGTCGAAATTGAAGATTGAAGGTAATTTTGGACACAATGTCGTTAACTTGATTCGACATAAGCTCCTTGCGAACATGACATTTGGGATCAAACCTAAACCTCAACAGAACATCAAAATATTTAAACATGTGTCCTAACATACACATGAAAAAATATTTACGTGATATTAACGATTACGCAACCTAAATTTTAGGATGCGAAATTTACAAAATATTACGGACAAATTTCTTTAAAATAATTAAATTTTAATTAAAATAAAGTTTATTATTATATTTGTTTCAAATTCAAAATTTCAATTTTTTTCATTAAATTTAGGACACAAATTTTGTAAATTTTCGTACCTCCGTTAAAGACCCATGTTTTTGAACTACGACTAATTTTCCTTAAAGTAAAGAAACACATTTTTGATTTAAATAAATTGTCCTTAAATTAACTAAAAATTTGGAAAATTTAGATTTAGGATAAAAACACTTCAAATATAGGCTAAAACTTATTTTGAGGATTTCGCGTCTTTGGTTTAAAGTTTTTTTTGGAATTAAAAAAAAAAACATTTTTTACATTGAAGTATCCGTTATAATTTGGAGTTTTAAACTGGCATTTGTTTGTACGTGAGTACCTTTATTAATAAACCGCGAAAAGAGAATGAAAATTTGATAAATCAGATATGTATCCTAAATTTAATTTTATTGGTCCTAGATTTAAAGCCAGATAGGTCGCTAAAAAATATCTTTATATTAAAGTAGCATCTTTGGCTCGGAATCAATACCAAAATCCTTAAGAAAAGTTCATAATCTTTGAATCCAAATAAACTTTTTTTGAGTGTAGTGGAAATTATTGGTTTTAAAAACCTAAAAACATTCTAGCCATATTTTATTGTTTCTACATTAAAATTTAGCAAAAATATTAAAATTAAAAAAAAAAAAAACAAAACAATTAAAAATTGGACAGACGTAATATATAGTACTACACACATACAAAAATTTTAGTTGCATTCAAAGATTTTGGTGCACCCAAAACAAAGTTTACTTAGTTCCAAAGATTTTGACCTTCCCTTAAGGATTTTGGTATTGATACCGAGCCAAAGATGCGGCTTCTTTAAGATAAAGAATTTTTTCAGCGATCAATCAAATTAAAATTAGGATACTCATTTATCATTTATCTCATTTATCAAATTTTTCTTTCGCGGTTTATTAATAAAGGTAATGTTTTCTTAATTCCAAACAAGTACATACAACAGTAAGTTCGGCCGGGCCGAATCTTAAATACCCACCACCATGAACCAAATATTAGGGTTTCCTTTGAAATTTCAGGAGGGCTTGAGGACACTTCCCGAAGATAAATTTAAAGATTTCAACTATGAGGACTATATCAGATTCTGGATTTATAAGAACAATTTTTGTTTGAGTTTTAGACAAATCATTAACATCTCTTGTAAGTGTGCAAAAAAATTATAAAATAACTTCTTGATTTGAAATCTTAAATCTGTAGATTTTCATCCGCGAAGTAAAATCTGGAAATTTTACATTGAGTTTCAAGCAATTTTCATGATCAGTGCGTCTTCTATACCCTCAAGATGGAGGCATTACCAAATTGACCGATAAAAACTTAATACGATACACGTTTTTGTGAGCCTAAAATACCAGAATCTATACAATTTCAGGCAAATCGGATAAAAACTACGGTTTCTAGAAACCCAAGGAGTATAGTATAGTATAGCCCCCATCGTTCTTATGGGGGCTATACTAAAATATGGACCGATATTCACCGTTTTCGGCACACCTCTTTATGGCCCGAAAATACCTCTAGATTTCCAATTTCAGGCAAATTGGATAAAAACTTCGGATTCTTGAAGCCCAAGAAGTAACATCGGGATATCGGTCTATATAGGGGCTATACCAAAACATGGACCGATACTCACAATTTGTGGCACACCTCTTTATGGTCCTAAAATACCTATAAATTTCCAATTTCAGGCAAATTGTATATAAACTACGGATTCTATAATCCCAAGATGTAAAATCGGGAGATCGGTCTATATGGGGGCTATATCAAAACATGGAACGATACGGACCATTTTCGGCACAACTTTTGATGGTCCTGAAGTACCTCTAGATTTTCAATTTCAGGCAAATTGGATAAAAACTACGGTTTCTATAAGCCCAAGACCCCAAATCGGGAGGTCGGTTTATATGGGAACCATACCAAAACATGGACCGATTCTCACCATTTTTGGCACACCTCTTTACGGTTCTAAAGTACCTCTAGATTTCCAATTTCAGGCAAATTGGATAAAAACTTCGGATTCTTGAAGCCCAAGAAGTAACATCGGGATATCGGTCTATATAGGGGCTATACCAAAACATGGACCGATACTCACAATTTGTGGCACACCTCTTTATGGTCCTAAAATACCTATAAATTTCCAATTTCAGGTAAATTGGATAAAAACTGCGGTTTCTATAAGCCCAAGAAGTAAAATCGAGAGATCGGTCTATATGTGGGGGCTGTAGCAAAATATGGACCGATACTCACAATTTGTGGCACACGTATTTGTGGTCCTACAATACCTCTAGATTTCCAATTTCAGGTAAGTTGAATAAAAACTGCGGTTTCTATAAGCCCAAGAAGTAAAATCGGGAGATCGGTCTATATGGGGGCTATACCAAAACATGGACCGATACTCACCATTTTTGGCACACCTCTTTATGGTCATAAAATACCTCTATATTTCAAATTTCAGGCAAATTGGATAAAAGCTACGATTTCTATAAGCCCAAGACCCCATATCGGGAGGTCGATTTATATGGGGACTGTATAAAAAACCTGGACCGATATAGCCCATCTTCGAACTTGACCTGCCTGCAGACAAAAGACGAGTTTGTGCAAAATTTCAGCACGATTGCTTCATTATTGAAGACTGTAGCGTGATTACAACAGACAGACAGACTGACAGACGGACATCGTTATATCGTCTTAGAATTTCTGCCTGATCAAGAATATATATACTTTATATAGTCGGAAATCAATATTTCGATGTTTTACAAACGGAATGACAAACTTATTATACCCCCGTCACCATTCTATGGTGGTGGGTATAAAAAACTTTTAACCATAGACGCTAAATCCTCAAAATAAGCCTTAGCCTATATTTGAAGCGTTTTTATCTTAAATCTAAAGTTTCAATATTTCAGTTAATTTGAGGGTAATTTCTTTAAATCAAAAATGTGTTTCTTTACTTTAAGGAAAATTAGTCTTAGTTCAAAGACATGCGACTTTAACGGAGGGGCGCAAATTTACATAATTTGTGTCCTAAATTTAACAAGTATATACGGCCGCAAGTTCGGCCAGGCCGAATCTTATGTACCCACCACCATGGATTGCGTAGAAACTTCTACGAAAGACTGTCATCCACAATCGAATTACTTGGGTTGTGGTATCTTAAAACTTCTTATTCCTGCATGGTTGTTGGATACCATATACTAACATCACGTACCAAATTTCAACCGAATGGGAAGTATTGTGCTCTTCCAAGGGGCTCTGGAGGTCAAATCTGGGGATCGGTTTATATGGGGCCTATATATAATTATGGACCGATATCGACCAATTTTTGCATGAGAGTTTGAGGCCATATATTAACACCACGTACCAAATTTCAACTGAATCGGATGAACTTTGCTCTTCCAAGAGGTTCCGGAGGTCAAATCTGGTGATCGGTTTATATGGGGGCTATATATAATTATGAACCGATGTATATATATATATATATATATATATATATATATATATATATATATATATATATATATATATATATATATATATATATATATATATATATATATATATATATATATATATATACATATATATATATATATATATATATATATATATATATATATATATATATATATATATATATATATATATATATATATATATATATATATATATATATTTTTTTTTTTTTTGCATGGATGTTAGAGACCATATACTTACATCACGTACCAAATTTCAGCCGGATCGGATGAAATTTGCTTCTCTTAGAGGCCTCGCAAGCCAAATCGGGGGATCGGTTTATATGGGAGCTATATATAATTATGGACCGATGTGGACCAATTTTTGCATGGTTGTTAGAGATTATATACTGACACCATGTACCAAATTTCAGCCGGATCGGATGAAATTTGCTTCTCTTAGGGGCCTCGCAAGCCAAATCGGGGGATCGGTTTATATGGGGGCTATATATAATTATGGACCGATGTGGACCAATTTTTGCATGGTTGTTAGAGACCATATATTAACACCATGTACCAAATTTCAGCCGGATCGGATGAAATTTGCTTCTCTTAGGGGCCTCGCAAGCCAAATCGGGGGATCGGTTTATATGGGGGCTATATATAATTATGGACCGATGTGGACCAATTTTTGCATGGTTGTTAGAGACCATATACTAACACCATGTACCAAATTTGAGCCGGATCGGATGAAATTTGCTTCTCTTAGAGGCCTCGCAAGCCAAATTTTGGGGTCCGTTTATTTGGGGGCTATACGTAAAAGTGTACCGATATGGCCCATTTGCAATACCATCCGACCTACATCAATAACAACTACTTGTGCCAAGTTTCAAGTCGATAGCTTGTTTCGTTCGGAAGTTAGCGTGATTTCAACAGACGGACGGACGGACGGACGGACGGACATGCTCAGATCGACTCAGAATTTCACCACGACCCAGAATATATATACTTTATGGGGTCTTAGAGCAATATTTCGATGTGTTACAAACGGAATGACAAAGTTAATATACCCCCCATCCTATGGTGGTGGGTATAATAAAAAAAAATATTTTTTGAAGCAAAGATTATAAACTTTATTTTAATTAAAATTTAATTATTTTAAAGAAATTTGTCCTTAATAGTGTGTAAATTTCGCATCCTAAAATTTAGGTTGTGTAATCTTTAATATCACTTAAATATTTTTTCAGTGTAGTTGCGATAAAACTGAAAATATTTTTTCAGTGTAGTTGCAAAAAAAAAAAAACTGAAAATCATAGGAGAATACCCGAAAACATGACGAGCTCTCTAAGGATGATAAAGAAAAAGGTCGAAAAGCTGCGAATAAAGTAAATTGTAAATTTTACCACAAATGCATCCATCCCACATGAGGGAAGGGAAAAGATGAAATAAAACGCACGAAAAACCTAACCTACCCAAATACAAAGATTTTGAAAAGAAAAGCAAATTTATTTTTTGATATATGAACTCTTTAATGTCTTCTAATTAAAAACCAAAACAGGCTTGAAAGTATCGTGTTTTTATCTAAACTTTATTCTATTTGTAACAATTTTGATTTTTTTTAATTAATTTAAACAATCATTTCAAATCCTAAATTATTACTTACATAACCTTTCAATTAAGCCAAAAACAGTTTGCTCAGCATACTCGTACTTACATGAAATGTTAGACTTCATTAAGCTTCACATGACTCAATATTTTTTTTTACATAAAATTCGTAAACTAACCTCCCACTAATATAAAGCGCTAACAACTTGAGAAGATTGAAAGCCTTTTTGCAATAGAAAATGTAATTTCATGAAATATTTGTTTTTCTTAACCCACCCAAAGAGTGCACCCAAAGAGTGCATCCAAGCAAAGAATTGAAACACTCCCACATATTCCCACATACATTTTTTTTCTGTTTCGCCACAATTCTATACTAGAAACTACCTTAAAATCAAGGCAAGAAAACAAACACTGTGATGGAGAACAACACTTGTCTTTCATGATGATTGCAATCAGAACAACAGACGAGTACAACCTGTGTTCTTGTACTTCCAACGTCTTCTTATGTTCTATGGGTTACCCAGTTCGAATGTCTGGCTCCTTTGAAGTCATTAAATATCCTACAATCATAGATCAAATGTTCACTTAAATTATAACAAAAACAATTACGTCAAAGCTTAACGCCTGATTGCACACCTTTCTCTCACTGAGTGGCTCCAGTAATTTTTTCTAATGTGAAATGCTACAATGCTGTGGTGGTTGTGGCTGCTGGGATGAGATCTCGTCCAGTCTCGTCTAAGATATTTCCCATAACTAAAATTAAGTCAGGTTGCTTGCTTAATGGTAGTGTTTGGTTTATTTATTGCTGGGTCAATCGAGCATACCCCCCCTAAAACCTATTTCCGTCTATTTGATACCTTTGTGAATCTCCTGGTATGGACTGACTAAAATGCCGAAATCGTCTGGGCACGTTTAATCTTACAAAAATACAATGCCACACAGTCAAAGTACAACATTGTTTCAATATGATCACTAGGTATCAATGCTCTTCAAAAATTGTAGATACAGCCAGGGTAAAAATCGACAACGACGTCGTCGAGACAACAAATGTTGTTTCCTTTATTGCATGTTACTGTTCGATTTCACCTCTCCTAACATTGCTATTTTTACCATTTCATTGCTTCATTGAAGTCACCATATTCTTAAGTGTCTTAAGATTTTGGTTAATATTTACTAACCCATGTATTGGCACTAGATATTTAGTTGCCCTTAGATGAGAGCTAGAACAGTATTGGTAAAAGTTGTTGGTACCGAGCAAACCCTTGATAAGTAGCTGAGATGAGAAACTGATTATCAGGAACAAATGTATGACATATCTCCAGCAATATCGAGGTATCCTGGGAAATAATGACCTATTATTACGAGACGTACCATACATCATATTTTATAATTAATATCACCTAGCCAATGTATTTGCATTTTATTTCTGCCGAACTACATTGTATGCTCTTATTCACTTTTACTGCATTGGAAAAATATTGACCTAATATGAAGAATTATTCAACCTAAAATTAAGTACGCGAAATTTTTTAAAGTAGAGAAATTTTAATTGAAAAACGTACTTCACAATCTTAGCTTTAAAATTTTTTCAATAAATTTAGGATACAAAATTTTGATATTTTGTCTTTGGATCAAGACGAATTTGTGCGCTAATTTTAATTTTATAGAACCTAGATTTCAAGATAGATAACTCCATAAACTTGTTTTGAGTATATATAAGACGCATTTCTCAGATACAAAGATTTTTGACTTAACCCAGAGCAGCGTTGACAGTATTTTAGTGGAATTTGTCCCCAATTTGGTACGCTTTCTTCCCCAAAAATCTTCAATTTTAAATAAAATTCCTCACAAAAAAACCTAGTTGACATTTTCTTGGTAGAAAATGAAGGAGACTATTGATGTAAAAATCTGTAATAATTTGAACAATTTCTTGTTATATCACAATTCTCGAGATATAACGGGAGTTCGTTCAGCATATATTTATGAGCCAAAATTCACTTCTAAAAACTCAAGAAATAAAATTGGTCTATCGATCAATATGAAGACATGGGGCGATGTGAACTATTATCATCATATTAATATTCATGGGATATATTGTCCAAATCAGTGATGAACGCAGATGAGGAAGCAACATTTCGATCCGAGTCTTCAAGAAATGATTTCACAATAGTAGAAAAATGTCTGCGACAAACAGAGCAAAATGGAAATTAGCACAATTCCCGACACGGGAGCGTCGGGAATTGTCTTTTAATTCGTTGGCAGTTTGTAGCTGACTAAAAATCTTTCAAAAATAGGAGACATCTCTCAATAATGATACTATTCTTGCAATCTGCCAACAGACAGCTCTATTGTAAAGCTTGACATTTTTTTAGGTTATATGTACTCAGAAAGAATGTTTTGGTATACGAGCGCTATTCGTGTTGTATACAACGACTATAAAGTTGGATCCCACACAATTTCTCAATCGCAGTAGAAAAAATCCACGTGTCGATTGGTCGAAAGGAATGCTCCAAAAATTCGATAATAGTGCTTCGAAACGCGTCTATGAAATCGTGACGGGTGATGAACACGGTTGCCACAGTTGATAGAATTCTACCAAAAATGGTAGATTTTTTACTGCTTGGTAGATTGGTGGAAATTTTTGATGTTGTGGTAGATTTTGCAAATTATTCCTCTCCAACTAAGAGATACTTCACAAATTTTCTATAGAAATAAAATTTTGACAAATTTTCTATAGAAATAAAATTTTGACAAAATTTTCTATGGTAATAACATTTTGAGAAAATTTTCTATAGAAATAAAATTTTGAGAAAATTTTCTATAGAAATAAAATTTTGACAAAATTTTTATAGAAATAAAATTTTTGACAAAATTTTCTATAGAAATAAAATTTTTGACAAAATTTTCTATAGAAATAAAATTTTTGACAAAATTTTCTATAGAAATAAAATTTTGACAAAATTTTCTATAAAAATAAAATTATGACAAAATTTTCTATAGAAATAAAATTTTGATAAAATTTTCTATAAAAATAAAATTTTGACAAATTTTTTAGAGAAATAACATTTTGAAAAAAATTCCCTATAGAAATAAAATTGTGAAAAAATTTTATATAGAAATAAAATTTTGACAAAATTTTCTATTGAAATATAATTTTGACATAGAAATAAATTTTTGGGAAAAATTTTCTATTTAAATAAAATTTTGACAACATTTTCTCAAGAAATAAAATTTTGACACAATTTACTATAGACATAAAATTTTCTATAGAAATAAAATTTTGACACAATTTACTATAGACATAAAATTTTCTATAGAAATAAAATGTTGACAATTTTTTTATAGAAATAAAATTTTTACAAAAATTTCTATAGAAATAAAATTTTCTATATAAATAAAATTTTGGCAAAATTTTCGATAGAAATAAAATTTTGAAAAAATTGTCTATAGAAATAAAATTTTCTATAAAAATAAAATTTTGACGAAATTTTCTATTGAAATAAAATTTTGACAAAATTTTCTATTGAAATAAAATTTTGACAAATTTTTCTATAGAAATAAAATTTTGCAAGATAAGAGTTTTTTGTTTGGTTTTTTTTTTTTTTTTTTTTTTTTTTTGGTGAAATGCTCTCCAAATTTTGGTGGTTTATTTTGGGCTCCAGTGGCAACCGTGATGATGAATTGTGGATTTACGCATATGAACTCGAAAGTAAACAGCAGCCGACTGTATAGATGATTCAAGATCAGCAAAATCCATCAAAAATTGATCGCTTCCAAGTAAATGATTGCCTCTTTTGTCCGAAAAATTGGGCATGTCGCAATCGTAGACGGATAACTCTTTACCACGACAATGTGAGCTCTCACACATCGGCTCAAACAACTGCATTTTGTTGCACTCAACCCATCGATTTTATGGGTTATCCGGCGTATGTTATAGTCCTGACTTACCACCTGCTGGTGACATTTCTGAGGGTTTCAAAGCTTCTCCAAGTGGTTTCACTGGAATGTGGAACGCTGTTCGGACTCGGCTATAAAAAGGAGGTCCCTTGTCATTGAGCTTAACATGGAATCGGGCAGCACTCAGTGATAAGAGAGAAGTTCACCACTGTGGTATCACAATGGACTGAATAGTCTAAGTGAGTCTGATACATCGGGCTGCCACATAACCAACCTAACCTAACATACCACCGAATAAGTTCTTTTTATTCCCGTATGTAAAGAATAATATGAGAGGTCAACGTTTTTCGACATCTGAAGAAGCGGTTGATGCGTTCAGAATGCATGTGTTGTACATGCCTCAATCAGAGTGGCAAAAGGGCTACGACAATTGGTTCAAATGCATGCAAAAATAGAACTTAAATTCGAAAAACTCTGAAGCCATTATCAATCATTACTTTTAAGCCACAATTCTCTTTTAAATTTCAGTTTTGCGTATCTTATTCTAGGAAACAAATTTTAATTCATTAGTTTACAACACTCGTCTTCAACACTTTATTCTTCGAAATAAAGCGTTGAAAAATATTTCCTATTTTGTAACGATTTTTTGCTTTGTAGTCAAGATACATCAATTCAACAAACTTAAAGACGATTTAATTAATTTTTAAGAATTTTTCAAAATTACTAAAGCCAAATTGACCTTCGACAAACAAAATTTTCTTTCACATTTGATACTAGGTTTAAGTCATTAATTATAATTAATTATAAGACAAAAAAAGTTCTTGAAATGTTGATCGATTTTTAGACAAGGAAAAATTTTTATATCAGAGAAATGCATCGTCTATGCTAAGCTAAATTCTCATTCGCGTTTTAAGTACATGTATTCTCACTATACTATTTTTAAAGTGTAATATTTGAATTTGGAAACATAAGTTGATTTTACACGGCAAAAAAATCTATAACATTTATTGACAGTATCAAAAACCCAATATTTAAAGGTGAAATACGTCTTTCATGTATCCTTAATATAATTCCTCGCTTTCTTAATTAAAGTTTCCATCAGTTCTAATATCTTCATTATAGACTGTATTCATCTTATCTCCTCCTTGTTGACTCTTTCACTTTGCGCAATTCTTCCCGTCTTACTAAGCTTAGTAGGGCTACTACGTACTACTGAAGTTGTACTTACCAATGGCATTAACACAGAATCCTTGTGATGTTGCATCACTCGAAATAAAGACAGTCTCATTGGCATCATAGCCCATGTGGTTGTTAGTGTTGCTGTTAGATTTCGATTGTTGTTGTTTATCGAAGCCAAATTTGTCAGTGATCTGAATTGATTGCACCAAAAGCAAATCTTCTTGACTAGGTTTCTTGGTAGTTTCACGACGTTGTCTAAGATGATTACCAGTAACAGCAGCAGCAGCAGCACCATTACCAAAGGAAGCTGTTGATAAAATAGAGAAAAAGAAAAAATTAAAAAAAAAAAAACACATTTTCCCAAAACGTTGTGTGGTACATCTAACAACAGCCTCTTGGAATGAAGCGATAAAACGAAATGTTATCATTATGATGGTGATAGGACAACAAGCATTAGACGATGACAGTAAGACGACCATGGTTTTTTTGTTGCCTTTGTCTATTGAGGATTTAATGTCAATGTTAGTGTGGTTAATTGGCGTTAAAGAGGATCATTTGAGATGATCATCAGGTGGTTAAAGGGATACGTACGGCTAGGGAATACTAGTGTGGGAAGTGGATATATTTTATGCAATGGATGCTTGTTATTTGGAACTTGTCTTGTTTATTGAAAGTGGTATTTGGTTATGACAGAAGCTTTTAGAAGAAGGACAAATGATGTAAGATATCATTGAATTGGTTGATAGTTTTGCTGCAAGTAGAGGATGCTGATGAGGAATGTGGTAATTCCGAAACGTGCGTCCATCCAACCATCTTGCAGTCTATAGGGCTTTGCCCAAATAAATTTGACAAACATTCTTTTCCTCTGTTGGTTAAGCTACTCTTGTAGTTTAGTCAATGTATGGTTTTAAGCTGAAATAAAAAACGACAACAATGTTTTGTAGAAATATGACTAAAGCCATGGTATAATAACAGGTTGGCTGATAAGTCCCCGGTCTAACAAAGAAAAACACATTTTTTTGTCAAAATTCGTTTTTGTTATTCAACATAGTCCCCTTCAAGAGCGATACAACGATTATAACGACCTTCCAATTTTTTGATACCATTTTGGTAGTACTCCTTCGGTTTTGCCTCAAAATAGGCCTCAGTTTCGGCGATCACCTCTTCATTGCAGCCAAATTTTTTCCCTGCGAGCATCCTTTTGAGGTCTGAGAACAAGAAAAAGTCGCTGGGGCCAGATCTGGAGAATACGGTGGGTGGGGAAGCAATTCGAAGCCCAATTCATGACTTGTGGCACGGTGCGTTGTCTTGGTGGAACAACACTTTTCTTCTTCATATGGGGCCGTTTTGCCGCGATTTCGACCTTACCTTCTCAAGATAATCGATAAAAAATTATTCCATGCGCATCCCAAAAAACAGAGGCCATTACTTTGCCAGCGGACTTTTGAGTCTTTCCACGCTTCGGAGACGGTTCACCGGTCGTTGTCCACTCAGCCGACTGTCGATTGGACTCAGGAGTGTAGTGATGGAGCCATGTTTCATCCATTGTCACATATCGACGGAAAAACTCGGGTGTATTACGAGTTAACAGCTGCAAACACCGCTCAGAATCAAGAATACGTTGTTGTTTTTGGTCAAATGTGAGCTCGCGCTGCACCCATTTGCACAGAGCTTCCGCATATTCAAATATTGATGAATGATATTACCAACACGTTCCTTTGATATCTTTAAGGCCTCTGCTATCTCGATCAACTTCATTTTACGGTCATTCAAAATCATATTGCGGATTTTTTTGATGTTTTCGTCGGTAACCACCTCTTTCGGGCGTCCACTGCGTTCACCGTCCTCCGTGCTCATTTTATCAAGCTTGAATTTTGCATACCAATAAATTATTGTTGATTTCCCTGGGGCAGAGTCCGGAAACTCATTATCAAGCCAAGTTTTTGCTTCCACCGTATTTTTCCCTTCAGAAAACAGTATTTTATCAAAACACGAAATTCCTTTTTTTTCCATTTTTTTCACAATAATAAAAGTTGCTTCACAAAAGACGCTCTATCTACAAACTAATTGACATACAGACGTCAAATTTTAACACGAATCATTTGAAGGTTGGTACTATATAAAAATAATACGCATTTAATACTAGCGACGCCATCTATGTGTCAGACCGGGACTTATCAGCCAACCTGTTATTGCCAAAGACACTATGGGTCCATCTCGTCTCCTTCTGGGTATTGCAAACATATGCACTAAATTATAATACCTGTTACACAGTGTGGCTCAGGATTTAATAGGTATATACACCCAATATTTTTTTTTGGGTGTGACATTTATAGAATAATTGTGCAAACCAATAGTCCTACCATCTTCACTTAGCGAACTTGTCATCATCATCATATTGAACTCTTAGTTTCCCAAATTGGAACTCTATTAAAATTCACATTTTTTTCCATACTCACCTGTAACATTGAGAGATCTACGTTTACGACCATATGACATCAATGACTTGAATTCACCACTTATGTCTTCTTGATCACATTGTACCGGTTCACAAGTTGGCATACAAGGTGTAACCAAGGCTCTGAATTGCACCACTTCCGATGAAGGGAATTTGAAAGCATCAAAGTGCGATAACAAAATCTTGCCCGATAAACTGCTCTTGTAAATGGGACCCATAATGAAATGATCGGTGGGACAACCATTCGAATCGATCAAAGTAATTTCAGCATTATCACCACCATCCATAGCAACCAATTCACGTACAAAGATCTCATAGGGACTTGATTCATCCATAATTTCGAATTTCAATGCCAGGGGATCACCAACTTCAGCTGAACGCATAATATCAGAACCATCTCGTGAGGTAATCTTCATTATAACATTGGGTGAATCGACAATAACCTCTTCCGATAGGGCTGGTTCAATATCACCCTTAACACCCAAATCAACTTCATTCGATACCGATTTATTGGTTAAATCATATTGGCACGTGACAGCCAAACCCAAATCGGATGAAGTAACAATGGTGTCGTGATGTTGAATAACCACATCATTCATATAACGACCAGAGCCCTGTTGACGGACATTACATTCCAAATCTTGATAGCCCATTTTCAATTCAAATTCCAAAGAGCTTTTAACATCGACCGAACAAGATTTAGGTGATCCCTTAGCATAGACTTTGCCATCGAAAAGTTTTGAGGTACGTATACGAGCTACCATATCTCCAGCTCCACATTCGATGGTTACATTGTAGCAAGAGGATAATTCATAGGTGGCGGCTTCAGGAACTTCCAAATAGGGATCTTGAACATCGGATAAAGTGGCTCGGCTGTGATGGGACAAACGGCAGACCATATCTCCGGTATCACCGAAATCGTAAGAGTGGCATCTGAAAATGGGCAAAAAAAAAAGACTTTTAATATCCATATATATTGGTCCTGAGTTCTGTTGAAATGTCGATGGTCTGCGGTCGAAATGTTTGGCTTCAATACTGTATGTTATTGTATGGATAATATTCGACCAGTGTTGCCAGATTGGTGGTTCCCCCTTGGTAGTTCCTTTAAGTGATCGATCACGCCATTAGGAGCCACCGTGGTGCAATGGTTAGCATGCCCGCCTTGCATACACAAGGTCGTGGGTTCGATTCCTGCTACGACCGAACACCAAAAAGTTTTTCAGCGGTGGATTATCCCACCTCAGTAATGCTGGTGACATTTCTGAGGGTTTCAAAGCTTCTCTAAGTGGTTTCACTAGAATGTGGAACGCCGTTCGGACTCGGCTATAAAAAGGAGGTCCCTTGTCATTGAGTTTAACATGGAATCGGGCAGCACTCAGTGATAAGAGAGAAGTTCACCACTGTGGTATCACAACGGACTGAATAGTCTAAGTGAGCCTGATACATCGGGCTGCCACATAACCTAACCTAACCTATCGATCACGCTAACTTCCGAACAAAAAAAGCTATCGACTTCAAACTTGGCACAAGTAGTTGTTATTGATGTAGGTCGGATGGTATTGCAAATGGGTCATATCGGTCCACTTTTACGTATAGCCCCTATATAAACGGACCCCCAAATTTTGCTTGCCGATCCTCTAAGAGAAGCAAATTTCATCCGGTCCGGCTGAAATTTGGTACATGGTGTTGGTATATGGTCTCTAACAACCGTGCAAAAAGTGGTCCACATCGGTCCATAATTATATATAGCCCCCATATACACCGATCTCCCGATTTGGCTTGCGGAGCCTCCAAGAGAAGCAAATTTCATCCGATCCGGCTGAAATTTGGTACATGGTGTTGGTATATGGTCTCTAACAACTAAGCAAAAATTAGCCCACATCGGTCAATAATTATATATAGCCCCCATATAAACCGATCCCCCGATTTGGCTTGCGGAGCCTATAAGAGTAGTATATTTCATCCGATCCGGCTGAAATTTGGTACATGGTGTAAGTATATGGTCTCTAACAACCATGCAAAAATTGGTCCATATCGGTCCATAATTATATATAGCCCCCATACAAACCGATCCCAAGATTTGACCTCCGGAGCCTCTTAGAGGAGCAAAATTGATCCGATCCGGTTGAAATTAGGTACGTGGTGTTAGTATATGGTCTCTAACAACCGTGCCAAAATTGGTCCATATCGGTCCATAATTATATATAAGCCCCCATATAAACCGATCCCCCGATTTGGCTTGCGGATCCTCTAAGAGAAGCAAATTTCATCCGATCCGGCTGAAATTTGGTACATGGTGTTGGTATATGGTCTCTAACAACTATGCAAAAATTAGTCCACATCGGTCAATAATTATATATAGCCCCCATATAAACCGATCCCCAGATTTGACCTCCAGAGCCTCTTGCAGGAGCAAAATTCGTCCGATCCGGTGGAAATTTGGTACGTGGTGTTAGTATATGGTCTCTAACAACCATGAAAGAATTGGTCCATATCGGTCCATAATTATATATTGCCCCCATATAAACCGATCCCCAGATTTGCCCTCCGGAGCCTCTTGGAGGTGCAAAATTCATCCGATTAAATTTGGTACATGGTGTTATATGGTCTCTAAAAACCATGCAAAAATTGGTCCATACTTATATATAGCCCCCATATAAACCGTTCCCCAGATTTTATCTCCGGAGCCTCTTGGAGGAGCAAAATTCATCCGATCCGGTGGAAATTTGCAACGTGGTGTTAGTATATGGCCGCTAATAACCACGCCAAAATGGGGTCATATCGGTCTATAGTTATATATAGCCGATCCCCAATCACACAAAAATTGGTCCATATCGGTTCATAATCATGGTTGCCACTCGATCCAAAAATAATCTACCAAAATTTTATTTTTATAGAAAAATCTAGAACAATTTTGGGGAAAGATTCACAATGGACTGAATATAGACTATTCAGTAAGCCTGAAATATCAACAACACTATCACGCTTTATTTCGAAGGCGTTACAACTCCTACGTGGAGAAATAGTTTTAAATTTTTGCTTGCCCAAGAGTGATCTATAACCCTTGTAGCATAGTATGTTTCGTTTGTTTTGAAAAGTTCGATTATTAAAGTTTAAAAGTTTAAAAGAAAAGTTCGATTATTAAAGTTTAAAAATTTAAAAAAAAGACCACTAAAATGGCATAATTTTGGGCGATTGCAGAAAAGTGTTCATAATTTTAAAAAAAGCAAAATTTATAAAACACCTTTTTCAACTTATACTTATATTAAGAACCCAATAGTTTCTTAAGTTATACTGATCTTTTTACATGCCATTCATCAATCATTGCATATTTCTTGGCTTTAAGCAGTTTTGTATCGATTTCCCAAATGGAACCATTTAAATTCACATAACCACCTTCCCCCATTTTACCAACCTGTAAAATGTCATGCCATCTTATTTATGGTTAATTAAATAAATTCCCATTTTGTTGCCTAGCAATATCTTCAAGATCTTTCCCATTCTAAGCTAATTTTATTTTAATAATCTACAGCATACTTCTAGGATTACATCCCGCTGGGTAAAACAGTTAACTACTTAAACTGTACTCATCATCATTGAATTTATGATTCATTTATTTAGCAACAAGTGGTTAAAGGCATTCATTTTGGACAGTTTTCTTTTGGGATCAAAAACTCACAATACCCAACCCATCTGCAATATGGCGATGGTCAATGTAGCTTATTTTCCGTTAAGTCATAAAACAACTCTCTGTGCTTACACATTGATGATCTTGGATTGAAGGAATTTGAGTTTCGTGGTTTCTTGTTTGTGTCATAAATTTTTGCTTTCGTGTTGTTTCCTTAAAAAACAAAAACACGAAACTCCAACAATTTGGAAACCATAAAAAATGAGAACACCTTAGAGCATAATAAATTTTATGATCTTCCTGGATTTCAATCCCAAAAGAGTTCTCATCTTCGCATAAAAGCGAATATTCCCTCCTCCCACTTTTTGTGAAAATAAGGAGACGACACCGATCGATCCAGGTGATCGTAAATAAGCCAACAATTTGACCATAATGTATTTGTGGCCAAAACTAATAGTCAAGCCATAAGTTAACTAAACAAAACAACTTTGGCAGCCGGATCGTCCATATCATCATCACCGCCATCCTAGCCATCAACAGAGTTAGCGTTATAGTAACCAGTGCTACCAGCAAAACAACCTGTTTTTATAGGCACTGTGCTCATTGTCAAGGTGCAATTCCGAAAATTGCCAGCCCACAATGAAACGCATAGCCAAGATTGGTGAACCTGGTAGTCGTAGTAGTAGTTGTAGTAGTTGCACCAGTTGTTTAGCCTTTGCTTTGAATGATGTTGCTGTTGTAACCTTGGCATCAGCACCGGCTACCAGTTAAAAGTGCAATTTAACTACCACTATATTAACGATATCGCTTAGTATTATTTCTAATCACATTAAATGTTTACTCTAACCAATACTTCGTTTTAGTCGCTATGGTTCTGCTAAAGTTTATTGGTTTTATCGTCTTTAGTACGAGAATGGTTTAGAGATAGCAAAAGAGTTGTATTTCAAATAAGTTTTCTATTGAATTTTCATGTATCATGAAAGCATGGAAATACTGTTCAGTGGCACCGCTCAAAATGTTTAAAAAGTGGCATAAAAAGTGTCATTCGCAATTGAAAGTGGCATAAAAAGTGTAATTTGCAATAGAAAGCCGCAAAATTATTTTGGGAGGAGTGATTCTCATTTGATACAGAAGTGGAAAGAATTTTATACTGAATTTTCAATTGTCCGGAAACCATGGAAATATCCTTCAACAAGCTACCGGACAAAATATCTAAAAAGTGACACAAATGTGTCATTTTCAATAGAAAGTGGTTTTATCGTCTTTAGTACGAGAATGGTTTAGAGATAGCAAAAGAGTTGTATTTCAAATAAGTTTTCTATTGAATTTTCATATATCATGAAAGCATGGAAATACTGTTCAGTGGCACCGCTCAAAATGTTTAAAAAGTGGCATAAAAAGTGTCATTCGCAATTGAAAGTGGCATAAAAAGTGTCATTTGCAATAGAAAGCCGCAAAATTATTTTGGAAGGAGTGATTCTCATTTGATACAGAAGTGGAAAGAATTTTATACTGAATTTTCAATTGTCCGGAAACCATGGAAATATCCTTCAACAAGCTACCGGACAAAATATCTAAAAAGTGCCACAAATGTGTCATTTTCAATAGAAAGTGGCATGAATAGTAACATTCGCAGTAGAAAGCGGTACATTGTGTGCCTTTACCGCATATTATTTTAATTTACTCATTGTAGGTTAGGTTAAGTGGCAGCCCGATGTATCAGGCTCACTTAGACTATTCAGTCCATTGTGATACCACATTGGTGAACTTCTCTCTTATCACTGAGTGCTGCCCGATTCCATGTTAAGCTCAATGACAAGGGACCTCATTTTTATATCCGAGTCCGAACGGCGTTCCACATTGCAGTGAAACCACTTAAAGAAGCTTTGAAACCCTCAGAAATGGCACCAGCATTACTGAGCATCGGATGAATTTGGAGGAGCAAAATTCATCCGATCCGGTTGAAATTTAGTACATGGTGTTAGTCTCTAATAACCATGCAAAAATTGGTCCATATCGGTCCATAATTATATATAGCCCCCATATAAACCGATCCCCAGATTTGACCTCCGGAGCTGTTGGAGGAGCAAACTTCATCCGATCCGATTGAAATTTGGTACGTGGTGAAATTTGGTACATTGCGCTAGTATATGGCCGATAACAACCATGCCAAAATTGGTCCATATCGGTCTATAGTTATATATAGCCGATCCCCAAAAATAATCTACCAAAATTTCATTTCTATAGAAAATTTTTCCAAATTTTATTTCTATAGAAAATTTTGTCAAAATTTTATTTCTATAGAAAATTTTGTCAAAATTTTATTTCTATAGAAAATTTTGTCAAAATTTTATTTCTATAGAAAATTTTGTCAAAATTTTATTTTTGTAGAAAATTTTGTCAAAATTTTATTTCTATCGAAAATTTTGTCAAAATTTTATTTCTATAGAAAATTGTGTTAAAATTTTATTTCTATAGAAAATTTTGTCAAAATTTTATTTCTATAGAAAATTCTGTTAAAATTTTATTTCTATAGAAAATTTTGTCAACATTTTATTTCTATAGAAAATTTTGTCAAACTTTTATTTCTATAGACAATTTTGTCAAAATTTTATTTCTATAGAAAGTTTTGTCAAAATTTTATTTCTATAGAAAATTTTGTCAGAATTTTATTTCTATAGAAAATTTTGTCAGAATTTTATTTCTATAGAAAATTTTGTCAATATTTTATTTCTATAGAAAATTTTGTCAAAATTTAGTGCTATAGAAAGTTTTGTCAAAATTTTATTTCTGTAGAAAATTTTGTCAAAAATTTTGTTTTTGTTGTGTTTTATTGCAGCTTAAACCATACATTGACTAAACTACACGTGTAGCTTAACCAACAGAGGAAAAGAATGTTTGTCAAATTTATTTGGGCAAAGCTCTATAGACTGCAAGATGGTTGGATGGACGCACGTTTCGGAATTACCACATTCCTCATCAGCATCAAGTAGAGGATGCAGCAAAACTATCAACCAATTATCAGAATAAATTCAGGCAGTTTATTAAACCCAACAAAAACCACACTTGAACCATCCGAAAAAAGGTTTTACATTGATAGCCGGCTTATGTCGAAATTTTGTTTTTTACAGAAAATTTTGTCAAAATTTTATTTCTATAGAAAATTTTGTCAAACTGAATTATATAGGTATTTAATCGGCCTTTTTTATTTTTGTTTAATATATACCCCGTATGGACTAACTTACAATTGAGCAGACGGTGTTAAAAAGTTTTAAGATACCTTGCCATCGGCAAGTGTTACCACAACCCAAGTAATTCGATTTGGAATGACAGTCTTCAGTACAAGTTTCTATGCAATCCATGTCGGACGGTACATAAGATTCGGCCTGGCCGAACTTACGGCCGTAACAGGTTGGCTGATAAGTCCCCGGTCTGACACATAGATGGCGTCGCTAGTATTAAATGCTTTTGTGAGATAGAGCGTCTTTTGTGAAGCAACTTTTGTTATTGTGAAAAAAATGGAAAAAAGGAATTTCGTGTTTTGATAAAATACTGTTTTCTGAAGGGAAAAAATGCGGTGGAAGCAAAAACTTGGCTTGATAATGAGTTTCCGGACTCTGCCCCAGGGAAATCAACAATAATTGATTGGTATGCAAAATTCAAGCGTGGTGAAATTAACACGGAGGACGGTGAACGCAGTGGACGTCCGAAAGAGGTAAATATCGACGAAAACATAAAAAAAAATCCACAAAATGATTTTGAATGAAGTTGATGGAGATAGCAGAGGCCTTAAAGATATCAAAGGAACGTGTTGGTCATATCATTCATCAATATTTGGATATGCGAAAGCTCTGTGCAAAATGGGTGCCGCGCGTGCTCACATTTGACCAAAAACAACAACGTGTTGATGATTCCGAGCGGTGTTTGCAGCTGTTAACTCGTAACGCACCCGAGTTTTTCCGTCGATATGTGACAATGGATGAAACATGGCTCCATCACTATACTCCTGAGTCCAATCGACAGTCGGCTGAGTGGACAACGACCGGTGAACCGTCTCCGAAGCGTGGAAAGACTCAAAAGTCCGCTGGCAAAGTAATGGTCTCTGTTTTTGGTATGCGCATGGAATAATTTTTATCGATTATCTTGAGAAAGGAAAAACCATCAACAGTGACTACTATATGGCATTATTGGAGCGTTTGATGGTCGAAATCGCGGCAAAACGGCCCCATATGAAGAAGAAAAAAGTGTTGTTCCACCAAGACAACGCACCGTGCCACAAGTCATTGAGAACGATGGCAAAAATTCATGAATTGGGCTTCGAATTGCTTCCCCACCCACCGTATTCTCTAGATCTGGCCCCCAGCGACTTTTTCTTGTTCTCAGACCTCAAAAGGATGCTCGCAGGGAAAAAATTTGGCTGTAATGAAGAGGTGATCGCCGAAACTGAGGCCTATTTTGAGGCTAAACCGAAGGAGTACTACCAAAATGGTATCAAAAAATTGGAAGGTCGTTATAATCATTGTATCGCTCTTGAAGGGAACTATGTTGAATAATACGCAAAAGTCAAATGTAAAAAAAAGAATTGCGTCTTAAAAGTATCCTTACTTGAATTCTTCGCTTTTTTGGCTCGGAATCAATACCAAAAGCATTAGGGTAAATACAAATTTTTTGGAACCGGGCATGCTTTTGTTCAGCTTTTTTTTCTTCATATGCTATCAAAAAAACGACTTAACGACAACTTTATTTTCCAAATTAAGACTCGACTTCTAGTATAAATTATTCTATGCTACAGGTAAACAACGTCTTTAAAATAAAGTGTTGAAAAACATGTCCTATTTTTGAACGATTTTTTGTCAAGACGAAAAAAGACAACAAATTTAAAGACAATTTCATTAAATTTAAAGAATTTTTCGGGATTATTAAAGTCAAGTTGACCTTAGCCCAAACATTTTTGATTAAAAAATCTTTGAATCAATTTAATGTTTAACTGAAAAACTTTTTAAAATTCAATTTTAATTTTAATTGGAAAAATATTGGTGATATTTTTTCTGCAACTTTGCGCTTAAGCACTATCATTGGGAGGTTCATGGATTCATTGTATGCATACAGGCTTCGTATATATATTTTGGAAAAGTTTATTATTAAATTTTGTTATGATTGTCCCAATCCTTTCATCCCTTATTCCATTCTAAATCCTTATATTTTCGCTTATGACTTACCTGTATGGCGAGTTTATACACAAATCACGGCACTCATCAATACTGCCAACATCTTGATATACTGAATCGACTGTTTTCAATATTCTACCCGATAAACGTTTGAATTCACATAATTTATTTGGTTCTTCGGCACAATTGTTCTCCAGATAATCGATGCCATCTTGGCTTTGGAATGCACTTGTACCAGCCAAGGTAATACGATCCATTTCAGACAATTCACAAGTATTTGTGGCACGATAATAATTTGCAGATCTAAAAAGTAAATAAAAGAATGAAAACAAAAACATTAAAATGTGAGGAATTTCTTTGGGCTCTAGCTTATGGTTGCTAAAGGAAGAAACTGGGTTTAATTTTCAATATTTTTTTTAAATATCTTTTAGTGGATTTAAGAAGTTAAGTGCTAGGAGCGGGTAAAGAAATCGATTATGAAGTAATTGTAATAGATAATGAATAAACATAAATTAATTAGTTAATCATTCCAATAATCTCTAAAAATTTCTCTTGAAAATCGTTAACTGAGGTTTCCAATTTCCAAAACCTCCTCCATTTATATCATAAATAAAATCTCAATAACTCTATTTTACCCGTACTTTCTCAAAATGTAATACCCATGTTTAATATCAATATAAAATGAATCATTGGGATGATTTATAATGAATATGAATTAAAATCATTAAATTTCAATTTATATTAATAACATGTTACATTTTTGAAAATTGCATACAAATAAGCTTTAAAAATAATTATTGCCTTGAGTAGAATATTATCAAGCTATGTTGAGTGTTGATTTTCAGATCTTTCCGAACAGATATCGAACTGAAGTAGCTCTTGATATAATTGCCAATTTAATTTGAGATAAAATTCAGTGAAACGTGTTTGCAAGATGATAAAATTCTTGTGGTTGTTTTTTTTTGTAGTTTTTATGATGCGAGGCCTTTTTTCCAAATCTGATACAATCATACCCATTAAAATGGATTTAAAGGGACAGTGGGTGGTATAAATGCATATACGTTCAATCGCATTTCATCACCGATAACTTTAAATTTCCAACCATATTTTGTGGTTGGAAATGTTTTCCTTTTAAAGCCATTTTAAGTCATTTTCCTCATACTACACTGAAAAAATATTGTCGTGAGGCCAAAGATTTCATGTCCTTAAAATACGAATGCAAATTTTGCTTAGCATAGAAGACGCATTTTTCTAATATAAAGTTTTTTTTTCCATGTCCAAAAGTCGATAAACTTTTCAGTGAAGTCGTATTGTCCTTATAATTAAGTGATTATACCCTGCGCCACACTGTGGAACAGGGTATTATAAGTTAGTGCATATGTTTGTAACACCCAGAAGGAGACGAGATAGACACATGGTGTCTTTGGCAATAATGCTCAGGGTGGGTCCCTGAGTCGATATAACCATGTCCGTCTGTCCGTCCGTCCGTCTGTCTGTGAAAACATTTTTGTGATCAAAGTCTAGGTCGCAATTTAAGTCCAATCGCCTTTAAATTTGGCACATGTTCCTAATTTGGGTCAGAATAGAACCCTATTGATTTTGGAAGAAATCGGTTCAGATTTAGATATAGCTCCCATATATATATTTCGCCCGATATGCACTAATATGGACCCAGCAGCCAGAGTTTTATACCGATTTGCTTGAAATGTTGTACAAAATAACACTTAGTCGTATAGTTAAGTGTACAAAATTTGATTGAAATCGGTTCAGATTTAGATATAGCTCCCATATATATCTTTCGCCCGATATGGACTTATATGGCCCCAGAAGCCAGATTTTTGGCCGAATTTGTTTGAAATTTTGCACTAGGAGTACAATTAGTAGTATTGTCAAGTGTGCAAAATTTGATTGAAATCGATTCAGATTTAGATATAGCTCCCATATATATATTTCGCCCGATATGGACTAATATGGTTCTAAAAGCCAGAGTTTTGGCCCAATTTGGTTGAAATTTTGCACAGGGAGTAGATTTAGCATTGTAGCTATGCGTACCAAATTTGGTTGAAATCGGTTCAGATTTAGATATATCTCCCATATGAATATTTCGCCCGATATGGACTAATATGGTCCTAGAAGCCCGAGTTTTGGCCCAATTTGTTTGAAATTTTGCACTAGGAGTACAATCAGTAGTGCAGTTTAGTGTGCAAAATTTGATTGAAATCGGTTCAGATTTAGATATAGCTCTCATATATAGCTTTCGCCCGATTTACACTCATATGACCACAGAGTCCAATTTTTTGCTCCGATTTAGTTGAAATTTTGCACAGGGAGTAGAATTAGCATTGTTGCTATGCGTGCCAAATTTGGTTGAAATCGGTTTAGATTTAGATATAGCTCCCATATATATGTTTTTCTGATTTCGACAAAAATGGCCAAAATACCATCATTTTCCTTGTAAAATCGCCACTGCTTAGTCGAAAAATTTTAAAAATGACTTTAATTTTCCTAAACTTCTAATACATATATATCGAGCGATAAATCATAAATAAACTTTTGCGAAGTTTCCTTAAAATTGCTTCAGATTTAAATGTTTCCCATATTTTTTTAAGTAACATTGTGTTCCAACCTAGTGCATTAGCCGACTTAAATTTTGAGCCTATAGATTTTGTAGAAGTCTATCAAATTCTGTCCAGATCGAGTGATATTTAAATGTATGTATTTGGGACAAACCTTTATATATAGCCCCCAACACATTTGACGGATGTGATATGGTATCGAAAATTTAGATCTACAAAGTGGTGCAGGGTATAATATAGTCGGCCCCGCCCGACTTTAGACTTTTCTTACTTGTTTTACTTAAAAATGGGTATCATAACAGGAAAGAAAAAAAATTTGGGGTAAAGTTAACTTGACTTTAATAATTCGGTAAAATTCTTTTGTCTGTCTTTAAATTTGTTGTCTATTTGCAAAAGCAAAAAATCGTTCAAAAATACAAAGCAAAAAATCGTTCAAAAATAGGACATGTTTTTTAACACTTTATTTTAAAGATGTACAGTAATCCCTCGATTTACGTTGTCTCGGTTTACGTTGTTTCGATTTACGTCGTCAAGTTTTTTGTTCCATCCAACTTCGATTTACGTTGCCATTCGATTTACGTCGTCGATTTTTTTGCCAGCTTTATCAGAGACTCCTTCCATTAGTGAAATAAATACCAACGATGATGACATTGCAACATTTATTACTGAAATTCTTACCGAAATTCGTCAAACTCTGATTGACATTGCATATATACGCAATTATCGAAGTGACGATGTTTTTTTTTATATGTATACAACGTAACGGTTTTTCATTTGTTTATGAACTTAAGTTTTAAACCCAGATATTTTGGAATAATGAATTGTTTTTTATGTTTGCTTTATGGATATATATTTAATTATTTATTTTTTATGGATAAAAGACTGAATTACTTTTATTCTTCAAGTTGTTTATTATGTACACCCATATACATACATAATTAAATTGACTTAGGGGTAAGTATGAGCAAGTTTTAATTCGTTTTACGTCGTTTCGATTAACGTCGTCAAATTCCGGAACCAATCACGACGTAAATCGAGGGATTACTGTATTTTACTTGAAACATAGCATAATTTCTACTGGAACTCGAGCCTGAATTTGGAAAACAAAACTGTGGTTAACTCGTTTTTAGAGGACTTTGATAGCATATGAAGAAAAAAATCTGAAAAAACGAATCAAAATTTGCTTCCAAGGATCAAGTACGCAAAACTCAAATTTAAAAGAGAATTGTGTCTTAAATGTGTCCTAACTTCAATTCTCCGCTTCTTTGGCTCGGAATCAATACCAAAATCATTAGTGTAAAGACAAAAATCTTTGGAACCAGACTTGGTGTTTTTCAGTGTATATATTAAAAATTAATATAAATCAGCTCCCCAGCTTACTTTATTTTAGTTTTTTATTTCAATTTGATTCCATTCAAAAACTCCCACTGTGCCATTGCAATCACAAATATTTATAATAACTAACCCTTCATAGTGTCGAGTCGAGTGTGAGTGCAGTTTTCAAAATAAATATAAATTATGGCCATATAAACGTGTTGGCACTTGGATGTGTGCTGAAATCTATAAAATATTCACCATATGGACATGCCCAATATTGATCATGTGTAACATTGATTTATATGCCCGTCTTAAAGGCTAGTAGATCACTGGTCTTGCAAACCTTAAGCTGAAAGCCTCTGAAAAGCCATTCAACTTCATTTTGTTTGGACTGGCAAAAATAGTGACTATTAAGTGATTTGTAGTTCTTTGTTTCCCTACAATTGAGATTTTTATTTTATTTTTAGCTTAAGGGAAAATTTATTAACCACAATTGAAAATGTGGTAGTTTCAAGTTACTCCAAAAGGATTTCATGGAAAAAAAAAGAGGTGTGCTATTTGGTGGTTTTATGATTTCATGCAACATTGTTGCACAATACGAACAATAGTGATAAGGATCACTTTGCTTTATTGCCAAATGAAGGATGATCTTTGTTTTTACATTTGTTTTGTGACTTAAATTGGAGGTGTAGCTAAAATTTTATGGTGGAGATGGGCAATGATTTTAATTCAATATAATTTTTTTGTACAAGGAAGATAAGCCATTTAAGCCTAAACAAAAAGACAACAAATTTAAATCTACAAAGTGGTGCAGGGTATAATATAGTCGGCCCCTCCCGACTTTAGACTTTCCTTAGTTTATTGTTTATTGCTAGTTTGCATTATAGTTAATTGTGTCCATTGCCTATCGCATGTAGTTTAAATTTAATAAAAATCCATTGCCTACTTTTGGGGTTGTCCACCGTAAATTACGATCCATATTAAATTGCATTAACACCCATGTAAGTCAAAACTATTACATTTGGTTATTTGCGCTATAAATTAATTCCTTTTATTCCGAAACCAATGCAAACGATTATTTAGACAAAAAAAAAAACGAGAGCAATTCTAACAATATCCATGTAGATAAGGACAAGTATGAATACGGTTACCTGGACACCACCGTGTGGGTGTTTGTAGTCTGTTTCTTTGTTTAGATTCTTTCTTGTGAGAAGTTGTTAAGTGTCGCTTGTTAACCCAGTAACTGCTTAAAAACTATAGACGACAAAAAAAGCGTTGAATATTATTTGGCATGCAACATCTTGCGATAAAAATCACAATTTAAAACTGAATTTCTGGGCATTTTTTTGGTTAAACTCTTGCCAAACCAAAATCACCAAGCTAGACCCCACAGAAGTTGAAGATCGATAAGAAATTCGAGGGTCTTGTGGAAAATTATGTGCATATGAATTCTGAAGCATCTATTTGGAGTGGCAATAGATGAAGGAGAATTTGTGGTTACACTAGAAGAACAGTTTGTTTTCTAAGGAACGAAATAAAGCACCAACTAAGTATTCTTTTCATGAAAACAATTTTTCGCTAAAAGCAAATAAAAAATATTAGAGATAATCGCTTTTCATAAATTCGAATCTAAAACAAGTATATACGGCCGTAAGTTCGGCTAGGCCGAATCTTATGTACCCTCCACCATGGATTGCATAGAAACTTGTACTAAAGACCGTCATCCACAATCGAATTACTTGGGTTGCGGTAACACTTGCCGATGGCAAGGTATCTTAAAACTTTTTTACACCGTCTTCTCAATTGTAAGTTAGCCCATACGAGGTATATACTCGTATTAAATGTGACAAAATTTCCTATAGAAATAAAATGTTGACAAAATTTCCTATACCAATAAAATTGTGACAAACTTTTCAATAGAAATAAAATCTTTAGAAAATTTTGTATAGTAATAAAATTTTAACAAAATTTTGTATAGTAATAAAATTTTGACAACATTTTCTATAGTAATAAAATTATGACAAAATTTTCTATAGAAATAAAATTTTTGTAGATTATTTTTGGGGATCGGCTATATACAACTATAGATCGATATGGACCAATTTTGGCATGGTTCTTAGCGGCCATATACTAGCGCAATGTACCAAATTTCACCACGTACCAAATTTCAGCCGGATCGGATGTATTTTGCTCCTCCAAGAGCTCCAGAGATCAAATCTAGGGATCGGTTTAAATGGGGGTTACATATAATTAAGACCGGTATGGACCAATTTTTGCATGGTTGTTAGAGACCATATACTAACACCACGTACCAAATTTCAACCGAATCGGATGAATTTTGCTCATCCATGAGGCTCCGGAGGAGAAATATGGGGATCGGTTTATATGGGGGCTATATATAATTATGGATCGATGTGGACCAATTTTTTCATGGTTGTTAGAGACCATATACTAACACAATGTACCAAATTTCAGTCGGATTGGATGAATTTTGCTCATCCAAGCGGATCCAGTGGTCAAATCTGGGGATCGGTTTATATGGGGCTATATATAATTATGGACCGATATGGACCAAGTTTTGCATGGTAGTTAGAGACCATATGCTAACACCATGTACCAAATTTCAGTCGGATCGGATGAAATTTGCCTCTCTTAGAGGCTCCGCAAGCCATATCTGGGGATCGGTTTATATGGGGCCTATATATAATTATGGACCGATGTGGACCAATTTTTGCATAGTTGTTAGAGACCATATACCAACACCATGTACCAAATTTCAGCCGGATTGGATGAAATTTGATTCTCTTAGAGCAATCGCAAGCCAAATTTGGGGGTCCGTTTATATGGGGGCTATACGTAAAAGTGGACCGATATGGCCCATTTGCAATACCATCCGACCTACATCAATAACAACTACTTGTGCCAAGTTTCAAGTCGATAGCTTGTTTCGTTCGGAAGTTAGCGTGATTTCAACAGACGGACGGACGGATATGCTTAGGACGACTCAGAATTTCACTACGAATCAGAATAAATATATATACTTTATGGGGTCTTAGAGCAATATTTCGATGTATTACAAACGGAATGACAAAGTTAATGGGGGTACATTAACTTTGTCATTCCGTGGTGGAGGGTGTCATTCCCCCCTCCTATGGTGGAGGGTATAAACATAAATTTTCCAGAATATCTTTTTTTAAATAACAAGTTTTTTACTTTGAATATAATGCCTAGTTTAAAAAAATACAAACAGAAATATTAGAGATGTACTTTTCAAAGACATCTCTCAAGCAACGATTGTTAGAACACTTGTGTCGATGTCTATCAATATTTTTTATACATTTACAAATACAATCTGATTCAATCACGAAATTAATTGATCCAATTAATTTTTTAAATGAAATTTCTCCAATCGCGAAAATGATAGTAGCAAATTTCAATGATGTTTTTTTTAATTTGATTCAATTAAAAATTTAATTACTTTCTTAATTACTTTTTAATCAAACTTAATTTGTGTTTTTAGTTTGATTATAAAATTGACTGTTTGAAATAAATTTTCAGTTATAAATTAAAAAATGTTCCATCATTTCTTCCGAGTATGATTAAAAAGATTTCATTTAACTTTTTAATTCATAGTTTTTAAATTTTCATTCATTGATTTACGTTAATTTTTCTATTGTAATTAAAATGTTAATTGTAACAATTAATTTATTAATTGGAAAATTTTTCGTCTTTCTAATTCGAAATATTTTGGTGATATTTTTGTCTGGCTAGGTATCGCTCTCTTGTAGTATCTTGGAATTTTCTTTCCTCACTTTTTCCCTACCTCGTTTCATTTGAATGTTCCAGTTTTAATATTATTATCCAAAGAAATTCAAACAATTTCGTACATTTCATGTGACAGTAAAGTTCGATTTGGTGGTGGTTATTGGATCCATATCATATGGAATGACAAAAAAATAATACAAACAAAAATAGTCAAAATCGATAGCGAGCAATAGTAAGAAGTTTGAACTCAAATTGAATAGTCCCGCTTACTTTTGATTACAAAAACAAGCCCAATGACGATCGCTACACTGTTGGTAACATCACAATATCATTATTCCCCCAATCAAAACATGGTCCTCATGATGCTTCTGATGACGACGACGATCAGCAGAAGTACTCTACTATTTTCACTCTGTCTTTCGACGACCACCTAAAGACAGTTTTGCGTCGACAGTTAACACAAGTGGACAGATATTGGAATTAAAAAAAATACACAAAGAAAAAAATTTCATGATAAAAAAATATTTATAACTTATGCCAGCGTAATATCACTGACAAATAGCTCTTTTTACTATTTGTCAGTATTCGGCATATCAGAATAAGATTGATCCACAGAAGACATTAGGAAGGTGGAAAATGTTTCTTTTAGGGAATTAAGATTGAGAGATTGATAATTCTTTCCACTAGACTGGCTAATACCAATATTTAGAGTCAACCAAATCTGTCTCGACCGACTACAGCATTCCCAAACTTCTCTTGAGCCAACTCTTTCTTCACAGCCTTTCGAGCAACACGAAATGCGTTGTGGGCCTCTGTTGTCCTGAAAATGTTCCTTTGGGGGAATCTCACATCTCTTTCATTGATCAGTTACTTCATACGACAGGTAATTCACTTTTTGTTTGTTTCCTTAACGGTCCCAGTAATTATCGGAATGGTTATATTACAGAGCGATGATATATTATCTTCCAACTGATCATCAGCGAGCTCAATGTGGTACATAGATGACCAGTCTATATGGAAAAATTCTTGGTTTAGTGTTGAGTAATCAATGTTCTTAAAGCCTCTTGTTCTTAAAAAGTGTCAGTTTCATGTGGAGGAACATGTTTTCTAGAGGTCATGAAGATCAAATCATGCTGCGAGCAGAGTACTGATCAGAACATTATCTTCGGTAGACACTATGAAAAGATCCAGCAGGGTGTTAGCAATTTGTGTGAAATGTGTGTGGAATGTCGGTATTTATAACGTATAGAGCAAGAGATCTTATATTTTCTACATTTGTTGATTTGTAGGAAGATTGGTTTTGAAATATAATAATTTCATAGTATTGTGCTGATTAAATTTCCATTTGCCTCATTAAAGGGTCCATATCGATATTACTTCTAGGTCGGTATACACTCCCAAATAGAACTGTTCGCCAAAAAAAATCGAAGAGTTCTAACTGGTGGTGGTTGCAATATCCACAAGGAGACCACATAGTCAAATAGTCTTTCGTTAACATTGCTTAGGGCCGGTCCATGAGTCCATTTAGGGATGTCGGTCCGTCTGTCTGTGAACACATTTTTGTAATCAAAGTCTAGTCGCAGTTTTACCCCTGTCGACTTGAATACTTGTGTATTATGAGTCAAAATGGAACTCTACAGTTTTGGAAGAAATCGGTTAAGATTTAGATATAGATCTTATAAACATACACCCGGAATTCCCTTACGTGGCCCCAGAAGTCAGAGTTTTTTACCCGATTTGCTTCCAAATTTTGCATAAGGTGTACAATTAAAACTATCATCAATTGTGTTTAATTTGATAAAAATCGATTCAGATGTTCATTCTGTCGATGGTTGCTTTTTATATATCGGGATTAGAGAAGAAAAACAAATACTAGTAATACTCGAAAATCGCTTTATTTTTTTCCAAATATTCCCCATAAAGATCCCTACAATTGTGTGCATTTGTTTGAACCAATTATCGAAGTACTATTGCTAACGGGTTGGTTGATAAGTCCCCGGTCTGACACATAGATGGCGTCGCTAGTATTAAATGCATATTATTTTTATATAGTACCAACCTTCAATTGATTCGTGTCAAAATTTGACGTCTGTAAGTCAATTAGTTTGTGAGATAGAGCGTCTTTTGTGAAGCAACTTTTGTTATTGAGAAAAAAAAATGGAAAAAAGGAATTTCGTGTTTTGATAAAATACTGTTTTCTGAAGGGAAAAAATACGGTGGAAGCAAAAATTTGGCTTGATGAGTTTCCGGACTCTGCCCCAGGGAAATCAACAATAATTGACTGGTATGCAAAATTCAAGCGTGGTGAAATGAGCATGGAGGGCGGTGAACGCAGTGGACGCCCGAAAGAGGTGGTTACCGACGAAAACATCAAAAAAATCCACAAAATGATTTTGAATGATCGTAAAATGAAGTTGATCGAGATAGCAGAGGCCTTAAAGATATCAAAGGAACGTGTTGGTCGTATCATTCATCAATATTTGGATATGCGGAAGCTCTGTGCAAAATGGGTGACGCGCGAGCTCACATTTGACCAAAAACAACAATGTGTTGATGATTCTGAGCGGTGTTTGAAGCTGTTAACTCGTAATACACCCAAGTTTTTCCGTCGATATGTGACAATGGATGAAACATGGATCCATCACTACACTCCTGAGTCCAATCTCCGAGGCGTGGAAAGACTCAAAAGTCCGCTGGCAAAGTAATGGCCTCTGTTTTTTGGGATGCGCATGGAATAATTTTTATCGATTATTTTGAGAAGGGAAAAACCATCAACAGTGTCTATTATATGGCGTTAGTGGAGCATTTGAAGGTCGAAATCGCGGCAAAACGGCCCCATATGAAGAAGAAAAAAGTGTTGTTCCACCAAGACAACGCACCGTGCCACAAGTCATTGAGAAAGATGGCAAAAATGCTTGAATTGGGTTTCGAATTGCTTCCCCACCCACCGTATTCTCCAGACCTGGCCCCCCAGCGACTTTTTCTTGTTCTCAGATCTCAAAAGGATGCTCGCAGGGAAAAAATTTGGCTGTAATGAAGAGGTGATCGCCGAAACTGAGGCCTATTTTGAGGCAAAACCGAAGGAGTACTACCAAAATGGTATCAAAAAATTGGAAGGTCGTTATAATCGTTGTATCGCTCTTGAAGGGAACTATGTTGAATAATAAAAACGAATTTTGACAAAAAATGTGTTTTTCTTTGCTAGACCGGGGACTTATCAGCCAACTTGTTACTCCCAAGCATGCATTCTGAATGAACCAACTGTTTCTTCACGTGTAGAGAAATGTTGACTCTCATATTTATTGTTTACGTACGTGAATGAAAATAAGTCAAGTCAGGACTGTCCTACAGTCCTGACTTGGCACCGTATCAAATCGTATTGTCCATCTTTGACGGTTGGGTTACCTAATTTCTTGGAAGGCAACTGGCCTGATTGTGTACCACTCTGAATTTACTGTTCTGCCGTGTTCAAGCGGTAGGATTGTGACATATCCAGTTTTTCCGACAAAAACAGGCGATCAGGGAGTGCTTCATGCGTTAGCAACTTATATTGGATTTGGCTCATCTTGAAGCACCGATATAGTCGTACCGTATTTTATTTTCAGTCTCATACGCTTAAATCCTCGATTCATCACCTGTCACGATGTCAAAGACGTGTTTCGATGCACCGCGATCATATTTTTGGAGTATTTCCTTCAACCAATTGACATCAGCCCTTTTTTTTGATCGCTTGACAATTTATTTTTTTCAAAAAAGTGTATGTAATATTGAATGTATGCTCTATCACCTAAGGTTGTCTCAATCTCAAGATAGGTCACATAACGATCTTGCAATATCATAATCAGCATCAAAGGTTTCCGGAAGAACAACTGATTTTGACGAAATTCGTCTTGCAGTGAACTGCGATGTCGGTTGAATTCACCGACACCGACAATGAGGTCCCTTGTCATTGAGTTTAACATGGAATCGGGCAGCACTCAGTGATAAGAGAGAAGTTAACCACTGTGGTATCACAGTTGAGATAGTCTAAGTCTAAGTTAGCCTGCCACCTAACCTAACCTAACAATAAGCACAGGTCCTTGATGGAACTTCATCATGGCCAAAAGTAGAATTAAGTTCAGCGACGCACTGCTGTTGTGTTAATCCTCGTCCAAAAAATAAATAATAATCGCACAAAAATGTTTACGATTTAATTCCATTTGTTGTGGGAGACGAATCTTGTTAGTTGCTGTAAACAACACTGATGGCGCTTGCATGTCAAAATGATCTGAGTATGATTAACCTCATAAAAGTCAGGCTTTACTATAGACTTGTCATTTTGCAGATTGCAACACTGAAGTTTCCCAATCCCGAATTATATAAGGCTACACTCGTATTGCAGACATTTGGCAAAGGAATTTTAGGTATTATTTTGTGTAAATTTATGAATGCAACGTCGACTATCAAAAAATCTATTTGGGGGGTTCGAGTGTAATTCACATTGGGTTTAGTAAATTATCAGAATTTATTCTAATAATTGGCTGATAGTTTCGCTGTAAGTAGACGATGCTGATGAGGAATGTTGGAGTTCCGCAACGTTCGTCCACCCAATCAAATTGCAAATTTGACAAACATTCTTTCCTATCAATCAATGCTGCCCCGATATCCCAATGAAAAGGGATCTTCTAGTGTCTTGTCAGATTTTGGGTTTACCATAGATGACCAATATACATGCGATTATTTGATAAAATGAATTAAAGTGTATTCTAGCTGTATTTCTATCTCCTATTGGAACCCTATATTTTTCTTCAGTGTACAATGTTAATCTATCAGTTCAACACACCAAACAAAAAATGAACAATATTTTTTTTTTTCTTCCTTTCCTAAAGATATGGCTTAGTTTTGCGAATTGAATTTTTGCAGTTATTCCTTTTGTTTTTAATTGACAGAAATAAATGTTATTGACAATCTTTGGATGGCATAAAAATCCTCTATTTAAGGCGTTTGTGTTGTGCTCTGTTTTTTTTTTTTCTTCGTAAGATTTTGCAGTTGTCATGATATTGCAGCATTGATAGGCATATTTTCCTAGGTTTCCTTCTCGCCCGCCTTTTAATGGTTGCTACCCTGGCCCCTTTCTCCGACTAGGCTAACTGATGATGTCTGATGACGGTGGTGGTGGTGCTGGTGGAAACTCCTGGCTCCTTGGTTAACGTTTCGCATTTCTTTATCGCCATCTTCACTGGTATTTGGTGGTTGTTGTTGGTCATGCCAACAAATGGATGTTGGCCCGCCACATTTGAAACGGTCCAGAAGAGCGTGCAAAAAACGGATCAATAGCTTCCACAGGCACAAAAAACACCAGCGACAGCTATCAAAAGCTAACATGGCAAAACAAATTTGGTTCATTTTATGTACAAGGACGTTAAGAACCGTTTTTCCTGGATGTTTTATTTTCTTTTTCTCTGGTTTTTTTTTTGCCTTGATGCTGTCGATTTGGACGCCTTTTGCTTGTTTTGGGGAAATACTATAGTCTTTAGCTGGTATACATATTGACTTGTTGGTCATTGGTCTCCGTCCCTCCCTTCCTCCCTCTCTCTCTCATTGTCTGTGGAGTAGTTAGCCAAGATACTAAAATTGATTATATTTATGGCTTATGTCTTTGCTTTGGTAATGCAATGAACAAGAATCTTGAAATTCTATAGAAAACTATTAAGACTTGATGATGTTTGTATTGATAATTCCGTGTTATGGAGGAAGTGATATGATGTACTGTAATTGGTGTTATTCTTAAAAAAAATATTGCAAAACCATTGGACATATTGGGCAATAGAAAAAAATTGCTTTTTTTTTTTTTGTTGTCTCTTAGTCATTTTTATGGCGACCATAATTGATGGTCCAACAATTGTTGTTGACATCTGAACACCAATCACTGGGATATGCTTCAATTATTTTGGCATTTGAGTTTCGTTTCTATTTTGCGTAGAGGGTTCATGTATTCATATTTATTTTTTGGAAATTTGAGTGAATTCACAATGATAGCATACACCGAAAAAAAGTGAACTGTTTTATAGGAAGAATGAACTACCTCGCACGAAAATTGAACTAAATTTTGCTTCACATTTTGAGATTTCCACAAAGCGTTGTTAAAACCAAGAAATTTTAATGCCCTGTTGTACTTTTTAACTGCAGTTCACGAAATTACATCCTCTCATAGAAGAATTAAACTAACTAAAAGTAAAGAAGAAAATCATTGGCGTCAAATCATGACCATTTCAACCATACAGTAATTCATTCATACTATTATTGTGAATCGTAGGAAAATCTTCTTTTGCTTAAGTTCATATTGATCTTATGTGTGCGGTCATTGAACTTTATAAAGGGTGATACGGTCAAAATTTGATCAATATAAACTTGACGTATTTCTTTCAATTTTGCATTTAAAAAACCTGAACACCCCTCATGTTGAAGGTGTGTGTGTGTGTAGAATGTTGCTCCTATTTTGATTTTGGAATTCACTCTTCAGTTGTCAAAATGCCGTCCAAGCAAGAAGAGCAGTGTATCAAAATTTTGCTCGCGCATCGCGAAAATCCGACCTACTCGCACGCAAAGCTGGCAAAATCGCTAAAAGTTGCCAAATCAACCGTTACAAAAGTAATTAAAGTGTTTGGGGAACGTTTGTCGACAGCCAGGAAGTCTGGATCGGGGGGAAATCGAAAACCGGAAGCCGCTGAGACGACAAAGAGAGTTGCCGGTAGTTTCAAGCGAAACCCTAACCTCTCTCTCCGAGATGCCGCAAATAAGCTGGGTGTATCGTCTACAACCGTGCATCGAGGCAAAAAACGAGCCGGACTATCGAAGGTAGTGACTCCAAATCGCGATGATAAACAAAATACGACGGCCGATCCCGGAGGCTGTACATGACGATGCTGACGAAGTTTGACTGCGTGGTAACGGACGACGAAACCTACGTCAAAGCCGACTACAAGCAGCTTCCGGGACAGTAGTTTTATACGGCAAAAGGAAGGGGAAAGGTAGCAGATATTTTCAAGCACATAAAACTGTCAAAGTTCGCAAAGAAATATCTGGTTTGGCAAGCCATCTGTACCTGTGGCTTGAAAAGCAGCATTTTCATAGCTTCCGGGACTGTCAACCAAGAAATTGAAAGAGTGAAAGAGTGTTTGAATAAACGTCTGCTGCCTTTCCTGAAGAAACACGATTGTTCCGTACTGTTTTGGCCGGATTTGGCATCGTGCCATTACGGTAAAAAGGCCATGGAGTGGTACGCCGCCAACAACGCGCAGGTTGTTCCCAAGGACAATAACCCTCCCAACACGCCAGAGCTCCACCCAATTGAGAAATACTGGGCTATTGTCAAGAGGAACCTAAAGAAGACCAAACAAAACTGCTAAGGACGAGCAGCAGTTCAAGGCAAAGTGGCTTTCTGCGGCGAAGAAGGTGGACAAGGTGGCTGTACAAAATCTGACGGCAGGTGTCAAGCGTGAGGCCCGGAAATTCGGATTTGGAAAAGCGAAAGCCCAACTGAATATTTTTCCTGAATTTTATACTAATTGAACTTGAAAAAGAAATTTAATTTGATTTTTAAATAAACGATTTGACCGATTTACACGCGTTTTCCCTTGACCAAATTTTGACCGTATCACCCTTTACTATCACAATTTCTTTGAAATTTTGTTGTTATCGAAATTTCTGCAGAACTTCGATTGCCATCGAAATTTTCTATTGAATTTCTATTGTTATCGGATTTTTTATGGAACTTTAGAACTTTTGATGACAATCATGGAAATTGTCCACGAAAATTCGATTGTCATCAAATTTTTTTTATGAAAAATTTAATTGCCACAAAATTGTCTACGAAAATACGATTGTTGGTGAAATTTGCTATGGAACTTTTATTGTCTCCGAAATTTTCTATGAAAATTGTCATTAGACAATAGAAAAAACGACTTTTATCACAATATCTATGAAAAGTCGACTCTCGTCGAAATTTTCTGTGAAGCAAATTTCTATGAAAAATCCATTGTCATCCAATTTTCGGTGAAAATTTAATTTTAGTCAAATTTTCTATGAAAATTCGATTGTGATCAAGTTTTCTATACAAGTTCGATTTTCGTCAAATTTTTATCAAAGTTCGATTCTTATCAATTTTTATACCATGCACCATAGGATGGGGGTATATTAAGTTTGTCATTACGTTTGTAACACATCGAAATATTGCTCGAAGACCCCATAAAGTATAGTCTAGGTCGTGGTGAAATTCTGAATCGATCTGAGCATGTCCATCAGTTGAAATCACGCTAACTTCCGAACGAAACAAGCTACCGACTTGAAACTTGGCATAAGCAGCAAATTTTGACCGTATCACCCTTTAAAAGGTTAATAGTATCAATTAATTTTTTAATTGATAAAGTTTACAACTTCAATTAACTTTTTAATTGGGAATATTTTGGTGATATTTTTTCTGTGTAGTTAACACTGTGTTCCAGAATTATTTAGAAATTACGACGGTCCTAGCCTACACTGAAAGTTCGAGAGAATTTCAACCTGTACGCTTTCACAGAACCTGAGCGATTCTTTGGATGCTCTTATGGAGTATGAGTGTTTGAAAATTTCTAGAGCAACTAAGTTTAGGTTTCCAGTTGACTTCAACTTTTATTAAAAATTGGCCGCTTATCCGAAACTGGAAGACTTTTAAATGTCCTGACTTTTAACTGTCCTGAAAAATATGGAAGGCTTTAGGGACATTGGCATATTCAGAAAGTTGTCAGTTCCATATGCTACTAATGTGATAACATTTAGTAGTCTAAGTGCTTCAAGAACCACTACTCCCATTCCGTTCTATGAATACTGCTTGAAAAATGATAATAGAAAATTCTTTACTAACTGACTTCTCTCTTGTATTTCACAACGTTGCTGATGAAGAGTGATGGAGAAAGAAACAGAAAATTCTTTGGTATACTTTCCAGATTTCATGATTTGCATGCGGTCAAACTCAATCACCTAAATTTCAAAATTTGCATTTACACAACCGGGTGACATTGCTGTCCGGAAATTGTTATTTGAACAACCTAGAAACTTTAGCAAATGAAAAGATACCACCATTCTATGCACTTTAGATTGAAAGTGGGCTAACGTCCAATCTATTAATGCATAGTCAATGTTTACATTTTACATTGTAATTTAATTATAAGAATGTTCATAACAGTTTTTCATTCTTTGGTAAATTCCGCAATTCACTTGGAAAGGTGATCCATGGAATGAAAAGATAAACGAAAACCTAAACATAAATCACGTTTTGAAATAATAATCACAACAAAGAGGCAGTGAAAAAGAGAGAAAGAACCTGCTAAAATAAAACAACACCCAGTTGCGCATGCGCAATCGATGCTGCTGATCCATACGAATAACAACAACAACAAAAATGTAAAGTGTTAAAGTAAAATGCTAATACGCGGTGAATCGCGGTCAATTGCCATGCGTTTGTTCAGCCAGTTGTGACCGGTCTGGCAATCGTTCATGCAACATGCACCATCTTCAATTCGAGGCGAAGAAGCAAAAGCGGCAGAAGCAGTTAATAACGCCTTCTCGTCATCATTGGTAGCACAGCAAACACTGCGTGAATGAATGAACGAACGCGAACAATGATTGCGTTGTGCTTGGTATTACCCGTTGATCCCTGCGATTTTTTAAAGCACCTTAGCCTTAGCTTTTATTGTGGGCAAGAGGGAGGTTTATATTATGTACAGGGTATGGGTTTTGTTTGAAGTGCATGCAACATGCATAACCAATTCTAACGGATGTAGATGTGGAAACTAGCGAAATTATAACGCAACAGAAAATCCGCAACACCGTCAAGGCGTCACTGTACTATGTACTGTGGTGGATACACATTAATTAGAAAAAGATAAGAATTTTAAATCAGTGTCTGAGAACAATAAATCTTTGGAAGTCCAAGAGAGAAATATAAATACAAAACTATTGAATAAAAACTCACGAAAAGTTAAACAACACAGGCTAAAATTGTAATGATCATGAACGAAGTTGCTTCCAAAAATGTATCACTCTAGGCACCCAGCAAAAAATGAAGCACTATTTCAGCAGGATTGTAAGGGAGAGAGGCAGTACCAACTGCTTACAAAACAACCGAATCAGCGCTGATTTTTGTGGGCGATGTCCCGATTTAGTGCAGCTTCTACATAGCGCTGATATAATTGCTCATTTTAATGGAAACATTGTTCAGAAGTGATATCCCAGCAAAAAATGGACCACTATTTCAGCAGGATTGTAAGGGAGAGAGGCAGTACCAACTGCTTACGAAACAACCGAATCAGCACTGATTTTTGTGGGCGATGTCCCGATTTAGAGCAGTTTCTACATAACGCTGATATTTTAATAGAAATATTGCTCAGAAGTGATATATAATCTGGAGTATAGCATTGTTGGCGTGAAGGAACACAGCACCACTTCTCATGCATCTATACTGCATGAATTGGTTGCAATAACGTAAACGAATGATCATAAACTAGTTTGATTACTTGTTTACGTTATTGCCACCGATTCATGCAGTGAGATTGCACTGCCTACTTTATTGTATACCAAAAAGCGCAACTAAACTCTTACTGCTGAAGTATTTTTTGCTGGGCACTAAAACATGAACGAATCGATGGCTCCCGATCTTTTGATTCTTAAAAAACAGGAGTATTTTTCTTGACTAATATATTTAATCAGTGAAAATATGTCGAACATTTTGTGATCTATGTACTCTTGAACGATGTACAGATATCGATCCATAGATTCTCTATAGATTCGAAGGTAATCGATATAAGGTGGTGGTCTATTAAAGGGTGATACAGTCAAAATTTGGTCAATATAAACTTGACGTATTTCTTTCAATTTTGCATTTAAAAAACCTGAACGCCCCTCATTTTGAAGGTGTGTGTGTGTAGAATGTTGCTCCTATTTTGATTTTGGAATTTACTCTTCAGTTGTCAAAATGCCGTCCAAGCAAGATGCTCGCGCATCGCGAAAATCCGAGCTACTCGCACGCAAAGCTGGCTGGCCCGGCAATTCGGATTTGGAAAAGCGAAAGCTTAACTGAATATTTTTCCTGAATTTTATACTAATTGAACTTGAAAAAGAAATTTAATTTGATTTTTTAAATAAACGATTTCACCGATTTACACGCGTTTTCCCTTGACCAAATTTTGACCGTATCACCCTTTAGTAAAGATGAACCTCATTACAGACTTTTGAAAATGATTGTAACTAACAGGAAGAATTCGAAATTCTTTCCACTTAAGAGAATTTATAAATCAGTGAAAAAGGCATCACTATTAGAGAGTTCTGACAATTCTTGGATGATGTACCGAGTCCTAAACTAGGTCATGGTGACTTGTTTGCCGATAACGGATATCCCAATCTGTTAAGAATTTAGCTATAATTTAAACTGTCCACCGTGGTGCAATGGTAAGCATGCCCACCTTGCATACACAAGGTCGTGGGTTCGATTTCTGCTACGACCGAACAGCAAAAAGTTTTTCAGCGGTGGATTATCCCACCTCAGTAATGCTAGTGACATTTCTGAGGGTTTCAAAGCTTCTCTAAGTGGTTTTACTGGAATGTGGAACGCCGTTCGGACTCGGCTATAGAAAGGAGGTCCCTTGTCATTCAGCTTAACATGGAATCGGGCAGCAATCAGTGACAAGAGAGAAGTTCACCACTGTGGTATCACAATGGACTGAATAGTCTAAGTGAGCCTGATACATCGGGCTGCCACATAACCTAACCTAACCTAAACTGTCCATCCTTGTGTCTCCCAATAAGGTGATCCTGGTTTAGTCTATGGTCCCTTCGATTTAGCGAACAATGGATCTATCTGTTGCTGCAACTTTCGATTCCTGTAGATCTGTCAAATTTTGGAGGACATATACATTATTACGAAGAGTCACTGTAGTGAAATGGTTAGCATGCCCGCCTTGCATACAAAGGGTCATTGCTTTAATTCCAGAGTCCATCGAACATCAAGAAGTTTTTCAGCGGTGGACTATTCCACCTGAGTAATGCTAATGGCATTTTTCAAAGCTTCAAAGCTGAGTCGTTTCACCGTAATGTGAAAAGTCGCTCGGACTCGGCTATAAAAAGAAGGTCCCTTGTCATTGAGCTAAACATGAAACAGGGCAGCACTCAGTGATAAGAGATAATGAACTGAGTAGCCTAAGTGATCCTGAAATAACGGGCTGATCATTCGATCTTCTTCATCTTAAGATCTTGAAATCAAATTAATCAAATGGGTCAGTCCCGAGGAAATTAAATTATCGATCTTTGAAGGATCAGTCGATCCTCGGTTTTATTAGTTCTAGTCAGCCATTCGTTTGAGCTATAGGTATCTTGTCCATTGGAAGATCTCAAGAAGAACACATCAATGCCTCGATCCAGCAATCTATGGATTAATCGGAACTGGGAAAATCTATTTATATTTGGAAGATCGGCCAATCATTGGAGCTACGAGTTTGTTGTCCATCGGTGCTTCAATTCGAAGATCTTGGAGAATAAACATCAGAATGTTTTTGGATATATGGGTGCTTGTGGCAATCGATACCTTGAAGATCCTTGGAACATGATTCCTTGATCCACTTTAGACATCCTATTGATCATTGGATGTGCTAACCTTTGCATTAATCTTTGGAGCTTTCCGATTTAAAAAGCTGTTTTCTTCGATATACGAACCTATGGAACAATCAGAACTGGGAAGCCATATTGATTCTTGTTGAATAAGTAGATCTTCATCTCCAGGATCTACCATTGCTTTTATCTATCCATTCTTGGGTTTATTGTTCCTTACACCTATAGATTTCAGGATCGTTATTTTGTTTGATCTATCGATCCTTTGGATAAGTATTGGTCTATAAATAGATGATCTATCGAGCCTTCAGAAAGTTATCGATTCTTCGGTTATTTAAGGTACAGTGAAACCTTTGCAAAGTGGACACCCACGGTCACCTAAATTTTGTCCACATTTGGGAGGTATCCAGTTATGAAAGGTTAATTTTAATGTGTTAATATAGCAAACGTTCCCAGAAAACTCAACCTTTGGGAGGTATGCGGTTATTGGAGTGTCTAAGTTCGAGAGGTTTCACTGTATATAAGAAAAAAATCGTTGGGTTGATCGGAGCTGGAGAGAACTATCTGGATAATGTACCGAATTTTGGAGGATTCCTCAATATTCTAAAGATAATAGATTTTCTGATTTTTGATTTTTGTCTAAGTTCGAGAGGTTTCACTGTATATAAGAAAAAAATCGTTGGGTTGATCGGAACTGGAGAGAACTATCTGGATAATGTACCGAATTTTGGAGGATTTCTCAATATTCTAAAGATAATAGATTTTCTGATTTTTGTATCTACAAAAGGTGAATGATTCCAAAGAATCTGGATCTGGGTATATCAGAGAAAAATTCTTTGGGCTGATAGGAACTGGAGAGAACTATCTGGATAATGTACCTAATTTTGGAGGATTTCTCAATATTCTAAAGATATTAGATTTTCTGATTTTTGTATCTACAAAAACTGAATGATTCCAAAGAATCTGGATCTGGGTATATCAGAGAAAAATTCTTTGGGCTGATATGAACTGGAGAGAACTATATGGATTTTGAAGGATTTCTCAATATTCTAAAGATATTACATTTTCTGATTTTTGTATCTATAAAAACTGAATGATTCGAAATAATCTGGAAGGTGATAGATGGCTATAGGAACCAATAATAGCTTCAAACAATATGAGTAGTTGGGATTGTCATGGAGATTTTCAAAATTAATGGATACTCGGAAGGTATATCGATTCTTCATCGAGAAATTCTGTCGATTGCAGTTATGAATTCTTAAGCGGACCTTAGACGGTCGGATAAACACTCCGACAGAGGTTCGTCTATTTGTTGTGTGTTCGTTCAAGTTTTGCCCTTACACTGCACGAACAAATGTGATGACAACATGAAAAAATAAGAAGAAGCATAAACAAACAATGAAGTTGTACGAAGATTTATGGGTGAAACCATTTTTTTACTGAAAAACTGGAAGAAGATAATAAAAAAAATCCTGGTATATGTGTCAAAACAATGATTCCTGAAGTAATCTACATTTAATATATTACAAATTACTTGAATTTCAAATACTTGTCGCCTGGTTTCCCATTGTTTGAAAGTGGAATTTTTCCTCGTTTTTGCCACAATACTGGTTTAGATTTATATATTTCTTTAATTTTCAACCAGAATTGGCGATCCATCATTAATTTCATTGCATAAATGCCTGTTTTTAATGTAAAAATAAATTTGTCTTTGATAATGTTTGTCGAACATCCCCTTACACTCAATGATTTGTACCACCCAACCAGAAAAAATCAAAGTTGTTTTGATTTTATGCCAACACGTCCCCGCGACAGCCGAACACGACCTTATACAATCGGATTTGTCGCCGCAACGTGTTGTGTCGCAGGGTTTATCCGACCGTATAAGGTGCCCTTTAGACTAATGGTTTATCGATTTTCAAATTTATCGTCTTCTCTGTCAATCCTTGAATTTATTGATTATTGTTATCTGTCACGGTATATTCTACAATCAATAGTTTGGTTTGATTGATTCTTCGCTCTAACATTCTTTGGCTCATTAAGGGTGTTGGGTATATCAATTGTTGGATGTAATCATTTTTGGATTTGCCGATAGGAGAATTCTCTATCCTTGAGGTTCTATCTAAGAGAGAGCTCTCGGTGGTTTCTTAGAAGATCAATTCACTAACAGAGAATCTTTCTGTTTTAAGTTAATTTATCAATGGATGATTTATTAATTCGTCGAAAGTCTGTTATTTGAACCTTTTAGGCTTAATTAATCCTCAGAAAATGTTTTTGTCTTTGGAGGACCTATTTATACATATAATCGATATGAAATTCCAGATGATGTATCGATCCGTGGAATATCTTTAAACCGATCTATAAACTTTCAATCCGTGCTTTTATCGATTGTTCGATGATTTAACGATTATTTAAATCTATCGATAATACTCTTATCCCTATATGTTATTATAACCTCTTCAAATCACTGTCCCAGCGAAAAAAAAAAAAACGCCACAACCAATTTTTTCTCCAATAGAACTCTAAACAAATCAAGTGTTATCGAAATACTCTCTGGAAGTTGGTTGTTTTTGGTGATGTATGTGTATACCGGTAAACGCTGATCTCTGATGGTAGAATGGAATGGATTTGTTTTTTGTGTGTTTCTGCAATCAAAGTCGATGTAAGAAGAGGTCGTTGATGGCCCCCAACAGATGGGGACCAAAAGAAGTAGCCAACCAACGAATCTGAAAACATGGTCTCTGATGGAGAGAACAAACAAAAATAAACTTAAACAGCATCAGGAACTGCTTTAAATTCATGATCCATGGAAGCGATCGAAACGAAATACACGCAAAGCGCGTATTTCTGATGAACTTGATTTCCTTTCTTTTAACTATGACCAAATGGCATGGTCAAAGGAATAAACTACTGGGGATGAACAGTGGCTAAAAACTGTCAGTTATTTCTGAGGATTTGATATCGTACAACCATTGAATAACAGAGAGAATGATGTTTGCAATGATAGTGAGGGGCAGATGTTGCTGGGTCGTAGCTATAAAGCTTCTGCTGTTTCTTTGTTTTATCTATCCAGAATGATGGTACGCATGCGTATTATATTCTGTCGTTTTTATACCATTTACTTTGGAAGCTTTCGATATCTACCGAATTGGTTAAGTTAAATATAAATAATGTGTATGCATTCCAATGAACTCTGGCTGCAGGATGAAGGCTGGCGCTGATGCGTTTTTGTTTTTTTTTTTGTTATTCTTTTGCCGGTTCTGTTATGCTACCAATAAATAGGCTCCCATAAAAAAATAATATCTCAGAACTGCAGCATAGATGTGCGTGCCGTTCTCTTTAGTTTTGAATTTGAGTATCTGACTGGTCAATAGACCATTTAAAGCTGTCCATATCAAATGTGATTTGTACGAAACGCACGCATTTGTTAACAAATAGGTTAACTGATTTTAATGTTTGAGCAGCCAAAGTTGCTGCTGTGGTGCTGTTGTAATAACTGGGATGTGAAGGGTAGCTGGCTATTTCGGGGTGATAGAAATTTAATGTGGCATAACTTTAAGAATTAACAAATTCAAGAATAAAAATAGTTTTCTTTTGGTGAACGATCGAGAACGATTAGAAATAAAGCGAACGACAAAAGATATTCCCCACATTATCCAGTTAATTTGATTTTAAACCAACAAATAGTATTTTTTCCCCAATTAAAGTTTTAGACCAACGAATTTTGTTTAGAATTTTCTTTTCAAAAAGTTTGGTTGCAGGAAAAGCATGGTATTTTGGTGTACAACTTTGACGTCTATTTTTTAAGTAGTTTTTAATTTTTTCCTAATGGTAACTTCCTCCATAACTTTCGCACTGTCACTCACTTCTCTCTTCTGTATTAAAAACGTGCTGAGTGCGATACTTCTGGATCCAACAGGGCTATGCACCGCAAAAAATATTGGGGTAAGGTCAAAGATTGCATGTCCTTAAAATACGAAATGGGAGACCGCATTTCTGCGCTACAAAAATTTTTCTTTGTCCAAAAGTCTATAAACTTTTCGTTGAAGTCGTTTTGTCCTTATAATTAAGTGATTCGACTTGAAAATGAATATCTTAACAAAACAAAATAAAAAATAACTAAATAAAAAACAAGTATATATGGCCGTAAGTTCGGCCAGGCCGAATCTCCACCATGGATTGCGTAGAAACTTCTACGAAAAACTGTCATCCACAATCGAATTAAAGGGTGATTCTTTTGAGGTTAGGATTTTCATGCATTAGTATTTGACAGATCACGTGGGATTTCAGACATGGTGTCAAAGAGAAAGATGCTAAGTATGCTTTGACATTTCATCATGAATAGACTTACGATCTGCCACAACGTCGAATTTTCAGTGAATGGGCCCTAGAAAAGTTGGCAGAAAATCCGCTTTTTTATCGACAAATTTTGTTCAGCGATGAGGCTCATTTCTGGTTGAATGGCTACGTAAATAAGCAAAATTGCCGCATTTGGAGTGAAGAGCAACCAGAAGCCGTTCAAGAACTGCCCATGCATCCCGAAAAATGCACTGTTTGGTGTGGTTTGTACGCTGGTGGAATCATTGGACCGTATTTTTTCAAAGATGCTGTTGGACGCAACGTTACGGTGAATGGCGATCGCTATCGTTCGATGCTAACAAACTTTTTGTTGCCAAAAATGGAAGAACTGAACTTGGTTGACATGTGGTTTCAACAAGATCGCGCTACATGCCACACAGCTCGCGATTCTATGGCCATTTTGAGGGAAAACTTCGGAGAACAATTCATCTCAAGAAATGGACCGGTAAGTTGGCCACCAAGATCATGCGATTTGACGCCTTTAGACTATTTTTTGTGGGGCTACGTCAAGTCTAAAGTCTACAGAAATAAGCCAGCAACTATTCCAGCTTTGAAAGACAACATTTCCGAAGAAATTCGGGCTATTCCGGCCGAAATGCTCGAAAAAGTTGCCCAAAATTGGACTTTCCGAATGGACCACCTAAGACGCAGCCGCGGTCAACATTTAAATGAAATTATCTTCAAAAAGTAAATGTCATGGACCAATCTAACGTTTCAAATAAAGAACCGATGAGATTTTGCAAATTTTATGCGTTTTTTTTAAAAAAAAAGTTATCAAGCTCTTAACAAATCACCCTTTACTTGGGTTGTGGTATCTTAAATCGTTTTCTAAATTGTGAGTTTGTCCATACGTGGTATATATTAGACAAAAAAGGTATGTGTAGGTAAGTCTACAAATAATTACGAATCGATATGGACTTTTGCACGGTACGTAGGGAGCCAGAATTGAAATTTGGCGGTTGCTTCTATGGGGGCTATATACAATTATGAACTTGATATGGACCAATTTTTGTGTGATTGGGGATCGATTTATCTGAGGGCTATATATAACTTTAGACCGATATGGACCTAGTTAGGCATGGTTGTTAGCCGCCATATACTAGCGGATCGGGTGAATTTTACTCTTCCAAGGGGCCCTGGAGGTCAAATCTGGGGATCGGTTTATATGGGAGCTACATATAATTAGGGACCGATATGGACCAATTCCTGCATGATTGTTAGAGATTATATATTAACACCACGTACCAAATTTCAACCGAATCGGATAAATTTTGCTCATCCATGAGGCTTCTGAGGCCAAATCTGGTGATCGGTTTATATGGGGGCTATATATAATTATGCACCGATATGGACCAATTTTTGTATGGTCATTAGAGACCATATACTAACACTATGTACCAATTTTCAGCCGGATTGGATGAAATTTGCTTCTCTTAGAGGCTCCACAAGCCAAATCGGGGGATCGGTTTATAAGGGGGCTATATATAATTATGAACCGATATGGACCAATTTTTGCATAGTCATTAGAGACAATATAACAACACCATGTACCAAATTTCAGCCGGATCGGATGAAATTTGCTTCTCTTAGAGGCTCCGCAAGCCAAATCGGGAGATCGGTTTATATGGGGGCTATATATAATTATGGTCCGATGTGGACCAATTTTTGCACGGTTGTTAAAGACCATATACTAACACCATGTACCAAATTTTAGCCCGATCGGATGAAATTTTCTTCTCTTAGAGGCTCCGCAAGCCAAATCTGGGGATCGGTTTATATGGGGGCTATATATAATTATGAACCGATGTGGACCAATTTTTGCACGGTTGTTAAAGATCATATACTAACACCATGTACCAATTTTCAGCCGGATCGGATGAAAGTTGCTTCTCTTAGAGGCTCCGCAAGCCAAATCGGGGGATCGGTTTATATGGGGGCTAAATATAATTATGGACCGATGTGTACCAATTTTTTCATGGTTGTTAGAGACCATATACTAACACCATGTACCAAATTTCAGCCGGATCGGTTGAAATTTGCTTCTCTTAGAGGGTCTGCAACCCAAATTTGGGGGTCCGTTTATATGGGGGCTATACGTAAAAGTGGACCGATATGGCCCATTTGCAATACCATCCGATCTACATCAATAACGACTACTTGTGCCAAGTTTCAAGTCGATAACTTGTTTCGTTCGGAAGTTAGCGTGATTTCAACAGACGGACGGACGGACGGACATGCTCAGATCGACTCAGAATTTCACCACGACCCAGAATATATATACTTTATGGGGTCTTAAAGCAATATTTCGATGTGTTACAAACGGAATGACAAAGTTTATATACCCCCATCCTATGGTGGAGGGTATAAAAATTGAGTTCCACAATCGTGAACGAACGGTGACAAAATGAAACGGAAACGTGCACAAAAAATCAAAACGGAATGTTCACGATTTCGTCCACGTTCAGGAACCGCGTTCTTTTTTCTTTGTCCATGAAAAGTCTTAAAATAATCGCTAGATGTTGTTATGACAATTCCGCCGGTGGTGCAAGGAGCTAAGGCGACTGTTAAATGCTATGGTGCAGACAACACAGGTTCGAGTCACAGTAGCGGAAATTTTGTTTTTTATTTTGTTTATAAATTCGTAACCATTATGTTTTCAGATCAAGAACGCCGGTTGTTGTTTTGACAACGCATGGTGTCATTTTTACGTTGTCAGATTGATACCGTCTGTTCTCAGGTTGACAACACATGTGTGTTGATACACTTTCATGAAGGGATCCTTTTGAAATGACCACGCCGTTCATGATTTTTTCTATGGGTGTACATTAATTTACGAGTTTGTTCAGAATGTTGTTCCATCGTTCCCATTATATCTACACTTTCTCTGTTATTGTTATGCTTGTTATATTTTCAGATATACACATATCCCTAAATCCAGTAATTCCACTATTGTCCACATATGAAACATAAGATTAACTACTGGAGTTTTCTTGCCCTTTTTGGCTACTGTTTCTTCTGCTATCATTCAATAATAATTTCTTGAGCAATTCCTCTTCTTAGTATTCCAAAGCAATTTGTTGTTATTACACATTGATTTTCTGGAATTGATCTCCTATTCACTATTCATTATGGATATATGGATTTTTGTGTGATACATGAATGTTAACAAGTGATTTTTTGTATCATATAAAATTGTTACGAAATTCAATTGCACCCAAAGAGAAACTTCTCTAACGACATTTTATGCAATCGTAATAATAAAGATATTTTTGAGAGAAGATAAACCAGAAATTTATGACAAGTCTTGCATATTATTAGTTCAAAAGAAAACCTCTTTGGAACCGAGTAAATGTTTTTGAAATGTGTAAAATTTCGCCTAGAGTATCATAAATATTCTCTATAGTCTTTTACTTCCGTACACAAAACTCCTGCACCTATTCTTGCTTATGAGTTCCACTCCCTAACAATGATTACAAAACATAGAATAAAAACAATCAGAAAAAAGACAAAATCACCAATCAGCACCAATCATTACATAACCTGTCCATAATGCGATTATGTTCTCACTTGTTAGGAGTTCTACTAGCAAAAAAACTATTCAACCTTAACAATTCTTTTAAGTCAACCAGATCTCCAAAATTTTTTTTTGGTAAGGACCGCATTAAGGTAGCAAACCAAACAAATATATAAAAAAAACTCAAAATTGCAGAAAACAAATTCGTGCGAAAAACGTGACTTTTATAAAAAAAATTGACAGACAACAAACAACAGGGAATCACACAATTCACTTCAACATTGACTTTGGGATCGCTCCCAAAAAGTCATATCTTCATTACTTCATCTAGATGAGGAAGTGTTTTTGCTCGTTGGCAAAGGTGGTGTTGCCATTGTCTTGAGACTTTTTAATGTTTTTTTGGGTGTTCTTTTAGCAAAGATTTGGATGAACTTTCGTTAAAAACCATTTCAAATTTTCAATTGATTTCTTGTTAGTTAGTTCTGCCACCATCATACCCATCACCAGTTACTCTACTTGTAGTTGTCATGATGGCAAGCAGCAAAACACATCCAGCCAGCAAGTCATTCATGATCATCAGATCAGGGTTGTTAAAGTGAACCAGTGTTGTTTACTTTAAGTTTGTGTCTTAAGGGGTTCTTGTTGTATTTAATGGTGTTTTTTATTGCTTCTAAAATGTCTTGTGGCTTTTGTGGCGATACTATGGTTGTCAAAGGGCAGGTAACATCAGTTGGGAAATGTTAGAAAATTTTTGAAAATATTGCCTTTGTCCAGAATTCGAGCCTCGTTTACCTTTCATTTGTGCCAAATAAAGAACAAATAGAGTTGCTTTTATTTAATGTAGCCTCTTCATGTTTTGACCAAATCACAAAAAGAAGAGCAATATAAAGATAAACTTGGAATACGTGCAACAACATTCCATAATAATTTGTGGGTGGCTTAATGATGTCTTATATAATTCTGATGGGTTTTTGTTGTTAATTTAATTCCATTCTTTTGTTATTGTCCAACATTACCAGCTGGGGCAAGATCGAAAACTTTAATTAAAATTTTTACTTGCACATAACATAACAATATTTCAAGAAGAGTATAAAAATTATACAAATTTGCAAAAAAAAAAAATATTGTTAAATTTCCTTTTTTAAGGAAATTTAATCTAGACCAAAACTTGTAAGTTCACTGAAAAAATTACTAAAATAATATGAAAGATTATTCAACGTAAATTTTACATGTTTACATGTTAAATAAAATAAATGTAAACTGAATGAAGATTCATATTATTTGCTTTAATTTGTATATCCTTCACCACTACTGTCGTACATGGTATAGATTAGGTGGCCGCCCGATGTATCAGGCTCACTTAGATTATTCAGTCCATTGTGATACCACATTGGTGAACTTCTCTCTTATCACTACGTGCTGCCCGATTCCATGTTAAGCTCAATGGCAAGGGATCTGCTTTTTATAGCCGAGTCTGAACGGCGTTCCACATTGCAGTGAAACCACTTAGAGAAGCTTTGAAACACTCAGAAATATCACCATCATTACTGAGGTGGGATAATCCACGGCTGAAAAACTTTTTGGTGTTCCGGGCATGCTAACCATTGCACCACGGTGGCTCCCGGTGGTACAGGGTATAATAAGTTTGTGCATTTGTATGTAACGCCAAGATCCATCGTTTTATAATTGAATTCTGGGTCGACTTATCTGTGTCCGTCTGTCTGTCTGTTCATGTATTTTCGGTACAGATTTAGATATAGCTCCCATATATATTTCGTCTGATATGCATACTCATAGAAAAAATCATGCACGGCGTGCTCATTTCAAAACGATTCGTTCATGAAAGTGAATCAACACACAAACGGTGTCAAACGATAAAATGACACCATGCGTTGTCGAAATAACAACCAGCGTTCACGATCTGAAAACGTTTTGGTTACGAATTTATAAACAAAATTACAAACAAGATTTCCGCTACCGTCACTCGAACCTGTGTTTTCTGCACCATACGCGTTAACAGCCGCCTGAGCACATAGCACCACCGAGGGAGTTGCCATAATAACGTTTAACGATTATTTTAAGACTTTTCATGGCCAAAGAAAAACGAATGCCGTTCATTAAATCATGAACGCCCGTGGACGAAATTGTGAACATTCCGTTTTGATTTTTTGTGAACGTTTCCGTTTCATTTGGTCACCGTCCGTTCACGACTATGGAACGTAATTTTTATACCATTCATTCCATTTGTAACACATCGAAATATTGCTCTAAGACCCCATAAAGTATATATATTCTGGGTCGTGGTGAAATTCTGAGTCGATCTGAGCATGTCCGTCCGTCTGTTGAAATCACGCTAACTTCCGAACGAAACAAGCTATCGACTTGAAACTTGGCACAAGTAGTTGTTATTGATGTAGGTCGGATGGTATTGCAAATGGGCCATATCGTATAGCCCCCATATAAACGGACCCCCAATTCGGCTTGGGGATCCTCTAAGAGAAACAAATTTCATCCTATCCGGCTGAAATTTGGTACATGGTGTTAGTATATAGTCTCTATCAACCATGCAAAAATTGGTCAATATCGGTCCATAATTATATTTGGCTTGCAGAGCCTCTAAGAGAAACAAATTTCATCCGATCCGGCTGAAATTTGGTACATGAAGTTAGTCAATGGTGTCTAAGAACCATGCTAAAAGTGATCCACATCGGTCCATAATTATATATAGCCCCCATAGTAACCGATCCCCCGATTTGGCTTGCGGAGCCTCTAAGAGAAGCAAATTTTATCCGATCGGGCTGAAATTTGGTACATGGTGTTAGTATATGGTCTCTAATGACCATGCAAAAATTGGTCTACTTCGGTTTATAATTATATATAGCCCCCATATAAACCAAAATTCATCTGATTCAGTTGAAATTTGGTACGTGGTGTTAATATATGGCCTAAAATACCAATGCAAAAATTGGTCGAAATCGGTCAATAATTATATATAGCCCCCCATATAAACCGGTCCCCAGATTTGACCTCCGGAGTCTCTTGGAAGAGCAAAATTCATCCGTTTCGGTTGATATTTGGTACCTGAAGTTAGTACATGGTATCCAACAACAATGCAGGAATTGGTTCATATCAGACCATAATTTTATATAGCCCCCATATAAACCGATCCCCAGATTTGACCTCCGGTGCCTTTTGGAGAAGCAAAAGTCATCCGATCTGGTTGAAATTTGGTACGTGGTGGTATTATATGATATTTAACAACTATGCCAAAAGTGGTCCATATCATTCCATAATCATATATAGACCCCATATAAACCGATCCCGAGATTTGGTGTTAGAGCCTCTTGGAGTTGCAAATTTCATATGAGTTAGTTGAAATTTGGTACATTGTGCTAGTATCTGGCCGTTAACAACCATGCCTAACTAGGTCCTTATCGGTCTATAGTTATATATAGCCATCAAATAAATCGATCCCCAATCACACAAAAATTGGTCCATATCAAGTTCATAATTGTATATAGCCCCCATATAAGCGACCCCCATATATCAATTCTGGCTTTCTACGTATTGTCTAATACATACCACGTATGGACTAACTCACAATTTAGAAAATGATGTTAAAAACTTTTAAGATAACACAATCCAAGTAATTCCATTGTGGATGACAGTCTTTCATAGAAGTTTCTACGCAATCCATGGTGGAGGGTACATAAGATTCGGCCTGACCGAACTTACGGCCGTATATACTTGTTTCTATTAGTGTATGGTCCCAGAAGCCAGAGTTGTACTCCGATTTGCTTCAAATTTTGCACAAGAAGCACCATTGATAGTGTCGTAAATTGTAACAAATTTAGTTGAAATCGGCTCAGATTTAAATATTGCTCCGATATATATCTTTCGCCCGATATGGATTTATGGACTCATATGACCACAGATGCCAATTTTTAACTCCGATTTTGTTGAAATTTTGCACAGGGAGTAGAATTAGCATTGTTGCTATGCGTGCCAAATTTGGTTGAAATCGGTTCAGATTTAGATATAGCTCCCATATATAGCTTTCGCCCGATTTACACTCATATGACCACAGATGCCAAAGTTTTACTCCTATGTACGTGAGACTTAGCACAGGGAGTAGAATTAACATTATTGAAATACATGCCAAATTTGGTTGAAATCGGTTCAGATTTAGATATAGCTCCCAGAGTTTTACCCTCATTTTAATCCAAATTTTACATAAGTAATACGATTGGTAGTAACGTCAATTGTGAAAACTGTGATTTAGTTAAAATCGCTTTAGATTTAGATATTGCTTCAATACATATCATCCGCCCGATTTTTATTAGATTTCAAATTCGTTAATATTTGAATATAGCTCCCATATATATACGCTTGATTTGGGGAAATATGGTAGAAAAAGTCTTATTTTACACCCATTTGCAACGGGATTTTACTTAAATTGATTTTATTTTACTCAGAGAAGGGATTTAATATCACTGTCATGCAATATTCAACTTTTTGTCTCCAAACAAAAAATCACTTATCCCAGCCGATGAGAGAAGAAAAGTAATTTCTCGATTTTGCCAAATTGGTTGCCGTTTGTCTTTTCCATATTTCATCCCACTGTGCAGTGTAGGTTGGAAAGAAAATATCTTCTCAGTACATTGACACTTTCAGTATAATATTTTTATAAGATTGACTTATTTTTATTGTCTACGATTTCAATTCTCAAAAGTTAAAAATTATATCAAAATTAATTCAAAATAAAATTTTATGTTTACTTTTATAAATAATAAAATTCTTTCGTTTCATTAATTTAATTATGGATTTACCAGCGTTGTACAAGCTATTTAATAACCCCTTGAAATGAATTACAATATATCCGTTATATAGCACACAGTAGGCCATTTGCCGCAACCTTTGAAGCTTTCCTTTCTGTATATGTCGAAGTCATAAAAACAAAGTTCCGTTGTCTAAAGATTACAACTTCCAGTTTTAATAACCCCTATGTGGTCAAAAGATACTATGATACTACCATTATAAACTTACAGACGAAAAAAAAAACACATAAACAAACAAATAATCATTTAACTGACGATGATTGGCATGTTGCGGGAGAGAATGAACCAGGAAGCCACCAATCCACAAAAAAAGGAAGAACATAATTGGTAGTTCTATGATTATTATACAAATACCACAGAGTTCAGTTTAAATAAATGAACTTAATTTGATTTCATAAAACAAACAAAATTAGATATTGTGTGCGGGTTAACAAACATAAGCAAAAAATTATTCCAAGCCTAACTTTGGGAGTTACAGGCATAAACAACCCGTACCTACACCACAAAACAGCACTTTATGGATTAATACAATCCAAAAAAAAAAATTAACTTAATTTTGAATTGGTAACCATGGAAAATGAGCAATATATTCCCAAACATTGTTGCTGATAAACAGTGAAACAAAACTAAGATTTTTTTTTTTTAGCGTAAAAATGTTTGTCACGACTTTGTATTGGAATGAAAATTTTAAGAAAAATTAGATCTACACAAAAAATTTTTTTTGTTTTTCTGATTCAATCACGAAATTAATTGATCAAATTATTTTTTTAATTTAAATGTCTTCAATCACAGAAATTTTAGTAGCAATTAAAAAATTAATTGAAAGTCAATTAAAAAATTAATTGATCCAATTAAATAATTAATTGATACTATTAATTTTTGTGATTGATTTTTGTCTCATTAAAAAATTTGTTGAATCAATTAAATTTTTAATTGAATATTTTTTAAAATTCAATTAAGAGTTTAATTGGAAAATTTTCGTGAAATTTTTTTCTGTGTAATATGAAAGCTTATGCAGATTTAATTTAAGGACATGCAATTTACGCAATATTAAGAAGAAATTTTTTTAATAAAAAAAATTAATTAAAATTATGTTCAAAATCTAAATTTAAAGAAAATAATTTTTAAATATTTTCTTTAAATTTAGGACACGAAACTTCGTTAAATTAACTGAGTTTCTGAGTTTGATTTCATTAGCGAATTTCAATTAATTTTTTATTTGATTTAATTAAAAATTTAATTGATGTTAATTGCAAAACTCAATTAATTTTTTAATTAAAAAGAGGAACTATTTCCAATTACTTTCTGAATTGGCTTAAAGTTTTTATTTGGAATAACAATTGATTGTTTTAATTTTTAGTTTTTAATTAAAAATTAAAAAAGAGTGTTCATCACTTGACTTTATCATTCCATTTGTAACACATCGAAATATTGCTCTAAGACCCCATAAAGTATATAAAGGGTGATTTGTTAAGAGCTTGATAACTTTAAAAAAAAAAAAAAACGCATAAAATTTGCAAAATCTTATCGGTTCTTTATTTGAAACGTTAGATTGGTCCATGACATTTACTTTTTGAAGATAATTTCATTTAAATGTTGACCGCGGCTGCGTCTTAGGTGGTCCATTCGGAAAGTCCAATTTTGGGCAACTTTTTCGAGCATTTCGGCCGGAATAGCCCGAATTTCTTCGGAAATGTTGTCTTCCAAAGCTGGAATAGTTGCTGGCTTATTTCTGTAGACTTTAGACTTGACGTAGCCCCACAAAAAATAGTCTAAAGGCGTCAAATCGCATGATCTTGGTGGCCAACTTACCGGTCCATTTCTTGAGATGAATTGTTCTCCGAAGTTTTCCCTCAAAATGGCCATAGAATCGCGAGCTGTGTGGCATGTAGCGCCATCTTGTTGAAACCACATGTCAACCAAGTTCAGTTCTTCCATTTTTGGCAACAAAAAGTTTGTTAGCATCGAACGATAGCGATCGCCATTCACCGTAACGTTGCGTCCAACAGCATCTTTGAAAAAATACGGTCCAATGATTCCACCAGCGTACAAACCACACCAAACAGTGCATTTTTCGGGATGCATGGGCAGTTCTTGAACGGCTTCTGGTTGCTCTTCACTCCAAATGCGGCAATTTTGCTTATTTACGTAGCCATTCAACCAGAAATGAGCCTCATCGCTGAACAAAATTTGTCGATAAAAAAGCGGATTTTCTGCCACTGATTTTGGTAATAAAATTCAATGATTTGCAAGCGTTGCTCGTTAGTAAGTCTATTCATGATGAAATGTCAAAGCATACTGAGCATCTTTCTCTTTGACACCATGTCTGAAATCCCACGTGATTTGTCAAATACTAATGCATGAAAATCCTAACCTCAAAAGAATCACCCTTTATATTCTGGATCGTGGTGAAATTCTTAGTCGATCTGAGCATGTCCGTCTGTTGAAATCACGCTAACTTCCGAACGAAACAAGCTATCGACTTGAAACTTGGCACAACTAGTTGCTATTGATGTAGGTCGAATGGTATTGCAAATGGACCATATCGGTCCACTTTTACGTATAGCCCCCATATAAACGGACCCCCAAATTTGGCTTGCAGACCTTCCATGAGAAGCAAATTTCATCCGATCCGGCTGAAATTTGGTACATGGTGTTAGTATATGGTCTCTAATGACCATGCAAAAATTGGTCGAAATCGGTCCATAATTATATATAGGCCCCATATAAACCAATCCCCAGATTTGACCTCCGGAGCCCCTTGGAAGAGCAAAATTCATCCCATTCAGTTGGAATTTGGTACGTGATGTTAGTATATGGTATCCAACAACCATGCAGGAATTGGTTCATATCAGTCCATAATTATATATAGCCCCCATATAAACCGATCCCCAGATTTGACCTCCGGTGCCTTTTGGAGAAGCAAAATTCATCCGATCTGGTTGAAATTTGGTACGTGGTGGTAGTATATGGTCTCTAATGACCATGCAAAAATTTGTCCACATCGGTCCATAATTATATATAGCCCCCATATAAACCGATCACCAGATTTGACCTCCGGAGCCTCTTGGAAGACCAAAATTCATCTGATTCAGTTGAAATTTGGTAGGTGGTATTAATATATGGCAAATGGCTTATGCAAAAATTGGTCGAAATCGGTCCATAATTATATATAGGCCCCATATAAACCAATCCCCAGATTTGACCTCCGGAACCCCTTCGAAGAGCAAAATTCATCCGATTCAGTTGAAATTTGGTACGTGATGTTAGTATATGGTATCCAATCAGTCCATAATTATATATAGCCCCCATATAAACCGATCCCCAAATTTGACCTCCGGTGCCTTTTGGAGAAGCAAAATTCATCCGATCTGGTTGAGATTTGGTACGTGGTGGTAGTATATGATATTTAACAACCATGCCATATATAGCCCCCATATAAATCGATCCCGAGATTTGGTTTTGGAGCCTCTTGGAGGAGCAAATTTCATCCAAGTCAGTTGAAATTTGGTACATTGTGCTAGTATATGGCCGTTAACAACCATGCCTAGCTAGGTCCATATCGGTCTATAGTTATATATAGCCCTCAGACAAATCGATCCCCAATCACACAAAAATTGGTCCATATCAAGTTCATAATTGTATATAGCCCCCATATAAGCAACCCCCGTATTTCAATTCTGGCTCTCTACGTACCGTGCAAAAGTCCATATCGATTCATAATTATTTGTAGACTTACCTATACATAACTTTTTTGTCTAATATATACAACGTTTGGACTAACTCACAATTTAGAAAACGATCTTAAGAAGTTTTAAGATACCACAACCCAAGTAATTCGATTGCGAATGACAGTCTTTCGTAGAAGTTTTAACGCATTCCATGGTGTAGGGTACATAAGATTCGGACTGGCCGAACTTACGGCCGTATATACCTGTTTTAACTGACTTAGTCTTCCGAATTTGATTATAAAGTTAATTGTATCCCTTAATTTTTTAATAAAAAATGTTCAAATATTGACTTAATTAACTAATGTTTCTGTCTTGAGTAAAAAGTTAATTGTATCAATTAATTTATTAATTGAAAAAAAAAAAATCAACTTCAATTAACTTTTTAATCGGAAATATTTTGGTGATATTTTTTCCGTGTGGGCTAACTCTTATCTGAGGGCATCTGCTTAGTTTTGAGAAAATTATCCAAAAAAATAGTAGACAAGTTGTCCTTAGTAGAAAATAACTTTTTTTTCTGTCATATACCCATTTTAAAATCGAATCACCTAACTCTTGGAACAAAGAGTCTCCAAAAAACTATACCCTTAGGGTCAAGTAAAAAACTTTTTATTACACTGAAAACAATATTGACCTAATATGAAAGATTATGTAACTTAAAATTTAGGACACACAATTTTCATAATATTAAGGACAAATTTCTTTGAGTTTATGGGATTTTAATTAACATTTTTTCATTAAATTTAAATTTATGTTGGGGTCAAGTAAAAAATCTTCTTATTACACTGAAAACAATATTGACCTAACATGAAAGATTATGCAACTTAAAATTTAGGACACAATTTTTTCATAATATTAAGGACAAGTTTCGTTAAGTTAATGAGATTTTAATTAATTTTTTTTTAATTAAATTTATGGTACGAATCTTGAAAATTTTCGTCCCTCCGTTAAAGTCGTATGTCTTTGAAGTATATCAAAATATCCTTAAAATAAAGAAACAAATATTTTTGATTTAAAGAAACTGTCTTTAAAGTAGCTTATATATTGAATATTTAGATTTGAGATAAATACGCCTCAAATATAGCCTAAGACTTATTTTGAGGATTTTGCATCTTTGGTTTAAAGCCCTTTTGGAATTAAGAAAATAATTTTTATTTCGAAGTATTTGTTATATTTTTTGTACTAATAAAACTATTGTTGAATAAGAATAGCTTTATTGAGATGGGATCTGTATTTTTAATTTTATTGAACCTAGATATAAAGCTAGATGGGCCTCTAAAAAATATATTTATTTTAAAGAACCCGCATCTTTAGCTCGGAATCAATACCAAAATCCTCAAGGAAAAACTTTCGTTCGAAGTAAACTTCTAAGTGTAAAGAAATGGGTCTTCTATGCTAAACAAAAATGCTATTTTAAGGACATGGGCATTTGGAGCTTACTACAATTTTTTTCTGTGTAAACAATACATCTAATATGTACTGACTGATGCCTTTTGGAACCCCATTTTTGGGAAGTCATTTTTTTCTTTGATGCCTTTTGGAACCCCATTTTTGGGAAGTCGTTGTTTTCTTTGTATTCTATCAAAGCACTGTGATTATAGTTGACCGCCTCCTGTCTTAAAGATGAGGGTTTAGCAGGTGGCCAATATATTTTTATTACACAAAATTATATGCCATAAAAAAGCTTGATGTTTTCTTATATATGTGTTTTTTTCGTTATATATTTCTTCCGTTTGATTTGATTCAGTTTGAGAAGCTTTTTTTTTTTGGTAAAGCAAATTGTATGATATTCACTTCAATATTCCTTTATTGTACTTGGTTTTTTGCCAATTTACTGTAAAGTGGTTCAGTTGGTTTTTTTTTGGGATATCTTTATAATCTCCATTCATATTAAGACATTCTTAACCAAGTCATTTTTCAAGTCCCACTAAAAAGAAGACAAAAAAAACTAAGGCCATTATTTGGCAATTTGTCTGGTAAATGCTTTTGATTTAATCATCATTGGTTTCTTTCACTAGCAATTACTTATAATTCCCCTTTAACGATTATCAGTTAATATTTTGTTCTCATCTTATTTGAGCAAAATTCCAACCCATAATTATTTCTTTTCTTTGGCTTTGACCAAAAAAACATCCCTGGTCCCTTTCGTGCTTTTGTGTAATTCTTTGGAAATACTTTCACAATTGTTTCCTTTAAAAGTTACCTCATTAATTTATTTTCTTTTTTATGTTTTTTGATTTTACTCTTCACCCAAAAGAGGTGTTTTTGTGATAAAATTAGGTTTTCGAAATGTTATGTCATTGTCTCAGAAAATTAATGCATTCTTTTTCTTTTGTATAAATTTGCAAAAAAAAATTCTTTAGATTTAGGCAAAATATAAGAAAACCAGTTTTTTAGTATGAAAACATAACGGTGTAGATAGTTATTATGGGTTATGTGTTTTTGCTAAAGGCTCTGTCGGCACTTTAACACTAATGACGGTTCCCTTCTTAAGTCTTTCGTTTGTTTCTTTTATTACGAAGGTTTTGTGAGACAAGTCCTTCTTGTTTAGCCTTTGGTTAACTGTTTACTGTAAGAATTCAGTTTTTTTTTTTAAAGAATTTCCTTTAAATTGCAGAACACGTTATTTACATTAAATGATTTTTTTACTGATATGTAGAAGATGCTTGAAATGTTCAGAAAATTGTATTGTTCTTAAGGCAACAACGGAATGAAATGATGTATACGACAATGTTTTCTTACGTAAAAAAATCGAGGAGTATGACTTAATTTTCATTTAAATATACACCCAGAATTTGGCTTGTCTGAATCTTTTATGCGCTCCATGAATTACGTAGAAGTTCTCAGTTTCAAATGGGTTTAAAGACCTCTTGGAATATAGCCTTATCGGACGATTACGCAGTTATCAATTATGTTAAAATCTAACCACGTAGCTTACACTGGGTTATATTTTAGACAGCACATATTAATATTTTAATGCAAAATGCATCCCTACAGCTTATTGAACATTTATTTGGGATCCAACGATATTGATCTTCCCTTAACGTGTATTGTATTCCGAACCAAAGATGAGGCTTCAAATCTAGGCTCAATAAAATTAAAATTGGAATACAGATTTCATCTATCGAATTTTCATTATCTTTACAAATAAACACAGAAAAAATATCACCAATATATTTCCAATTAAAAAGTTGATTGAAGTTGAAAACGTAATCAATTAAAATTTAATGAAATTAACTAAAATAAAGTCTCTTAAGAAAATTATTGAAATATTTTACGTTTTTATTAAATTAAAAATGTTTCCAGATGAAAATGTAATGAAAATTGTATTCTGAAATTATTAGTTTCTATACAATTAATAAATATTAGCTCAAATCCAAGGAAAAATTCAACTATACTCGGAAATTGCATAAAGACACGTCTAATTCTATTAAAGTTGCGAGAAAATTATTTAGTCTAGAGAGGAACAGTGCTGCAATGGTTAGCATGCCCGCCTTGGATTATCCCACCTCTGTAATGCTGGTGACATTTCTGAGTGTTTCAAAGCTACTCTACGTGGTTTCACTGCACTGTGGAACGCCGTTAGGACTCGGCTATAAAAAGGAGGTCCCAAGACATTGAGCTTTACATAGAATCGGGCAGTACAATGCACTGAATAGTCTAAGTGAGCCTGAAATATCGGGCTGCCACTATACCTAACATATTTAGTCTAAATGTACAATAATAAAATTGAATACATTAATAAAAACAAAATTAAAATGTAATTGAGTTTTGCCAAAATAATTCAATTTTTAATCTTAAATAAAAAACAAAGATTTTATGTAGGATTCAATATCTCTTTTCTTGTTCTTTTAATTAAAATTTCACTATTTTAAAGAAACATTTCATATAAGGAAATATTTTATTCAGTGTAGAAGCCTAAGAACTGGACTTGGACTTTTATGGCATATTTCGTGTAATATGATATTATGGACCGATATTGATCAGTGTAGTTGCTTGAGTACCGCGCTGTTCGGTTTAGCTTTTAAAAGACGAAAATAAAGGTAAAATCCATTCCCACATAGCCCGATTTCCTGAGTTCGTGCAGAGAAAAAAATATTTTAGTGAGACCAACTATTTCTTGTTCTTAAAATGCTAAGCTGAGCGTAGAAGAAGCATTTCTCAGATATAAAGTTTCATTCCTTCTTCATATTTACTACAAAGCGAAAAATGTAAAAAAATTTGAGATTTTTGTCAATACTTTATTTTGAAGAAGTTTTTTACTTGAAACTTAGCATAATCTCTACTTGAAGTCGAGTGTGAATTTGAAAATTTAAGTTGGCTTTAGGTTTTTAAAAAACTCTGTTGATAGTACATGAAAAAAAGTAGAAAAAATAATATATTCAAATTTGCCTACTAGTATCAAAAGACAAAATCTTTGGAACCGAGCAAAAGTTTTTCAGCGTGTGTATAAAAGCCGTGCGGATAACCAAGAAGCAAAAAAATTCGAATTTGATCAGTCTTTGTACCAAAAGTTTAGGGGTGACATATGTCAACATGTTTTCCGATATAGCAGCACGGAGGAACATTAGTATTTTTCACGGGACCACCGTAATTACAGATAATCAAACAGTATCCTTTAGTAGGTTAGGTTAGGTTAGGTGGCAGCCCGATGTATCAAGCTCACTTAGACTATTCAGTCCATTGTGATACCACATTGGTGAACTTCTCTCTTATCACTGAGTGCTGCCCGATTCCATGTTAAGCTCAATGACAAGGGTCCTCCTTTTTATAGCCGAGTCCGAACGGCGTTCCACATTGCAGTGAAACCACTTAGAGAAGCTTTGAAACCCTCAGAAATGTCACCAGCGTTACTGAGGTGGGATAATCCACCGCTGAAAAACTTTTTGGTGTTCGGTCGAAGCAGGAATCGAACCAACGACCTTGTGAATGCAAGGCGGGCATGCTAACCATTGCACCACGGTGGCTCCCATCCTTTAGTAGGAAGCAATAGTCTTAACCCTCTAATGCCCCAATTTTTTTGCCATCTGATTAAATATTCAATGTTAACGATACAGCATAAAGAAAACGAAACAAGAAAAAAATATACGGTAAAATTCAGTATATGCTGCAAAGCCTCTAGATCAGTTTTAAGTAAATTTTCTTTTTATTTTTCCATTTTTGTTGTCTTAAAGTGTGTTTTACGAAAAGCTTCCTACTTTATAGGGATTGGGCATTAGAGGGTTAAGGAGCCTATATCAATTTTACCTACATATACGCAACACTTAGCATAATCATGTAACCGATATCACTCTTTCTTCAATATCTAAAAAAAAAAAACAAATTTACCTTTAGATCTGCTGATTTGCATAAAATTCTATCAAATATTATCATTCTTGTCCAATAAAAATTCCATGTACCATAAAATTCTTTCAGAAAATTCATTTCACTCATAACGTAAAAAACCTAGTCACTGGAAAATAAAACAAGTTCTTTCTTTAAAATAAAGTCTTGAAGAAGTTATAAATTGATAATGAAATATGTCCATAATTACATCTTGTAAATGGGTGACATGACACATCAAGTTTGTGTTCTAAGTCTTTTGTTTTATTGCCAATCACTTGCACTGCATTTTCATTGGAAGTGGCGCACAATTATTTTCCTTGCTTTAGGTGATTAAATTACTTGTCTCTCCAGTTTAACAAAGCCAAGAGAATACTCCCAAAAGGGAAAAAAGAGTACCAGAGCAATGTGTTATAAAAATTATGTTTTAACTAGACCTCCTATCTTGGCTAGGGTTGACTAGCCTAGCCTAACACGATGCTAGGGCAGTTTATTGGCAGCTTATGTTTGTTTTCGATATAAAAAATAATTAAAACATAAATAATAAACATGACAGATACTGTGCTCTACACTTTCCCCAGTTATGCCCCTTGCATCGCTCTATGTCAATTGGAATTGAAGTTTTATCCAAGAGCCATTATGATGGCATGTGAAGATAGAAGCGGATGTAGTGAGGGCCAAGTTTTAAAGTACGCTTGTCTATGTGAGTTACAAGCATCTGGATTTTTTATTTACTGACTGGACATACATGACAGAAATTGCCCTCCTCTGAAGTCTATCTAAGATCGATTACACATTGCTTTCTATTAAGAGACAAAATAACAACACTGCACTCATTGAATGCGACTACCAATACACAATAGGGATCTTGTGTCTTAATTGGCTGGTGTTATAGGAAAAACGAAAGGAGAGAAAACTAACAACAAAAGTTGACGAGTTTTTTTTTGTCCCCAATTCACCTCGAAGATTTTGAACGTGGACACTTTGACGAAGGCGCATCTACATACAGATAATTGAGGCACACGTTTTATGTCATTGGAAGCTAAATGGAAGTGTGTTTCTTATGTTACTGCAACGGACTTTGTTTTTGTCTCCTCCACCAATCCTTGATTGTTGTAGAATTCTTTTGGATAACTTAAAAGTATCGATGTTGCACGTATGGAAATTTAATTAAGTTTATTATTTTTATCTATGTATTTGTTGTTGATCAATATGAAGATGGCAGGGAAATAGGGATGTCAATTCGAGAAATTGTGATCATTAAAATATCGATTAACTCGATATCCAAATATATTACAACTTAAATTGAAAAAAAAATAATAATAATAATTTTAAATTTAAAAAAATTAAGCATTTCATTTTTAAATTTAAAAATTTTAATTTTAAATAAAAAAAAATATATATATTACAAAAATTAAACATTTAAATTTAACTTTTTAACAGTAATAATATTATTTTTATCTATGTATTTGTTGTTGATCAATATGAACATGGCAGGGAAATAGGGATGCCAATTCGAAAAACTATGATCATTAAAATATCGATTAACCCGATATCCAAATATATTACAACTTAAATTGAAAAAAAAAATAAATTTTAATTTAAAAAAATTAAGCATTTCATTTTTAAATTTAAAAATTTTAATTTTAAATAAAAAAAATATTTTAAATAAAAAAATATATATTAAAAAAATAAACATTTAAATTTAACTTTTTAACAGTAATAACCGGAATACACTAAAAACAATAATATCGATATTCAATCGAAATATTTTTACAATTGAATTTTTTAATTAAATTAATTTAAATTAAATTTAAATTTTAATTTGTTTAAATTTTTTTTAATTTAAATTTTCAACACTTAAGTTTTTAATTTAAAAAGTTAAAAGTTAAAACTTTAAAACTTTAAATTTGTTAAAACTTTAAAGCTTTAAGTTTTAAATTTAAATTTAAATAATTTAAATTTTTTTTATGTTTATAGTTAAATTTATCGACTAAAATATCGATTAACCCAATATCAAAATGTATTACAATTAAAATTAAAAAAAAAAATTAAATTAGAAGATTAAATATTTATATTTAAAATATTCAAACCTTTAAATTTAAAAATTCTTATTTTAAATTAAAAAAAATGTAATCTTAAATAATAAAAAAAATCAATAGCTAAATATATAAAAAATATATAAATTTAAAAATTAAAATTTAAATTTTTAAGCAGTAATAACCGACCTACATTAAAAACAAAAATATCGATGTTTCATCGGAATATTTATATTTTAAATTTATTACAATTTAAGATTTAAATTTTTAAATTTTAGAATTAAAATTTTCAAATTTAAATTAAAAAGTTTTTAAATTAAAAAAATTTAATTCAAAGTAAAAAAAAATAATTTTAAATATAAAAAAATTGTTTTAAATTTTAATTAAAAAATATTAAAATTTAAATTTTTTCATTACAAATATTCATGTTTTTTTAACATATCTCAAATGGAAGTGAAAATTTTCTTTTCAGACATACTTCCCCAGTTCTTGAAGTATTCTAATAATAGGATCTGATATTCTATGGTGTTGGAATGGTGGTTGTGGTTTTTTGTTACTTAGCCATTATGTTCAAATTTAAATTAAAAAGTTTTTAAATTAAAAAAAAATTAATTTTAATGTAAAAAAAAATAATTTTAAATATAAAAAAATTAAGTTTTAAATTTTAATTAAAAAATATTAAAATTTACATTTTTTCATTACAAATAATTATAGTTTTTTTAATTTAAAATGAAAAGCTTAAATTTTTTATGTCATTGCGTTACCATTTTTATTCTATTATAGTTGTTCAGTTTGAACAACTACCCAGCAAAAAAGCGTCGCCAAAAAAGTAATGAAAATGTTCTTTTTGGATCAAAATTTACGCAGAAGCGATGAATTTAACATGGGCTTGTCATAGGACGGAAGTCCTCCATTTCAACAGCCGTTACACTGAATTTGCATCACTTCTTTAGGTGTGATGTGAATTCAATGTTTATGACGTAAATAAAAAAAAAATCTGTGATATGTTGTCAAATAAAGATTTTTTGGAATTTTTTATAATTTTTAATGGATTCTAACGTTTGACCTCAAATATTTTCAAAAATTCACAATTTTTTTAGGTTGGATTTAGCATTTAAATAATTTGTACCATATTATGAATTCTTACTCTGTTTTTAACCTATTCGAAACCAAAAAAGTTAAAATTACCCATTAAAAATACGAAAAACATGTTATAAAAATTGAATGAAAAGAACTTCCTGTGTAGTTAAAATAAAGAACATCATTGGGAGTACATCTTCTGGAAGTGCTTTCAAAGTTGTGCCTTTGGAAGAAGTTCCAGATTCTTTTGCTGGGTATACGATTAAATTTTTTATATTTAAAATTATTTTTTTTTTTTAATTTTGAATTTAATTTTTTTTTTTAATTTACAAATTTAAATAAAACATTTCAAATGCGAGAAGACTTTTTCGACAATCCAATTTTGTTTTAATAAAACATAATTTTTATTTAATTTGTTAAATGAGAGAATTTTTTTAATACTTTGTTTTGTGCAAAGTAAATTATTTCTCAATAATGTCATCCCTAAATTTGAGCTTTGGTATATTTCAAAGATGTTCTCTGACGTCCATCGTTTCAACCATCCTTAGATTCTTGAAGTGATACATAGACGAATATTCACTCAGATTGCTGAGATGGTGCATATGTGTCTGTCTTTGAACCTAGTTTCTAATTGAAGATGGAATAAATGGAATTCTATGATCAGGACCAGTAAAACCCACCTGCTTCCATCATCACCATAAGATCATATCTCATCAAGTCTAGGTTGGAGCTGTAGACAGAAATCTCAATTTATTTTGCATTATACATAGCTCAAAAAATTCTTTTTCTAAAGGATTCTTAAGTTAGCCATTTACTCCTGCCATACAATGACTTTTTCCTTTGTTAGTTTAGCTTTTCAGTGATCCAGAGACAGTGGAAGTTTTGAATGTTTACCTCATTTATTTCATTGTGCAACAATTTGCATTTGATGTTTATGCCATTTGAAAAACGGCTGATGAGGCACAGCATGATACATCCATTTTTAAAGTCATTTGTCAATTGTTGTTGAAGTTGCCTAACAAGATTCTCGAGGGCTTTATTTTCAATTATGAGGATTATTTATGTTTGTCTATTCATGTTTTTTTTACATATCTCAAATGGAAGTGAAAATTTTCTTTTCAGACATACTTCCCCAGTTCTTGAAGTATTCTAATAATAGGATCTGATATTCTGTGGTGGTGGAATGGTGGTTGTGGTTTTTTGTTACTTAGCCATTATGTTGAAAGGGTTAATTGCTTGACTTAATGATAAAATAAATGGACTTTGAAAGAAATTTGTCTGAGTGAAAAATTGCCAATGTGATGAGGTATCATCATACAAAGTATGGATTTCGTTTGGATAAAGGATGTATTTAATTTGAACTCCAATTATTGTTTTTTTTTTCGTTGTTGCCTTGTTACAAAACATGATTCTCGTTCTCATAATGTTAGCAGATTAGGCTATATGAATGAATGATAATTGTTTTAGAATGGAATTTATTTAAGTTTAAAATTATGCCATAGTAATCGTTACTTAAAAGAAATGGTTTATAAATTAGGAAATTTAAAAAATTAGTCAGAAATGGGACTCAATTTGTCTTCAGGCCATTTAGAAGTCAAATTTTTGATGTCGGACGGCTGTATGTAAATAACAACACATTCCGCATTTCCCTCTATCATAAGAGCTAAATAACTTATATGGAACTACATGGAAAAAATTGAGCGTGGATAATATACGTGAGGCCCTAAAATTGACAAATATATTTTTTTATTTGAATCATACAACTTTATCGAATAAATTAAACTTAATCACAGAAATTATGACATCAATCCAAGGTCAATTAATTATATTACACCTCTGAAAAAAATATTTCAGCAAAAATTAAAATTTTAATTATAATAGTTTTGAAAACTATTAAATATACCTCAATTTAAAATTAAGAGCTACACTGAAAAAATATTGTCGTGAGGCCACAGACTTCATGTCCTCAAATTACGAATCGGAATTTTGCTTAGCTTAGAAGACGCATTTCTCTGACATAAAGCTTTCACCTTGTACAAAAGTCGCTAAACTTTCCAATAAAGTCGTTCTGTCTTTCGTCTTAAAATTGGATATGCTAAACTAAAAGAAAATTTTGTTTGACCAAGGTCAACTTCGCTTTAATAATTCTGAAAGAATTATTAAAACCAATGAAATCGTCTTTAAATTTGTTGACTTTTTGTATGCATTTAGAAATAGAAGATTTTTTTCAACCTTCTATTTTAGCAAGGTGTTTTACTTGAAATATAAAATAACTTCTATTTAAAGTCGATTCTGAATCTGAAGAAAAAAGATTAAAAAGCGAATAAATTAGAATTTGTTTCCTAAAATCAAGTATACAAACTCAAATTTAATAGAGATTAATCTCGTTATTTTAATTGTCCGATTGGATTTTTAAATGTATCACAAGAGTAACTTACTAACATGTATGTTAGTAACTAGTGTAGTACTGACAAAATTTCAAACAGATTGGGGTCATATTTTTTATACCCTCCACCATAGGATGGGGGTTTATTAACTTTGTCATTCCGTTTGTAACACGTCGAAATATTGCTCAAAGACCCCCTAAAGTATATATATATTCTGGGTCGTGGTGAGATTCAGAGTCGATCTGAGCATGTCCGTCCGAAACAAGCTATCGACTTGAAACTTGGCACAAGTAGTTGTTATTGATGTAGGTCGGATGGTATTGCATATCGGTCAACTTTTACGTATAGCCCCATATAAACGGACCCCCAAATTTGGCTTGCGATTGCTCTAAGAGAAGCAAATTCCGATCCGGCTGAAATTTGGTACATGGTGTTGGTATATGGTCTCTAACAATCATGCAAAAATTGGTCCATATCGGTCCATAATTACATATAGCCCCCATATAAACCGATCCCCAGATTTGGCTTACGAAGCCTCAAAGAGAAGCAAATTTTATCCGATCTTGCTGAAATTTGGTACATGGTGTTGGCATATGGTCTCTAACAACCATGCAAAAATTGGTCCACATCGGTCCATAATTATATATAGCACCCATATAATCCAGATTTGACCTCCGGAGACTCTTGGAGGAGTAAAATTCATCCGATTCGGTTCAAATTTGGAACGTGGTGTTAGTATATGGCCGCTAACAACCATACCAAAATTGGTCCATATCGGTCTATAGTTATATATAGCCGATCTCCAATCACACAAAAATTGGTCCATATCCGTTCGTAATCATGGTTTCCACTCGAGCCAAAAATAATCTACCAAAATTTTATTTCTATAGAAAATTTTGTTAAAATTTTATTTCTATAGAAAATTGTGTCAAAATTTTTTTTCTATCGAAAATTTTGTCAAAATTTTATTTCTATAGAAAATTTTGTTAAAATTTTATTTCTATAGAAAATTTTGTCAAAATTTTATTTCTATAGAAAATTTTGTTACAACTTTATTTCTATACAAAATTTTTGTTAAAATTGTATTTCTATAGAAAATTTTGTCAAAATTTAATTTCTATAGAAAATTTTGTCAAAATTTTATTTCTATAGAAAATTTTGTTAAAATTTTATTTCTATAGAAAATGTTAAAATTTTATTTCTGTAGAAAATTTTGTCAAAATTTTATTTCTAAAGAAAATTTTGTCAAAATATTATTTCTATAAAGATTTTTTTGAAAATTTTATTTCTATAGAAAATTTTGTTAAAATTGTATTTCTATAGAAAATTTTGTCAAAATTTTATTTCTATAGAAAATTTTGTTACAACTTTATTTCTATACAAAATTTTTGTTAAAATTGTATTTCTATAGAAAATTTTGTCAAAATTTAATTTCTATAGAAAATTTTGTCAAAATTTTATTTCTATAGAAAATTTTGTTAAAATTGTATTTCTATAGAAAATGTTGTTAAAATTTTATTTCTGTAGAAAATTTTGTCAAAATTTTATTTCTATAGAAAATTTTGTTAAAATTTTATTTCTATAGAAAATTTTGTTAAAATTTTATTTCTATAGAAAATTGTGTCAAAATTTTGTTTCTATCGAAAATTTTGTCAAAATTTTATTTCTATAGAAAATTTTTTCAAAATTTTATTTCTATAGAAAATTTTGTTAAAATTTTATTTCTATAGAAAATTTTGTTAAAATTTTATTTCTGTAGAAAATTTTGTCAAAATTTTATTTCTAAAGAAAATTTTGTCAAAATGTTATTTCTATAGAAAATTTTGTTAAAATTTTATTTCTATAGAAAATTTTGTTAAAATTTTATTTCTGTAGAAAATTTTGAAATGGTGTCTATTGTAGCTTTCGAATATCTTTTTATACCCTCCACCATAGGATGCGGGTATATTAACTTTGTCATTCCGTTTGTAACACATCGAAATATTGCTCTAAGACCCCATAAAGTATATATATTCTGGGTCGTGGTGAAATTCTGAGTCGATCTGAGCATGTCCATCCGCCCGTCCGTCCGTCTGTTGAAATCACGCTAACTTCAGAACGAAACAAACTATCGACTTGAAACTTGGCACAAGTAGTTGTTATTGATGTAGATCGGATGGTATTGCAAATGGGTCATATCGGTCCACTTTTACGTATATCCCCCATATAAACGGACCCCCAAATTTGGCTTGCGATTGCTCTAAGAGAAGCAAATTTCATCCGATCCTGCTGAAATTTGGTACATGGTGTTAGTATATGGTCTTTAGCAACCATGCGAAACTTGGTCCATATCGGTCCACTTTTTCGTATAGCCCCTATATAAATGGACCCGATCGCTCTGAGAGAAGCAAATTTCATCCGATCCGGCTGAAATTTGGTACATGGTGTTAGTATGGTCTCTAACAACCATGCAAAAATTGGTCCACATCGGTCCATAATTATATATAGCCCCCATATAAACCGTTCTCCAGATTTGACCTCCGGAGCCTCTTGGAGGAGCAAAATTCATCCGATCCGGTTCAAATTTGGAACGTGGTGTTAGTATATGGCCGCTAACAACCATACCAAAATTGGTCCTTGTCGGTCTATAGTTATATATAACCGACCTCCAATCACACAAAAATTGGTCCATATCGGTTCATAATCATGGTTGCCACTCGAGCCAAAAATAATCTACAAAAATTTTATTTCTATAGAAAATTTTGTCAAAATTTTATTTCTATAGAAAATTTTGTTAAAATTTTATTCGGTTCATAATCATGGTTGCCACTCGAGCCAAAAATAATCTACCAAAATTTTGTTTCTATAGAAAATTTTGTCAAAATTTTATTTCTATAGAAATTTTTGTCAAAATTTTATTTCTATAGAAAATTTTGTCAAAATTTTATTCGGTTCATAATCATGGTTGCCACTCGAGCCAAAAATAATCTACCAAAATTTTGTTTCTATAGAAAATTTTGTCAAAATTTTAATTCTATAGAAAATTGTGTCAAAATTTTATTTCTATAGAAAATTTTGTCAAAATTTTATTTCTATAGAAAATTTTGTCAAAATTTTATTTGTTTAGTTTTGTTAGTTGATCTTTGGAATTTTACAATTTTGGGATTATTTGTTTGGCTTGAGGTCATGGACTAATGAAAAATGCTGGTGTTAATGTTTTTCATTACTTTTTATTGAAATATTGCTGTTCTCTGATATTTCGATACACCATCGGTGATCATCTTCAGCGAGATATTATATTTTACAAAATAATAGACTTTCTCCTTACAATGCTCAGTTCAGTTAGACATGAGCATTGTAAGGAGAAAGTCTATTACTTTGTAAAATATAATATCTCGCTGAAGATGATCACCGATGGTGTATCGAAATATCCGAGAACAGCAATATTTCAATAAAAAGTAATGAAAAACATTAACACCAGCATTTTTCATTAGTCCATGACCTCAAGCCAAACAAATACTCCCAAAATTGTAAAATTTTATTTCTATAGAACATTTTGTTAAAATTTTTTTTGTATAGAAAATTTTTGTTAAAATTTTATTTCTATAGAAAATTTTGTCAAAATTTTATTTCTATAGAAAATTTTGTCAAAATTTTATTTCTATAGAAAATTTTGTTAAAATGTTATTTCTATAGAAAATGTTGTTAAAATTTTATTTCTGTAGAACATTTTGTCAAAATTTTATTTCTAAAGAAAATTTTGTCAAAATGTTATTTCTATAAAGATTTTTTTGAAAATTTTATTTCTGTAGAAAATTTTGTTAAAATTTTTTTTTCTATAGAAAATTTTGTCAAAATTTTATTCCTATAGAAAATTTTGTCAAACTGAATTATATACGTATTTAATCGATCTTTTTTGATTTAATATATATGGACTTACATACAATTTAGAAGACGTTGTTAGGAGGTTTTAAGATACCTTGCCATCGGCAAGCGTTACCGCAACTTAAGTAATTCGATTGTGGATGGCAGTCTTTAGAAGAAGTTTCTACGCAATCCATGGTGGAGGGTACATAAGCTTCGACCTGGCCGAACTTACGGCCGTATATACTTGTTTTATATTTTTTAAAGCTAAATATTTATAGGACCATCCTTATAAATGGAAACGGAAAAATATAAAGGTGAAATCACAAGATCGGTTCATGTGATGAGTCTGTCTACCATTTATTTATATTTGTATCTATACATAATATGTGAGTTTTGCTATTTCATTTTTAAGAGTATAATGTTCTTTCCTTACATAAAAAAGATACTAAATTTCGCGATTGAGTCAAACTAATTTCATTCTGTGTACACTTTCTTAAAATATTCCCTATGGCTGCACTTCCAAAAGATAACTTGGTGCCAAATATAAAATCCAATCGAGACCTTTGTATGCACATTTCGTCAATAAATCTTAAAATTTGTATTTTCTCCAATTCAATATGAAATTGTAAATATTCTTACCATATAACATAATTCACTAAGATTAAATTGTTGCTTACCTGAAAAGAAAAAAAAAAAAAACGGTGAAATAAAAATTGGTTAACATGACTTGTGTTTTGTTTGTTTTTATAACAGAATACGAAAAGAAAAAAATGAATTAAAATAACTTAAAGCATTCCACAACACCCAACATCACTATATAGGACAGTAGTTTTTCCTAATAATGAAACCCACATTTCTAAAATTATAAAGAGATTTCTTAAGAATCATTCTAGATTAAAGAAAAACTAGATCAGTATAACATAAGGCCCTTTTATCATAATTTCCGCTATTGTAAAAATTACAAATATAACTACAAATCCCAGTCGGCGGTTTTCTGCACTTGGCACAATCTTACCTATGGAGTTTGTTTCTTAAGTCTTTTGTTTAGGCTTACAGGGAAAAACTAAGAAATTCCATTTTGTTTTTTTGCCTTTACCCAGCCAAGAAGTTCTTGCACCATCATTGCATCTATCCACCAAACTCTTAGGCACACCAACTGAAAGTTTTATGTATGACATATGTAACTGTCAATTAAAGTTGTTAACTATTAATTTTAATTTAATAGAGAAATGGCAGCAAAAGACAAAGAGCAACAAAAAACAGCGCACCACAAGTCAAGTCCTCATCATCAACAACATCATAAAGTTACAGAGAAGATTGTTTCTGTTTTTTTACATAATACATAGCAACCGATGTGATGTCGAATATGCAATGGACAGACGGATGGACATATCAAACAGCAGGAGGGAGGTAAAAAAAAAAAAAAAAACAGACATGGAAACCGAGGACAAACGGTGAATGTTATTAAAAGAAGTAACATTGAAACAATGACATGTAATAATACAGTAGCTTTTAGAATACCAACCGCAAAACATCATCATGATGACGGATGGCAGTCATATCGGGGGTTGTTTAAGTTTTTCTTTACTATCGGTTGATTTTTTTTTTTTTGTTTTGGTCATTCACCATACGGACCGCTAGATTTTCAAAGCCATTCATTTAAAGAGGCCAAAAACAGCACTGCCACTATCATTGAACACACCAGAGAATCCATCTGGCCGTAACAACATATGAAGAGTATCAATGAATAGTTGATATGCCATCATCGATAGAGCATGAAATGTTTGATTGGAATAAAAGAGCAAGGCTCAAAATTAGGGATGTCAGATAGGAAAAATCGAAATCTAAAATATTTGTGACAAAGAATTGTTAACATATCAAAGCCAATGTTTTGTTTAGAATCACAGGAAAGTTGAAAAAAATACATTGAAAAAAAATATTGTCTTTGAGGACAAAGTTTTCATGTCCTTAAAATACGAATTCATATTTTGTCGTTTTGTCCTTATAGCTAAGAGATTCGACTTAAAACTGGGTATAATTACATGAAAGAAAATTTTGTTTGACAAAGGTAAACGTGGCTTTAATAGTTCTGAAAAATTCTTTAATATTAATGAAACTTTCTTTAAATTTGTTACAAAAATCTTGACTATAAAGCAAAAAAAGCGTTCAAAAATAGCAGATCTTTTTCAATATATTATTTTCTACTTGAAGTCGAGTCTGAATTAGGAAATTTCAGTTGTCTTTAACACATAGTTTAAGGACTTTGATAGCACATGAAGAAAAATGCAGAAAAAAACGAAAAATTCAAATTTATTTACTAGAATCAAGTGCGCAAAACTCAAATTTAAAACAGCTATTGTGCCTTAAAGGTATCTTGTTTCAATTCTCAGGTTCCAAAAATCCTTAGTGTAGAGATAAAATCTTGGATCTGGGCATGCGTGTTCTTCAGTGTATATGTAGGCCCAAAAAATACTGCAATGCAAACTTCAGACATCTCGGATGAAAATTACGGCTCCCGTGCCTTTCATAAGTCAAATCGGGAGATTGGTCAGTATGGAGCTTCAACAAATCAAGAGGGGGGAGGGGTTTATTAACCAAATTTAACAAATCTATGTAGGTACCTAACGTATCTCTGTCAACAGTAATGTTCGCTCTCCACGTCAACGAAGCAGAGTAAAATTTGCTTAGATCCAAAGATTTTGACCTTCCGTTAAGGATTTTGGTATCGATTCCGATCCAAGCATGCGGTTTCTTTAAGATTCGGACTTTTTAGGGCCCTTTTTTGCTATAAATCTAGGACCAATAAAATTCAAATTAGGAAACAGATCTCAGTTATTACTAATAAAGCAAAGAAACAAATGGAAGTTTAAAAATCAAAATCATAACAGATACTTCCATGTAAAAATGTTTTTCTTAATTAAAAAAAAAAAAAAAAACTAAACCAAAGATACAAAATCGTCAAAAGTATTAGCCTATATTTGAAGCGTTTTCTCTTAAATCTAAATATTCAATACTCGTATTTCAGTTAATTTAAGGATGATTTATTCAACCCAAACAATTTTTTTTACTTTAAAGAAAATGTGTCTTAGTTCAAAGACATACGACTTCAACGGAGGGACTCAAATATCAAACAAGTAAGGAAAGTCTAAAGTCGGGCGGGACCGACTATATTATACCCTGCACCACTTTATAGATCTAAATTTTCGATACCATATCACATCCGTCAAATGTGTTGGGGATATATATATAAAGGTCAAATGGAAGTTTAAAAATCAAAATCATAACAGATACTTCCATGTAAAAATGTTTTTCTTAATTAAAAAAAAAAAAAACTAAACCAAAGATACAAAATCGTCAAAAGTATTAGCCTATATTTGAAGCGTTTTCTCTTAAATCTAAATATTCAATACTCGTATTTCAGTTAATTTAAGGATGATTTATTCAACCCAAACAATTTTTTTTACTTTAAAGAAAATGTGTCTTAGTTCAAAGACATACGACTTCAACGGAGGGACTCAAATATCAAACAAGTAAGGAAAGTCTAAAGTCGGGCGGGACCGACTATATTATACCCTGCACCACTTTATAGATCTAAATTTTCGATACCATATCACATCCGTCAAATGTGTTGGGGATATATATATATATAAAGGTTTGTCCCAAATACAGTCATTTAAATATCACTCGATCTGGACAGAATTTTATAGACTTCTACAAAATCAATAGACTCAAAATTTAAGTCGGCTAATGCTCTAGGGTGGAACACAATGTTAGTAAAAAAAAAAATATGGGAAACATTTAAATCTGAAGCAATTTTAAGGAAACTTCGCAAAAGTTTATTTATGATTTATCGCTCGATATATATGTATTAGAAGTTTAGGAAAATTAGAGTCATTTTTACAACTTTTCGACTAAGCAGGGGCGATTTTACAAGGATAATGTTGGTATTTTGACCATTTTTGTCGAAATCAGAAAAACATATAAAGGGTGATTCTTTTGAGGTTAGGATTTTCATGCATTAGTATTTGACAGATCACGTGGGATTTCAGACATGGTGTCAAAGAGAAAGATGCTCAGTATGCTTTGACATTTCATCATGAATAGACTTACTAACGAGCAACGCTTGCAAATCATTGAATTTTATTACCAAAATCAGTGGCAGAAAATCCGCTTTTTTATCGACAAATTTTGTTCAGCGATGAAGCTCATTTCTGGTTGAATGGCTACGTAAATAAGGAAAATTGCCGCATTTGGAGTGAAGAGCAACCAGAAGCCGTTCAAGAACTGCCCATGCATCCCGAAAAATGCACTGTTTGGTGTGGTTTGTACGCTGGTGGAATCATTGGACCGTATTTTTTCAAAGATGCTGTTGGACGCAACGTTACGGTGAATGGCGATCGCTATCGTTCGATGCTAACAAACTTTTTGTTGCCAAAAATGGAAGAACTGAACTTGGTTGACATGTGGTTTCAACAAGATGGCGCTACATGCCACACAGCTCGCGATTCTATGGCCATTTTGAGGGAAAACTTCGGAGAACAACTCATCTCAAGAAATGGACCGGTAAGTTGGCCACCAAGATCATGCGATTTGACGCCTTTAGACTATTTTTTGTGGGGCTACGTCAAGTCTAAAGTCTACAGAAATAAGCCAGCAACTATTCCAGCTTTGGAAGACAACATTTCCGAAGAAATTCGGGCTATTCCGGCCGAAATGCTCGAAAAAGTTGCCCAAAATTGGACTTTCCGAATGGACCACCTAAGACGCAGCCGCGGTCAACATTTAAATGAAATTATCTTCAAAAAGTAAATGTCATGGACCAATCTAACGTTTCAAATAAAGAACCGATGAGATTTTGCAAATTTTATGCGTTTTTTAAAAAAAAAGTTATCAAGCTCTTAACAAATCACCCTTTATATGGGAGCTATATCTAAATCTGAAACGATTCCAAATTTGGTACGCATAGCTACAATGCTAATTCTACTCACTGTGCAAAATTTCAACTAAATCGGAGCAAAAAATTGGCCTCTGTGGTCATATGAGTGTAAATCGGGCGAAAGCTATATATGGGAGCTATATCTAAATCTGAACCGATTTCAACCAAATTTGGCACGCATAGCTACAATGCTAATTCTACTCCCTGTGCAAAATTTCAACCAAATTGGGGTAAAACTCTGGCTTCTGGGACCGTATTAGTCCATATCGGGCGAAAGATATATATGGGAGCTATATCTAAATCTGAACCGATTTCTTCCAAAATCAATAGGGATCTATTCTGAGCCAAAACACGTACTTGTGCCAAATTTGACGTCGATTGGACCAAAACTGCGACCTAGAATTTGATTACAAAAATGTGTTCACGGGCAGACGGACATGGCTATATCGACTCAGAAGCCCATCCTGAGCATTTTTGCCAAAGACACTATATGTCTATCTCATCTCCTTCTGGGTGTTGCAAGCATATGCATTAACTTATAAAATACCCTGTTTCACAGTGTGGAAACCTACTGTCTGCCTACTGATGCTTAAGAGCGCCGTTAGGTCAGTAAAATTGTTTTTAATTGTAGGCACTATTCAGTGCTACAACAATGGCAGAAAGAAAGGCCACTTAACGGACGGACATCGTTAGATCGTCTTAGAATTTCACACTTATGACGCCCTTATAAAAATATATATAGTGGGAAATATTGTATTAGAAACGGAAGATGTATTAGAAACGGAATTAAATTTGATTTTTTGTTCTTATTACATTTTATGAAAAATGTTCTATTAAAACGAAAGAACATATGTTAGTATGAATCCTTCTATTTGTTCTGCGGAATATCGTATAATACGAAAGTGATATGTCATCCCTGTCCCATGCCGTGAAACATTGTATCAATAATGGTTTTGCTAGTGCATTTCATCATAATTTAATAGACACATTGAGCTATGTATGATTTGATTTGGGTATGATTTAAACAAATGAATGAATGATCTACAAACAATGGTATGTTTTCCTACGAAAAAAACCAAAAAAACACGAAAATATTGCCAATTAAAAAGTTGATTTAAGTTAAAAACGTAATCTGTTAAAAAATTTTAATGAAATTAAAATAATTTATCTCAATTGGTATTTTAATCAAATAAAACTATATTTCCAATTAAAAGTTTAACTAAAAATTTTGTTTGGAAATAATTAGTTTTTCTATATATAATCATTGGTTAATTAAAATTTGACTCAAAACCATGAAAATTTAAAAATTCATAAGAGAGTATAAACTCTTATAAAATTACAAGAAAATTTTTTCATCTAAAGGTGAAACAATTATAAATAAATAAATAATAATACTATAAATAATTGACAGCCTCAAATAAAAATTTAATTGAGTTTTGCGGCCTCAATCAATTAAATTTTTAATTGAGCTAAATAAAAAAATTAATTTATTTTAATGTGCCGAAGAAATCAATTAATTTTTTAATCAAGTCTATTTCCAATTTCTAACTAATACTGTGATTTTGAAACTATTATCAATCAGGTGATTGAAGAAATTTCTATTACACAATTAATTGGATTAATTATTTACGAGACTGAAAAAAGACAGTTTTTTCTGTGTAGTGGGCGACCGGTCTTCTTGAATGACTACAGCAGTTTTATTTCAAATGAAAAAATATAAAAAAAACAGCCGGTCTATTCAATACATCTTACCACCATTACGAACCCCTGTGCGGATAATTTGATAGTTATAGCGGAAAAGCTCAAATAGCTTCCATATCTAAGTTACTAAGACACAACGATACAAGATCAATTCATGCGTCGGTAAATCATGCAAATTTCCTTGTGCCATTTTTCTCTTCATATCTTTTTATGTTATTGCTATGTGAACAGCGAAAAAGCATCAATCAATTTAACGGCATATTATAAAATTGATTTATGAATGCATGTTGATTTTCCAGAGGAAAAGTAGCCGAACTAATAGAGAGAAGTGTAGGTTAGGAGAAGGTAGACAAACAGACACTATTATTCAACTATGTGAAACTAGTCTTTCGATGCTATTGTGTACACAATCAATACTAAGGACAAATTTTGCAACATCATCATCACTATAGAGATCAAAGAGTCTTGAAGAGGCCAACAGTTATCATTTGGTAGAAAAAAAAATCGATTGGGTAAAACGTAATGGTTATTTAATTTGATATGTGCGATGCAGTTTTGGGCAAGACAATCATTAAACTATTTTCTCATGACTTTAACGGGGTTAAATATAATGACTCTATCAGTGTAAATGCATTATTTTATTTGGGATTTCTTCATATTGGGATCATTGCATACTAATTTTTGTAGTTAATATGGTACTAACAAAAAGCGGAGCAATATTAAATAAAGTCCAGAATCCCGGAATGATTTTTTGATTGAAATTCTTTTCATAACTTTTTTATACCCTCCACCATAGGATGGGGGGTATATTAACTTTGTCATTCCGTTTGTAACACATAGAAATATTGCTCTAATACCCCAAAAAGTATATATATTCTGGGTCGTGGTGAAATTCTGAGTCGATCTAAGCATGTCCGTCCGTTCGTCCGTCCGTCTGTTGAAATCACGCTAACTTCCGAACGAAACAAGCTATTGACCTGAAACTTGGCACAAGTAGTTGTTGTTGATGTAGGTCGGATGGTATTGCAAATGGGTCATATCGGTCCGCTCAGATTTGGCTTGCGGAGCCTTAAGAGGCTCACAGATTATAGAATGAATAAATGAAATGAAATGAAAAATTTCATCCGATCCGGCTGAAATTTGGTACATGGTGTTGGTATATGGTCTCTAACCACCATGCAAAAATTGGTCCACATCGGTCCATAATTATATATAGCCCCCATATAAACCGATCCCCAGATTTGGCTTGCGGAGCCTCAAAGAGAAGCAAATTTCATCCGATCCGGCTGAAATTTGGTACATGGTGTTGGTATATGGTCTCTAACCACCATGCAAAAATTGGTCCACATCGGTCCATAATTATATATAGCCCCCATATAAACCGATCCCCAGCTTTTGTTTGCGGAACCTCAAAGAGAAGAAAATTTCATCCGATCCGGCTGAAATTTGGAACATGGTGTTGGTATATAGTCTCTAACAATTATGCACAAATTGGTCCACATCGGTTCATAATTATATATAGCCCCCATATAAACCGATGCCCAGATTTTGTTTCGGAGCCTCTAAGAGAAGCAAATTTCATCCGATCCGGTTGAAATTTGGTACATTTCGCTATTGTATGGCCGATAACAACCATGGCAATATTGGTCCGAATCGATCTATATTATATATAGCCCCCAAATAAATCGATCCCCAATCACAGAAAAATCACGATTGCCACTCGAGCCAAAAATAATCTACCAAAATTTTATTGCCATAGAAAATGTTTTCAAAATTTTATATTTCTATAAAAAATGTTGTCAACATTTTATTTCTATAGAAAATTTTGTCAACATTTTATGTCTTTAGGAAATTTTGTCAACATTCCCAATCACAGAAAAATCACGATTGCCACTCGAGCCAAAAAATAATCTACCAAAATGTTGTCAAAATTTTATTTCTATAGAAAATTTTGTGAACATTTTATGTCTTTAGGAAATTTTGTCAACATTTTATGTCTTTAGGAAATTTTGTCAAAATATAATTTCTATACACAAAAATTTGTCAAAAATTTATTTCTATAGAAAATTTTGTCAAAGCATTTCATAGTTGGATAGGAATATTTTGCAAAATCTTCCAAAACATCAAGAATTCTACCAAACAGTAAAATTTCTGCCATATTTGGTAGACTCGTGTTCGTAATTGTATATAGCCCCCATATAAAGCGACCCCCATATTTCAATTCTGGCTCTATAATTACCGCACAAAAGTTCATAGCGGTTCGTAATTATTTCTCCCCTATATATACCGATCCAGAACTGTATATATACGTGTTTAATCGACATTTCTTTTGTCTACTATATATCCCGCATGGACTAATTTACAATTTAGAAGATGATGTTAAGAAGTTTTAAGATTCCTTGCCATCGGCCGCAACCCAAGTAATTTAATTGTGGATGACCGTTTTTAGTAGAAGTTTCTACGCAATCCATGGTGGAGGGTACATAAGATTCGGCCTGGCCGAACTATACTTGTTATTATTAAATATGTAAAATTATATCAAATTAAACTAAATTGTTTACATTAAAGTAAACAAAACTGATTTGATTTTATTTCAATTAAATTGTCCAATAATTAGAGGATTCTCCGGCGAAGGTAAAAATTGAGTGGGTCCATATATCTAAAACCTTTTCACTTGTATTCTTAAATTCTATATAAATTTTGTAAAAATTAAAATACTAATTTTTACTTATTTTTATTTTTTTCAGGTATGTATATTCTCCAATAGGTAATCATATTTAAAGAAAGTAAGTATCATTATCTCAATACAGAGAAATGAATAGTCCTCGCTCATTGAATAGACCAGACAAAGCTAAACCAATGTCTAACAATAAATTTGAAGTCATGCCAAATTTTTTTTTGGAATGTCCTCATGCATGTGATCTGGCTTGGTTATACCTGCCTTTCATATAGAAATGGATGTCATAACTTATGAATAGAGTCGGTTCTAATGAAAGCAAATAAGATTACATGGGACTCTAACGTGGCATGGAGGTTTGGTCCTCCTTTAAGACTTAATTTGGTAACCGCTTTCTCACGGGGTTGCCGATACCGTATGAAGTGCCTCAAATTGTCGAAGCAATAGAAGTCCTGCTTTTATTATCTGCCAGAGTTTAAGCGAGAGTCTAAATAGTTTTTATCACGTTGCATCGGAGGTTGCACTTAAAAAAAAAAAGTTGTCGGATCCAAATATTTTGTATTTACACTCACCATTTTGTTATTGATTCCGCGCCAAGGAAGCAGAGAATTGAATTAAGACTACCTTAAAGACACAAAGCTCTTTTAAATTTGAGTTCTGCGTAGCTAATACTAGGAAGCAAATTTAAATATATTCGTTTTTTTTTTCACGTGCTATCAAAAACTTTAAAAGCCTTTTCACTACAACTTAAATTTCCAAATTCAAAGTGTTAGAGGACATCTCCTGTTTTTACTTTATAATAGAAAATTTCATTTTCCCTCCCATCTTTCTCACTTCCATGAGGCTTTTTAGTTCTTAGCCCCTTTTTCTGTAATACAAACAATGTAGAAGAAATTATTCGATTTTATAATTTTTTTTTAATTTTACCTTTCGCCTGGACGGAGAATCGAACCGCGGACCATGTAATTTGTAAGCTAACACACTATCCACTGGGCTACGTAGCTGTTATTGTCACCAATAGACACCTATCCATATAAGTTATATTTATATAGCATAGCTTGCGGCGCCCACGAATCGATTAAACAAACTTTATTTAACAGAAACATACATTTAGTTGGGCACCGTGGAGCAGTGTTTGCTACGTCCTCCTTGTATACCAAGGGTCCTGGGTTCGAGCCCTGCTTCGACCGAATACCAAAAAGTTTTTTTTTACATATATTTCAGATATGTCCGGAGGATTCCGAAAAGGTGTTCAACATTATATACTACTATATTAAATTTATACTACACAAAAACAAATTTTACGAAAAATTTTCTAATTAAAGTCTTAATTGAGTTTTTGATTGAACAAATTTTTTAATTGAAACAAAAATCAATCACAAAAATTAATAGTATCAATTAACTTTTTAATTGGATCAATTAATTGTTGAAATGACTTTCAATTAATTTTTTAATTGATACTATCATTTTTGTGATTGAAGATTTTTCCATTAAAAATTGATTGGATCAATTAATTTCGTGATTGAATCCAAAAATTATTTATTTTGTGTGTATGAAACTGTAAAATGTGTCTTATTAAAGACATAAAGTCAGAAAAGAACAGTGCTTGATATAAACGAAATGGATTGTGTTGTTGGTTCAAAAATATATTTTTTTTTTGAAAAATAAAAATTTTGTAACAAACGAATTTTTTTGGTGATAAAAGTTTAAAATTTTCGAAGAAATTCAAAAAAAAAAAAATCTAACAAAAGAAAAACGTTTTCGGGGCACGTTTTTTTTTTTTCTTTGCGTGTATAAAACAATTGCTGATTTTGTGCGAAGAGTAAGGCAGAATCTGCAGGACAAAAATTGAGGCTTTCGCTTACGCTTTTGCCGAAAAATTATAGCAAAATTTAATTTATATAGCTTGAGTAATCACTGGTGTTAGTCTAGTGCCTCCAAAAATTGAAAAAAAAAAAATGTTTGCTAGGGCCACACTAAAAGGACAAATAGTAGTCAATGTCGTGCAAATTGTGAGTCCCTAATCAGATTTTGGTATGCTTGCTCTGCAAAAACTTGAGGCCTTCCTTCCTATAAAGATAATCTCCCTTCTATTTTGGTCAAGAGTTTAAGACCATTGATGTAACTTTGTAATTTTCTTGATATTGTTTTTTTTTTTGTTTTTGGGGGGGCTTTCCTTTCTGTGGGGCAATATGAATTATGCAACAATGTTTTGATTCCCGCATTTCACAAAACCACTTTAGAACTTCATTGACATCTTATGTATGATTCTGGCAGCAATAGGCTAACGCTTTTTTTTCTTTTATTATCTGACGAATACATCATGATATTGATGAGTATATTACATGTTCCATCATATGTGGAAAAAAAATCCTAAATGTATGCTCGCATACATTAATGACTAACGTCTTTTGTTTTGGCTTTCTTCCATTTCCCAACATTGTTGCCCGTGTGGTGGAGAAGTATTTCGAGTTGTAAAACATGATTTGAAACTTTCTCAAACATGTTTATGCTAATATGCTTCAAAATACAATTCATATATGCTATTTCATAAATAGTACCCAGAACTTTTCTCAATACGTTTGGAGTGGAAATTTGCTTTATGTCATTTCAGACTTGATTACACTTTGCAACACTAAGATTTCCTACGGGTTTTCTACACGAAAAAAAAAAGATTCTCAGATTCAATCACGAAGTTAACTGATACAATTAATTTTTAATCATACAATTAATAAGAAATAAATAATAGTTTCAATTGTTTTTTATCGCAAAACCAAATTATTTTTTAAATTGTAATGACATATTTATTGTATTATTATTTATTTATATATTTTTTTATTTAATTAAATTTTATTTGGATTTTTTTTTAGTTACAAATGCAAAAATTACAATAGTTTTATTATTTGACTTTATTTTTTAGATTAATTAAAACGTTAAATCGATCGAATTAATTTAATAAAAACAAGTAAGGAAAGTCTAAAGTCGGGCGGGCCGACTATATTATACCCTGCACCACTTTGTAGATCTAAATTTTCGATACCATATCACATCCGTCAAATGTGTTGGGTGCTATATATAAAGGTTTGTCCCAAATACATACATTTAAATATCACTCGATTTGGACAGAATTTGATAGACTTTTACAAAATCTATAGACTCAAAATTTAAGTTGGCTAATGCACTAGGGTGGAATACAATTTTAGTAAAAAATATGGGAAATATTTAAATCTGAAGCAATTTTAAGGAAACTTCGCAAAAGTTCATTTATGATTTATCGCTCGATATATATGTATTAGACGTTTAGGAGAATTAGAGTCATTTTTACAACTTTTCGACTAAGCAGTGGCGATTTAACAAGGAAAATATTAATATTTTGCCCATTTTTGTCGAAATCAGAAAAACATATATATGGGAGCTATATCTAAATCTGAACCGATTTCAATCAAATTTGGAACACATGACTATATTACTAATTGTACTCCTAGTGCAAAATTTCAACCAAATTGGGCCAAAACTCTGGCTTCTGGGGCCATATAAGTCCATATCGGGCGAAAAATATATATAGAAGCTATATCGAAATCTGAACCGATTTCAATCAAATTTGACACACATGACTATACTACTAATTGTACTCCTTGTGCAAAATTTCAAGCTAATCGGGATGAAACTCTGGCTTCTGGGTCCATATAAGTGCATATCGGGCGAAAGATATATATGGGAGCTATATCTAAATCTGAATCGATATCAACCAAATTTTGCACGCTTCGCTACAATGCTAAATCTACTCCCTGTGCAAAATTTCAACCAAATTGGGCCAAAACTCTGGCTTTTAGGACCATATTAGTCCATATCGGGCGAAAGATATATATGGGAGCTATATCTAAATTTGAACTGATTTCAATCAAATTTTGCACACTTGACTATACTACTAATTGTACTCCTAGTGCAAAATTTCATCCAAATTCGGCCAAAAATCTGGCTTCTGGGGCCATATAAGTCCATATCGGGCGAAAGATATATATATGGGAGCTATATCTAAATCTGAACCGATTTCAATCAATCACACTTGACTATACGACTAAGTGTTATGTTTGTACAAAATTTCAAGCAAATCGGTATAAAACTCTGGCTGCTGGGTCCATATTAGTGCATATCGGGCGAAAGATATATATGGGAGCTATATCTAAATCTGAACCGATTTCTTCCAAAATCAATAGGGTTCTATTCTGACCCAAATTAGGAACATGTGCCAAATTTGAAGGCGATTGGACTTAAATTGCGATCTAGACTTTGATCACCAAAATCTGTTCACAGACAGACGGACGAACGGACAGACCGACATGGTTATATCGACTCAGGGACCCACCCTGAGCATTATTGCCAAAGACACCAGGTGTCTATCTCGTCTCCTTCTGTGTGTTACAAACATATGCACTAACTTATAATACCCTGTTCCACAGTGTGGCGCAGGGTATAAATATTATATTTTCATAGCCTTTATTTTAATTTTATATCTTGTTGTTTTCGATTACTTTAATTTTCAATATTTATATTTTTGGATTTAATATTAATTTTTTTATATTAGGGTAACATTTATTTCGTTATAGCCTCTACACATTACGCTCAAAATCTAAATTTTCGAGATTTGAAATCTACCTTTTATAACACTGAAAAAAAGCATACCCGGTTCCAAAGATTTTGTCTTTACTTTAAAAAATTTGGTATTGATTCCGAGCCAAAGAAGCGGAGAATACAAGTAAGGATACTTTTAAGACAAATTCTCTTTTAAAATCGGGTTTTGTGTACTTGCTTCTAGGAAGCAAATTTTAATTTTTCGCTTTTTCAGCTTTTTTTCTTCATATGCTATCAAAGTCCTTTAAAAACAAGTTAACGACAATATTATTTTCCAAATTAAGACTCGACTTCTAGTAGAAATTATGCTGTGTTTCAAGTAAAAATCGTCTTTAAAATAAAGTGTTGAAAAACATGTCCTATATTTGAACGATTTTTTGCTTTGTAGTCAAGATGCAAAAAGACAACAAATTTAAAGACAATTCCATTAAATTTAAAGATTTTGTCTAAATTATTAAAGTCAAGTTGACCTTAGCCCAAACATTTTTTCTTTCATGTTATGATATCCATTTTGAAATCAAATCACTTAATTATAAGGACAATACGACTTCATTGAAAAGTTTATCGACCTTTGGTCAAGGAAAAAAACTTTATACTAGAGAAATGCGTCTTCTATGCTAAGCAAAATTTGCATTCGTATTTTAAAGACATGAAATCTTTGACCTCACGACAATATTTTTTTCAGTGAAGGCAAATGACAGTTGAAATCCAGTAAAAGTGGATTTTGGAAGTGTAATGTGAATGAGGTATTAAATTAATTAATAAGTTAATTCGATATCGAATTAATTTCATAAATAATACTGTATTTGTATAACCCTTATGATAATTTTATATCAAGTTGTTTTATATTAATCTAAATTTAATTTTCAATATAATTGTTACAATTAATTGGAATTATGATTAAAATGTAATAAAAAACTTACATTTTATTTATATTATATTATTATATAATTATAATTATTTACACTTGGTTCAATTTTTAAATTTAAATTTTTGTTATATTTTATTTTTCAAAAAATTGTTTAAAGTAAATTTTAATAATAGTTAAATAATAAATATAACTTAATTAAATAAAATGTTATAATGACATTTAAATTATATTTATAATTATATAATAATAATCTTTAAAATATTTTATGAAAAATAAAATATATTAAAATGTAATAATAAAAAATGTTTAAAGAAAATTATAATAGTAGTTATATACTATATATAACTTAATTAAATAAAATAATATAATGACATTTAAATTATATTTATAATTATATAATAATTATTATTATTATTTTCTTTAAACTATTTTATGAAAAATAAAATATATCAAAATGTAATAATAAAATTTAAGTCCAAATAATTATAATAATATAATTATAATTAGTTAATTTTAATTTTATTATTACATTTTAATTGTTATTAATTTTTATAACTATATATTGAAAATTAAATTTAAAATAATATAAAACAAATTGGTATAAAATCAAAAAATAAAACAATTCAATTTAATTTAATTTAAATTCAATATACATTAAAGTTTAAATCCCCAAATATTTCCACTAATGTTGAAAAGCCAATTTTGGAAGTAGTAGCAAGTTTTCTAATATTGGTGTAAAATATTGTGCATTTGAGCTTTAATGTAAATTAAATTTAAAGTCAATTAAATTAAATGTTATTTTACATTTGAATATATAAATATTTTTTTTTAATAATATTTAAAAAAAAATTACTCGTCTTTGTTAGATATTAGACATGTTGCCTAGTGTTCTTAGACATCATCATGTTGATAATGATCAACACAATGTAGTGGCATTTCATTGGTATTGTCTTTGTCATGATGGAAAGACAACGGCATTTTCTTTGAACGAACGCCCCATCAGTAACTTTGTATGGGATGCTGGCAATTTTCATAAACTGAGTTGAGATTTCTTTTTTCTTTTGCCTCCACTTGGGGCTGTAACAATCTACCTGTCTGCGCACCTACCAATCTACCGTTAACAGAAGGTCATATGAGATATTGAAAGAAAAGAAAAAAAATACAAGTCTAGATAGCTGAGCATGCGCAAGAAATCAAAGTCAGTCAGTCAGTCAATCAGTTATTCAGTCAAGGCAAAGACGAAGACCAAGACACAAAATATTTTTTCTACTATTGGGGAAAAATTTTTTACTCCTTTGTCTTAGTATTGTTGCCTTTCATACTTTCACATGCAAATGAAATATCTCATAACTATCAACATAAAAATGTTAATGTGTCTACCAGTCAATACTGAATGATTTGAAATAAGACTTTAAATAAAATAAAAAAAAATAATTTTTTTGCTGTCTTTATACCAAAAGATGGGTCAACAAAGGACAAGGAAAAATTAAAAGGAATTATGCTGAGTACGACGAAGAGTTTTCAAAGCTAACTGTTATATTTGATTCATGGTGGTGGGTACTTAAGCTTGGACGAACTTACTGCTATACATACTTGTTATTTTTTGTAGGATATCCATCAAACCTTTCTTCCAAAAAAAGCTGTGAAAATATTGTTTTGGGATTCCAAAGTTACACTCAACTAAACTGTCCATATTTTCTTAACACCTTTACTTTTATTTTACACAAATTGTTCTTATGTCATTTTTATTGCCCTGAGAAATTACATCGATTAATAATAGCCCTAACATCAATAAAAAAAAAATCCAGTTCTTAAAAATAAAATTTCAACATAATTAGAAATCTTTATTTGTCTGTGAACTATGATAAATCATAACTTCTATTTATGGAAATCCATATTAGTTAGCTATTGAAAAAAAAAAAACTCGTATTAAAATGAATTTTCAACATTCTTTTGTGAAAATAGTTTTTCTTTATGGCGCCCATAATCCCACTGGATTTAATTAATGTCTTGGATAAACAGGCTTCTATTTGGTCATTCTCTGGCAATTTTATTTATTAGTAAAATTATTATACTCTCTATCTCCCCTCTCTCTACACTAACTTAAATAATTGATTATCGAATGTTGTGACATTATCTTTACGTCAGAGCAGGTGCTTTTTCACATTCATATGGACTTACTAATGATCAATGAGAATTTTATGGGATTTAATCAGTGAAAGAATAAAAAGATGAATGAGCGGAAGACAAACTGATGGACGGACAGTTATCTTGTATAGAGTTTTTGTAAAAAGCATTTAGAACAGGGTCTCTCTAGTGATAAGAAAAAGTAATTTGTAGAATAAACAAGCACATACGGCCGTAAGTTCGGCCAGGCCGAAGCTTATGTACCCTCCACCATGGATTGCGTAGAAACTTCTTCGAAACACTGCCATCCACAATCGAATTACTTGAGTTGCTGTAACGCTTGCCGATGGCAAGGTATCTTAAAACCTCCTAACACCGTCTTATAAATTGTAAGTAAGTCTATACGTGGTATATATTAAATTAAAAAAGACCAATTAAATGCATATATAATTCAGTTTGACAAAATTTTCTATAGAAATAAAATTTTGACAAAATTTTCTATAGAAATAAAATTTTAATAAAATTTGTTATAGAAATTAAATTTTAACAACAATTTCTATAGAAATAAAATTTTGACAAAATTTTCTATAGAAATAAAAATTTGACAAAATATTCTATAGATATTAAATTTTAACAAAATTTTCTATAGAAATAAAAACTTGACAAAATTTTCTATTGAAATACAATTTTGACAAAATTTTCTATAGAAATAAAATTTTGACAAAATTTTCTATAGAAATTAAATTTTAACAAAATTTTCTATAGAAATAAAAAATTGACAAAAATTTCTATTGAAATACAATTTTGACAAAATTTTCTATAGAAATAAAGTTTTGACAAAATTTTCTATTGAAATTAAATTTTAACAAAATTTTCTATAAAAATAAAATTTTAACAAAATTTTCTATAGAAATAAAGTTTTGACAAAATTTTCTATAGATATTAAATTTTAACAAAATTTTCTATAAAAATAAAATTTTAAAAAAATTTTCTATAGAAATAAAAATTTGACAAAAATTTCTATTGAAATACAATTTTAACAAAATTTTCTATAGAAATAAAGTTTTGACAAAATTTTCTATAGAAATGAAATTTTAACAATATTTTCTATAGATTATTTTTGTCTCGTGTGGCAACCATGATTATGAACCCATATGGACCAATTTTTGTGTGATTGGGGATCGGCTATGTAACTATAGACCAATATGGACGAATTTTGGTATGGTTGTTAGCTGCCATATACTAACACCATGTTCCAAATTTTAACCGGATCGGATGCATTTTGCTCCTCCAAGAAGCTCCGGACGTCAAATCTGGAGAACGGTTTATATGGGGGCTATAGGGGGAACCACGGTGGTGCAATGGTTAGCATGCCCGCCTTGCATACACAAGGTCGTGGGTTCGATTCCTGCTTCGACCGAATACCAAAAAGTTTTTCAGCGGTGGATTATTTTAAATTTTGACAAAATTTTCTATAGAAATTAAATTTTGACAAAATTTTCTATTGAAATACAATTTGACAATATTTTCTATAGAAATAAAATTTCGGTATATTATTTTTGGCTCGTGTGGCAACCATGATTATGTACCTATATGGACCAATTTTTGTGTGATTGGGGATCGGCTATATAACTATAGACCAATATGGACCAATTTTGGTATGTTGCAAACACCATGTTGCAAATTTGAACCGGATGGGATGAATTTTGCTCCTCCAAGAAGCTCCGGACGTCAAATCTGGAGAACGGTTTATATGGGAGCTATATATAATTATGGACCGATATGGACCAATTCTGGCACGGTTGTTAGAGACCATATACTAACACCATGTTCCAAATTTGAACCGGATCGGATGAATTTTGCTCCTCCAAGAGGCTCTGGAGGTCATATCTGGAGAATGGTTTATATGGGGGCTATATATAATTATGGACCGATGTGGACCAATTTTTGCATGGTTGTTAGAGACCATATACCAACACCATGTACCAAATTTCAACCGGATCGGATGAATTTTGCTCCTCTAAGAGGCTCCGCAAGCCAAATCTGAGGGTCCGTTTATATGGGTGCTATACGTAAAAGTGGACCGATATGGCCCATTTGTAATACCATCCGACCTACATCAATAACAACTACTTGTGCCAAGTTTCAAGTCAATAGCTTGTTTCGTTCGGAAGTTAGCGTGATTTCAACAGACGGACGGACGGACATGCTTAGATTGACTCAGAATTTCACCATGACCCAGAATATATATACTTTATGGGGTCTTAGAGCAATATTTCGATGTGTTACAAACGGAATGACAAAGTTAATATACCCTACGGTGGAGGATATAAAAACAAAAAATGTGTAAATCAAAGGCAGATTTTCCTACCTTAAATGTACGAGGGTGATACGATAAGTAGCCCTCCAAAACTAATACTTAATTATATCCGTAGTTTCTATTCTTTGATTTGAGGGCATAGAAATCTACAACATTGTAACAAAGAAACGCATTTGCGCGCATTCATATCTGCAAATAATTTTCAAAATATTTTCTAGTCCTATCGTGAAATGTAAAAAATCTTTTTAGAAAATCAATGTCCTTCCTCAACATTGTACAATGCAATTTCAGGCACTTAATTCTTCTTATCGACACTCCTCGAATTTTTCAAGATCAAGCTCAATGCCAAGTAACGCAATTAGGAAAAAAACCCACACTTCTAATGATCAGACAAAACAAAAAAACCGAAACAAAAAAATCGAGAAAACAAAACTTCTCAATTATTCGAGATTTAAGTATGTCTTCATGTAAGTGCATAGCACAAATAAGGCCATGGGTTATTTGCGGAAATCAAAGAATCACGTTAAAATTCTTGGCAAAGCGATCTAAACAATCTGCATTTCATTGCCTACCAGCCAATTCTTAAATGCGCTCTGGTTCATTTCATTACTGTTTTGCTTCTTTCGAGCAGGAAGAGTGAAGTCTGCCGCAATGAAAATGAGTTGGCAGCACGGAATTGTACATCTAGGCCTTGTAGAAAATAAGTGATGCCAAGAAGCGATGATGGCCATGGAAAGGGAAAAAATTTGCTTAAATATGCTAGAAAAGAAATTGAAAAAAGTGGGTTTCATCTTCTTAGAGTCATGACTGGAAATGTTTTCAGCTTTAGCGTTGTTTTTTTTTTTTTTTGTTGCTCCTCTTCTCTTAGAGAACATGGTACTAATTAGAAGTGCGGCAAACAACTATCGCTCTGGTCTTCAATAGATGGAATGAAGATGAGTGCGCTATTGGGTAACTCCTTCGTTTACGCCTCCTGCTCCCACTTCTCTTCAGGTTTGCATTAGCATCGCTTTCTCTAAAGAGGTATGACTATGCGTTAGCAAAGGCTTTCCATCCAAAGATATGCGGCCGAACAAAATAAGAGGAAAAAAATTCTAATTAGATGTTTTATTTTATGCTGCCTCTTTTTTTTGTGCAGTAATGTTGTGTTATGGTTTGGTTTCGAAAACGATCTGTTAAAGATTGTTTTTCTTTTGATTGGATGTTGGTGATGTGTTATGGTATTGAAATCTATACTATCGAGATTCTATAGAAGCTATTTAACGAGGATCGTTTCGAAAGTATCGGAACCGAATGGGGATCCACAGATAACGTAGAAAAAAAATCACTTGTATTAGTGTTCTACACAATTTAGTTTTTGGATTCATTGAAATTGAAATTGCTTCAATCACACGGTGCATACACAAGGTCGTGGGTTCGATTCCTGCTACGACCGAACACCAAAAAGTTTTTCAGCGGTGGATTATCCCACCTCAGTAATGCTGGTGACATTTCTAAGGGTTTCAAAGCTTCTCTAAGTGGTTTCACTGCAACGTGGAACCCCGTTCGGACTCGGCTATAAAAAAAGGTCTCTTGTCATTGAGCTTAACATGGAATCGGGCAGCACTCAGTGATACGAGAGAAGTTCACTAATGTGGTATCGCCAATGGACTGAATAGTCGAACTGAGCCTGATACATCGGACTGCCACCTAACCTAACCTAATCGCCGAAGTCAATTCAAAAAGCTCATTATAAATCTGATTTAATTCCATTAAAATAGGTATTTGCTTTATTTCAAACAGTTATTTGGTGAATTAGTTTTTAATTTTGTTTTTTTTTTTTAATTTATATTTTGATTGAAAATTTTTTAATTGTACTACTTCCTGTGTTTGCAATACCATTAATTGATCTAACTAATTTTTATTTCGAATTTCTAAATCTTCAATTATATTTATGGAAATACATTTGTTAGCTATGAAAAAAAACTCATATTCAAATACAATTTCAACATTCTTTTGTGAAAATAGTTTTTTTTTAGTTAAATTAATATCTTGGATGAACTAACTGGCTTCTATTTGACCATTCTCATTTATTACGAAAATTCTTTATAATTTTTATTTTATCCCCCTTCTACACAACTTAAATAATTGGTTATCGAATTTTGTGACATTATATTTACATTAGAGCAGGTGATTTTTTTTCACTCATATGGATTTAGTAATGACTAATGAGAATTTTATGGGATTTAATCAGTGAAAGAATAAAAAAAGATGAATAAGAGGAAGACAAGCAAATGGATGGAAAAATATCCCAGCAAAAAAACCGTCGCCAAAAAGGTAGTGAAAATGTTCTTTTTGGATACGGATGTGGTACAAAATTGGCACAGAAGCGATGAATTTGATATGGGCTTGTCATAGGACGGATGTTCCCCATTTCAACAGCCGTTGCACTAAATTTACATAGCTTCTTAAGGTGTGATCCGAATTCAGTGTTTTGGATAATTTTTTTTTTTTAATTTAACGAATTCTTACGCTTGTCTGAAACATTAACAAAAGCTGGTAATTTTTCTAGAAAGATTTAACATTTTTTACGCAAAATTAATAATTTGCATCATTTTAATAATTCTTACTATTCTTATCCATTTGAAACAAAAAATCTTAAAATTACTCATAACAAGTAAAGGGTGATTCTTTTGAGGTTAGGATTTTCATGCATTAGTATTTGACAGATCACGTGGGATTTCAGACATGGTGTCAAAGAGAAAGATGCTCAGTATGCTTTGACATTTCATCATGAATAGACTTACTAACGAGCCACAACGTCGAATTTTCAGTGAATGGGCCCTAGAAAAGTTGGCAGAAAATCCGCTTTTTTATCGACAAATTTTGTTCAGCGATGAGGCTCATTTCTGGTTGAATGGCTACGTAAATAAGCAAAATTGCCGCATTTGGAGTGAAGAGCAACCAGAAGCCGTTCAAGAACTGCCCATGCACTGTTTGGTGTGGTTTGTACGCTGGTGGAATCATTGGACCGTATTTTTTCAAAGATGCTGTTGGACGCAACGTTACGGTGAATGGCGATCGCTATCGTTCGATGCTAACAAACTTTTTGTTGCCAAAAATGGAAGAACTGAACTTGGTTGACATGTGGTTTCAACAAGATGGCGCTACATGCCACACAGCTCGCGATTCTATGGCCATTTTGAGGGAAAACTTCGGAGAACAATTCATCTCAAGAAATGGACCGGTAAGTTGGCCACCAAGATCATGCGATTTGACGCCTTTAGACTATTTTTTGTGGGGCTACGTCAAGTCTAAAGTCTACAGAAATAAGCCAGCAACTATTCCAGCTTTGGAAGACAACATTTCCGAAGAAATTCGGGCTATTCCGGCCGAAATGCTCGAAAAAGTTGCCCAAAATTGGACTTTCCGAATGGACCACCTAAGACGCAGCCGCGGTCAACATTTAAATGAAATTATCTTCAAAAAGTAAATGTCATGGACCAATCTAACGTTTCAAATAAAGAACCGATGAGATTTTGCAAATTTTATGCGTTTTTTTAAAAAAAAAGTTATCAAGCTCTTAACAAATCACCCTTTATATACAGCAGTAGGTTCGGCCGGACCGAATCTTAAACACCCACCACCATGAATCAAACTCATAGTCGTTGCGGGTTACTTGATAATATATAGCATTTTAGGGGGTTTGATGACAAATCTTCTCCCAAGCAAATCAGTTCAACCACTACGCTTCCCGAAGAAAAAAATTAAAGATTCTACCTATGAAGACCAGCTCAGATTCTGGATTTATGAGAACCAATTTTGTTTGAGTTTTAGAGAAATCATAAACATATCGTGTATATGATGAAATAACGCCTTGATTTTAAATCCTAGAAATAAATTCGGGAGGTCTATATGGGGCCTATACCAAAACATGGACCAATACTCACCACCTCTTAATGTTCCTCAAATACCTCTAGAATTCTACTTTCAGACGAATTGGTGAAAACTACGAATTCTAGAAGCCCAAGTAGTAAAATCGAGAGATCAGTCAATATAGGTGATACACCAAACATGGACCGATACGGACCATTATCTATATCTATATTTATATTTCTAATTTCCGGCAATTTGGATAACAACTACGGATTCCAGAAGCCCAAGAAATAAAGTCGGGACATCGGTCCATAAGGGGGCTATACCAAAATATGGACCAATAGGCACCATTTGCGACACACCTATTTGTGATCTTAAAATACCTGTAGATTTTCAATTTCAAGCAAATCAGCTAGAAAATATAGTCTCTAGACGCCCAAGAAATAAAACCGAGAGATCGGTCTATATGGGGGTTATACCAAAATATGGACCGATACCGACCATTTTCGACATACCTTTTTAAAGTCCCCAAATACCTCTAAATTTCAAATTTCAGGCAAATCGGATAGTAAATACAGTTTCTAGAAGGCCAAGAAGCAAAATCGGGAGATAGGTCTAAATGGGGGCTATACCAAAACATGGACCGATATGGACCATTTTCGACACACCTCTTTATGGTCCTAAAATACCTCTAGATTTTCAATTTCAGGCAAATCGGATAGAAAATACAGTTTCTAGACGCCCAAGAAGCAAAATCGGGAGATCGGTCTATAAAGGGGCTATACCAAAACCTGGTCCGATGGGCACCATTTTCGGCACACCTCTTTATGGTCCTCAAGTACCTCTAGATTTTCAATTTCAGGCTAAATGGACAAAAACTACGTTTTTTATAAACCCAAGACCCCAAATCGAGAAATCGGTTTATATGGGGACTATATCAAAACTTGGACCGATACATGTTAGCCCATCTTCGAACTTGACCTGCCTGCAACCACAAAACGAATCTGTGGCAAATTTCAGAACGATAGCGCAATTATTGAAGGCTATAGCGTGATTACAACAGACAGACAGAAGGACAGACGGACATGCTTATATCGTCTTAGAATTTCTACCTGATCAAGAATATATATACTTAATATAGTCGGAAGTCGATATTTCGATGTGTTACACCATTCTATGGTGGTGGGTATAAAAATGTCGAATTATAAAAAATTAAGTTGAGTGAACTTCCTCTGTAGTTAAAATAAATAAAATTTTCGTGGGGACATTTTTGGAAGTGCTTTTAAAGTTGTGCCTTTGGAACAACTTCCAATTTTTTTGCTAAGATCTTTAAGAGTTTTGTTCTTGTTTAACATAATCATTTGGAGCAGGGTCTTTCTGCTGATAGGAAAACGTAGTTTTCCAACTAATTATAGGGACACTTAATTTTTTAATTGAATGTGTTTTTTTTTAATTCAATGGAGATGGAGCCACCGTGGTGTAATGGTTAGCATGCCCGCCTTGCATACACAAGGCCGTGGGTTCGATTCCTGCTTCGACCGAACACCACAAAGTTTTTCAGCGGTGGACTATCCCACCCCAGTAATGCTGGTGACATTTCTGAGGGTTTCAAAGCTTCTCTAAGTGGTTTCACTGAAGTGTGGAACGCCGTTCGGACTCGGCTATAAAAAGGAGGTCTCTTGTCATTGAGCTTAACATGGAATCGGGCAGCACTCAGTGATAAGAGAGAAGTTCACCAATGTGGTATCACCAATGGACTGAATAGTCGAAGTGAGCCTGATACATCGGGCTGCCACCTAACCTAACCTAATGGAGATTTTTGTTCAAAGCAGAAAAATTCTTCCCAACACCCAGAGAAGGAATATGAGCACCTCAAACATGTTTCAGGAGCACCATGTTACTGTATTAGAAATATTCCAAATTCAAGAAAATTTATTTAACGTAATTAATTTTTTTACTTGTTAAAGAAATTTTCGAAGTTTAAAGGAAAAAATTGGAGTTCCAAATTGCAAAAAGTCTTTAAAGGGTGATACGGTCAAAATTTGGTCAATATAAACTTGACGTATTTCTTTCAATTTTGCATTTAAAAAACCTGAACACCCCTCATTTTGAAGGTGTGTGTGTGTAGAATGTTGCTCCTATTTTGATTTTGGAATTCACACTTCAGTTGTCAAAATGTCGTCCAAGCAAGAAGAGCAGCGTATCAAAATTTTGCTCGCGCATCGCGAAAATCCGAGCTACTCGCACGCAAAGCTGGCAAAATCGCTAAAAGTTGCCAAATCAACCGTTACAAATGTAATTAAAGTGTTTGGGGAACGTTTGTCGACAGCCAGGAAATCTGGATCGGGGTGAAATCGAAAACCCGAAGCCGCTGAGACGACAAAGAGAGTTGCCGGTAGTTTCAAGCGAAACCCTAACCTCTCTTTCCGAGATGCCGCAAAAAAGCTGGGTGTATCGTCTACAACCGTGCATCGAGCCAAAAAACGAGCCGAACTATCGACTTACAAGAAAGTAGTGACTCCAAATCGCGATGATAAACAAAATACGACGGCCAAAGCGCGATCCCGGAGGCTGTACACGACGGTGCTGACGAAGTTTGACTGCGTGGTAATGGACGACGAAACCTACGTTAAAGCCGACTACAAGCAGCTTCCGGGACAGGAGTTTTATACGGCAAAAGGAAGGGGAAAGGTAGCAGATATTTTCAAGCACATAAAACTGTCAAAGTTCGCAAAGAAATATCTGGTTTGGCAAGCCATCTGTACCTGTGGCTTGAAAAGCAGCATTTTCATAGCTTCCGGGACTGTCAACCAAGAAATTTACGTGAAAGAGTGTTTGAATAAACGTCTGCTGCCTTTCCTGAAGAAACACGGTTGTTCCGTACTTTTTTGGCCGGACGTGCAGGTGGTTCCCAAGGACAAGAACCCTCCCAACACGCCAGAGCTCCGCCCAATTGAGAAATACTGGGCTATTGTCAAGCGGAACCTAAAGAAGACCAAAAAAACTGCTAAGGACGAGCAGCAGTTCAAGGCAAACTGGCTTTCTGCGGCGAAGAAGGTGGACAAGGTGGCTGTACAAAATCTGATGGCAGGTGTCAAGCGTGAGGCCCGGCAATTCGGATTTGGAAAAGCGAAAGCCTAACTGAATATTTTTCCTGAATTTTATACTAATTGAACTTGAAAAAGAAATTTAATTTGATTTTTTAAATAAACGATTTCACC